>NC_138982.1:143886202-144601202 GCF_964341445.2 Mesoplodon mirus | reverse complement strand
GGGGGGCCCAGCTGGTGAGACCCGGGGTAGGGGGGACGGTTCTGTGGGGAGCTCACGCTGCCCCGACAGGGGCGGGGCTGGGTGGTCTGGGTGACGGGGTGTCCTGCAGAACAGAAGGTCTCTCCCACCCCCGACGCTGAGGTCCTCCCACACTCAACCCATTTCAAAAGCAAAGGAGCCAGCCAGTTCCAGAAACCAAGGGTCCTGCCCTCACCCCAGCAGCAAGCTCTAGCCCCCAGGCCCCCACCGCTGGGCACCCAGGAGCTGCCCCCTCATCGCCTTTCCGGACCTCTCCTGGGCGTCTCCCACACGAGAGCGAGTGCAGGTGTCTGAGCCAGTCTGGGGGAGGGGAGGTTGGATGCTCTCCAATCAGCCCTGTGTCCCCAGGGCTCTACCCAGAGGCAAGGGACCAGGAGGGCCATCGCCCCTTTCCTCCAACACGTGCCCTGGAGCGTCTCTTGGTGGAGGAGCTGCAGGGTCCCGCTGCAGAGCATGGATGCAGGAAGGCCTGGGACACTGGGGCCACAGTCTAGCCTGGAGCCAGGGCAGGGCCCAGAAGGAGAGGCCTTGGCCCGAGAACCTGGTCCCTGGGAAAACTGCCCCCTGGGGCCTACCTTGAGGGTCCCCAGAGGTACCAAAGGCCCCACGCAGGGGCTGGGGGTCAAGCTCAGGCAGACTCCTTCTGGACCAGGGATCCCCACTCCAGCCCGTGTGTCCGGCAGTGCCCTCCCTCCCCCACGCCTGGCGGTCTACACGTGTCACAAGCACAGACAGATCACCGTGAAGAGAACACAGGCCCTTGGCCAGTGGTGACACACAGAGCAGAGCGGAGGTGGGCTTGGCTGCAGACTTCAGAGCCAAGCCCACCAGAGCCCTGGCAGCAGTGGCTCCCTCCACCCACAGGTGACTCGAGAAGGAAAACCCACCCTGCACCTCCCAGATGCAGGACTCTCCTGTGTTGTAACAAGCTTAGGGCGAGGGGAGGGCAGGGAGAGCCTGGAAAGCCCTGACAAGAGGCTCAAAATTGAGTCACGGTACCCCTGGGGCAGAGAGAAGCACTTTCCCTGGCTGGGCTCCCAGCTCAGCTGCAAAACTGAAGGAGGGGAGGGGATAAGGGCCCACCCCCCTGCAAGGAGGGTGTAAAGGGCCCTGGGGTGGGTAGACTGTGGCCCCAGTGTCCCAGGCCTTCCTGCATCCATGCTCTGCAGCGGGACCCTGCAGCTCCTCCACCAAGAGACGCAGGCTAGCCCCCTTCCCCTTGAATCGGGGCTGGCCTTGCACAGTGCCAGACTGGGGCAAGAGACCACAAGCCCCATTTCCCTCTTCTTCACTCATGGCCCACCTCACACCAGGGGGCAGAGTCCATTTCTCAGGAAGAGGTGCTGAAATTGAAGGGATGGACATAATGCCACACTGTGAGGTCAGACAGCAACAACCAGAACTAAACCCTCGGCCCCCGTGTCAGAGGCAAGGCTGCTCTGAGGCCCTGAGATTTGGGGCATGCTTGTTATGCAGCACAAGCAGTCTCTCCTGACTGCTGCAGGAAAAGGTGCTGGAGGGCACATGTCTCCCTCCTCCCCAGCTCCGGTTAAGGCATCAGTTCCCACGGTAGCTGTATCTTTCCATCAGTTCCCATGGTAGCTGCCTCCTGCCTCCCCCACCTCCTTCCCTTCCTAGTTGAGCATTTTCCAAGGACAAGGACCTGCCTCCCCAAACCAGGCCAACCTAGAATGCAGTAAATGCTCAATAAATCACTGGTGAACTAATGAATGGGTGAATAAGTGAACGAATCCAGTATCCTGCCTTGGGCAGAACACACTATTCACAGCATGAACTGTGTTGGTGACCAAGGCACACATCCCCTAGCTGACCAAGCCCTGTGTGTGCTGAGCACACGGCCTCCTACACACAGGCTCACCACACACTCAGAAACACGGGCTTGGCTTCAGGGGGGACCCACAAGCCATGGATGACCCCATGAACACCAGGCTGCAGCCGCTCTGAGCACAGAGTTCCGAAGGGGGTCTTGGTCACTGTTGTGACCAAGGGGATGCATGCACACAGGTCTACACATGCATAGGTGTGTACACATGCGCACACACACATGCACATACGTGTGCACGCAGGTGGTACAAAAATGCATGTGGGCACATGGCACAAATGCATGCGTGCACACGCATACACACATATGCACACACACTCAGGATCCCAGGCCCCATGGACTGCACCTCAGTGGGCATGAAGGTGTGGCACTGCCTCTCCCTACTAAATGTGACAATGTGGGTGGCCTGAGACTCTTCCTGAGACTCTTCCAGCCTCTGTTTTGTTGAACCAAATGTGGGTCTCTGACAACTTAGCCAAGCAGCAATTGGCATGGATCTTGGTGGCCAGGGCTCAGTTGGCAGCACCGGATGACTTCCCCCTTTGGTTTCCACACACTTGCACATGTGTAGTGGGCACGCGTGCCTGCGTCTACAGGCCAACAGACCTCACCTGGGCTGGGCCCACAGCAGGCCAAGGACAGGCGTGGCTAGGGGACTGAGTTTCCAGGAGTGGTGTCAGCCCCCAGCACTGCCCCCTCGGGTGTGGGTTATATGTGTCTACACTGCAGAGACGCGGGCGTCCTGGGACAAGAGAAAGCACAAGAACAGCCATGGAAGCTCTGCCAGCTCCTTCACTGTGAAAGGTGAGGACATAGGTGAGCCCAGGGGAACCAAGCCTGCTCCCCAGAAGTTCCTACCCTGTGTCCACACCGCCCTGCAGGTCTGTGCCCCTCCCTTCCTGGCCCCAGGAATCCCCCAGGGCTAACCCAGCACCACTGACCTGCCGAGTTCTGTCTGATCCCCCAAACCCCACGACTGCTTTGGGATTCCCACTGGTCAGATGAAGAGACTGAGGCCCAGAGAGGCCAGACTACTTGGCCAAAACCCGGGCACCCCCGCTCAGCATGTGGAATAGGCTGGGTCCCCACAGCAGAATCCTCAACCCCACCATGCTGGAATCCACTTCAGTGGCTTTGCCCGGCAGCCAAGATTTCTGATACCCAGGCCAGGCACTCGGCCCCCAGCCACACTGCTTTCTCCCCAGCGAGCAGGGCTCAGGACCCCCCTGCACCCAGGCTGACCCACCCCAGCAGTACAGGAGAGGGCCCTGCATGCAGAAGTCGTGTGCCAACTGCCAGGGCCGTTAACATGAAGATAGGGAACACCCTAATTAAATAACATTTTACTGAACTTTAAAATGGTGAAATGCATTAAAGTCACCGCCTTTGATTTGTCACTTTCAGACTCAATTTAAGGTTGTCACTCTTCCCCTTTCGAGGTGCAGATCTAGTGTCTGTTCGCTCCTGCACAGGCTCCTTCTAAGCTCCCGTAGGTCTCAGCTCCGGCTGCCTGCTGACAGTGACCTTGCAGCTTGCTCAAGGTCACCGGCTTCTAAGGAATGTGGTCCACAGACTCCCAAGGCACTGAGATGGAGGTGTGGGTCATCTGTTCCCTGGGGCCACATGGGGAGATTTACCTGGGCAGCAGTTGTGGCGTGACCAGGAGGGTCTGGGCATAAGCGGTGTCTCTGAGCACTCGGGGACCGTGGGCTGTGGGGGTGAGCCATCTTTCAACCCCCATCTTCCCCTTCTGCGATAGGGTAACCCCATCTCTCGGGCACAGTTGCGAGACCAGCGGGCACGGAGTCACCTGGAGGCAGCTGCACCCAGCAGTTTCGGGGCCGCCTCAGAGTCAGAAATCTCTGCCAATGCAGGGATCTGCCTGGACACTCAAAGCTACAGGTCACTGGGAAGGTCAAGCCACCGGTGGGGAGGACACTGTAGACTGAGAGCCGCAAGTGCGGATTCCCGTGGTCCCAGGGGTCAGAGCGTAACAAGAAGCCAGCCAGGCCCTGCCACCAACCCGACTGTCATCACGGGGTCGTCAGCCTCGGTCCGGAGCCCCCAGGTTCACCAGACTGGGCAGGAAAACCTGCTCTGCCCTTGGGGAGGGGACCCCATCCTAAGTCCGGCCCTGAGAAACACCCAGAAAGCAGGAGCACCCTCCCTTCCAGGTCCCAAGTGTCGCCCCCTTTCCACCTCACCTCCAGGTCCTCAAATCACCCTCCCCGACCCAAACGTGCCCCCCAGGGACTTTCCTGGTAGTCCCAACACTACCTTCTTCTTTTCTCTCTCCCACCCAGGAAATATTCCTCTCCCTCACCTGCCTAACCCAGCACAGTGTTCGGAAAAAGAAGCAGTCTCCTCCACTAATTCAGACTCAAGAGTGAATGGCTGATGGGACCTGCCAGACCTGCCGATTAACCTAAATGCCTCTCTAATTGGTCGAGGATTGAGATAAAGGCAAACCAGGGTCCTTGACCCCCGCCTGCACGTAGAATCGCCTGAGGGTTTTTACCACGTACCTGTGGAGGCCGCCCAGACTATGTCCTAACAGGGAAGCGCGGCCCGGGATCAGTAGTCTTAAAAGCTCCCCAAGTATTGAGGACCAGCCGGGGCCGAGAACCGTGGAATTGGGGAAAGTTTAACACACTGAGGGGAAGGGAGGCTTGTGGGGCTGACCTTGCCGTGGGAATTTCCAGGACTCACTCAGCTTCTGATCCTACCACCCCTCCACCTCTGACCATCACCCCATTCATTCATTCATTCTTTCTTTCGGTCATTCGTTCCCAGCATTTATGGAGCACCTTTGCGGTGCCAGGCTCTGCCCGAGGCCCTGGAGGAGCAGCAGTGAATGAGACAGACCCACCGCTGTGCTCGTGGGGCTCAGGTTCTACAGGGGGGCTCCGGGCTGTCAGAGCACGGGATGCTATGAGGGGGTGGGAAAGGTGCTGTCTAGATGGGGTGCTCAGCCAAGGCTGTCCAGCAGGGGGGCTCAGGGCCGGGAGGGAGGGAGCTGTGCACAAGGGCCCTCCAGCCAGAGGGGTGGAGTGTGCCAAGGTCCTGGGGCAGGAGCCTGCGGTGAGGGGCAGGACGGCAGAGTGCGAGTGGTCCAAGCCTGGGACAGGAAGGAAGTGGGGACCCTGTAGGCCTGAGAGCAGCCTTTCTTCCTCCTCAGAGGACGCTGGGCCACCCACGTCCAGCAGGCCCCATGAGGTCAGTGTCAGCGTCCCACTTGACAGATTCAGAAACTGAGGCAAGAAGCCCAGAGCTCCAAGATGTGCCCAGACCTGCTGGCCCCGAAGGCAGTGACCCGGCTCTCCCCTCACGTCCTCACTGCGAGCACCCCGGCCCCCAGTTCTCCCCCCACAAGGGCCAGTGGCTCAGAGTGACTCAGCGTCTGACCGCCTGCAGTCTCCTGGGTGACGGAGGCCGCAGATAAGGAGCCCCCGGTGTCGTCGCTGGCTAAGGGGCCCTGCTCCCCTCCCCCAGCCCCACTCACTAGGCACAGAGCTCGTGGGAGGGGCTGGCGGGGGGAGGGGAAGCCACAGCAGGCAAGGTGTCCGGGCAGGGTACGTGTAGGCGGCAGTGTGGCTGTGTCCTCCCGGGTCGCAGAAGCCACAAGAAACCATTCCTTCCGGCAGCTTCCCTCTGGGGAGCCCTTCAGGGATAGGTGAGCAGGCAGAGGAGTTTCTGGGTGAAGCCCCCCGCCCTTTCTCAGCTGGGGCTTTCCCAGCTGGAAGCTTCGGGGGACCCGGGCCCATTCCCTCCCCGCAGTCGGGACCTCACCCGTCACCCCCACTGGCAGGGGCCACGGGGATTTCTCCCCCAGCCCAGGGCAACGGCCATCCAGCCGCCCAAGTTCAGAGGAGAAAAGACCCAGCCTGAATGAGCTGGGCCCCCCAGGGCAGCACAGGCCCACGATGCCCCGAGGAACAGGGAAAAGTGACCAGGAGTGGACAGGGGCTCAGACCAAAGTTCTAGGGCCCCCTGCCTCTCAGCAGTCAGACGTGACCTAGAAAGTTCCTTGTCCCCTGCAAACCTCAGTTGGTGTCTGTAAAGCGGGGCTGGCAACAGGACCTGTCTCCCGGCTCGGAGTGGATGCGTTGGCAGAGCTGGCCTTGTGGGGACAGAGTCAGGAGCCTGGTCAGCCCAGGACTCCAGGGTCCCCAGCATCCTCCCTGCCCTGCCCCCCCACCCCACCTGAGGATCATTGATGGCGGAGGACATCCGGGCCCCACGGCAGGCTGCGTGTGAGCCCCAGGCTTCCACAGTGCCCCCTACCCCAGGCTGTCCCTGTAGATGCCCCTCATCCTCTTCCCAGCTGCACGGTCAGAAAGCAGGCCCAGGGTGACTGGGGGCTGGGACCAGGGAGGACCCCCTGCAGCCCTGATGCAGCAGACCCGACTCAGACGAGCCTCCTCCCTGCTAAGGTGCTGTCCACTGCGGCGTCCTCCCTGGAGCTGGTTACAAAGCAGGGTGCAGCCTCCACCTGCCGGGCCAGAACCTCATTCTCAGGTGATGGCCAGTCATGTCGGGGAAGCGCTGCTCTAGAACGCAGAGTCTGGATCGAAGATTAAGCAGCTTAAATCCAGAAGTGCAAGCCCAGGGCAGCGACAGCCTGGAGGGAACTGAGGCAGGAGAAGCCGCGAGGCCACGGGCGCAGCGCCCTCAGCAGCCATCACCCCCGGGCACGTGGGCTCTGCACGAGGGCTTCCACGGGACTGGCCCCCAGGCGGGGAGGCCCAGATGCACCCTCTCCTGTCATGGCTTGCCCTGTGGAGCCTTGGCCCCAGCACTCGCTGTCCTGTGGGCCTCTTGGGATGGCAGAGCCCCTCCCGTGTGGCCTCTGGTCCAAGCCGAGCTCAAGGGATGTGACACCAAGACAGGCACAGGAAGCAGCCACGGGGTCGTGGGGACACAGTGGACATGAGGCTGCCTCAGCCATTCACAGCCGCGGCTCGTTTCCCACAGCCAGCAATCCTGCCCGCAGGTGGTGGGCGGGGCTCAGGACAGGTGAGCGGCTCCTGCAGGCCACCTGGGCCCCAGCTGCTCTCTCACACCACCTCGGCGCCTGGCTCTCCCATGCCCTCCCTGCGGGACCCCCAGGAGGAGGGGCCCATGTCCCTGCTCCACCCTGGTGGGGGCAGCCCCAGGGGCAGGGCAGCTGCACCCCTGGACGGGGGGCTCCCCATCTCTCACTCCCACTGTCGTGCAGGCAAGTTCTCGCCAGACCCAAGGGACTGATGCTCACCTTCCCCGCCGCCCACCTGCCTGGGAATGGGCTGCGGAGAAGGCCGGCTTTGGGTGAGGATTTGCATCTCCTTGTTTTCCAAAACGGAAATCCTCTGGTGCACTGCGTCCAGGGGGCCTGAGTTTATCCGTTAGCCCTGAGTCGCGTTAATTAGCCAGAGGAGAGGGAGTTGTGGAAGGCGCCCAGCGTGGGCAGAGGAAGGGGGCCTGGCCTGGAGTTCAGGGAGTCCGATGGGTGTCCAGGTGACCTGGGGAAGAAGACCCGCAATGCCCGGGGTGGGCAGGGGCTCTCATGAGAAGGTCTGGCGCGGTGGGGGGCTGGGACCTGGTGCCCCCAGCTCCCCCAGGTTCAGCGCGGGAGAGAAGTCACCAGCCACACGGGGACTCGCCTGGGGGCTCCCACAGCTCCCCTCCCCCAACCCCACCCCGACTCCATCACCCACTAAACCCCGGGCTCAGGGGTGGCGACAGGTGCAGCCAGGGGCAGGAAGTGCTGAGGTGGGCTGAGCCGGGGGGCCTTGGAACAGAGGGAGAGCCGCCCAGCAGGACCGGGGGAGAGCAGGGGGTAGCCCCAACCCCTCCCCAAAAGGGGGGCTCTGGGTGCCCCACTTCCCATCCTTTTCACCCCAACTGCAGGGCTGCCTCTGCTGTCCTCCAGGACCTCCCTAGTCACGGCCCGGCCAACACACCATAGGGTCCCCGTGACCGTCAGGCAGGATGTGGGCTCCTGGGGCTGGCTGATGTGGCCCAGGCCAAAGGCCCGGACGGCGCTTCCCCACCTGCGTGAGGCGCGCTATGGAATGTCCTCTGCCATCCTGCAGCAGGTCTCGGCCCGTTTCTGGAGACCCACATTCCCCCCGCCAGGCACATCCAGCCCTGAAACACCCAAGTCCTCAGGACACTGGAGGAAGCGGTGTCTGAGGGGCACTGAGTTTATCACGTGGGCCCTTCCCCGTCTCCCCTTGACGTCAGGCCCCATATACGCACACAGACACACACAGAAGCCACACGCCACTGCCTCTCCTCCGTTCTCACCAGAAGTGGGGGGCAGGGCTCGAGCCCCCATCACCCAAGGCCTGGTTCTCCTCTCTGGGCAGACAGGCCGAGGGTGGAGGTGCGTCAGGAAGCCCCCTGGGAGTGCCCGCCCCAGGGTTAGTGGCGACCCGGAGTCCCCTGGGCCTATCCCGGCCACCTGGGCCCCAGGCCTTCCCTCACCCTGCCCCCTCCCCGGTGCCCAGGGCCCAGCCAGGCCTCCTTTGCACTTGGCCTTGGGGGCCACATCCCTGGGCAAGGTTCCAGACCAGGTCCAGGACCGTCTTGCTGGCAGGGCGGGGATGTTCCCTGAGTGGCGCCCGCCGGTCTCCTGGTTCCGGGCAGGAATGTTTGGGGCCCCGTGGGCGGCTGCCCCACAGGTCTGTTAATAGGTGAATCATTGACAGACACAGGACATCGGGTCATCCATGGCTGGGCAACAGAGGGTTGCCATAGCAATGCCTAAAACAGAACCCCAGGCCGCCGAGTGTTAGGATGCAGGCTGGGCTCTGGGGTAGCCAGGGTGGGGGGCACCTCAGACGTACGCATCCAAACCCAGCTCTTAAAGCAGAGGCGCGGCTGCTGAGATAGAGGCCACGGGGCAGCCTGGCCTGCAGGGGGCTGGGGTGGGGTCACCAAGTGCATCGCAGACCCCTCACTTTCCTTTACCAAGAAATCAAGGCGTCACAGCATTTCCTCACAAAAGGACCTCAGGAGACTGCACTTCACTTCACGGCTACATCACCTCAGGTTAACCCGGCCAGTGGCCACACCGGGGCTCCCCCAACCCCCAGGCCTCCTGCTCCCTGGCTCTGTTTCTGAGCTTCAGCCTCTTCTTCTTTAAAATGGGCTGGTGTCAGTCCTGCCAACCTCAGAGACTCCCTTCCTGGACCAAGAGGAATGGTGTACCTGAAGAGTCCCAGCAGGTGAGGGCTGTGTGACTTGGGTGGGGGGGGTCAGTCCTGGCCATGGGCAGAACAGTGACCCCTAAAGAGCTGTCTCAGTTCTAAACCCCAGAACCCACAAACGCAGCCTTATTTGGAAAAAGGGTCTTTACAGATGTAATTAAGGTAAAGATCGAGATGAGATCATTCTGCATTACCCGAGTAGACCTTACACTCAATGACTGGTGTCCTTAAAAGGAGAACAGAGACACAGACGCAGGAAGAAGGCCACGTGACCTTGGAGGAGACAGAGACGGGAGGGATGCGGCCACAAGCCAGGGATGCTGGCAGCACCGGGAGCTGGAGGAGGCCCAAGGACCCCGCCCTCGAGCCCCCTGCGGCAGCCATGACCTGCCCACACCTCGATTTCACACTCTGGCCTCCAAATAAGTTTCTGTAGCTTGAAGCCGCCCAGTCTGTGGTGATCTGTTACGGCAGCCCCAGGAAACCAGCACAGCCCTGCGGCACATGAGCTGCCCACCAGGGGAAACAAGCTCTACACTGGCTGCAAGACAGGCGGTGGAGAGAGTCAGGACCGGGCTCAGGAAGAGACAGCTGGGGTTCACCTCCCTGCACCCCCTCGGAGGCCAGGTGTCCTCAGACCCTTCCTTTAACTCGGTTTTTCACAGGAAACCAGAAGCAGCAGCAACAGCCCCTGGTAAGTCCCCACAAGTGACCCAGGGGTGAGCTCTCAGCACAGACCAGCACAAGAAAACCCCAAACAGTGCAGCCGTCGGGAGGAAATTGGCCCCCAGCCCCGCCAGGAACCGTTCCCTTCCGTCATCAGCCAAACGCTACCAGGCCAGCATGGGGCCTCCCAGCTCCCACCTCCCACCTCGGTCCCCCAGGTCTGATCAGTGTCCTTGGCCGGTGCCCAGTGTCCCACCCCCCAACTTAGCAAAACTCTGCAAACCCACCCTTGCGTGCAGTGAGGCTCCGTCTGAAAAGTCTTCGGAAAGCTGCGTTTTGGAGCCAGATCTTTTTGTTTTCATTTTGTTTTCATTCCAGTTCCTGGCAGGTGGGGTGGGAGTGGGAGTGGGGGGAGTGCAGGAACGTGCTCACGGGGCCCCAAGTAGCTGTTGGCTCCAGGGAAGGAGCAGCCGCCCCACCCGTCACGCAGCTTCCCTGTGACCTTGGGGTGCCCTTGAGCACACCACCCCACCTTCTCTCTTGCTAATCTCTAGCAGCAGAAGGTCATCAGGTATCTCAAGCCACACAAAGAATGTCGGGTCTCCCTAAAAGCACCTGGATGTGAATGATCTGCTGACCAGAGCACACAGGCGGTTTCTCCTCGAGGTGGAAAAACAAGCAGGAAATGTCTTTGTGTGATTGTGTCTTCAAGTACAAATCAGACACAGAGGGAAGCCAGTGAGATGTAGGCAATAGAGCCTAGAGCCTGCTCGTGTCTGTTGCAGGCACGTGCGGGTGGGGGTGGGTGTCCTCTGTGTGCACATGTGTGTACATGTATGTGCAGGTGTTGTGCATGTGTGTGTGCGTGCCTGTGTGTGCATGTGCATGTGACTTGCTGTGTGTATTTGTGTGTGTGTGTACGTGTGACTTGCTCTGTATGTATTTGTGTGTGTGCGACTTGCTCTGTGCGTATTTGTGTGTGTGTGCACGTGACTTGCCCTGTGTGTATTTGTGTGTGTGTGCGTGTGCACGTGACTTGCTCTGTGTGTGTGTGCACGCGTGTGTGTGTCCTCTATTCGGGTCTGTCTTCCTGACAGCAGCCTCTGCACACACAGGGGTAGGGCCGGCTCCCCTCCCCTGACCCTGCAAACTCAACCCTCTGCCCGGGATCGTGGGGTAACCCCGCAGCCTGGCGAGCCCAGCATCAGAGAGCTGACCCCGATGTGGGCCACGTAGGGGTTGCAGCCTTCTCCAGGCCACCCTCATCTGGCCCTGGCCTGAGTGGGAATCCACTTCCCGCACCTCCACTCCCGTCCTGAAGGCCGAGGCAGGTACTGGAAGCAGCCACCGGCCCCTGGAAACAGGTGCAGGCCTCCTCCTTCAGGTCCCATCCCTCGGGCCCCCTTTCAAACTGAGGTCTGACACGTATGCACAAGCCTCTGGGTCTCAGCCTGCCTCCAGGCAGCCACATGCAGCATCTGGCTAGCAGGACCTCTGACCCCATGATCTGGCCGCCTGTGTCAGGCTCTGGGGCTGCCTGCCGAGCCGAGGACCAAGGCTGCTCTGAGAGTCTTCCCAGCAGAGGCCGCGGGGGCCCGGGAGGCCAGTGGCCTGGGAGGGCTGACATACCATGTCATTCTGTGTGGGAAGAGATCCCGCCAGAGCCGCAGGGACCCCCCGGCACAGTGCTGGCCTGCCAGGCAGAGATTGCCTCTTTTCCAGATGATTTTGCAAACGAGAAAATGAAACAAAAACTGCTTATTATAAAGAAATACCACTGGCTCCCTTTGGGGTTTTTTGTGTCTGTTTCAGTGTCCTCTGCTGGACACTGGCTTCCTGGGTCAGGATGGGGTCTCCCAGAGCTCTGCGTGGCCAGCCCAGCCCACACGAGCGAGGCCCTCTGCGGATGTGTGCTGCGGCTGCTTCCCGAAGGCTGGACCCTTGAAGGTGACCTTTGAGACAAGATCCGCGCCTCCTTCCGGCGAGGTCTTGGCGGCCAAGGCAAAGCCTCTGCTGCCATCTGGTGGTGAGTTTTGGAATCACAGGTGGTCATCTGGGCACTGGACACCCCTGGGAGACTCTGTTTCACCGCCCTCGTGAACCGGTAAGGACGGGAATCTGATACTCAGAAGGCTTGATAAATCTGCCTGTGTTCACGCAGCGAGTCGCCTGCAGAACAACCAGCCTGGCTTCCTCAGTGCCTCCTGACTTACTGGTTAGGGGTGAGGCTATATAATACCCATCAGGTAGGGGTTCCGAGTCCCGCCCTTGAGGTCAGACAAAGGCGTGGGTCCTGGCCAGGCCCTCACCGATGGGGAACGCCCAGCAAGGGACTCAACCTCCAAGCCTGGGTTTCCTCCCTAACAGTGGAGCCTGTTACAGGCGGCTGGGCTGCTTGAGGGCTGCCAGCTGCCAGGGCGGTTGGCACAGTGCCTGGCACACAGTAGGTGCTCAGTAAATGCTCTTGCTGCTGCTGCTGCTGAGGAGGAGGAGGACGTTATGACGATGGTGCCGATCTTGCTGCTCAGGATGAAAATGAGGCCCCAGGAGGGGACAAGGATCGTTCCGGCTCCAGAAGCACGTAGCCACATCTAAGCATCCTGTTGGCTGGGATGAGCAGCTGCCCCCTCCCCCTCCCAGAGATCTGCAATGCGACCTGAGCCCTGGGATGGGGGAGGCGACCTCCAGCAAGACTGCTCTGCCCGCACTCGCCCCACCCACGGAGGCAACCACTCTGGCATGTCCCGGATTAGCCTGGTCGTAGGTGTCTCTTGGAGAATTATGGGACACACAGACTCCTGGACTCCAGCCCCGCACGGTCCGATTTGCTGGGTCTGGGACAGGGGCCAGGAATCTGTATTTGTGCAGCACTCTGGGTGGGTCCCAAAGGCCGACAGGTTTGGGTGATGCTGACCCATCCCGCCTTCATGGTTCTGGTAGAGGGGATAGACACGTGTCCTAGAGCGGGCAGGGCCAGGCTCTGGTGGCCCAGGACTGTCTGGGCAGTGCCCCCCGCCCCGAGGAGAGATGTGACCAGAGGTAGACCCTTGCCACCTAACCTGGGTGAGGAAGGGCCGGCAGGCAGAGGCACAGCAGCAGGCGGTGGGGGCCTGGCACCTGCACAGGTGATGAGCTCCAGGCCCTGCATCAGTAGACGGACACGAGCTTGGGAGGAGCTTGAAGGGAGGGGGAGCAGACGGTCCTCTGGGTTCAGAAGTTTCTCCTGCAACAGCCCGAGGGACTGATACCGGTGGGAGCACCACGGTCAAGGATCTGGTGGCCGTCAGATCCCAGAGCGCGGCTGGGCAGCCACAGCCCAAGCTGTGCTCCCTGCTTGCATCAGGGCGGCCTCCGGTCCGGCAAGCGTCAGGCAGACTTGCCCTCAGCTCTGCAGAAGACGGTGGTCAGCTGAGTGCCTGCACAGAGTCCGTGTAACTTGGCTGACAGCAACCATGGTGGGTGGGCCGTGCGGGGAGACTGTTCCAGAACAGACCCTAAGACGAGGAAGCTCGGACGCCAGCTGACATGGCAGCACCAGATGGGCGAAGGCCACCGGATGCAGGCTGGGCCTACTGGGCCCAGGAGGGGCCGACCCTGGCCCTCTGTCAGTGGCCTCAGGAGCTGGTCGTGCCCCAGAGTCCCGGGCATCTCTGAACGTGCAGAGCAGCTGTGGGCCAGCCCTTGGGCCCCTTCGCTTGAGAAACACCCAGGCAGGGAGGAGAGCAGAGAAGGGGTGTGTACCGCCCGGGGGCCCTGGCAGGACAGCGGGCGAGGCTTTGCCTCAGGAGTCCAGGCAAGGTGGGGTCTCCCAGCGTGCTGCCATCAGGGGAAGTCCTCTCAGCTCCCTGCCTGGGCTGGCCCCAGTGCTCCCTGCAAATCCCCAAGGAGCTCCATCCCGGATTCCCTGAGCCTGCTGCGTGACCTCACACCCCTCCCCAGAGGGCCAAAGTCTGCATACTCAGGCCTGTATTAGTCAGCTTGAGCTGCCATGAGGAATGCCATAGACAGGGAGGCTTAAACGACAGAAGTTCATTTTCTCACGGTCCTGGAGGCTGGAAATCTGAGATCAAGGTGTCACAGGCGTGTTTCCTCTGGGCTGTCCCCTCCCTGTGTCCCCGCATGGTCATCCCTCTGTGTGTGTCTGGGTCCTAACCTCCTCTCCTTGTAAGGACACCAGCCCTATGGGATTAGGAGCCACCCTCATGACCTCATTTTAACGTATTCACCCCTTTAGAGACCTTCATCTTCAAAATAGTCACATTCTGAAATGCTGGGGGTGAGGACTTACATATGGATTTGGGGATCACAGCTCAGGCCGTTACCAGGCCTGGGCGAGAGCCACAGTGAACTCAAGACCGGTGGCATCTAATGACAGCTCAGTTCTGGCTGCGGCCAGACCAACAGGACCCCTCAGGCCCCCAGACCCGGTGCAGTGATAGGCCAGGCTGTACAAAATGGAAGGTGCCCTCTGGGGGGACCCGGGAGGAACAGGAGCCTCAGAGACTCTGAGTTTCCAAAATACCTGCCCAGCCCCCAAGTGCAGTGGCCATTTATGCCGCCCGCCCAGGGTATGCCCTTCTCCACGGGTGTGGATGAAAAGGCAGGGCGGCGGCAGGGGGGCTTCCAGTCGGAAGGAGCCTGGGGGGGCGGGTGGAAAGGAGTCTGGAGAAGCTCCTACGGGGTGAGGACCCTTCCCTAGATGGGGCCAAACCCAGAGTGACCCCAAGCTACAAGGGCGCAAGTGTGTGTGTGTGTGTGTGTGTGTTCTCACGAATGTCCTGCTTTCCACTTAACTCCACGTGACAGCAACGGTTTCCCTGTGTGTTAAGCAGGGCTCACTTTTGGAAATTCTCCCATGCGCCCTCCCCGCTTGCTGTCCAGTTTCTCCCAGGAGGAGAAGCCTGAGCACCAGCACAAGGAACACCCCGCTGGGCCCCATCAGGGCGCCCAGGGCCCCTGGGCTCCGCTCCCCGGGAGAGGGCCCTCCACACGGCCTGGCAACACCAGCAGTACCCAGCACTCGCTTCCCACTCCCAGAAGCCACGTCCGGCCGCCCACTGCCCTCTGCGTGGCCACCGTGCAGCTGGCAGCCCCTGGCTGATCCGCCCACCCCCTGCCGGCTCCCCCAGGAGGCTGCTATAGCCTCCTTGTCTCCTCCCGTAGCGGGGGAGTCTGGGCAGACAGCATGAAGGCCGCCCCTCTGGGTGGGGGACACTCAGACCTGGTCGCCAGAAACCCCCGAGGACCCCGTGCCTGTCCCAGGAAGGGGGAGCCAGAGTGAGGGGGGCCCCCAGGGCGAGGTACCTAACAGGGACGGACACTTCTGACTTCCAGGGAGCAAAACCCCAAGGGAGCTGGGACAGAAGTCCCCAGGGGGAGGCCAGCGGTCAGGAAATCCCCACCTGGCTCCCCAGTTCCCACACAGGGTTACAGAAGGGAGCCCAGATCCTCTCCCTCCCAAGTCCCCCGCGCCCTCCCCTCCTCCCTCCATCCCTCAGGGCTCTTGGAGGAACCCCCTCCTTCCTGCACAGCTGCCCTCGAGGAAGCACCGGGTCTGGGAGCCAGGAGGCGACCCGGTCACTTAGAGGCAGCCAGGGCTGAACAGGGAGAGGCGGACCAGGCTCCCCCGCCCCTCCGTCCCTCGCATCCCCACTACGGGTCCCCTCGCGCCTTCTCCATTGCTCTCCAAACCCCGCCCCCCGAAAACAGCACGGCCACAGCACACGGCAAGTTGCTTGTGTCACCTGCTCTTTATTCACTGCCACGGGCTGCCTTCTCATGGGTGACCAGATGCCCCAAGAGCGCCATTACATACAGGAGGGTTGGAGGGGAGGGGGTGTGAGAGGTGCAGCCTGCAGAGAGCTCAGGCGCACGGGAGCCCTGCCAGATGGACCTCACGGCACCAGGCTCAGCCCCGGTGCAGGCGCCTGCCACCGAGGGCTGAGACGCAGCTGGCTGGCCCTGGAGACCAGAGGCCACCCAGAGATTGCTCAGCGAGGGGTGTTCTCTGACCTCCCGGCCAGCCTGGACGGCCCGCAAGCCCGGGAGGACGCGGATGCCGTCTGAGAAGCTGGGATGGCGGTCACTTCCGCCGACTGGCTGGTGTTGGAATCTGGGTCACTCTGAGGTCTCAGCACCTCAGGCCAAGGCCCCGAGCTCTGCAGGCTACTCTCTCAAACCCTCATGCCCTCGGAGAAGAGGAAAAGGAAACGGAAAACGGGGAGGCGGGGGTGACAGACGCCCCACTTTCTAGGGCTCCCCCGGAGGGATGGGGGCGGGGGCCGCAGCGGGTGGCAGCCAAGGCCGAGGCCGAGCTTAGGAGGAGGGGGCGGAGCTGGGCTTCTCCTCCCGCGACACGGGGATGGCCCGCTCGCTGTGGCCGGCATCCATGCCAGATGGGACCTTGGGGCCAGAGAAGGTCAGCATGCCATCCGCGGACAGCGAGCAGGAGAGTGCCGACTGGTCCACGTTGGAAGGCAGGCGGTAGCGGCGGTGGAACTCGCGGGAGATGTAGCCGTGGTCATCCTGGGGGGCCGGGGGAGGGCACGGTCAGAGCCGCCACCGCGGCGGGTGGCGGCTGCCCCGCACAGAGGAGGCCCTCCTGGACCGCACGAGGGTCAAACCCACGATACCCTCACAGGGCGGGGGCTGGACCGTGTCCAGGGCCCTAGGACCGCCCTGCATCCCTGCATACAGTCTGGGCCTGCCTGGGGCCCCTGGCTCTGCACAATAATGTCACCCCAACGTCGTGTGAGTGGTCCTGCCCCTGGCCCTGCCCTTGGGTTCAGCTATCCCTGCACCTCTGGCCTCACAGACTGCTTGGGCTCAGGTCCCTGCCATCCATCTAGCTGGGTCAGAAAGCCACGCCTCGATGTTCCCTTCTCCTGACGCCCTGGACCCAGCTTAGCCCCTGGCCCGACTCCCTCCCCTCCAGGTGGAAAGACCCAGAGCCTCAGCGTAGTGTCCGGGCATCTCCAGGGGCCCAGGAGTGCAGAGCAGCAGATGCAGTGGGGTCTCTCCCCCGCCTCCAGCTTCCCCACTACTGGACAAAGCCCTGATCTCCGAGCTGTCCTGGCTGGGCCCCTGCCCCCTCGAGATAACGGGCTCCGGGCACTCGGGCTCTGACACGAGTCAGCTGTGCCGTCCTCCCGAGAGAAGCTGGTGTGAAAACCTACGTGGCTTGGAGCTCGCTCCCTTGGTGCTGGCGTCTCCTGGGGTCTTTCCTAATCCCACCCCATCACCCAGGGGATTTGGACAGAGCCCGGGATGCCGAGTAGCTCCTGAGTGGGGTTCCCCACAGGCCCCCGCTGGCCGTTCACCCGCTGCCCAGGCCTGCTGCGGGCCCGGGGCGGCCTCCTGTCACCAAGACGGGGCCTTGCTCGGGGGTGCAGCCCCTCCCTGCGGGCCCGGGCTCACCTGCCGCTCATTGTGCTTCCCGTGGATTTCCACGAAGTCCTCCTGCACCTTCACCGTCAGGTCCTCAGGAGAGAAGTGCTTCACATCCAGGAAGATGACAAACTTGTCCCGGTCGGATCGGACCTGAAACGAAGTGTCCGTGTGGGTCTCCACAGGGCTGCAGCTCAGGGAGGGGGCTGGCCGGAGCAGCTGGAGTGGGGTGGCCGGGGCTCAGTCCCCAGTTATCACAACAGAACCTGTGGTCAAGGCTCTAAGCTCTCCCTCCACGTGTCCGGGGCACAGAGGGACCTGGGACTCAGGACACTGTGGCTGTTCGGCTGGCAGCCAGAGCCCCGGGGCTCTGTGGCTGCCTGGCAGGTGAGGGGCTGCCTGGCTGAGTGGTGTGGGTTGCGGGGCCGTTACAGACTGGTCGGCTGGCTGCTTATGCGCTGTTTGGCTGGTCGGTGGGACTGAGCACTTGGAAAGAGGTCGCGGCCCTGGGCCTCCGCCCGCCTCTCCGTGAACCGCCTGGGGCCTTGTCTCTGCACACGGACATGCATGTGACATGCCGGCAGCCTACGCAGGCTGCCCAGCTACTCGCACAGAAACTGCTTTCAGCCACCTCGCCTCCCTCTCCCCTCGCTGGGGACGCTCCTTTGGGCTCTGTCGGCCCCGGAATGGTCGGCGTTTCACCAGCTCCGAGCAGGCCTCTGTGTTTTAGGCAGTGGTGACCCCTGGCACCCCCAGAACACTGGACCCTGGGAGGGAAGGCTGGTGGGCTGCCTTGCCTGCCCTCGGGGCCTGGCCTTGGACACCCGGGCAAACTCGGGAAGAGCCCACACACTGCAGCTCCGTGGCCGCAGAGGGCTTCAGACAGGAGGCCTCCTGCCAGACCTCGCTGCTGGAGGGAAAGTGCAGCCCCAGGCTGCACAGAGCTCCGTCCACCAGCGCCCGTGCCCTGGGCTGTTCTGGGGGCTCCCAGCACATGGAGGGACAGCACCAACCACATATGGGCCATGAGCTGATGACAGGAGGAACAGGCAGCAGGCGGGCTCTTCCTCCCGGCACCCCGGAGGCACGGGAGGCTCTGCTGCGGGGTGGTGTGCCTGGCCTCTGTGCGTCCAGGACGGACGAGGTGGGCTGAGGCGGGAAAGCGGCCCCGCGGCGGTCACCAGCCGCTCCACGAAGCGGGGCGGGAGCACGCAGTGCAGGGGTGCCGCGTGTGCCCCAGGGCCGGCCCTCACCGACCCCCGCTTCTCGCCCGGCCACGGCCCGGCCCCCGTGCAGCCGCAGGAGGAAGCAGCGCGCAGCGGGTCTTACCTCGGAGATGCCGGAGTCCAGCACGCTGCGGAAGAGGGACTGGCGGTAGTAGGGGCTGATGGTGGAGGACAGGAAAGGCAGCAAGTCGTACTCGAAGAGCCCCTCGCCGAAGAACTGGTCGAACAGCCGGCTGGGGTAGAAGGGGCCCAGGGCACGTTTGAACCAGGGGTGCTGGATGGCGATGTCCATGGTGGGCGCTGACTCTGCAGGGACCGGGGCTGGCGGGGAGTCAGGGCAGGGGCCTCTGGGCAGCGCACTGAAGACCCGGGGCGCACGCCCTCCCTATATACGGCCGGACAGAATGGAGGCATCAGGGGGATTTGTCTGGAAGGCGTGAGCTCAGGAGGGAGGCCGCCCAGTCAGCAGAAACGTGGGCTGGGCTGAGCGCGCACCTCTCCCAGCCCCGGGCTGCAGCGCTGACCAGCCCAGAGCTCTGGGCGCCAGGGGAACGGCGTCCCCAGGGAGCTTCTCTGTACGTGGCTCTGTGCCCCCCACACTCAGCCGGTGCTGCAGCGAAGGCTCGCGTCTCCCCTTTCCTGGGTGGGGGTGCTGTGTGCCAGGTAGCATGCCCGTGTCTGTGTATGTGGTCCCCTGTGACCTCACGGCCACCTTACGAGAGGGAGCTCGTACCCCTGGTTCACAGGGGAAGAGAGTGAGGCCCAGAGGCTAGACAGGGGGTCCCCAAGTCCCAGCGCTACGAGGCAAGGCTGCATTGTGTTTTACAACAGAATGACCTGTATTACTTCTTCCTGATTACAAACATCATACATACTTGTAAAACATCTCAACAAAGACAGAAAATGCAGAGAAGAAACTAAAAAGCGCCCATAATTCCAGCACCGGGGAGCCCTGCTGTGGGGTCTGTGTGCATCCAGAGGGGAGGCAGGTTTGGTTTTACAAACATGGAAACCCTGCATCCCGGGGTCTCCTCTGGACACCATCCCTGAGAACCTCGAGGCCTGGGAACAGACAGAGCCAGTGTCCTTAGAGCAGGTTCCCTGTCCCCGTTACTGGCCTGGTGACTGGTTTGCTCCTGTCTCTGTGGCCCACCCAGCTATGGCCCAGGATGCGTTCCGGGGGGACCTGCCACAGTTGGGGCACTCCTGGCTTTAAGGCTTTCATACTTTTCAGTAGCTTGGCCTCCGGGAGCCTTATACTAACTCACCACCCGCTCCACACCCACAGCACAGGAGCGTGCCGGACCCATGCCCTACCCGAGCCAGCTTTTTCATGCACAGTCCAGACGGTGAGACGCTTCTAATTCACCCTGCGCCTCCCCAGGTCCTCATGCAGCTTCTGACCGGCGTCCACCTCCTGTTTGTGGGGTCAGTGCATCTTCAAAGCACTCAGGATCTTTGCAAATTTACCTCCAAGCCCTGGGCTTACTGGGTCAGGAAAGAGCACTCCCCCTGTACCTAAGTAGGATGTTGTCTCACACACCTAAGAAGCAACTGGTGTCAAAAGTGGGAATTTCGGCGCCTCCCTAACTAGAGGTGCACTGTATCAAAGCCCACCTCCCTGCGTTTCTGAGCACCTGTGATGTGCATCCAGCCAGTGGTAAAGGGCCCAGAAAAAACTGGAAATGCCAACCTTTGCCCTGCAAGTCTACAATTTCGTCAGGTAATTCCCTTAGGGTGTTAGACAACAAGGGCCAAATTAGGGGCCAGATAATCAATACTCTGAGGGGTGGAGGGCACTCTCCCTGCCCCAGGCCTGCTTGAGTCCACACTGATGGTGACCCCATGGTTCCTTGCAGCCATCCTAAATGGCATGTAGGTCCCAAATCTCCCCACTTCATAGACAGGGACAGTGGGGTATAGAAAGGTTGAACGGGTCACTTAGCATGGAGGAAGGGGAGGGGGCTTTGGTGCAGGCTGCCCACCCAGGCTGGGAGTCAACCGGGGAATGGGCAGGGCTGTGGGCGACCCCACACAGCATGGACTGCCTCCTCCTGGGCATGGGACAGGGGGAGGAAGGGGCACAGGCATCCAGCTGGCTGCTGAGGGGAGGGTCCAGCTGGGCCAGGCACATGGTCAGTGCAGGCCAGAGCCACACTGAAGCTGAAGACAGAAAGCAAAGTCAGCAGTAAGGATCCTGTCTTTATGTACAATTTGATATTTTGTTCATCATGGATTTTTTGCACCCATTTTTATTTGTTTAAACATCACATTAAGATGTGATGTATCCTGATGACTGCGTTTGGTCCCCCTGACTCTTGGTACATTCTCACCCTGTACCTGGCTGTCCATGTGGTCCTTCAGACAGGCTGGGTCTGCAGGCAGGGACGGGGTGCAAGCTCGGCCCATGGGATGCACGGCCCAGGGTAGCTGAGGGTCCTCCAAGGTCCTTCAGACACATAGGGATGCCCAGGCACTCACCCATGCCCCTGACCCATGGGCTGCAGCCAGCAGGAGCCCAGAGCTGGCCTTCAGAGTAAGCCAGCACCAAGGTGGCAAACCCAACCATGCAGGCCCCAGACAGGGGGCCCAGGATGGCCGCAGAGTCCTTGGGGACCTTTCCAACCCAAGATGACGGTGCTGTATCAGTTTCCTGCAGCTGCTGTAACAAAAGACCACAAACTTGGTGGCTGAAAACAGCACAAATGTATTATCTTGTAGTTTGGAGGTCAGAAGTCCCAATGGGTCTCACTGGGCTCAAATCAAGGTGTCGGCAGGGCTGGTCCCTCCTGCAGGCTCCAGGGGAGACTCCATTTCTTGCCTTTTCCAGCTTCCAGAGGCTGCCCATCCCTTGACCCATGTTCCTTTCCTCTGTCTTCCAAGGCAGCCGTCACATCACATCCCTCTGGCTGTCCCCCTCTGCCTCCCTCTAGTAAGGACCCTGTGATTATGGAGCCCACCCGGGGAATCCAGGGTCACCCCCCCAGTCCTACAGTCTGCTCTTTAAAGAACCTTATTTCCCCCCCTTGCCATGTAAGGTGACACCTTCACTGGTTCTGGAATCAGGGTGGGGAGGCCATTAACCACCTGCTGCAGGGAGGGAAGCTCTGTGATGACAGGCGCCCTCCCTCTGGGCAGCTGGAGGGACCCTCAGCTCAGGAAATGCCCCCCAGTAACGGCCAATACGAACTCACATCACTCAGAGCCACCACCTCGTTCAGGTCAACTTACATCTCCGTCAGGTGTCTGAGCCCTTCCAACTTCCTCTCCGGTTTGCTGACCTCGCCTATCGGCCCAACCTGTGGCCCACACGTGCCATGGCAGGCGATCCAGAGCTCCGCAAAGTGGCCACAGGGGTGGGAGGTGATGCGGGATGGAGTGATGGGCGATCGGCTGTTTCCAGCTCACCTGTGCGAACTCACCCTGCCTCACACCTGACCTCACACAGCCCAGACCCTCCCACCCTGGATTCTTGGAAAACAAGACCCTTTTTCTCCAGGCCTGGGTTCCTCCTTGAATTCACGGCCATGTGCTAAGGGGTGCGCTGTCTGCATCTGCGGAGACTTAAAACAATAACAAACCACCCAAAAGTCCGTTCTAATCATGCAGGTGTAAAATACGCCTCCGCTTCTGTTAGTCTGAGGTCTGAGCAATCTATACATAATAATACAGTCCGTTTTCCTTATTGGAGGGAGTGAAGTCCTATAAAGTTGCCGTGAACAGTGAACTGGTAACTACTGAGCCACTTCTCCCAGGGAAACACAGGGTCAGGTCCTACCAGCCTCTGGTCACAACATTTTCACCAGTCACTACGTGGGCAACATCTTCACCGGTCAATACGTGAGCTTCTTTGGTGTGTGTTTCTGTACAAACACAGCTAATTTCATACGTGTTGTTGATTCATTGACACTGAACCCATGCCAGCAGCCCCATAACTCACTCCTGTAGCGAAGCTCACCTGACACATGTGTTTTCTCCGGGCAGGCACATCCCAGCCCTCCTGCACTTGGGACACTAAACAGCCCTTCCCACTGTGCTTGGGACCATGTAAACGGTGGAGCCACAAAACGCAGGAAAATGTGGGAAACGGGATACTAAACAAACGCTGGAAAGGACTCTGGTTTGCAGCACGAGCTGAAACAAGCAGGCGGAGTCGCCCTGTCACCCTCGGCTGGGGACGTGCACGTCCGGCCACGCAGATTTTTCACCTCTGCCGCTCTGCTCAGTGAATGACTGTGAAAAGGGCCATGAGCATGGATTTGAGGTCACATTTCAGAGAGCAGATATTATGGACTGAATTGTGTCCCCCCAAATTCTTATGTTGAGGCCCCAACCCTCAGTACTTAGAATGTGAACTTACCTGCAGAGGGGTCTTTTAAAGAGGTGATCAAGCTAAAATCAAGCTGCTAGGGTGGGTCCTGGTCGAATGTGCTGGTGTCCTTATGAAAAGAGGACATGAGGACACAGCCACACACGGGGGAGGACCTTATACAGGAGGGCTGGTGTCCCTACAAGGGGGAGAGACACCAGGGGTCCCCAAACACATGAAACACCGTGTGAGGACACAGGAGAAGACAGCGTCTACACGCCAATGGGGAGAGGCCTCAGGGGTTCCAGCCCTGCCCACACCTGGATCATGGCTTCCAGAGTCCAGACTGAGAAATAATTTCTGTTGTTTAAGCCCCTCGTGTGTGGTTCTGTGGTGTGGCGGCCTGGGCACCTAACACAGGCGACATCCTCAAACGCAGGATCTGCAAATACAAGGAGGGCCTGCATGTGTGTAATCTTCAAATAAGCAGAGTTTTCTTTCTTCTCCTCCTCTAAACATGTGCTAAGTGGAGATCACCTGGAGAACTCACGGCGACACGGCCAGCCCAAGGCTGGCCCACCCTGCTCCGTGCGTTTGCTCTGGAGCCTGTTTCCAAGGTCGGGAACTGCTCAGGCTCCCAGGCCCCTTCTCACCTCCAGCCTCTGGCTTCTGTGCTTAAACACGGGGCTTCAGATTGGCAAGTGGCAGCCCACGTGAAGACTCAGCACCGGAGTTATCCCAGTTCTGTCATGCTGTGTGACTTCTTGGCACTTTTATCGCGTGTTTAAAATATAAAACTGTGAAACAGAGGACAGGCTGTGAGGTGCGATGTTTCCGTGCAAACGATTGTTCTCAATGGAATATTTCACTGATTTGGGGGAATATCTTTAAGATTGAAATATATTCTATTCTATTGTTAATTGTTTGTTTTAAAGAACAAATCAGGAAACTCATGATTCTTCATGATTATTCCCTGATTACACTGGAAATAACTGTCTCGTGTGGAGGAGGAGGGTCCCAGAGTGACCTGCTCTGGGTGTCACATGCACCAGGCACACCAGTTCACATGCACCAGGCACACCAGTGGCCTCGAGCTCTCTGCTGGCATCCCAGGAGCATCTTGCAGATCTGCAGCAGTGACGTGGGCCCCGCAGCTCTCCAGGGCAGACCTGAAGCCCACCGTACTCGCCCCGCTGCCTGCAGCTCTCAAAAAGGTCTTGGGTGGACACACACACGGAGCCCTTCGGCCAGGACCTCAGCTCTGCCCCTGTGAGCCCCAGGCTGCAACCCGCTTGGTCACCAGCAGCCTTGGGACCCCCCGGGCAGAGAGGATGCACGAGGAGCTCACACCAGCATGTCACAAGAGTGAGGTGCCACCCTTCCCTTGCCTCTCGGTGGGAGGACCACATGGTAAACCAACCTGGGGCAACAGCTCCGGGGCCACAGCCCTTAATGGTCAGACTTGAGCTCTGAGGACCACACAGCCCCATGGATGTCCCCGGGTGCCCGAGGCCCCTCTGCACTGTCCTTTCTATCATTCCTGTACACAAAAGCAGACTGTTGACCAGGAGATGCTTTCTCGAGAAGGTCTTTGTGTACTAAGTTTTTAGAAGAGGATCGATGAGCCCTGTGAAGTTCATTCTATTTCAAATAACATTGCTATTATAAAAGTGATCCATTGTCATTCAGAATTTGGATAAATCCAATAAACCTAAAAGTGGGGGGAATACCCATAAGCCTACCAAACCCTGAGTATTTATTACAGGCTGTCTCAGAGGAGGTGGCGGGTCTTCCCCATTTTGGTTGTTGGGCTATTTATCAGGGTCTTGGGAGCCGACCAAAAAGTTGTGCCCGAGGGAAGCCGGAGCCACAAAATCCCAACAACGTGCTCCTGAGACGTGGAGGGGCCAGCGGCTGAGGACGCCCTAAGGGGAGGGGTTCTAGGGGCCTGACCACCCATCCTCTCTGTGACAAAGACGCTCCCCTCGTGTCTGTGCAGGGTCCCCCACTGCCCTCGCGCTGAGCCCTGAGCCAGGGTCCCCCGGGCGGCACCCTGCCTTGTGCAAATCCCTAGTGACCAGGACAGCTGTGCTCCAGTGCTCCCATCCCTCCAGCCTGTCCTGGAGACGCCAACAGAGGGCTTCCCACCCGGCCCCGCCATGGCATCTGGAAGGCCACAGAGCTGACCCCAAGGCCACCTGCAGTGCAGGCGACGGAGCAGAGGGAGTGCACAGGTGTGTGTCTGACCTGGGCCAGGTCTGTGCAGGGACGGCCCCGGAGCTCCGGCCTGGAGAGGGAGGACCAGGCCCACAGGGGCCACAGCGTGGGGCGGGGGCCGGGACCCTCAGCTCCCGAGTGCGTGGCTCTGTGTGTGTGTGTCTGTGTGTATAGAAGGGGTGCACTGTGTGCCTGTACGTGTACGTACGTCTGTGTGTGTGTGTCTGTATGGGGGGTGCCTGTGTGGTATGTCTGTGTATCTATGTGTGTGTTTGTATGTACGTCTGTGTGTGTGTGTGTCTATATGGGGGGTGCGTGTGTGTGACTGTATGAGTATTACGTCTCTGTGTGTGTGTGTCTGTATGGGGGTACGCGTGTGTGTCTGTGTGTCCGTGTGTGCTTGTGTGTGTCTGTGTGTGTGTCTATATATCGGGGTGCACATGTGGTGTGTGTGTGTGTCTGTGCGGTGTGTGCACTTGGGGGAGCGAGAGCCCCAGTCCCCGAGACCAGCTTTCTCTAACATCTAAACGGATCGGGACCTGTCGGGAGTTTGGTGCAGGACGCTCGCAAAGCCCTGCGCCGGCAGGAAGTGAGGCCTGGAGGGTGACCGCCGGAGACGCGCCGGCCCCTCTCGCATTGTTTCCGTGGCGGGTTAAGCCTGCTCTCAGCAGTTTTGCATCCCACTGCACACCAGCTGAATGCCAGCCCTTCTCACACAAAGGCTGGTATTTGCTTTATCTACAGGATTCCCGGACGTCAGCAGTCTGCAGGCGCAGTCACAAAGCCCCGGCACCCCAATTTTCCACTCCAGGGCCCAGCGGGGCTCACCCACAAATCTGCCCAACGCAGGCCAACAGGCATTGTTGTGGGTCAGCGGGCTGAGCCCTCGCTCGCCCCCGACCCTCCATGAGGCCGGCAGGCTGGACAGACAGTCCCCTGCCCACACCCACTGCGGCCCCAGGGAGGGACGGGAGGGGCAGCCATCCTCCTCCAGCCCCTGGCAGACCCCCCAGAGGCCCCCCAAACACCCCCTGAAGGGGAAACGAGCAAAGCTGGGGAATTGAGACAGTTCTGTTTCAAACACACCAGGTCGTGTTTGACCCAGTGGGTCACCCACTTCTGCCCACGACACTTGGCATTTTCAATAATTTTTGTCATGAGAGTAAAGTACTATTTCATTGAGGTTTTTTTTGTTACAAAATTTTTCATACATAAAAAGTAGAAAAAGTGGTACAATGAGCCCCCATATACTCATTAGCCAGATTCAACAATTGCGAGGATTTTGCCCCATTTGCTTCATCTTCTTTTTCTTTCCTAAAATATTTTATTTTATTTCTTTAATTTTTATTTTATATTGGAGTGTAGTTGATTTACAATGTCATATTAGTTTCAGGTGTACAGCAAAGTGACTTAGTTATGCATATACATGTATCTATTATTTTTCAGATTCTTTTCCCATATAGGTTATTACAAAATATCGAGTAGAGTTCCCTGTGCTGTAAAACAGGTCCCTGTTGATTATTTTATATATATATTAGTGTGTGTATGTTAATCCCAAACTCCTAATTTAAAGCAAAGCCCAGACTTCCTGTCATTTCACCCCTACATACTTCAGCAACTTCTCTTAAAAGATGAACATTTCCTTGTATCAGCACACATTCCATTTCATATTTGATAGTCATCATTTCTTGGTATCATCTAACACCTGGTCCCTAGTCAAACATCCTGATCATCTCAAACATGCTATTTTACAATTGATTTCTTTAAATCAAGACCCAAAACAAATCCATTCCCTTCTTTGGTTGTTAGGGAGGTATCTTTTTTCCAAAGCTTTTTCTGCATTATGGAGAAGGTCTCATGTGTTTTCCTCTTTTGATCTGTTAAATGGTGAACCATATGGATTCACTGTCTACTGTTAACCAATCTTCCAAGGCTGGAATCAACCCAGTTGAGTTGTTTTAACCCAGGCTTCCCAGAAAACCAAGCAGGGGCAAAGTGTGAGTATTAATACTTCACTGGGAGGTGCAATCCCAGGGAAGCAAAAGTGGGGAAAAGGAAAGTGGGGAATGAAGGGATGCAAAGAGGGTGTGATATGGTACATGATATAGAATAGAATAGAATAGAATAGAACACAGTACACGGTGGTGCTCTCTGGAGCTGGCAGCAGCCCTCACAAGAGCACAGCTGGTAGAGCCTCAGAACAGAATTTAACTGCCGGTCGCTTCCCATGCCATCACTCTCATGGGCCAAATCTGCTCCAAAGGGCACTAACTCCCTGAATTTCTGACCTGTCTTCCCTGGGCCCCTCTGGGCAGCCTCTGGAGAGCCCAGCCCCTGATCAGGGAAGTCGGCCTGAGGGCCAGAGCTCCCGCAGCCCCACTGTGTGGAGATGGGGGCGCAGGCCCAGCCTTGCCCCCAGGGCTCTTAGGAGATGGCCAGTGGGTTTATAAGTTTGCTTAGTATGTTTATGATTTTGCATCTATGCTCCGAATGCAATTGGCCCATAATCTTCCTCTTACTCTCCTTATCTGGTTTTGATAAAAAGGTTATGATTCATAATAAAATGGGGGGCAGGGTCATGTTTTCTATTTTTCTTTTCTCTGGAAGAGTTTCCTTAAATGTTGGCAAACTCACCTGTAAACATCTGGGCCTGATGTTTTCTATTTTGGGGACATTTTTTCTACCTATTCAATTTTTGTAATGGTTACAGTGGACTTCTGGTTTCTTTTTTTTTTTTCCTGAGTCAGTTATTGCAACTCGTGGTTTCCCTTCTCTTTACACACAGTTTTGTGCAGGTTCCAGAATCACCGGCATGAGGAGCTCCTGCTGGGCTCTGACTGCCCCTCCTCTGGGCCCCATGAGCACGACGTGGGGCCAGTTCCCCTTTTCATTCCTACTGCTGTTTACTTAGGTCCGCTTGCTTTTTTCCCTTGTTCATCTGGAGAGGTCTGTCAATTTTGTTTGATTTTTTCAAGAAGCAGTTTTTGGCTTTGTGGTTTTCTGTTGCATCCATTCCTGCCCCTATTATCATATTCTTCCTTCTGTGTTTTCCGGATTTATGTTGCTATTAATTTCCTTAAGGTTACACGGTTACTTAGGTATTTGGTTCTTCCCTTTTCTTCGTCTCTCATGTGGGATCTCAGCGTCCCCATCCCCTCAGCTGCATCTCACAGGAGTCGGCAGGAGAGTCAGGCCGCATGTGGCGGCAGCCTCCCAACCCGGGAGCCCAGCACACCGCCCAGCTCATGACACTTCAAACGAAGCACGGAGCAGGCCAACCAGAGGAGTCTGCATGAGACCCCTTGGCTTGACTGGATGCCCACTTGCATGTTTACCTTGATTCCACGCTGACCCCAAAATGCTTAGAGGCAGGTAATGAGGACTCAAGTCCTGGCATCCGCTCTGTTCAGAGGAACTAGGAATTCTGGGGGAAATGCTGAGATGAAGGGAGAGGCCTTAGGAAAAGCCCCCGTGACAGTGAACTTAGCCACCCTTCCATCGGGGTAAGTTTCGTATTTGAAGAGCGTGTGTGCATGTGTGAATAGCAAACGTTTCTGAGCGTTGTCCCCACGCCTGGGGTGGACTCAGTGCTGGCATGAATGACACTGCAGTCCCCATCCACAGGGCGGGGGCCGAGGCACATGGATACCAGGAGGCCCATGGGACCCACAAGCCGGCTGTGTCTCGTGGTCCCAGCGTAAAACACTCTGCTTCTCTGGATCAGTTACGCCTCTCTGACAGTCATCACAGTCGGATAGCCAGAGCCCACGCCGCCCAAACCTTCACTTGACCTGCCCAGACTTTTCGGTGGACAATCTCATCGTTACCTCCACCTGGATGGGAGCAATCGGGCGGCCAGCAAGAAGCGACGTGAGTGGCTATCGGCCTGGCCGTG
This sequence comes from Mesoplodon mirus, assembly GCF_964341445.2. Classification (NCBI taxonomy): domain Eukaryota; kingdom Metazoa; phylum Chordata; class Mammalia; order Artiodactyla; family Ziphiidae; genus Mesoplodon; species Mesoplodon mirus. Next base: position 144,572,428 of record NC_138982.1, on the reverse strand, counting down.
ACCAAGGGGCTGTGCGCGGCTGTGGACACACGTGGGTGCTGGTGCTCAGGGATGAGAGGAAGTGGGCACAGGGACTGGGCAGCAGTGTCCCAGGGTCAGCATCCGGGGAGGGAGGACAAGGCCGGGTGGTCAGCCTTTGTTTCCTGAGCCACAGACACAACTTCCCTAACCAGAGACTCTACCCCCCTGACTTCACACGGCAGCCAGATGCAAAACGGGACAGGAGTGTCTGCAGCTCTGTGTCTGCTTAGAAAAAGGAGGTGGTCAGCCGTGCACAGCATCTCCCAGCCTGGACGCTGCACCCAGAGAGCGGCCCTGACCTCTCTGTCTCCGTTGACGCTGTCACGGAGAAGCAGTGACACAGGAGGGGGTCTCTGCCTGGCCCCCCAAGAGCAGACCCTGAGGGAAGGTGCAGGTGCTGGTCCCTTAGCCAGGGGTGTCGGGGTGGGGGTGGGGGACCCAGGAAGCAGAAGTGACGCAGGGCAGTGAGACAGGAAAGGAGGGAAGCCAGTGAAGTGGCCCCTGAGGAGAGGGTCGCTAAGGTGGGGGGCTGGGGCTCAGGCCCCAGGGAATCATGTAGGATACACATGAGGATCTCCCCCCCACTGAGGGACAAAGCTGGGACATTTATCCTGACACAGCCCCTCCTGGTTGAAGGTTGCTCCTGAGGATGTTGACTCTGGGAGTTTCAAATGGGCTGAGCAGATGCGGGGGCCCTGAGAACAGAGAATCAGGGGGACCATGCCCCCCCAAAATGGTCCCTTAGCTGCGGTGGGTTCACAGGCTGCCCGGGGCTCTGGGCAGGGCAGCAACAGGATCTACCAATGGTGTGAACGGTCAAGGAGTTAAAGACCATGAAAGAGACCAAACCAGGTGTGTGAGTCAGGGCTTTCCAGGGAAACAGAACCAATAGGATAGATGGATGATGGATGGATAGATGGATAGATTAGGAAACTAATACACCTCCCATACCTGACTTTTCAACAAATCTTGTCACTTCCCCCTACAAAGAATATCGAGAATTCACCTACTACTCACCAGCCCACAGCCCCCCATCTGAGACACTATCACCTCTTGCCTGCTTTTTCGCCGTCACATCCTCCCTGGGCTCCCCAGTTCTGTGCTTGTCCCCCCAGAAGCTATTCACCCCACGGCCAGGGTGGTCCCTTAAAGTCACATAGGCCACTCCTGTGCTCCAAACCTTGCTGACTTCCCGTCTCACCCGAGCAAAAGCCCAGGTCGGTACCATGACCGGCGATGACTCCCAGGTCTGGCCTTGCCCTCCCCTCGTTCCTGGGGCTCCAGCCACTCTGGCCCCTGGTTGCTCAGATGTGCCGCTGCCTCAGGGCCTTTGCACCTCCTGCCCCCTCTGCACAGAAAGCACTTCCTTCAGTTACTGCATGGCTGGTTTACACACTTCCTGGAGGTCTTTACCCAAAAGCCACCTTGTCAGGGACAGCTTCCTCTGTGACGTTGTCATGGTCCACTGCAGGCAGAGCTCACTTCCCCACTCCTCTGACTTGCTGCTTGGCATTGTGACTCTCTCTGGGTAATGAAGTGTGAGTAGACATAACGTTGGCCACATCCAACTGGAGGCTTTTGATGTGCTTGTGTGGTTTGACGCTGCACCATGAGAAGAGGATGTCCAGTGGCCACTGCTCCCTCAGCCTGAACCCGAGCAGAGAAACACCTGGAGCAGACCTAAACCCAACCTGAGGCCTGAAGCAGAACCCAGCCAAACCACAGGCTCACGAGCAAGAAATAAATGTCTGTGGTTGTAAGTTTGGGGTGTTTGTTACGCCGCATCACCACAGCAGTAGCTGATGGGTACACACGGGCTTCCCCCTCCCAGTTCAATTGTTTCTCAACACGCATTATTCTCTAATGTGCCTTATATACACCTTACTTATCTTCATTGTCTGCCTTCCCGACGAGAACGTAAGCTCCATGAGAACAGGAATTTTCACCTGTTCCATTCACCACTGGATCCCCAGCACTCAACAGGAGGCACTGGGCAAATATCACTGAATGAGTGAATGAATATGATAGGTCTAACACTAGAGCTAAGTCCTGGGAGCATATAAGGGGACCTGTAACCCAGCCCTGGAGATCAGGGCAGTCCTCACAGAGGAAGCAACAGAAACCCTAGGTGGCCAGGTTGACCTACCAGATGAAGAGTTCCTGGAGATTACTCCTGTCCCCAAAGTGAATAAAACCACTGGGAATAGGTAGGGGAGGGTGACATTAACAAGGAGAGAGGGAAAACCTAAGATTCTGTGTGCATTATCAAAGGGCACTCATCGGGCCATCCATGCAGCCAGGAGCAGCTCTCTCCCATGTGTCTACTTCTTTGTGAACACTGTGAAGTCAGAAGGTAACTACACTTTAATGAAGCACCTACTATGTGCCCCACCAGTTGAACACAACGATGAAAAGGACAGTCCCTGCCCTCAGAGAGTTTAGAGTCCCATGGGAGAGACAGACATGCAGATGGACTATCAGTCCTGGAGAAACAGAACCAACGGGAGAGAGAGGTGGGTGGCAAGTCCAAAGTCTGCAGGGCAGGCTGGTCAGCTAGAAACCCGGGCAGGAGCTGATGTTGCAGGCTTGAGGCAGAATTTTTTCTTCCCCAGGAAAACCTCCATTTTGTTCCTAAGGCCACTCAGCTGATCGAATGAGGCCCATGCAGATTCTCTGGAATAATCCCCTTTACTCAAAGTCCACTGAGGGTAGATGTTACCCACATCTACAGAATACCTTCCCGGCACCACCTGGGTTACTGATGACTGAATCTCTGGGGTCTACAGTTCTGGCCAAGCTGACGCACAAAACTGACTGTCACGTGCTGGTGACAGTCACACTACAAGGTGAATGTACTTAATGCCACAGACCTATACACTTAAAAAAATTTTTTTAATCACTAAATTGTTTTTATCTATCTTTAAATTTAAATTTTTAAAAATTATTTTTAAACGACTAAATATTATTATATATTTCATTTAAAAAAAAAAAAACCTGACCATCACAGGCTCTGATCAGGGTGAATGCTGATGCTTGGAGGCCACCCAGGAGGTGTGACAAACTTCACCGGGAGCCCCAGAAGATGCCCCCGAGCCCCACCAGTGATGGCTATGGCCAAAGGAAGCTTCAATCAGCAAACCGTATTCGGCAGCAGCGGCTGAGCTGTTCATTGGGCTGAGCCTCGGCCCTGTGTGCACAGTGACCTGTGCCGCGTCGCTCCTACTCGGCCCCCAGCGTGTCCCTGCCTCTCCCTCACCAGCCGAGCAGCAGGTGCCACTTGGCTGCCGAAGCTGAAAGAATCGTACTGAGCTCATGGCTATCTCTCCTTCCCAGTTGTTTTTGCTTAGCCATTGTGATCGGCAAAATAACACCTCCTCCAAGATGTTGGGTCTTAATCCCCAGAACCTGTAACTGCACTGTCCTGTCTGGCAAAGCAGGTGTGATCACATTAAGTGGCTTGAGCTGGGGAGGTCACCCTGGGCGATCCGGAGGGGCCCAGTGTCAGCACAGGGGAAGGGGGAGGAGGTGTGACGAGGGAAACAGGTAGGAGTGACGCCGGGGCCGTGAGATAAGGCATGTGGGTGGCCCTCAGGCGCGGGAGAACATGAGGACTCTCCCGGAGAGCCTTGAAAGGAAGGCAGCCCTGTAAACACCTTGATTTCAGCCCAGCGACACCCATTTTGGCCACCCCACCACTCCTGTAAGACACCACAGTCGTGCTGTTTTAAGCCACTAAGTTCGTGGTCATTTGCCACAGCCGTCATGGGACCCAGGTGTCGCTGCGCATGAGACACACTCCGGCTCCGTCTGCGAAGACTTGCAAAACATAACAAGCACATTCAAGGTGTAGATCCTGATTCCAGTAAACTCGCTGTAAAAAGACAGTTGTGAGGCAATTGGGGAGATTTGGACACAGGCTATCGCGTGTCATTGAGAAGTTATTGCTGATTTTGTTCAGTCTGTCGATGGTATCACGGCTCCGCACGTGGGGGAATATTCCGCAGCAGGGAAGGAGCAGGATGGCATGATGTCTGGACTTAGTTTGAAATACTTGAGGGGCGGGAGGAGTCAGAAAATGGGGTAGATGAAGGGAATATAGGCATTGTGATGACTACGGAATTGCGTGATGTCCCAGGGGCTTTTCCAAACCCTTCTGAGAGCCTACAAATGTGTCTCAGAGAAACGGCGGCCTGAAATTTCCACAAAGTTACCGTTTCTATATCCCCAAGTGTAGCAGCTGGCTCTTTGGAGCCAATGACTGTCTACACCGACAGCTCACTCATGCCTGACACCTGACAGTTCGCGAGCCCCTGTACGGAGTTGAATCACGTCCTCCCAAAGGCTATGTTCACATCCCAACCTCCAGAGTCTGTGAATGGGCCCTTATTTGGAAATACGGTCTTTGTATTGCAATGTGGTCAAGTTAAGATGAGGTCAGACTGGGCTCGAGTGGACCCTAAATCCAATGACCGGTGTCCCAGTAAAAAAAGAGAAATCACACACAGAGACACACACAGAGGGAAGAAGCCATGTGAGGACAGGGGCAGAGATTGGGGTGAGGATGCCGCCACAAGCCAGGGGATTCCGGGGTTTGTTGCCACCACCAGAAGCTGGAAGAGGCACGGAGGGTGTTCCCCTGGACTCTTTAGAGGCACCAGCCCTGCCCACACCTTGAATTCGGACTTCAGCCTCTAGACTGGGAGAGAGTGAACATCTTGTTTTAAGCCGCCCCATTGTGGTACTTTGTTATGGCGGCCCCCGGACCCTCACACACGCCCCTTTCACTTTCCCCTGCAGGGTGTCATCGACCCCGTCCTCCCCGAGGCCCTAAGAGCTGGATCTAGCACGGTGAAGGGAGAGCTCTGCCAGGATGGCCAAGTCCACACCCCGGGGGCTCCCGCTCACAGCTGGCTGGCCTGGGCAGGCTCCATCTCCGTTTCTGGGTCTCCGTTTCCTCTCCATAAAGCAGGGGGCTGGACCACCGCCGGGAGGTCCCTTCCATTCCAGCGACCCCAGTTCTGAGTGGGTCCCACACCTCTGTGCGCTCCGAACGCAGCATCCGTCCCCCCACTTCCCGATGAGGAGCAAGGATGCGTGTCCTGCCCAGAGACGCCTGCAGGGAGGCACAGCTTAGACGGAGAGCCCGGCGCCAGGGCTGCCCCAGCACCTCGGGTGGCTTCCAGATGGGGCGAGGTGGGAGCCGCAGTCAGGGTGGCATGGTGGGTGGGGTGACGCCGCAGCCAGGGTGGGTTGGCTGTGTTCCCCTGGGGCAGGGCTGCTGTGCAGTATGGGGCACACAGCACGGCAGTCGGGCCAGTGCCCAACACAGGGTGACGGGGACCGGGGGCCATCAGGCAGGCAGGCCTATTTGACAGAGTGACCTTGCTGCAGCGGGTGGGGGCAGGCGGAGCCGCGGCATCGCCACCAAGTGCAAACCTGCTGAAAGACAGATGGTTCCGGCCGCAGGGGCTGGGGCTCTGGTTCACATGGACCGTCAGGACCTCGTCCTGGGAAGGAGGAGAGAAGCCCGCTCTAGCTAGGGGGAGAGGGTCGTCAGAGGGGCAGGTTTCCAGCCGGGATGCTGACGGCCTGAGACCCACACGTGCAGCGGTACGGCGGGTGGGGGAACTGGCTGGTGAGGCCTGGGCCAGGGCACTGAGGAAGGCCTCCCTCTGCGCACGGCCCGGGGGCCCTGCCAGCCTCCACGCAACCCCCAGCCAGCCTTTCCCTACCCCACGCCCCACCCTGGAGACAGCACAGCTCTGTACCAGCCTCTCTCCCACTGGCAGCTCCCCAGTCCCTCTGGGCTCCTTCAGACACCCTGAAACCTAGGATCCCTGGACACCTGGCATGGGACGGTGGCCCCTGCATGTGTGTTGGCAGGCGGCGGAGGGGAAGCAGTACAGGCAGTGAACCCCCCGCCACTGACCCCCACTAACATCCAGGAGGGAAGGACCTGGTGCCGCCCTCCTGTAGCCCCCATCCCCACCCCCAAAGGCTGTGGCCCACAGCAGGCACCCCACCGGGAGTTCTGACCCAGAAGCCACCTGCCCGCGGCGAGGCGGGGCCGTATGGCCCATCCTGGTCAACAGCCAAAAGGAGGTGAGCTGTGCCCTGCCACTGAAGGCCAGGCCACTGGATAAACTAGAGAATAAAGAAATACACCATTATCTGTTTAAAGGGATTGCTAGTAGCAACCTTGGGCCCTGTTTCCGACGGGGCCTAGGGCACGATGCCAAGGGAGAGGCAATGGCTGGAGAGCCCGTGCTGGGCTGAGGCTGGGATGGAATCACAGGAATCTTTCTGTCCCCCAAGTCGGTTTCCACCTTCAATACTTCTTCTCTACCCAAAACCCGAACAACCAGTCCTGTGCAGCATCTCTTTAGGAAACACCGTGATTTTTTCCCACTCGAGTCCTAAATAATCACCTGCACAGCTACAGAAGCAGAGATTGGGCTGAGCCTTCTCGCTGCCTAAACACAGGAGAATAGCACCCCCTTGTGTCCATTGCCGCAGCAAGTGGGGAGTTTCCGCTTCCTGGTGTCAAAGGTGCAGCGCCCACTGCGGCAAAAGTCTGAATTTTGTATGAAAAAGTCTGTCCATGACTGCTGCCTGGTAAATACTCCCACGACCGTCACGTCATCACCCATGAGATTTGGTGCATCTGAAACCAGCTTCCAACAGCTGCCAAATGGAAAAAAGGCACAGGTTTACAGAATTACAGAACTCCCACATGATGCAGCAATTTCACCTGCAGGAATGCATCCTACAGCATAGAGTCGCACAGGTTCGCAGCAGCCCGTGCACGAGGTCACTTGATGCAGCTGTGTTTGTGACAGCAAAAGCGGACAGTAGCTAAAGGCACATCAGTAGAGGGTAGGTGCACTAAATTCCACTGCAAGGAACATTCTGCCACCATCTAAAAAACCAAGGAAATCTGCACACCCATGCCCACAGCAGCATATTCACAAAGAGAAAAGGTGGAAACAACCCAAACATCCATCAGCAGACGAATGGATAAACAGGATGTGGTCTGTTTATATTTCTCAGCCTCAAAAAAGAAGGGCATTCCGACACCTACTACAACATGGATGAACCTTGAGGACATTAGGCTCAGTGACATAAGCCAGTCACAAAAGGATAAATACTGCATGATCCACTTACTTGAGGTCCCTGAAGGAGTCAGATTCATAGAGACAGAAAGTGGAATGATGGGTGCCAGCGACAGGGGTTGGGGATGGGGAGAGTGTTTAATGGGGACGGAGTTTCTGTTGGGAAGGATGGAAAATTCTGGAGATGGATAGTTGCACAACAGTGTAAATGAGCCTAATGCTGTAACCAAGCAGGAACCTATGGGGTCTTCCTGGGGCAGACCACCCCCCATGTCCTCCGCCTGCCTCTTGTCTGTAGAAAAACTTTAGCCTCCTAGTCCTTCCCCTGAGTTCCGAAGAATGTATTTAATCAGAGAAGTGAGAAAATGTAGAAAATTCAGTCAAGCAAGACAAAGTAATAATAGTTTAGCCGTTAACCAAAGTCAAGGACCTTTAGTTCCTCCTCAAGGGCTATAGATAATATTCTGAGTCATGTCCTTTGAGCTGTTTTGCAGACACGGAAACCCCCACAAAGTGGAAGAAGTTAACTGCACGCTGCCCACCAGCACGGAGACCCCAGACCCGTTGGAACCAGAAGGTTGATGATCCCAACTCCCGATGACCTCACCACCAACCAATCAGAAGAAGATCCACGAGCTGATCACACAGCCCACGTCCCCCCTCCCTCACCCTGTCTTTAAAAGCCTTTCCCTGAAAGCCATCAGGGAGTTTGGGCCTTTTGAGGCCTTTTGCCTGGACTCCTCACTTGGCGTTTGCTACAGATGCTGCACATTCCTTCACCACAACCTGGTGTCAGTAGATTGGCTTTACTGTGCACAGGCGAGCGAACCAGAGTTTAGGTCGATAACAAGGCCTCTGAACTGTGCACTTAAACATGGTTAAGGTGGTAAATTTTATGTTACGTATATTTTACCACAATAAAAAAGTGAGACAATTCTTTTACGTTGTGATATGGAAATATTTCCAAGTTATTACCCAGAAAATACGGTCGAGAACAATGTGTATTGTGCGCTAACATTTACGTCAAGGAAACACACGTGCAGCCACTGCATAGACTATCTCTAGGACCCACTGGAGTGGGTGATGGGGCTGCCCTCGGTGAGGGGGATGCAGGGGGTCTCACTTCTGAATTTTCTACCATGACAACAGCACCCACACATAAAGTCATTAACTAAGTACAAATGCAAAGAATGGAGATGTAGGGTGCACCACAGAAAGCCATGGGGGCGGGGGGAGGCTGTGTGTGTGACGGGGGGAGTGGTGGGCGTGTGTGGTGTGGTGTGTATGTGTTGACCGTCTTTACTCTGCCAGAAATACTGGTGTCCCAGAGGCCCAGGTGCAGACCTGAAGACTTCTTTTTTTTCTGTTTTTTCCCTTAAAAATTTTTTTTTATTGAGGTATAGTTGATATACAATATTATAAGATTTCAGATGTACAACACCCGAAAGCCTTCTTAAGGGTCCAACTACACGGTCTGGTCTATTACACATGCTTATAAAAGAAAACACAAACGTGCTTCTTTTGCTGAGACCAGGTGAACTGATTCCCCCGGAGGGACTTGGAGTAACCCGTGTCACCCGTTCAGGAGCTGGTGGAAATGAACTTCTCGCCATCCCACGCCCCGCTCTCAGAGGCCCTGCTTTGCCTCAGGGCCTCCAGGGAGATGGACTCTACCTCCTTAAACATGACTGGGGGCTGAGGTTTCATGGCTTTCCTCGGACCAGGGAGGGCAGCTATGTTCCATGTCACAAAAGCACTGAAGGAGGCTTTGAGAGGAGACCTCAAAAATCCAGCCCCATTAGACAGACCGACAAACCAAGGCCCAGGGGAAGGAAGCAACTTTTCAGAGCCTCCCAGCTGGAAATGCCCCGCCCCCCCACCCCCCCCACCCCGCCCTCCGCTCTCACCAGGCCTGTGCTCAGCCTCCACCCGCCTTTTTGCATCTAACCTAACCACAGCCTCGGAGGAGGAAACGTCATCCCCATCTTACACGTGGGGAAACTCACCTGAGAAATGGACTCCTTCCACAGCGGAGCCAGGATTCAGTCTGGTCTGAGGCTGGGGGCTGTGCAGACACAAGGCCCCAGGACATTGTCCGGCCTGATTCTTCGCACAGGTGCCCACCCGCCTGCCTGCGTGAGACGCGCAGGCCAAAAACCTCTTCCTTTCACACCCTCACCCTCCACGTCCAACCCATTAGCCGAGCCCAGCACCCCACCCCCGACATGCTTCCTGACCCCATCTGCTTCACCCCCCCTCCCTGCCCCCACCCTGGGCCAAACCTGGTCACCCTCCTGGGATCAGCGCCTTAACCGGTCTCCCCGCTGCCCTACCCCCAACACTCCAAGCTCTACTTTTTAAAGAAACAGTTTTCCTAAGATATAATTCACATATCACAAAGTTCACGCTTCTACAGTGTACAATTAAGTGATGTTTAGAGTATTCACAGAACTGCACATCATCACCACTGGCAAATTCCAGAACATTTGCTTTACCCCAAAAAGAAATCCCATGCCCATGAGCAGTCACTCCCTATTCTCCCCTCCTCCACCCCAGCCCTAGGGAACCACTAATCTACTTCCTGTCTCTACAGATTTGCCTACTTTGGACCTTTCACATAAATGGAATCTTACAATATGTGGTCCTTTTGTCTGGCTGGCTTATTTTACTTAAAGCCGTGTTTTCAATATTCATCCATGTGGTGGCATGTACCAGAATTCCTTTCCTCTTCATGGCTGAATACTATTCCACTGTGGGGACAGAGCTCATTGTGTTTATCCATCATCTGCTGATGGACATTGGGTTGTTCTCACTGTCAACTAAAAACAGAACAAAACAACAACAACAAGAAACTCCCCACGGGGCTTCCCTGGTGGCGCAGTGGTTGAGAGTCCGCCTGCCGAAGCAGGGGACACGGGTTCGTGCCCCGGTCCGGGAAGATCCCACGTGCCGCAGAGCGGCTGGGCCCGTGAGCTATGGCCGCTGAACCTGCGCGTCCGGAGCCTGTGCTCCGCAACGGGAGAGGCCACAACAGTGAGAGGCCCGCATACCGCAAAAAACAAAAAAAACGCACAACCTAAAAGCTGAGAATTACGTTTTATTCAGGGACTTTACTGAGCACTACAGTCTGGGAAGGCAGCCTCTCAGCTCTGAGGAACTGCTCCAAAGAGGTAGGGGATGAACCAGGATGTGCAGGACTTATTGCTGAAATAAAAGCCATGTATTTGAACATGAAAAGATTACTGCAAATCACAAAAACCAGACATCTCAAGTTAATGATCTTAGTGCTTTTCTCTGTATGGGAAGACGCCGGAGTCCGGGCTCACTGAAATCATTCCTTTGATGTGCACCTCAGCTCTCTGGGGCCAGCGTCCTGTGCCTTCTCATCCTGAGTCTCCGCAGGGTGCATTGCTGTGGGGATGGGCGGTGAGCTGCTGCGGCCAACGGCTTGACAGCAGGCACCTGCCTCCACCCCGACTTTCTGGCTGCTACATCCTTTGTTTACTGATATGGCAGGCAATATTTTTCATTCGCAGCAGGCAGTGTTTTTCTGTGCACATCACCTAGGGCTACTGTGAATAACGCTGCTGTGAACATTCAGGTACAAGTTTGTGTGAGACTAGATGTCATTCTAAAATCAATAGGTGCCACTGGGGAGTTTGAATGATGTACTCCACCCTTGAGGCTTTTAAAAACATGGATCGGGTCTCAGTTCTCCTCCTTCACCCTCCCCGGTGACACCTATCGATTTCACAATGACATCCAATCTCGGGGTTCCGGCCACCTGGCCTGGCCCGAGCACCTCTCCAAACTCAGCCAGCCTCGCCTTGCCCTCCACTCCCTCCCCAGGTCCAGGGACACTGGTTGTCCACTAGGCAACCCCCTCACCAAGCTCCCTCCCTCCCCGGGTCTCTGCGGTCATGGTTTCCTCTGATGCTCATTTCCAACTCTCCACACCTGTCAGGTCTCAGCTAAAATATCAGGACCTCAGAGGCCGCCCTGGCCCGCTCAGCTGCCGGGGTCCTCCTCCTGGCCTGGGGCCTCCAACTGCTCACTCACTGTGAACTCCCTTCACAGCTCTTGGCGTGGTCTAAAGTTAGCTCGTGCTTTTTCTTGCTTGTCTTCTCTCTTCCCCTGAATGAGGGCTCCCTGACATTTTTTTTGAAAAGCAGCAACAGGCCCCAAATGGAGCCATTGGCACACCCCCGACGCCCCACCCCACCCCCAGAGAAAGGAACCAAGACTTAATTGCAGTTTCAACCCTTCCCAGGAAAGTGACCATTAAACAGGTAATCTGAAATTTCCGGATCAGCAAGAGTGAGGCAGTCCTCAGGGTACAGACCCTGCCGTTCCCTCCCCCAAAGAAGGTGGGGGGCCAGAGGAGATCCTTTCTTTTCTCCTGCTAATACCTTCTTGCCCCGCCCTTCCTCTGTGTATCAAAACCCCCCATTTCCTACAACCCTCTCAGGCCCTTCTGTTTACTAGATGGGATATTGCTGGACCAGGAGTAGTTGAATAAAGCCAATTAGCCCTTCAAATCTGCTCAAGTGAACTTTGTTTTTTAACCCTGAGGACAGGACCTGCTCTCATATGTCCTGGTGTCCCCAGTGCCTCCAGCAATGAATGTGTGGTCCTAGAGGTGCCAGGAAAACATGGGACTTTGATGAAGAAATGAAAAATAGAAGGACTGGAAGCTCCTGCAGTCCTAGCCCTGCGGAGCTGCTTTGACCTTTACCAAAGCCCGCTGTCCACTTCCTACCCCGCCTGGTGTGTTTGTATGTGGTTTTGCTTGCTGGTTCGTTGGTGATTTTGATTTGGGGGCTTTCTCCTGTGTCATGAGAGCACATCCGTCCTTCCACGCAGAAAGATAAACTCTCCTCCGTCAGGCCTGTGTGACTTGTAATGCAGTAGGATACGGGTGCTACCAGCATGTGCACGCAGAGTTTTCTTCTCCGTTCAACGTAACATGAGAAAGATCAGGCACACGGCTTTGGGATGGAAATGACTGCCCAGCAGAAACTGCAAAGGCACAAAGCAGCCTGTCGGTTCTGCCAGGAGGTCATTCCCACCCAGGGGAGAGAAAGTTTGGCTGATGTGTTCAAACCCCATCCCCCTGGCAGCTGTGGACGGCAGCGTCCGGTCAACCTCTGCTGCATCAGCTCCTGATGTGTCTGCCGTCACGGCCAACACACATTGTGTTATTGTTTCCTCAACAGTCACAAAGATGGGTGTCAGTGGTCAGGTCAAGCGGACACCAGTCCCTGGGTAGACCTATCATTACCATGATGGAACTAGGGTCTAATTCCATTTGAAAGGCCACATGTGGCCAAGAGCCTGTATCAGCTATCTTCTGCCACACTCAACGCTGTGTAACAAACCACCCCAAACCAACAGTGCTTTTATTAGCTCATGATTCTGGGGATCAACTACTGAAGCTGGTCCACCGGGGCTGTCCACTGGCAGCTGGGCACCCTTGCACATCTGCCATTGGTGCAAGTGGGCATGGCTGCCCTGGACTCCGGGCTCCGACAGGGTGGCCCCCATGCTGGCAGTCCCTAGAGCGTACGTGTGAAGTCCTCCAGAGGACTTGCCAGGCTGGGAACCACACCGCACCCCTTCCACCACGTTCTACCGCATAGAGCAATTCTCCTGGACGTGCCTCACTCGCGGAGAGGGGACACAAGACGCCACGGCTTGATATGAGGAGTCGTGGAGTGACATCTCTAAGCGACAGAGTCTGCACACAGTCTTGCCAAGGCAGAGCACAGAACCAGCCTGAGATAAAACCCTCCTAAGGAAGAAAGAGGCCTGAGGATCTCGTTTCCTCGTCTAAAATGACCCAAGGCCTTCGGTTTACTGTCCCAGCCCCACTGCGGCCATCTGGTGGGGCTGCCGGGGTGTCCTCGGTTGGGCCAGACGGAATCCACGTGGGTGGAGCCGACATGAAAGAGGCGTCGTCTGTCCACGTTGCGGTGAGAATCACGTGACTTCTCCAGCCCCCCCCCCGCTTAGGAACTGAGTGGGGTGTCTGAGTCTCTAAAAGAAAACTCTGTGTCACCAGATTGTGACCTGTAACCTGAGTAGGACATCCCTAGTAAAATCGGAAAACAAACCTTCTGGGGAGTTTTTGCAACAAGTGTGGGCTTGAAATGCTCCCGTTAATCCAGACCCTGGAGGGGTCAACTCAAAGGCCAACACACCGGGCAGCTCCAAGGAGAGGCTGCTCAAAACATAGATTCAGAGGCCCCAGCATGGAGATATCAACTGAAGCTGAAGGACACCAGGGGCTCTCCCAGGGTCTCTATGGGCCCTGCTATTCCCCCAACTCTGCCTTACTGGAATGAGACCAGAACCTGGGTCTCAGGGCCCCCTCCCAGCCACAGTGAGAGGCAGGGACCTCCCAGAGAAAGTCCAGGAGAGCCCAGAGGGGTTGAGGACCATCCCTGAGGATAGCCCACGAGGCCCTGGAGCCCCCAGACTCCTCCACTGACCAGACCAGGCCTCCTTCCAAGACCTTCTGGCTGACGAGGGACCCAGGCAGTGGCTGCCCTTAATCCACTGGTCCCGGTCTCCTGCTAGAGATCTGTAGGGTGTCAGCACCAACTGGTGACAGGTTTTAAGGTTGTCAAAAGAAGAAAGTCCCTCAGAGGCCCCCTGTCCCCTAGTCTAGTCACACCAATCTGGATTTGTTTTTTCTCCTGCTTGAAACTGTTGGGGAGGGAAAATTTCCCCCGTTACCCCTCTTGGGTTCTTATGGATGGACTGATAGTAAAATTGACACAGACAGATTAGCAGGAGAGAAAGAAACTAATTTTAATTCATGCACATGGAGGTCTCTTAGAAATGGAACCTAAGAAGTGGGCAAAGCAAGCAGCTTTTGTATTTTTTAGACAAAGAAATGGTAAATTTGTGAGGAATTGAAAGGACAAAGAAACTTGCGTTTGGGTGCCCAATTAGTGAAGAATCTAAACAGTTTGGGCTCGGGGCAGCCAATGAAAGAAGGCATGGGGTTTTTTATACAGGCTTCTCGGCCCCTAGTTCCCTTTCTCTGGTGATAAGGTGCCCTTCAACCTCCAGGTGCAGGGGCGCACCCTTCACATGGGAGATTTCTTTCCTGCTCTCAGGGACACAGAAAGGTCAGAGCGTCCCTCTTGCATTGGTCATTTCTTAAGCAACTTTAATTCAAAACAATATGCCATCGAGGCACATTTGGGGGTGGCCTGCTGTGGGCCCCATGATTCTGAACCACTGGAGTCTGCACAGGAGCTGCCTCCTCTGATGCGCTGGGACACGGTGTGCGCCTGTAGGCTCCCATTATGGTAACCCAAAGTTCCCAAGCCCGCCTCCTGGGGAAAAATCTCGCATCACGTTCTCTGTATCTCTTTACCGCCAGCCCCAGGCCAGCCCAGCTTCCCGCCCTAAACCCAGGAGAACTGGCTCCCCCGTTTTCCTTCAGCCAGGGGGCTGGTCAGTGGTAGCGAGGCTGTCCCATGAACACCACTTCTCAGGAGGTAGACAGTGGCCTAAGGAGCCCTGGGGAGGCCTTTGGGTGGCATTGGGTGTTGGCAGCCCTATTCCCATCAGAAAGAATCAGGCCAACAATCAAAACAGAGTCCCCTCCTGAAACACAGAGGCAGCCTGGGTTCAGAGTGGAAACAGAAGTCTAAAGAGGCTTCACACCTGGCCAGCAGGGTCCAATCAGGAGACAGAAACCATAGGGTGATTTGAAAGGGAAAGTTTATGACAAAGAATTATGACAAGGGCATTGGAGTAACAGAGAATTGGCAGCAACAGGTACAGAGAACACTGAAGAGTACAGGAAGAGCAAAACACAGGGAGCAGCCCTCAGGCTAACATGGGCACCCAAGGGACACCCCACCCCAGGCCTCGCTGGAGCAGGCACGGCGTGGCCCAGTGTGGCCAGCAGCATGGGGCAGGCACGGGGCTCGCTGGCTGGTGCAGAAGTCATGCGGGGACTCACCAGCGGGGTTGCTGGAGGCTTGTCCTCTGGGATGCCAGGGGGTGCCGTGCCCCAGAGCTCTCTACCAAGCCACCCCAGGGGATGCGGGGAGGCTGCTCTTGGGACCTGCCTTGCCAGGTCACTCTAGTGCAGAGACCCTGGGAGAAGGGCCAGGGGAGGTGCTGGCCACTGTGCACTGCAGAGCCTGAACACTGGAACAGCAAGAGAGACCCCCCCTCTGGTGTCCCCCCACGGTTCTGTACTGACGAGGCTCCTCACGGCTCTGGCCCCAAAGCAGAACCATTTACAAAGCCCAGAGCAGGCAAAGAAGGGAGGATCTGAAGCTGAGAGGGAACAGACCGAGAGCTGACACAAGCCCACGCGCCGGCGAAGTCCACCCCTACAATCAGCCATTCCCCCCATGTCCACCGCGTGCATCTCGAGGCAGCCCTGAGCTAGGGGACTGTCTACAAAGGTGACTGAGGCCCTCGCAAGGGCGCCCGATTTAGTACATAAAATTGCAGGACAAAGCTCAGATAAATGAGATAATTTGTTAGTATAGATCCCATGCAATATTTGGGACATACTTATACTAAAAAATTATTCATCCTTTATCTGAAATTCAGATTTAGCTGGGCATCCTGTGTTTGTTTTTAATTGAAGTAGTTGATTTACAATGTTGTAATAGCTTCAGGTGTACAGCAAAGTGATTCAGTTTTATTTTTTTCTCAGATTCTTTTACACTAGAGGTTATTACAAGATACTGAATATAGTTCCCTGTGCTATACAGTAAACCCTTATTGTTTATCTATTTTACGTATAGTAGTTTATATCTGTTCATCCCAAACTCCTAATTTATCCCTCCCTTCCCTTTCACCTTTGGTAAACATAAGTTTGTTTTCTATGTCTGTGAGTCTGTTTCTCTTTTGTAAATAAGTTCATTTGTACTATTTTTTAGATTCTGTCTATAAGTGGTATCATATATTTGTCTTTTCCTGTCTGACTTATTTCACTTAGTATGATAATCTCTAGGTCCATCCATGTTGCTGCAAATGACAGTATTTCATTCTTTTTTATGGCTGAGTAATATTCTATTTTTTTATATACACACACACATGTATACCACATCTTCTTAAACTAATTGAATGTTAGATACTTAGGATGCTTCCATGTCCTGGCTATTATAAATAGTGCTGCTATGAACATTGGGTTGCATGCCTCATTTTGAATTAGAGTTTTCATCTTTTTTCCGGATATTTGGGCATCCTGTGTTTTAGCTGACACTCTGACCCCGGCACTGCCCTCAGGGACAGAATCTGATAGACACGGTAAGTCCCATCAAGGCCTTTACTTCGGCATCTTCTGTTCACAAGAGCGTCGGTCAAGTACAGAGACTGGCTGAACTGGCTTATTCCCTATGCCCCTACCTGCTCCTCCCCAGGGGCTGGCCTGGGCCATGGCTCCTTCCATGAGAGTGTCTGTCACACCCCACAGTGATCCCCCCTCACTACGCTTCATTCGCTCACAACTATTTCCTGGGATGCTTTTCCCAAGCTCCAGGTCTGAGTCTTCCAGCTGGGCTTTGGAGTTCAAAGCATTCAGAGCCAAAATAATAAGAAGAAGAAGAGGACATACAACATATTACATAACCTCTATCAGGGCTGGGGCAGGACCGCCAACATGAAATACACTAACACTTCTGCAGCCAAATCTGTCCCACTAGATGGGATAAATACCCCATAAACAGTATTACACCTTGCTTCCCGCTGATTTATATAGTAATAAAGTGGCTCGTGAGATGCTGAGATAGCTACAGACAATAAATTCTCTAGTACTTCCTACTCCCAAGGAAAATGTTCTAAAGCGTCAAGCTTACGCCAGCTCAAGCTGGCTGCCCCAGCTCTGCGAGGAGGCCCAGCAGCACTGCACAGCCTCGGTCACCAGGCTGGAGGTGGGCATTGGAGAGTGGGCATCTCGAGCCACGACGCAGCCCCAGAAAGACGGTGCCTCCCAGCACGTCTCTGCGCGTCACCAGCTCAGAACTAAGCCATCTCTTTGGCTCGGTGATTGCCTGCTTGCTGATACATGTCTTCGAAGCCAGTGATTGGCAGGTCACACATCATGACTGCACAGTCCCCGGGGGCCTCCTCAGCATTCACAGCGCCTCACCGTCTTCTCCCCTCCTTGTCCTCACCTGTATTTAACCCAGTCCAGCGACGTCTCCATCCCTGAAAGGAGGCAGGAGACCTGCTCCATTTCCATGCCCAGCATCTCTTCCATGTCCCTTTCCCGACTTAAGCCCTGGTTTATGTCAACTGCAGGAAGCATTCACTTACCCACCCGCTACTGCACCTCAGAAAAAAGTTTTTACATTCACTCTTCATGGGATGTAAAACTCCTGTCACAAATCGGGGGAAAGTGAATGTCAGAAATCTTACTTTTCAAAAAACATTCAGGAAGGCACCGTGTAGAGGAATAATAAAATATCCGTTTTCTCCCAGTCTGGGGTTCTCTCAGTGAATTCATGCTGCTGATTGAAAGGGGTTATCAAGCCAGGCAGAAAACACTTCTTGGGTTACCAGTACACGTTCGTTCGCATAAGAGGGCACACACAGGGACGCATTCGCCCACCACCTGTGGCTTTTTCCAATCACAGCCAGCTTCATCCTGAGCCGGCCTGTGCTTTTCATCCTGCAACCTTGCCTGCACCCTCCTCAACCATCCTAATGCCTTTCTAGAAATGGAGCACAGGACCCAGCTGCTTCCTCAGCTCTGAAAACTAGTGCAGACTGAGGTTTTTTGCTTTTTTTTTTTTGCGGTACGCGGGCCCCTCACTGTCGTGGCCTCTCCCGCTGCGGAGCACAGGCTCCGGACGCGCAGGCTCAGCGGCCATGGCTCACGGGCCCAGCCGCTCCGCGGCATGTGGGATCTTCCCGGACCGGGGCACGGACCCGTGTCCCCTGCATCGGCAGGCGGACTCTCAACCACTGTGCCACCAGGGAAGCCCCCAGACTGAGGTTTTAACCCGAAGCAATCTTAGCAAATCCACCACGATGATTTTCAGATGGTTCCTGAAGAGAAGTTTTTCTACCACAGACGTTCGGATTGTTTTACATCACTGCCTAAATTTCCACAGCCAACCTTCTGAATATTCATGCTCACCTTTAAAAATCAGTTCTTCCTGTGCTACCCAAGCTGTTCCATGAGCAGCAAATGCCGTTTGGCATACGCTGGCGTCCTCCTTGCCAGCCCCACCATCCTCTTCCGTCAGCACCCCTGGCCCCCTGTGCAGTGGTTTCCGTGTCTCATTGGGTCTCGGTCATCACCCATCCTGCAGAACTTCAACTGCCCACCCTTTGATTTCCAAAGTCATATGTCATGGTGGGTCCCAACATCACTGGCTTCCTGATATCACCAAGGACAGTGTTATCTGTGTCCCCAGCAAGCAGTGGGGTATCTTTAACGCTTTTTTCATGCATGAATAGTTACGACTGAACACGAAGTCACAAAAGGAAAAATAAATGTTAAAATTTAAAACACACACAGTATCAGCAACTGATAGAGGCGCCTGCACCCCTGGGAGCATTGGAGTGCTAGAGTCAGGTCAGGTCAGATTTTGCAGCAAAGCGAATCTTGGCACCAAACTTATGGGAAAAAAACCTTCTCAGTGTCCAGAGCTTTCTGCATTTTGGAATTGCAGATAAGGGACTGTAGGTCTGTTCTACCGGGGAATCAAGGAAAAGACAGAAACAGCATCTTCAAGGAGCTCCCAGTCCAACAAGGGAGAGCTGTCTGCAAACAGAGCACAGTTCAGTGGTGAAAGCTGCTGTTGTTCGGCGATGTCGGGCAGGAAGACCTTACCTTCTACCCTTCTAGGGTTTTCCAGCTGCTCTAAGAATTAAATTGACCTGAGACGGATTAATAGGAGAACATCAAACACAAGTTTAATAACACGTATACATGGGAGAGGCAGTGGAGAAATGAGTACCTCACCAAAATGGCTGAAGCCCTTACCTTAAACACCATCTTCAGCTGAAGACAAGAGAGCACGCTGACGGTAGTGGTTTGGGACTTCAAAGGGGTGGAAGGCAATCCACAGAGATGGAAAAGCAGACGTGTGGTAAGCAAATGTTCGTAAGCCTTGCAGAGACAGTGGGACACAGAGTGGACTCTGACCTCTAGGCTTTCCCACCACATTGGGCCATGTTCTTGGTAGATATCTGTGGCGATGGCTCTATTCCAGGAATAGGCCCTTTATCTAAATGCTTTAGGCAGCTAAGGGGGAGGTAAAAAGAAACACTTTGAGTCTTCTTTCTTAAAAACAATCAGCCTAAATTAATCCTCATGCCAGAGACACATTTTGGGGTGGCACACTTTGCTCACCTAGAGTGAGCACCTACGAAGTTCTCCCTCCAAGGCAAGCATTGCTGATCCCATTAACAAATGGAAACTGAGTCCAGAGAAGTTCATAACCAAGTGCTATAAAGACTTACATCTCCCCACCTCAACACATTTAAATTCTAACCTCCAATGGGGTGAGGGCCTTCGGATCACAATCAGGCCATGAGGGCAGAGCTCTCACATATGGAATTAATGCCCCTATAAAAGGACCCCAGAGAGCTCTCCCTCCCCCCACGCGAGGACCGTTGGGGCCCAGGACAGGCCATCTCAAAATGTGCCTTAATGGCATATTATTTTGAATTAAAGTACTTAAGAAACGGCCAATGCAAAGGGACACTCTGACCCTCCTTTCTGTCTCCCTGAAAGCAGGACATAAATCTTTTCTGTGAAAGGTTCATCCCCTGCATCTAGAGGCAGGACACCCTTACCCCCAAAGATGGGGAATTGGGGGCCGAGAAGCACAAACAAACCTCATTCTTTCACTGGCACCCCAAACCTAAGTTTCTTTGTCCTGTCGAGTCCTCACAAATTTATTGTTTGTCTAGAAAGTATAAAAGTTTCCTGCTTTGGCCACTTCTTAGGTCCCATTTCTATGGGGCCTCCATGCACACGAATTAGAATTAGTTTCTTTTTCTCCTGTTAATCTGTCTTGTGCCAACTGTACTATCAGTCCAGCCACAAGACCCCAAGAGGGGTTGAGGGGAAGTTTCCCCCTCCCCAAGAGCACAGATAGGATCATAGCCCCGGCTATGACACTCACCAACCAAAAAAGTGGTTCTCAGACTGTGTACAAAGGAAACCAAGAGGCCTCAGATCTGCTGTGAGAGCTACACAAGGACCTGAGTATCTTTTTTTTACCCTTCACCTGCAACCCATTCTCAAATGCGTTCTATACCAAATTTTAACACACTAGAGACGGCCAAAATATTAAACATTTCTGCCAGGATAACTCACTTCTGTATAGGCCTCCCCCGAGGATAAAACTTTGTTGCATTCTCTTGTTTAGTTATGAACACCCGAGACTGCAGAGCTTGGTTGGCAAACACACCAGGTGTGCATTTGCCCCAAGTACAAAAAGATGCCTGCGGGAGGCCACCTGTTGCAGGACTGCTAGTGGAGACGAGACTGGATCAGCCCATGGGCCCATCAACAGGGGACGGGTTGACCACACAGTGGAGCTCTGCACAGCTACAAAAGCTGTCAGGACCTTGACCACGGATCCCAATGGAGCCTCCTCAAAGATGGACGGTTACGTGAAAAAAGGCGAGGAGGAGGAAACAGTGGATAGAAAGGAGGGTCCTCCAAAAAACGGAATAAACTAAGAAAACCGGAGGTCGGTAGCTCTGGGGGAAGGACCTGGCGTCCCCGTAGGTCTGTAACCTCTGCTCGGCTCCCGACCGGCCCCCTTCCCGCAGCGGCCCCCGCGCTCCAGCTTTTCCGCGGTCTTTAGGGTTTACGCGCTGGGCGCTGCGGACCAGTCAGCCCGGCCCGAAGACGTGCGGCCGGCCCGAAGACGTGCGGCCGGCCTTCTGGGCATCGGAGGCTCTCCGAACCCGCCGGGCTTTCCCGGGACCGGGCCCAGGCGGCGCACCTCCCGGACCGGGAGCGGCTGGGCGCCCAGATTTTGCTCCCCGCCTACGAGGGTGCTGGAGGAGGGATCTTCCCGGAGGAAGGGTTCGAAAGGCGGTGGGGGTCCCACAGGGAAAGTGCGGGGAGAGGGCGCCTGCCCCGCTGAGAACCCGCGGAACCCGCCCGCGCGGGACAGGCGCGCCCCGGGCCCAGCCCCAGGGACAGCGTGGAGAAGCTGTCCGCCGCCTCCTCCTCCTTGACCGCCGTTTGCGCGCTCGGCTTCTCTGGGCACCGGGGGACGCCGACGGGGGTCGCGGGGCCTCGGCCGTGGCGCGAAGAGCGCGGGAGAAGGACCGGAGAGCACAGGGAGCGCCGGGAGAGGGCGCGGGGGGGGAGGCGCGCGGGCTCCTGGGCCGCGAGGGCGGTGCCTCCCGCGCGCGTCAAGCCCCTCCCACGCGCAGGCAGCGTCTCTTCCGATTGGGCAGCGTCGCCAGGCCGTCGGGGTGGGGCGAGAGTCGTCGCGTCCGGGTGACGTCTCCCGAGGGCGTCGGGAGGGGTCGTCGGCGTCCGCAGCACTGTCGGCGGCCGCGGCGGCGGGTGGGAAATGGCGGAGTATTTGGCCTCCATCTTCGGCACCGAGAAAGACAAGTGAGTGAGAGCCGGCCGCCGGGGTCCCGGGCCAGAGGGGCGGGCGGCGTGCGGCGGGGCTCGGCGGCGGGGCCCGGGAGTCGGCGGGAGGCCCGGCGGGCCGGCGGGGGGAGGGGCGGGCGGCTCTTCCGGCCTCGGGAGTCGAGCGCCGCCGCCTCGTGCGCCCGGGCGGGCGGGCGATGGGCCGGGCGGGTGGCGGGCTTCCGCTCAGGCGGCGCGGCCTCTCCCGCCGGGGGCTCCTCGGCGGCCCACCTACAGGCGACCCTGGCCCCCGCGCCCCCGGCACTCGGAAGCCGCCTCGAGTTGTGCTGAAGTTGTCAACATTAACGATTCCCCCAACTTTCATCTTTTAATGTCGAGTCGGGCAAGCGGTAGTACAAGCTTCGCCCGCGTTAAATCGTTAGATAACTTAGGGTCCTAACTGTTAGGGTTTTATCCGCTTCACGAGCCTCTTGTGTGAGTTAAGTGGTGATCGGGCTGATCATAAGGACAGTTGATGTGAAAAAGTATTTTGGAGATTACGGGTTTAACTAACCATAAAAGACATAATCTGATTTTAAAATACTTTAAGATGTAATTCCAATATAAGAGTAAGATGGGTGTTTTTTCTTTTATTAGGTTGTATATCTTTCGTAATCAATTGTTAGATTAAAAGTAAAACATATAATTTTGACTTTGCCACGTATTAATTTCCAGTTTATTCACTGAAGTTTAGACTAAAGGGAATGTTTCCAGACATTTTGGAGGATAATTCTTATTTGAAAACCCCAAGACTAAGCTTAATCTATTCTTTGAATAAATGGTTAACATCTTGGGTTTCTTTAGGGCTGTACAGGGCTTACGTGAATATGTTTTTAATGATAAACTCCTAAGTGTACTATAGATAATGTTTTAATACCACTTGATCAAACACTTTAAATTGTTTCTGTTTTCCAGGATGCAGTCTATCTTGTAAAATGTCTTCTTTTACACATTCTAGAATTTCCTGTGTTGTTTGGAAGAGGGGGTTATATTTTTTCCTAGCAAAACTCACAAGACAAAAGCATCAGTCATACTCACTCCAGAAACATTAATTGAGTGTCAACTCCAGGCCAATCTCTGGGGACTCAAAGATGGGTAAAATTTGGATCTTGTTCTCAAGGAACTCAAGGAGTGAGGGGGTACTTACCACGTAAAGGATAACTAAAGTAAAACGCATTAAAATGTATTAAGTGCTATGGAAGAGGTGTGTGCTCCGAAGGCTGTGGCTCCAGAGGCGGCAGCTTGGGGAACATGATCTTGAATGGATTGGCCAGCTCTGCTGGAAAAAGAGGCTTCTCGGAGTTTGCTGAAGAGCGTGCAGTGTTAATTTCACTCTTGAGCTTACGTTAGTGTGGGCCATGACTTATGTCCCATGCAGTTTTTTTCCATTGTTCTGGTAAAAAGCTGCATAAGGTGGTGTCTTCGCTCTTGCTCTATGAAACTCTTAGTTCAGAGGTTCATTTCAATGTTTTTTATATTCGTTCTATAAATAACCACATTTCAGTCTGTTGGTGCTGTATTGTAAAAATCATGGCTATAATTCAGGAAACTTGATTATTTAATCTAGGTTTCTCATTTCAGGGAGACTTGTGGGGTTTTAGTTTCCAGGAAACATCTCGACTCCTAAAAAATGAAAATGATGATTCCCGCTAACCTTTTTTCTTTTCTTTTCTTTTTCTTTTTTTTTCAATTTAAGCTGGAAGTAAAATGTAGGTCTATACCAATTAAAAATATTAAGCTAATTACACGTGAGGTTATGGACATTTTCTAAATCTAAGCATAGGTTAGCCTTTCTAATATCTTCTCTGTGATAGTAAATCACGTGTTTTACATCTTTTCATTTTATTTCAGTAGTTTAATGAGCACACTAGAAAAGTTTTGACTGATAGGCTAAATTCAGTAATTAACTGGGCATCATGAAAAGAGAGTCATCTCTGGAAGTACAGGACCAAGGATTGTTTTAATTATATGGTATAGTTGGGTATTAATTGTTGAGATGGGTTTTGTCTATTCTGGGATATTCTTAAAATAAGCTCTTTATTTTCGAGTGACTTCCTGAAGATGTAATGTTATATACTCAAGTGAAATAATCTGAAGCAAGACCTATAAGTTTGCAAATACATGTAGTAATCATTTTCCTCTCCTGATAAATTTAGACTTTTCCACTTTTATTGCTATCTAATAATAAATCAATGGCTAGTTGATCTTCATGGTCCATCAGATTTCACTGAGGCCCTTTGACCTTAACTCTGGATGGCCCTTGCTAAAACCTTGAATCTACAGGGTAACTTTCCCACCTCTGCAAGTCTAAATTTGAATGGGGCCCACTAGTAAGAGTTCATAATTCATCATAGATGGATTATGCTGAGCCACCTTGCATTGCTGTCACGCTGGCTGGAGTGCTAGTTTTGATTTTATCCGGATGGCCCAAGTATTGGAGCATTTTAAGGGAGGGCTTTGCGATATGGGAACAGAAGGTGGCCTTGTGTAGTTCCTGCAGACGGGGGGCGGGGGGAATTCCCCAATAGCTTGTTTTCAGTGTATTGAAACCAGGAGGAATGGTTTGCTTCAGGCCTCTTTTTGGAAATTTCCTATTGGTCTGGTGTCTTGGGTGAGGGAACCTGGACTTTGTGATTATTTAGATAATAGCAACTACATGTAATGAGCACACAGACGGTACATCTGATTCTGGTTCTCGGACCGGTGCCATGTTGGCATTTTCCTCAGTTTACAGATGGCTCCTGAGACCCGGACAGGGGCGGGCTACTGGCCCAAGTCCAGGCAGCTAGTAGCCGACTCAGGATCTTGACCCCTCGCTACACCGTGTTGATGTCCTCAAGAGAGAATTTCATCGTGGAAGACTAGAGAACAGAGAGGTTTTAAGTTAAATACAGTTTTAGATTAACTTAACGTACAGTTTAAGAGGAAACCATGTAGCGGTACAGTTGACCTTTGAACCACGTGGAGGTTGGCGTGCTGACCCTCTGCACAGTCCGTAATCCAGTCTGAGGTTAACTCATAGTCAGCCCACGTCTGCTGTTCCGAATCCTACGATTCACCCAACCATGGGTCGTGTAGTACCGTAGGATTTAATGACTAAAAAACCTGAATATAAGTGGACCTGCATAGCTCAAGCCCGTGCTGTTCAAGGGTTAACTGTAGTTGAAAGTGGAGGGGATTCCAATGCAGAGGAACCAGGTTGGAATTAGACTGTTCTTCATTGAAAGAGTACCATGTTTTTAGAGGGGCAGATTGAAGCTGAGTAGTTCTAAAACATGGGAAGGTACCTATTACCAGTAAAAACAATGTGCCTATGCTTTTGTGAAGTAAAAGAAACGTAGTTTGATAGCATTTATCATGTTGATGACATATTTCCATCTATTTGTTATCTTCCCAGCAAAATAATCAGTTCTTATTTTCCCTTACAGAGTCAACTGTTCATTTTATTTCAAAATTGGAGCATGTCGTCATGGAGACAGATGCTCTCGGTTGCACAATAAACCGACCTTTAGCCAGGTTTGTTTGTTTTTCCTTTTTTTTTTCCGTTTTCATGTAAATGATCAAAACTTCATGTACTTTACAGAGGCAGTTAATTTCCATGTGTTCATAAGCAGGGGGGTTTTTTCTATAGTTTTATTTTCCATTTGTGTTCATCAATGTGTTTGTTTAAATGAGAATGAGGCAGGTGAACCACCCCTAGCGGAAGGGTCTGAGAGCACCATTCCCTGTTTTTATCCTTAGAAAAACGTGTTGGCCGTGCCTGGCTTTCACTGCCTTACCACCCTCCCTGCCTCTCACAGGCGTGGGCTGGGAGGGGCAGCCGGGCCTGCGCTGCCTTCCCCTCTGCTCGCTGGTAGATGCAGAGCTGGCTTCCTGCTTGTTGCTCTCCAGGCAGTAGAGGTGGGTGGAGCCACCTTAGAGGAGATGCGTGTGCGGTTGTCAGCAGAGCCGTCACACTGTGCACGCAGGGGCTCTCCAGTACCCCTGGGTGTGTCCCCTCTGAGACCCCAGCCAAGGACCCAGCAAGTTGTACCATGTCATTAGAAACATGAACAATGAAAGGTAACGTTAGAAGACAGGCATTTACTTTCAGTTTTTCATGGCCAGTCTGTTCAGTTAATTGAGAGATGCCTGTTTCCTTGGGCTTGGCTATGTTGTGAGTTCAGATCAGTCAAAAATGGTGATTTTTGATAGTTTATTTTTGGCTAATTGAAGAAAAGGCAAGGGTTTACACCCTGCAACAGATCCAGTGAATTAAAGGGAGAAAGCACCTCTGCGAGGAACAGAAAACTTCATTCCGTGTTTACCTGAATGTTTGGATTTGAAAAGAATCTATACTTCAGTCTTTCCAGACTGAGGGCTCTTGAGCTCCTTCAAGCCGCCCGTGCAGCCTCAGAACCACTGTGTATAAGTATTTAGGAAAGTCAGTCAGTTGTTGTAAGAAAGAGACGGTATTTTCTAATTTAATAGCTTTGAACATGTCCCTTTTGAAATTCAGAATATTGGAGAATTCGCTTTACGTTTTCTGTTTGTTGTAATTTTTTTTTAAGTGCTTCCATTATGAACTCAATCTCCCTCACTAGGCCAGTGGCCATGATCCCGTTAAAGTTTGATGGGGTCAGGTGTATGTGTTAACTTGCACATCTTGTCTTGATTCGTTTGGTTGGCTTTAGGTAGTCCTGACCACCTGTGATTTTAATGGAACTGAATTACTCCCTTCAAGTGAAGTTTCTTTTATTATTAAACAGCTACTGCCAGATGACCTGAGTGAGAGCTAAAATGAATTTCCTGTTGGATCACTGAGCTCAGTATAGCTTTCCATCAGAGCTGTCACACACTGGCGATTGCAGTTAAAAAAACCAAGTGCGGTTGGCTTTGGGAACATCGGAGTCCTGAAGTGGTTGACTCGGGGCGGTATCAGTGGCTTGCAGAGAGGCCAGGCCCTGGGGGTGGGTCTGTGTGGTGACCGCTGTGCTGTGTGGCTGGCGGGCATCCTCCCAGGTGGGTTTCCCAGAGCAGACGTGCGGCTGAGGGACCCGCACGACCATTCCCCTTGACCACGCAGCTAGAAGCAGAGCCTGCCGGTTCTGTGAAACCACTTACAAAACTGCTTTGGATACACGTTGAGACTGAATATTTATTTTCTTAAATCACGCGGTTTATTGGTTCAGCTTGTAAATCTCTAGCATAATTCAGTGTGGGTTTCTTTTTAAGCTTCTTACAGTGATGTGGACATTAAGATTCATGTGATGCTAGCCTACTAACTTAAACATGGTTTGTTTTTTCAGACAACTTGAGTTTAAGAAGAACGGTACAATGTAAGGTTTCAAGTCTGCCTGATCCAGTTTAAAGCACAAGGGCTAAAAGGATTTTTTTCCCTTAAAAGAAGGATTGGAAAAGAGCAAATGTTTTAAGCTATTGTATTATGTAAACAGAGATCCCACCAAGAAAATGTAAATATGATAGTTGTCCATGAGAGTTAGGAAACCCATTCGGTGTGCCTGTTTCCTACGAGATCAAGAGAGCTTGATGGACTACATATACTTGGGTTGTGCATTTGGTTTAAAAAATTTTTTTTCATATGGGGAATATGATTATAATGTGAATTTTTCAACATCATAGTGTCTGCTAGCTTGAAGTATGAGGAAATGTTAGTGTTCTGTTATTTACCTTGTCTTAAAACACTTCAGTGACGTGGGACTACTCAAAATAACAATTACAATTTCTTCTTGGTTGCTGGCTGACTTGACCTAAGTCACTTGACCTAAGTCACCGCTCAAACTCTGTTTTCATAATATGATGGTTTGGGTGTACTCTTCAGAAGACAAGTGTCTGACTTGCAGGAAACAAACAGCAGGCGTTGAGCCATTTGCAAACAAGTTGTCTCTTTGCAATTGTCTGATATATGCACAGCAGCCAGTAGAATTCCCCTTTTTATTTTTTTTTCCCCGCAGACCATCTTGATTCAAAACATCTATCGTAATCCCCAAAACAGTGCACAGACGGCTGACGGCTCACACTGTAAGTCCCACAGTTGGAGAAATTTTTTTAAAACAATGGTGTTAAAGAGCCCACTCTTAATTGAGACAAATAGTGTTGGCTTCTGCGCTGCTGACATAGAGCTGTTGCAAACAGGACACGGTGCTGGAGGTCCTTGGCGCACACAGCAAGAACTTGATACTTGGCCGCGTTCAGCAGGCTGGCCGGGAGGTCACTGGCCGGACCTCTTCCCACAGTGGACGTTTGTTAACGAGAGGGGTCCGGCCCTGTGACACCCAGACGTCACCAGCCAGTCACTGGTCTTCACAGTGACTGAACCCCTGGCAATTATTAAGTTCTTTCTGTGAAATCAAAAACCTTAGGAATATTTAGGATTTAATAAGGTAAGTTGCCCAATAAGTGTGGGTTTTATTTCACCATTATAATTTTTCCTCTAGGAAGTAGAGATTTCATGATACGTAATTATTGTATTTCTCTAATCCGTTTATACAGGCACTCTTTCTCATTTGTTCATTAAAAGTTTCCTGTAACAGGAATATTTTGGTAGTAGCCTGCCGAGTTGTTTGCATTCTTAACTGGATTGGAACTTTGAAATGGAGAATTTTTACAGTCTGTGACAGAAATACAATATGAGCATGTCATGGGATCTCTGTTGCATTGCAGTGTCAGGGTGCTCCAAGACAGCCATCAACTAAGAGAAAACATCTCTGCTTCGAAAGAAAATAACTTGCTCTTTTTTCAGCACTGAGTCTTGACTGAAGTGATCGCCACAGGAAACCGGTTAAGTGTTTACATTTAATTTTCCATGATATAAAGTTGTTGCGTTTTGTATTTCAGACCATTGCCCTCTTGAACATTTACCGTAACCCTCAAAACTCTTCCCAGTCTGCTGACGGTTTGCGCTGTAAGTTCATACAAGTTCCTTCCCTGGTTCCCTGGGCTTGCGTGTCAGAGCTCAGCGTCAACTCCATCTGGTCTGCCGCTGTAGTGTCAAGGACCACCTTTCACTAGAGGTGTCGAGAGCTTGTGTCCCACTGACCCCATGGAAACCTCTGTTTGAGATTGGAACTCGTGCCCACTTATTTAGGAAGGAAAAAGTGACTGGAGAGGGTGCCCTTGACAAGAGCGCGGAGCTGCTGCTCTCCCTTCCGGCCCCTTGGCCGCCATCCGGGGGGGGGTGTGTGTTCACGCTCTTCCCGCTAACAGGGAAAGTTTCTCTGACTTAAAAAAAAATTGTTCTGAAATTGTTTTTCAGATTTTATTTCTTATTAGACTTTTTTCCCCTTAAACTCCATTTTGGAGATCATGCTTTGAACTGTGAGAGCCCTGTTCCGAGAATGTTTCCCAAGTAGGGTCCTCCAAATTGCCCTGACCCCGAGTGCAACACGAGTCCTCTGTGGACTCCTGTCTTCATCAGATACTTTATGTAGGTATTTCCAACTTCAGGAGTTAGTTTATTACATTTGGGGAATAAAGGATACTTGGTAGGGAATAGCTCTAGACTGGGCATTCAGTAGACATTACTGGTTTCTTCAGGTAATGGGAAATGCTGAATTTAAGTTATGGATGTGGTATTTACTGAGGGGTATCTTTTAGGGAACAGGAGAAATACTATCTGGAAAGTTAAACTACAGTTTAAGTTTTACAGCTGTTGAACCGTAGAGTGAATTTAGTCATCTGAGGATAAACTGAAACGAACATCCTGGACTCGTGTTAAAATCAAGGGGTCCAGACCAAAGGGTAGATGCTTCTCATTCACCAGTTTGTTTTGAAGCTGTAAAAAATAGATCACAGAATAATACCACGAGGTACCTTTGGATAGCCACAAACCTGGATCAAATACACCCTTGGCCCAGAGCCCCTCAGTTTATAGGGTGACCTACAGTGGGTGAAATGGTCCCAGCAGCCACCACCTCCTCAAGCTGGCCCCAGACTGGGAGGCCTTCCAGTTCCGTGTGTGTGCGTGCACGGCGCCTGTGTCTGCAGGGGAGGGACTGGTACATTTTTCCTGCCGAGACACTAAATGTTTTTCGACGCTAATGCTGACCTGATAGAGAATTAATTTCTTTCCCTGAATCTGATGGTAGCAGGATTTACTTGGTAGCCCTTGATTTAAAATACCTGGTTTTCTGTTTTTTAAAGAAATGAGATCAATGGGTGGAAGAAACTGTTTCTCTATGGACTGATTAAATAATTTTGTAACAGCCCTACCCTGGGGTAGAAATGAATGAGAAGTAGATGACTGAGTTATGACAGTTAATCACTCTTTGCCCTGCTTGTTTTTTCGGGGATGCGTATGCTTTATTGACAGAAGAATGTTGGATTAGTTCTCTGTGTCTATATTTGCGATTCACAGGACTCTTGTTTTGCATATGCTACAAAATAAAAGTTTAGCTGTACTAAAGACTACAATTCTGGGGTCCAGATTGTACAAATTAAACACAATTCTGATTCTGCAATTTAGCTAGGTTCATCAGTTTCCTAAAATTACTGGCTCTTTTTAACGTACCCTTTTATCTGTAGAAAAATAAGCTGTCTCTGCTCTGATTAAGCTTAAAAATGAACCCCAGTTGAAGAGCGTTTCTCTAAGAAAACTGGATACTTATTTAAAATATATCGAGTCGTGTAAATACGTTTTTAATTGAACAGTTTTTTAATCACTCATCTCTGCCTTTTAGGTCATTTTGATTGACTCAAAAATTTTAACCAGAGTATAGGAGATAAGATATGCCCGCTATCAAGCATTTTAAAATATGAACTTTACATACATTTTTTAAATACGATATTCTGTTATATAGTAACAATAGAAATTCTAAGAATATAGCCAGTATTTTAACAGCCACCAAAATTTGATTCTCAGTATTGCTAAAACTTTTTGAGTGTGTAAATATTTTCTGTCTTCTCATTTTTTCTAATGTGGAGAAGGAAATTTTAAACATTAAACTCTGCCCTTGGAGTGGGCTTCCCTTGACTAGCTTTTCTGTTGTTTAGAACCTGATTTCGGGTCAGGGAAGAAGGCACGTTCACGGTAGCTTTTAACTCGACACAAGCTGTTGAGTAGCCATTGTTGCCTAACGCACGCAGTAAGTTCTGTGTTCTAACACGAGCTGGATTCCTAGAAATCCAAAAGTAACTAAAATGCAGGGACACCCCCTCGCCCAGCTCCAGTGGCAAGAAAGTGAACTTAAATCATTGTCAGAATCAAACACTGAAGTTAGTTCTTGTCCTTGAGGTAAAAAGTTTTCCAGAGAGCTCGGGAACTGCTCGCAGGCAGCGCAGTGTGGATAGAGCCCATGGCCACAGCCCAGCGCCCTTAGCGGGTGCCCAGAGGGGGCCGCCAGTCCAGGAGGTGGCCTCTGGAAGGTGACAATTAAAGACAGGCTGTCCCAGCCTCAAAGCCACTCCCTGGTCTGGCTGTTTGGAACGTCAGTTTACTGACACACCAGCTTTGTGCTTTCTCAGATTTAGGTTCAGAGGACGTTAGAGTTTGATGGTAAGATTTGGTAGGAGGATGATGAGGATAGAAGGTAAATTTGCACAATCTATCCACACAGCTGACTTGATTTCACTTAGTGCATGTGACTTATGAAGGATAAACTGGATGAAAATAGTTTGAAATATAAAATAATGCTTTCTTCAACGAAGCATTGTAACTTCCCCTTTATGCGAAAGAGGGTGTTCAAAATACTGTAATTGAACTTGGTAATTATCCTACTGAGTCTTTATTTTCGGTCAATTGGGTTTTAATCGCATCAGAAAGAATTTTAATAACATTCTGTGTGGCTGCTAATTGGTAAAAGAAGCTAGTCAGGAACATAAGCTTTTAATCATTTACCCTGATTTCAGCTTTCATTTTAACCTAATAAAGGAAAGGAAAAAAATCAGTGTGATTACTTGGCCTGTATCTTAAATCTAAAAAGGAAGAAAATTTTCACTTAAAAGTTTCTTAATTTGAGAGTCAACCTTTTCCTCACACTTTCTGAAAATGTTGGCCCTTTGATGCTGATTAAAACTTGTTGTGATTTTAACATTTTAATAGCCAGAATTGAGATTGTCATAAGGGGCATTTAAAACTCTCACCACACTTTAAAATTTTAACAAGTGGCTGTGTAATGCAGTGTCTTCAGTCTCCAGTAGAACGCAGCTCTCGTTTTCTCTCTAGACAATCTGATGTGTGTTATGTAGCAGTTTGAGTTTAAGCACAGAGCTGTCTCAGTCACGGTTCCCCGCTCTAACCAGCAAGATGTCTGTTGTTCTCAGGTGCTGTGAGCGATGTCGAGATGCAGGAACACTATGATGAGTTCTTTGAGGTGAGCTGTTGGCTGAAACCCACTGACCTGTTGTTCACCCTCTGTATCTGGAATTAGGACTTGTCTCCATTAATAAAAATGCCTAAACGTGAGTTATGTTCAGTTGTTCTTTTATTTCTGTTGTGATCCTCAAACCACTGTCCTCCCTTCAGGAGGTTTTCACGGAAATGGAGGAGAAGTACGGGGAGGTGGAGGAGATGAACGTCTGCGACAACCTTGGAGACCACCTTGTTGGGAACGTGTATGTCAAGGTAGGAGTGAGACGGCAGGTGGGGCTGAGGAAGGGTTAGTGCTCTTAGCCGCTAACCTCGAAGTTCCACGTGCTCGGCCCTGTCCATGAATTCGATGCGCTGACCGGCCCTCGTTGGCTGCGGCTTGGGTCCGGTGGCCAGCCTGCGGGTGCTGGGAAGACGCAGGGAGGGCCCCGGTCGGCGGGTGTCTTCAGCTGTTGGTTAGCAGCTGTTGGACTGGGGAGAAGAAGCTGGTTTATATGTTTGGTTTCTTCTCCCCCCCCACCCCTTTTTTTTTAATAAAACTTCAATTGCCTGCATAAATCATGACGTGTTCTTTTAACCAGTTGAATTTGAAAACCATGGCAACATACATGGCATGAGCTTGGACCGTAGCAAAGTTCACTCATTGTAAAAAAAGGGTGGCCTGGTTCTTAAATTGCTCTCCGACATTATCCCACCCGAATTACTTTACCTGTGAGCAGGTGACGCATAGTTGAGTCAGTAGTTGAAGACATTTGTCATTGAAGTGTGCACGGCAACGTTTCTGCCTTGCCTTTTCAGTTTCGCCGTGAAGAAGATGCGGAAAAGGCCGTGATTGACCTGAACAACCGCTGGTTTAATGGCCAGCCGATCCACGCCGAGCTCTCCCCTGTGACCGACTTCAGAGAAGCCTGCTGCCGCCAGTACGAGATGGGGTAGGTGTGTGCAGGCCCCGGGGCGCCCTGGGCGGGTGGGGGGCACGCACCGCATGACCCCGTCTGTTCTCCCGCAGGGAGTGCACGCGGGGAGGCTTCTGCAACTTCATGCACCTGAAGCCCATCTCTCGGGAGCTGCGGCGGGAGTTGTACGGGCGCCGCCGTAAGAAGTGAGTACTCGAGTGAACCGTGACTGTTGCTTAACCAAAATACTGTTTTCAAGTAAAGCTTGGCTTTCATGTCATTTCTCTTTAAAAGGCACTGCTTAGAATGTAGTGCATATTTTAAAATGTAACATGTACTCTTTGAAGGACATTTTCCACGGCACGCACGGCTTCCTCCTCGTCAGGTCGAGATCAAACCTTAGTAACTGAGGAAACCGTTAAGCTGGTGACCACTAAAATTAGGTTTGTTTACACGGTGCTTATTCTCTGATATCTGGACTTCCTTTACGTGCTGCCTATTTCCACTGGGGTTCCTTGGTTTTTATTGGCTTGGGCAGGTTTCTTTGGCTGGGGGCGGGGGCACCGCCCTGTGGACCACCAACAGTTGGGCACCGTTACGTGTCTGGTCCTGTTGCTTAAGTGCAGGTGGTCGTGTCACCAAGCAGAGAAAAGGCCAAGGTGTCAGTGTGACGAGTCTCCTCTCCTACTCAGATCACTGAGTTCTGACCCCAGAGGGGTTCTCGTCCCTCTCCTGTCAAACAGATATTTGGAAATGCAGACCTTATTGGTGATTGTTTCATTGTCAACAAAAAGAAGTGTAGGAGAAAAAGAACCCTGGCCTCCCCTCACCCACGGTGGGCCCGACGGACACCGTCGCTGAGCTGCGTACATGGCGGGGCGGCGGCTTGGCTGGGGCGGGACCTGAAATGGGTCAGATGTGGGGTGAGGGGTGTGTACGTCCCGTTCACTCTGGAGTAGGGTTCCCCTGGCCGTTTGAGCTGGCGCCACAGGAGGATGTGATAGAGAAGGTGTCACAGCTCTTCAGTCTGCAGGTGCCCCTTTTTATTTTTATTTTTTATTTTTATTTTTTTTTTTTCTTTTTGCGGTATGCGGGCCTCTCACTGTTGTGGCCTCTCCCGTTGCGGAGCACAGGCTCCGGACGCGCAGGCCCAGCGGCCATGGCTCACGGGCCCAGCCGCTCCGCGGCATGTGGGATCCTCCCAGACCGGGGCACGAACCCGTGTCCCCTGCATCGGCAGGCGGACTCTCAACCACTGCGCCACCAGGGAGGCCCCAGGTGCCCCTTTTTATCCCTGACACTTGAATGTCTGAGACGAGGGCACATCTTACAGCTCCAGTTGTGGCTTAATTGGCAGCGTTTTCCTCCTTTGTTGGCCTCATCGGCGCGATGAGCTGCAGTGTTCAGACGTGTCAGTCCCCGTCCTGTATGTTGCGTGCTGCGGTGTGGGTGCCACGGTGTCCTTTCCTGTCCTTGATTGCAGGCATAGATCGCGGTCCCGCTCTCGGGAGCGTCGCTCTCGGTCTAGAGACCGTGGCCGCGGCGGCGGCGGTGGTGGCGGCGGGGGACGGGAACGCGACAGGAGGCGGTCGAGGGACCGAGAGAGGTCTGGGCGATTCTGAGCCGTGCTGTTCTTGCCGCGTGTCTGCTGGGAAGTGTCGTCCGTCGTTGGTTGACCGAGCCAGTTCATAATGGGAGTTTTTTTAAAAAAAACAACAAAAAAAACAAAGATGGGTTTCTGAATAAAATTTGTAGTGATACAGAATTCCTGTGTGACTGATTTCTTGTGCCAAGTCTTTGTTTCCAGTCTCTTCCTTTACAGACCTGCACATACATCATTGGCCCTTGAGGTGAAGGTATTACATCAGTCACTTCGGGTATAAATGACACGCCTACTGGTTAAGGGAAAATTCATATGCGAAAAAGGCCTGTTTCCTATGATCCGCATGTTAACAGGTAATCCAGTGTTTCTCTTCTGAAGCTGTTAGCGGACTGGAGTGGAAGCCCCGCAGACTGCACTGGCGTCTGCAGGAAAGTTGATCTCTCGACCAAGCGCAGTCCGTGGAGCCTGCAGTGTTGGGTTCTTGTCCGTGAGCTTCTGGTTTTGCTCCAAGGGCTGCCTTGTGTCCTGAGACACGGGTGGCACGTAACACGGGGATGCGCTCAGGCCCTCGCGTTTCTGTTTCACCGACTCATGGCTGCGTCGTAAACCACTGAGGGACAGGAGCACAAGCCCTGTGATCACATCTGCCTCGGCAGAACCTTCCTGTCTGGTGTTACCTTCCCAAACCATCTTCGTCATGGCACCGCAGGGCAGTGTGACTCGGGGCAGCCGTGGAGTTGTGTCCCAGTTCCTGCCGTGGCTGCACCTCGGCTGAGACCACAGAGATTCTCTTAAGAGAAAGTCTTACCCAAAGGCAAACCGAAACACGGTTCCAGGTGACCTGCACACGGCACTGCGTGGCATCCCCGTCTTTCCTCACGACAGCCCCAAGCACAGTCGCCCGCAGGCGTCCGACCCTCTTACCCATTCCTGGGAGGTGTGCCTGCTGAGTTGGGGGAGACACACTACTTCCCTGACCAGTTTGTTTCCTGGAAGTCAGCTTTTATCTGATAAATTATAAAAAATGATTTAGTGGTTACGTTAGTTTTGTTCAGGTTTGCTGTCTTGAAATTTTGGGGTTTTTTTGTTTTTTTTTTTTTTGCAGTAGTAGGCAGATGATTTTGGATAGAGTGGCACTTTGAGTCGGTGGTCTAGGAAGTTATCTTTAAACCAGTTTTCATACTCCCAAAAGAGTACCAGTACTTCAGATTTGCAATCTAAGTTTCGTCAGAGTTGTGGAAATTACTGAGTCATTTCCACTGCATCTGAAGGACACAACGTGACAGAATTTTTAATTTGTATTTCTTAACTTTGATTAGAGTCACCTTTTCCTGTGAAAGTCTCTAGTTTCAAAAGTAAATGAAGATCCCTGGTGGTCCAGTGGTTAAGAATCCGCCTTCCAACGCAGGGGACTCAGGTTCGAGCCCTGCTCGGGGAACTAAGATCCCACATGCCACGGGGCAACTAAGCCCGTGCGCCACAACTACTGAGCTCACATGCCTCAACGAGAGAGCCCGTGTGCCACAACTACAGAACCCACATGCTGCAGTGAAAGATCCCGCGTGTGGCAACTAAGACCTGTTGCAGCCAAAAATAAGTAGACTTTTTTTTTTTTTGAAGTGTCATGAAAACTTTGTCACCGAAATCAGAAAGAGGAACTTACAAAGTAAAGGGAGAGGAACGCTGCCGCCCCGCCCTCCACACCCTAATGCAGGTCTGGAGTGAAAGGCCGTTGAGGGCAGTTTGGTCCTGAAGCTGCCCCGTGTTGCCACTGGTTTGGGCATGCTTGGACCTACGCACGTCAGCAAGGAGCGGAGCGGCTCAGTAGAGAAGCCCAAGTAAAGGCGGCAGCACCCAGGTCCAAGGGGGGTTTAGTTTAGAGAGGCGGGGGGAGCTTCCCTGGTGGCGCAGTGGTTCAGACTCTGCCTGCCAATGCAGGGGACACGGGTTCGAGCCCTGGTCCAGGAAGATTCCACATGCCGTGGAGCAGCTAAGCCCGTGTGCCACAGCTACTGAGCCTGTGCTCTAGAGCCCATGAGCCACAACTGCTGAAGCCCACACTCCTAGAGCCCGTGCTCTGCAACAAGAGAAGCCACCGCAATCGGAAGCCCGCGCACCACAACGAAGAGTAGCCCCCACTCGCCACAACTAGAGAAAGCCTGCGCGCAGCAACAAAGACCCAACGCAGCCAAAAATAAGTAAATAAATAAATTTTTTTTTTTTAAAAGCCACTTGAAATAATTGATTTGTAATGAGGACGGGCCCAAATATTACTGCAAACGTTTCTTGTCCTGAATATTAACTCGATGTATATTAAGACTGAAACCAAATAGAGAATAGCTGCTGAAACACTCTTAAGTACAGTATCAACACATTTAATTCAACAGTTGTGTTGAATTACTTCAATTAACTTCTACAGCCTTTGTTTTTTTTTTTTTTTTGCTTGCTGTTTTGACACAGGTATAGCGAGCTTACCCTATGCATGTATGTATATATAATAGTTGAAAATCTTTTTTTTTTTTTTTTTTTTGTGGTACGCGGGCCTCTCACTGCTGTGGCCTCTCCCGTTGCGGAGCACAGGCTCCGGATGCGCAGGCTCAGCGGCCATGGCTCACGGGCCCAGCCGCTCCGCGGCACGTGGGATCCTCCCGGACCGGGGCACAAACCCGCGTCCCCTGCCTCGGCAGGCGGACTCTCCACCACTGCGCCACCGGGGAAGCCCCGCCACTATCGCCTGGAGAGAATTCACTTCCTGTGGACAAGACGGTATTGGAGACAGGGTTGCTGGTGTAGTCACTGCAGTTTTCTCTTCTCAGTTCAGGAGTCCTTATTTACCAAAAGGGCATGAAACAGCAAATGATTTTCCTGTTTTTAAAAAAAGTATTCAAAACACAGAAAACACTGGTATTATAAATGTGCTTCTAGAGCCTTTGTAATGGAAAGTCAGGCTGGGGTCTTGGCAGTCAGAGTGTCACATGGGACTCAGCGTGGCTGACCGTAGTGAGCTTGGCTTTGTCTAGTCCACTGGTTCCCAGTCTTGGGGGTTTTCAGACCATTTAGAATTTCCCAAAGAAACAACATAGGATTGTGGTCAATATAAGATTCTCAACTTCTGGTTTGCAAGTGAGACTTTTTAAATTGCTCTCATCAAATTTCACCCATCATTTCCTGAAAGAGCATTTCAGTTTTTTATAATGAAGGTTTTTTAAACATACTCAAAAGTAGAGAAATTGTGGTGAAGCCCCAGATACTTAAACCTTGTGTACGTAAAATGTTTGCATCCCTGAAACGTAAGGACTTTTCCATGCTGCCACCTCAGGAAAGCACAGCCCGGAATAAGCTTGGCTCCATCAGCCATGGTGCCTTGCCTTGCCTTGCCTTTTGTATCTCCTAGGGTTGGGGTGTAGCAGCACCGTCCATCAGGGTGTTGTGGCCTGTGTGTGTGTGTGTGTGTGTGTGTGAGCACGCACGCTTGTGCACCAGCCAAAAGTGAGCAAGATGGAATAAATGCCTTGTTGGCACTTGGCATTTTTGGCTGGCATTTCAGGGCAAAAATTAGGCAAAGCTCTACACTTGAGAAAAGAATGCTCAACCAAAAGAGGCGCTTCAGAAGACCAGGTGCTCCGAGAACTCTTGGGTCCAGCCCAGCAACTTGAGAAGAGGGCTGGGGTCTGTCTAGGGGTGCGGGGATTAGGTTCTCTGAGGGCTTTGGAAGTGGCAACAGGAACTAGCCCTGGAGGTTCAATTCCTGTCCCTGTCAATCCAGACACAGGCAGCATGGAACAAAGCAGGAAGAGAAGGCACCTTGTTGGATCAGGCTTTTTATTCCAGTTGATCTACATAACCTTTTGAGAGAGAGGAGGGAACAGCTCTAGAAATCAGGTAAATTGAGCAGGTCGTCCCAGTGCAAGTAACAGCAGATACGGTGAGCTAGTTCCATCAACAAAAATAAAGGATGTATTGGCTGTGTTGACCCAAAACACATAGACTGCCAGTTATTTCTCCAGCAAAGATGGGCTTTTTCAGGATAAGCAGAGAATCCAACTGGGGTCTGTAGCCGTGAGGAGCCGTGTGCAAGTCCCGGCACCGCTCCAGCTGTAGTTCTCTGCCTGCCCCACCCCGTAGGGGTTTGCATCGCCTCAGTTTCTCCAGGCTTCACGTTCCAGAGCAAGGACACCTTCCCCCAGGACACCCAGCACCTGGCGTCTCATGGACCCAAATTGGTGCTGCTTATAGCTTCCAAATTCTTCATATGAAATGAGTACGGTACTGATAAAATCTCCAAAAAATGGGACACACACACACAGAAAACTGCAGGAGAGTCTCAGTTCTGAATATGGATGCAAAAGTCCTAAATATGGGCAAACACAATCTAGCAGCATATTAAATATGCCACAGTTAAGTGGGATTTATTCTAGGAATTAAGGATGAATGATAAATATTTAATTTGTTCTATTTAAGTTTTCTTACGAGACTCCCAGTCACATTTGTCTTGTATCTCTTAGCCGGCTCCATAATTGTCATATTTTTAATGTGCTGTGTGAAGCCTACCGCACAATACTTAGAGAACTGTTATGAGGTGAACCCCCTAGTAGGTCCTGCCCAGTCAAGAAGCCGCTGCACCAGCCAACGCCCAGACCAGCCTCCCAGCCACAAAGCACCTCCCTCCTCAAGAAAACGACCATCTCAACATGTGTGGCCATCGTCTTGTTTCGTTTTGGTTTTATTATCTTAAACACTCTACATAGATAGACCTAGAGATCATACAAAGTGAAGTTAAGTCAGACAGAGAAAGACAGATACCATAGGATATCACCTATGTGTGTGGAGCCTAAGAAACCGACACAAATGAACTTATTTACAAAACAGAAACAGACTCACAGACACAGAGAAAACACTATGGTTACTACCAAAGAGGAAAAGGGTGGGGAGTGGATACGTTGGGAGTTTGGGATTAGCAGATACAAAATACTGTATATAAAATAGATAATCAGTCAGACTTCCTGGTGGCGCAGTGGGGAAGAATCCTCCTGCCAATGCAGGGGACATGGGTTTGAGCCCTGGTCCAGGAAGATCCCACATGCCACGGAGCAGCTAAGTCTGCGCCACAACTGCTGAGCCTGCGCTCTAGAGCCCGTGAGCCACAACTGCTGAGCCCTTGTGCCACAACTACTGAAGCCTACATACCTAGAGCCCGTGCTCCGAAACAAGAGAAGCCACTGCAATGAGAAGCCCACACACCACAATGAAGAGTAGCCCCTGCTTGCTGCAACTAGAGAAAGCCCGCATGCAGCAGTGAAGACCCAACGCAGGCAAAAATAAAAATTTTTTTAAATCAAAAAAATAAAATAGATAACCAACAAAGACTTACTGTATAGCACAGGGAACTGTATTCGATATAATAACCTATGATGGAAAAGAATCTGAAAAAATATATATATGTATAACTGAATCACTTTGCTGTATACTTGAAACATTGCAAATCAACTATACTTCAATAAAAACAAAACTAAAAATCTAGGGGTTGGGAGGATTTGGGAGATTGGGATTGACATATATACGATATTGATTCTATGTATAAAATAAATAACTAATGAGAACAT
Organism: Mesoplodon mirus; assembly: GCF_964341445.2. NCBI lineage: Eukaryota > Metazoa > Chordata > Mammalia > Artiodactyla > Ziphiidae > Mesoplodon > Mesoplodon mirus. The sequence continues at coordinate 144,532,288 of NC_138982.1, read as the reverse complement.
ACTGTATAGCACAGGGAACTCTACTTAATGCACTGTGGTGACCTGAATGAGAAGGAAATCCAAAAGAGGGGATATATATATGCGTATAGCTGATTCAATTTGCTGTGCAGTAGAAACTAACACAATATTATAAAGCAACTATACTCCAATAATAATAAAAACAAATCTACATAGGCTTCACCAAACATTACAGTTTTGCCTGTTTCTGAATTTTATATAAATGGAATCCTTGCGTATCGCCTTGCCTTGCTTTGACTCAGCTTGTCTGCAACGTTCAGTATGTTTTTGGACGCCGCTGACTTGAAATTGCAGCTCGAGGCATATGAATCGAGTAGTTAATACCTGTTACTGGCACAGCTGACCAGCTGGAGGAACAGAAGGAGGAAGAGGAGCGGGGGGCCAGTGGGGACGCGTCCCCTGAGGCAGGAGTGAGCTTGGACGTGCCTGGATCAGGAAAGACTGGCGCTAGGCTGTGCTGTGGAAGCACGGGGCCCTCATCCCCCCTCACCCCATGTGTCGGCCGAGGGCCAGCTGCTCTGACTCCCAGCACCGTCATCTTCCCTGGGGTGGCTGGTGGGGCAGCCCCACCTGGATGGAGCGTGGCCAGCCCGCGGGCGCAGAAAGGGAGGAAAACCCCTTGCCGGTTCTTCACCTCTGATCAGAGAGACGCATGAACTTCCTTCCACACTTGATGGGTCAAAGCAAGTCACAAGGCCACTCAGCACTGCAGTGGGCGGGGCGCCAGAGGGAGGGGTCCTGGGATGCTGGGTGGACAGCAGGACCTCCAAAGTGCATTCAAGGCACAGCACACGGGAAAGAGAGGGCGACGTTGTACAGGGCGTCGCGAGCTTGGGAAGGACCTGGAGCTCGTTCTGAGTGGTGGGAAGGGTTCGAGCAGGAGGATGATACATTCTGATTCATGTTTCTGAAGTAGTGTCTCACCGCAGGGTGTTGGAAGGGGACCAGAGTGGAAGCTACTGCTGTGGTCCAGGCAGGCGGGGAGCGCAGCTCGGACAGTGGCAGGTGTTGGGGGCCGTTGAGTCCGGGACAGACGGTCTCCGTCCCCTTTGTCTTCTGGCTCTTCCAGTGGCTGCAGTGGCAGGTTGGCAGGTCCCTGGCTTCACCTGGCACGTCCCCAATGGACGGATGAGGTTGGTGCCTTTTTGTGCCATTGGCCATTTGCATGTCTCTGTGAAGCACCGGCTCAAGTCTCTGCCCATTTTAAAATCAAGTCGTTTGTCTTTTTCCTGTGTATTTCTAGGAGTTCTTTACACAGTCTGAGTCCTTTGTTGAAGGTTGCAAATATCTATCCCGGTCTAGGGCTTCCTTTTCCCTCTCAGTGGTGGGATGAACGCATGTCTTCCCATGTAACTAGTCCAGTTCAGCAATATTTCTTCTGTGGACAGTGCTTTCTGGGTCCTGTTTAACACATCTTCGCTCCCGAGTTCCTGCTGATACTCTGCCTTCGCCATAAGCTTACTGTCTTAGCGTGCATGCTTAGGGTACACGCAGGATTGCTCTCTGATCCTTTTGTGTGTATGGTGTAGGGGTGCTTGTTTTTCTACAGGGTTAGCCCAACGCTCCAGCAACTTTTATTGTGGAAAGAGCCACAACCTTCCCTGCAGAGCTGAGGGGGCCTCTGTTGAACCAGGTGACCACACGCGTAGATGGGTCCGTTTCCAGCTTCTCCAGTCCCGTGTACCTCCTGTGCCTCACATATAGTCAGAATGAAGGAGAGCCCATAGGACCTGCTGGTGGTCAGATGTGGTCAGAGAGAAGGTTCCAGGTTGCCTCCACGGGCTTTAACCTCAGCAGATTTTTTTTTTCTTTATCAATTTCATGACTGATAAAGCTGATGGGAGAACATGAATGTGGGTTTTAAGGCCCGTAGAACTCGTACCACCACCTCCATCCATGGTTTGACCTTGGGACAGCCCACCTGAGGGACAGCCTGTGTCTGCAGGACATGCACAGTCTCCAGGATGCTGCCAATGCCAACCTGGGGCGGGGACAGGAGAGTTGGTCCCCAGGGTTCGCACCTTTTAAACTGATCAGTGTCCTGCAGTCGGGAGAGAACGGACGAGTCAAGGGCCTCCGCTGAGCAGACCGCTAGTCTCCTCTCCTGGGAAGGAGGGGGCGTGGGAGGAGAGGGGAGGAGGCGGCACTGTGATGGCTGCTGCTTCCTTCTGGAAACACAGTCCTGAGCTAAAGGGGCGTCACTCCCCACCCCAGGATTCCTCAGTGCTCTCCCAGCTCCCTGGGCGGAGGCGGGTGGGGTCCAGAGTGGTCTGGAGAGGACTCATCCCTCAAGGCTGCCCTCCGTCACGCACAGGCCACATCCCCAGTACCCCTACCCGTCCTGTTCCACGGATGGGCGGTTGGCTTCATCCCAAGAAAGTTTCAAACAGGTGAGAACCGTGCAGTAATCAACTCAAGGGCCGCCCTGAGGTGAAGGCTGAAACTTCACTCCCTGAGCATCTGTCTCCCCTGAGCCTCCGTCCCACTGTCCAAAGAGGCTTCCTAGCACCTGTGCAGGAGACCAAATGAGAACAAAGCCAGCAATCTGAAACTTCCGGAATTGAGAAAGTGTAACCCTCCTCCCACATCAAATCCCTAAGAGAGGGTAGTCCAAAGCCGAAATCACCTTCCGCCATAAAGTTCAAAGACATTGAAGCCCAAGGTCTCTTCCTCCTATGGCATCTTATGTAATGGAAGCTTCTCAACCAAACAGTTCTGAGGCCACCAGGTGGCTGCCTTCCCTTGCACCTGTTCCAGGAGCAGCAGGACGGGCCTGAAAACACAGCCCTGCAAGTCCACGTGGCCCATCAGGAGAACTCCCTGCCCGGCACGTAAGAGCTGCACCCGTCCCTGGTGGCGGGTTCCTGGTGGCCGGATGACTCACGTGGATGGCACAGTATGGGTCTCGGGGAGACCTACCATGCCTCCCACCCCCGCTTGGGACTTACTGTTAGAGTGAGCTCAGGAGCTCTCACCTCCGAAATGGGGGCCCCATCTCAGGACAGACTGTGGTCTTTTGCTCAGAAGATGCCAGGTGCATCCAGGTGAACTTGGCTCACTCCCAGCTGGAGCTTCCTTGGCGAGCGTGTTCAAACCTTACACAGCAGAGCCTTAAACTCAGAAAATCCCCACCTGAATCTGGTGAACAAACATTCAGGCACCTGCTTCAAATCCCAGGTCTTTTTTTTTTCTTTTTTAACAAGTTGAATCAAATGAAATGGCCATTTTTTTGTAGGTTAAAAATGGTCAAACATCAGCAGTTTCATGTGGGTCAACCTAACATATCCCAAGGTTGGGTTGATTGCCATTGCAAGACGGGCAAGAGAAGCAGAGATGCAGGCTTCCGACTGCCTGGGTCGAATCCTGGTTCTGCTCCCCTTTAGCTGCAGACCTTGGGCAAGTCACCCAACCTCTCCTCCTAGGATAGTTACGAAAATTCCGTTAGTTACAATTAGGTAAAGTTCCTTGAACGGTGAGTGGCACATACAGAGTAAGGGCTCAAGCAGGGTTAGTTGTTTTTATTGGTAACACTATTAATAGCTGAAGGTAGGACATGGTGGTATGGAGAAGGACAAGCAGAGGAATCACCAGGAACCCTAATAGGCTTGTTTGACAAGCTGAGGACTTGACAGGTGGTGTAAGAAGTTACTGAGTACAGGCCTATATGGGAAAAGAATCTCAAAGAGAGGGGACATATGTATATGTATAACTGATTCACTTTGCTGTACATATGAAACCAACACAACAATGTAAATCAACTGTACTCTAATAAAATTTTTTAAAAAATAAAAATCTTCAAAAAGCAGTTACTAAGTACAAAACACTCTGAAATTGACAAAACATTGTTGGGAAAACTAGAGTAAAGCTAAATAAATAGACCTCCCATGTTCGTTCATGGGCTAGAAAATTTATTCCCCAAATCAAAAAGAATAAAATACTGAGGAATAAATTTAATCAAGGGGGCTTCCCTGGTGGCGCAGTGGTTGAGAGTCCGCCTGCCGATGCAGGGGACACGGGTTCGTGCCCCGATCCCGGAGGATCCCACATGCCGCGGAGCGGCTGGGCCCGCGAGCCATGGCCGCGGAGCCTGTGTGTCCGGAGCCTGTGCTCCGCAACGGGAGAGGCCACAGCAGTGAGAGGCCCGCGTACAGCTAAAAAAAAAAAAAAAAAAAAAAAATTAATCAAGGAAGCGCCAGATTTGCACACCCTAAATTACCAAAAAATTGCAAAGAAATGAAAGAAAAACGAAATAAGTGGAAAGTTATCCTTTGTTCACAGATCGGAAGGTTTAACGTGGTTAAGATGGCAGTACTCCCCCAAAACAATCTACAGATTCAGTTCAGTCCCTCTCACAATCCTAACAGCCTCTTTGTGCAAATGGAAAAGCTGATCCTAAAATTTTATGGAACTGCAAGGAAATCCAAATAGCCAAGGCAATCTTGAAAAAGAAGAACAAAGTTGGAAGACGTGCACTTCCTGATTTCAAAAGTTAGTACAAAGTTACGGTAATGAAAATGGTGTGTTACTGGCCTAAGGATTGATGTATAGATCAACGAAATATTTAGAATTGAGGGTCCATGAGGAAACCCTAACATCTGTGGTCAATCGCTTTTGACAAGAGTGTCAAGACCAGTCAATGGGGAAAGAATGATCTCTTTAACAAATGGTGCTGGGACAACCATTTATCCACATGCAAAAGAATGAAGTTGGATTCTTACCTCACACCATATGCAAACAATTAACTCAAAGTAGATCAGAACTCTAAATATAAACCCATAAAACTCAACATGGTAAATCTTCACGAGCTTGGATTAGGCAGTGGTTTCTTAGGTATGACAGCAAAAGTGCAAGTCACAAAAGAAGAAAAAATAGATAAACTAGAGTTCATCAAAGCTGAACACTTCTGTGCATTGAAAGGCACTATCAAGAAAGTGAAAAATATGCCTCACAGAATGAGAGAAAATATCTGCAAATCCTATATCTGATAAAAAGTCCAGTATCCAGAATATAAAAAGAGTTCTCACAACTCAACAACAATAAGACAACCCAAGTAAGAATGGGCAAAGGATCTGAATAGACATTTTTCCAAAGAAGATATACAAATGACCCAGAAGCACATGAAAAATGCTCAACGTCACTTGTCCTTAGGGAAACGCAAATCAAAACCACAATCAGATAGCACTTCACACCCCCTAGGATGGCTCGGATCAAAACAAGGACTGATGGGAAGTGTTGGTGAGTGGGTGAACAAATTGGAACCCTCCTACATTGCAGGTGGGAGTGTAACACGGTGCAGCTGTGTGGAAAACAGTTGGGCAATTTCTCAACAGGTTAAACATAGAATTATCATATGACTGAGCAACTCTATTTTTAGGTATATATCCAAGAGAAATGAAAACATATATCCATACAAAAAGTTGTACACGAGTATTCATAGAAACATTAATCAAAATAACTAAAAGGTGGAGACAATATAAATGTCCATCAACTGATGAATAGATAAATAAAACATTGTATAGCCATACAACAGCATTTTACTGGACAATAAAGAGAAAAGTACTGTTACATGTGACAACGTGGATGAACCTTGAAAAACACGCTACGTGAAGGAAGCCAGTCACAAGTGACCACAAGCTATATGATTTCATGTATATGAAATGTCCAGAGTAGGCAAATCTAGAGAGAGAGAAAGTAGATTAGTAGTGCCCAGGGACAAACACTGTGGGGGGGCTATGGAAGGATTGGTGGGGGGGTGATGGCTAAGGGGTTGGGGTTTCTCTCTATGGTGATGAGAATGCTCTAAAATTGAGTGTGTGGTGATGGCTGCACACCTCTGTGAATACACGAAAAGCCACTGAATTGTACACTTTAAATGGGTGAATTGTATGGTATGCAAATTGTATCAATAAAACTGTTGCAAATATAAAAACTTATTGGCATAAGAAAGAGCATTTATTTTTATTGTTAAAATAGATATGGCCTAAAGTTCATAAATCAAGAAAAAGAAATACAGGATATCGTCTACATTATGGTGATGAATAATACCATTTTAAAAATGGCCAGGGCTTCCCTGGTGGCATAGTGGTTAAGAATCTGCCTACCAATGCAGGGGACTTGGGTTCATGCCCTGATCCAGGAAGATCCCACATGCCGTGGAGCAACTAAGCCTGCGCCTGTGCTCTAGAGCCCATGAGCTACAACAGCTGAGCCCGTGTGTCACAACTACTGAAGCCCACACACCTAGAGCCCGTGCTCCACAACAAGAGAAGCCACCGCGATGAGAAGCCCGCGCGCCGCAACGAAGAGTAGCCCCTGCTCGCCACAACTAGCGAAAGCCCACACACAGCAACAAAGATGCAATGCAGGGCTTCCCTGGTGGCGCAGTGGTTGAGAGTCCGCCTGCCGATGCAGGGGACACGGGTTCGTGCCCCGGTCCGGGAAGATCCCACATGCCGCGGAGCGGCTGGGCCCATGAGCCATGGCCGCTGAGCCTGTGCGTCCGGAGCCTGTGCTCCGCAATGGGAGAGGCCACAGCAGTGAGAGGCCCGCGTACCGCAAAAAAAAAAAAAAAAAAAAAAAAAAAAAAAGATGCAATGCAGCCAAAAATAAATAAATAAATAAATAAAATGAAAATGGCCAAATAAATTGTCTCTGAGACCTGGAACTGGGGGTGGAAAGAGACTCCAATTTTATCGGAGTATAGTTGATTTACATTGTTGTGTAATGCTTCTACCATTAGCTCTTCTCCTGCGTTTGCTTTGTCACCCGGTGGATGAGAACCGTTTCCTCCTGCTGCCCTGTAACTGGAGGGGCCAGCCAGCCATCTGCCACCCAGACACGCCTCCCCAGGAGAGTTCACACGTCCCTCCCTCATCTGCCTCAACCTCCTGCCTCTTCCTGAGCTGCAAGCCCTTTTGCTGGCCCCTAGGGACCTTGGGTGCAGGGACAGCAAACTCCTCCACAGCAGACATTTATTTTTTCACAGTTCTGGAAGTCCAAGATCAGGTTGTCACAGGATTGGTTTCTCTCTCCTTGGTTTGTAGATGACCGCTTTCTCCCCGTGTCCTCACGTGGTCTCCCCTCTGTGTGGGTGCATCCCTGGTACCTATTCCCCATCTTAAAAGGACACCAGTCAGATTGGGTTCCAGCCTGCTGTGGACTGAATATTTGTGCCCCCGTCCCCCAACCAACAAAACCCCAAGGTGACGGTATTTGGAGGTGGGGCCTTTGGGAGGTGATGAGGTCGTGAAGGTGGATCCCTTGTGATGGGGTTAGTGCCCGTCTAAGAAGAGACACGAGTGAGCTTGTCCCCTGCTCCTTCCCCCAACGTCTACAAGCCAGGAAGAGAGGCCTCACCAAGCTGGTGCCTTGAACTTGGCTTCTAGCCTCCAGAACGATGAGAAATAAGTGTTTGTTGTTTAAGCCAAGCCACTACTCTTTTTTTTTTTTTTTTTTTGTGGTACGCAGGCCTCTCACTGTTGTGGCCTCTCTCGCTGCGGAGCACAGGCTCCGGACGCACAGGCTCAGCGACCATGGCTCACGGGCCCAGGCGCACCGTGGCATGTGGGATCTTCCCGGACCGGGGCACGAGCCCGTGTCCCCTGCATTGGCAGGCGGACTCTCAACCACTGCGCCACCAGGGAAGCCCCCACTACTCTTATTAAAGAAAATTATTCTGACACTTGTTATTAAAAGGGTAAAGAAGATGTTATTTGAGACTATTGCAATAGGAGAGAGAGATGGGGATCAACTCCAAGTACAAGGAGGGAGCTGGGAATTTGCAGCCGAGCAGCAGAGTGAGGGCTCAGTGGATGGAAAACTACTAGGAGACACCAAGGCAGGGAGATTCTTTTTTTTTTTTAAATTTATTTTTGGCTGTGTTGGGTCTTCATTGCTGCGCACAGCCTTTCTCTAGTTGCGGCGAGCGGGGGTTACTCTTCATTGCAGTGTGCGGGCTTCTTATTGCAGTAGCTTCTCTTGTTGCAGAGCATGGGCTCTAGGCACACAGGCTTCAGTAGTTGCAGCACGCAGCCTCAGTAGTTGTGGCGCATGGGCTTAGTTGCTCCGCGGCATGTGGGATCTTCCAGGACCAGGGATTGAACCCGTGTTCCCTGCACTGGCAGGCGGATTCTTAACCACTGCGCCACCAGGGAAGCCGCTAAGGCGGGGAGATTCTTGATAAACAGACCTTGTAGAGTTCTTGCTAAAGGCAGGCCAGGGACTTCTACATCAAAGGAGGGGGGACCTTGATCGGATGTCAAGGGTGATCAGATAGGGGGTGGGGCAGTCTCTCTAAACTGACTTAGCAGGATTCCTGCTAAAACCGGCCTAGGCGGGTCCAAGACAAGGTGTGTTTTGGGGGGATGCTAGTGGAGAAGGGGGCTCGGGAGCCTGACCAAGGTTTGGTCAAGGAGTCTTAGTTACCCTAAAGGCCTCTTTTTCACTTAATCACCTCTTCAAAGACTTTATCCACAAATATAGTTACATTCTTAGGTGTGTGTTGGGGGGTGGCACTTGACATATGAATTTGGGGAGGTCACAGTTCAGCCCATAACAAGGACCCATTATGCAAGCAGACAGGGTAGGGGGTCCCCGGAGAAAGAGAACCAGGCATGGCCCTCTCAACACAAGAGAAGCCATTTTTGGCCTAAGCCACTTTGTTTTTTTCTGTTTCTTTGTTTTTGTTTTAAACTTATATTTTATTTATTTATTTTTTGGCTGCATTGGGTCTTCATTGCTGCGCATGGGCTTTCTCTAGTTGTGGCGAGCGGGGGCTACTCTTCATTGCGGTGCGCAGGCTTCTCATTGTGGTGGCTTCTCTTGTTGTGGAATGCGGGCTCTAGGTGCTCGGGCTTCAGTAGTTGCGGCACATGGGCTCGGTAGTTGCAGCATGCAGGCTCTAGGGCACACGGGCTTCAGTAGTTGTGGCATACAGGCTCAGTAGTTGTGGCTCGCAGGCTCTAGAGTGCAGGCTCAGTAGTTGTGGAGCACAGGCTTAGTTGCTCCATGGCACGTGGAATCTTCCTGGACCAGGGATCGAACCCGTGTCCCCTGCATTAGCAGGCAGATTCTCAACCACTGTGCCACCCGGGAAGTCCCCTAAGCCACTTTGTGATCTAAGCTTGGCCACAGTGCTTGCCCTTAAACAGGTCTCAGTAATTAATGATCTTTGGGGAAGTGAGGGAATGCAGGAACACAGGAAAAGCAGTAAAGAAACAATAGTTCAGGACTTCCCTGGTGGCACGGTGTTTAAGAATCCGCCTGCCAGGGCCTCCCTGGTGGCGCAGTGGTTGAGAGTCCGCCTGCCGATGCAGGGGACACGGGTTCGTGCCCCGGTCTGGGAGGATCCCATATGCCGCGGAGCGGCTGGGCCCGTGAGCCATGGCCGCTGGGCCTGCGCATCCGGAGCCTGTGCTCCGCAACGGGAGAGGCCACAACAGTGAGAGGCCCGCATACCGCAAAAAGAAAGAATCCACCTGCCAGTGCAGGGATGTGGGTTCGAGCCCTGGTCTGGGAAGATCCCACATGCTGCAGAGCAGCTAAGCCCGTGCGCCACAACTACTGACACTGTGCTCTAGAGCCTGCAAGCCACAACTACTGAAGCCTGTGTGCCTAGAGCCCATGCTCCGCAACAAGAGAAGCCACCGCGATGAGAAGCCCACGCACCACAGCGAAGAGTAGCCCCTGCTCACTGCAACTAGAGAAAGCCCACGCGAAGCAACGAAGACCCAATGCAGCCAAAAATAGATTGATTAATTAATTAATTATTTTTTTTAAAAAAGAAAGAAACAGTAGTTCATTGGTAAAACTGAATCCTAGTTCCTCCTCAAGGAATGTACATCACAATCTGATACAGTCTTTGAGTTCTGCAGGAACTGAGACCCCCACCAGGTACAGGATGGGATAATGATGTTGACCCTCCTGGCTTCAATCAACTAAAGATTGGATTCTGTCGACCTTGGCCCCAATTCTATGCTGAATTCTCCTCTGCCCAGGCCCCCTCATGAACATGCATACACCACCCAAGCCCCTCATGAATATGCATGTACCCTTAGCTTAAAACTTCCCCAGTTTTGCTGCTCGGGGATACAGTGCTTTGGGAAGGATCCCAGGTGTTCTCCTTACTTGCTGCAAATAATACATCCTTCCTTCTCCCACTCTTTGGCTTGGTTGTGTCTTTTGGCTTGACACCCACCAAGAGGCGAACCCTATTTTCAGGTAACAACAGGACAGCTTGATTCTTGATCTGGGACTATTTTCCATCAAAAAATGCTGGTGAAAGATTATAACCTATATAGTATGGCTAGAATCCATGAATTTACCTTGTATAAATAAAAACATAAAGTAGTGGTTTACCTATGGCTGCTGCATTGATGGGGGTATGGCTGCTAATGGGTACAGGGTTTCTTTTTGGAGTGACACAAATGTTAAAATTGTGTGATGGTTGCACAACTCTGTGAATACTAAATATTAGTGCTTGTGTGCAAAAACCCATTGGTCTGTTCACTTTCAATGGTAAAACGTATGGTTTTTTAAAAACAGGAATCTATGAATCCACACTGGTGTAAATAAACGAATGAATGCATGAGTGGGGGAGAAGAAAAACTCTTATAGTGGAATGCCAAATAATAAATGTAGAAGGACTGATAGAATTAGAAAACCACCCCTGGGCAACCATTTTAATCGAAATTGACTCAGACAGAAATCATCAATGGAAGCTATAATTAGAGGATGAGATTTGACAGGTCACAGGGTACTTACATAGTTTCAAAGCCTCTCCCCATAAGATGCTTACGAATTACAAGAGTGAAAATGGTAACTTTACAGTGGAGCAAGCAAGTGGGCAAGGTTAACCTTGCCAGTGATGGGACACGCAGACAGCAGGTGCCCCTGTCAGATCACAGACTCTGACTCAGCACCACTCCTGTGGTCTCCATCCAGAGTGCATCCCCTGGGTGGAATTAGACCAAACTAAGGACATTCTACAATATCCCTGGTTTGTACACTTCAAAAATGTCAGTGTCCTGGGGATTCCCTGGCAGTCCAGTAGTTAGGACTCCACGCTTTCACTGTGCAATCCCTGGTCAGGGAACTAAGATCCCACAAGCCGCACAGCGCAGCCAAAAAAAAAAAAAAAAAAAAAAAAGGGAGGGAGGAAGGAAGGAAGGAAAGAAGAAAGAAAAAATGTCCATGTCTTAATACAAAGAATAGCTAAAGAGACTCAGCCACTGAATGTGGCATATGGTCAGGGACTGGCTATGCAGGACACTGTTGGAATGACTGACAAACTGAGTGAGGTCTGTTGGTTAGATCATAGTTTTGTATCAACGTTAACTTTTTGTTTGTTTTTTAAAGTCTTTATTTATTTTTTTAAAAGCAGTTTTAGCTTCTTGATTTTGACCGTTGAATTATGGTTATAGGAAACAATTCTTTGTTTCTGGGAAATACACACTGAAGTAGTTGGGGGTAAAGGGACATTGTATCTCCAACTTACTCTCAACCATTTCAGAAAAACCAGATAGATGGTAGATAAATTGATGACAGAGACTTAGATACATATTTTATATGTAAGAATCTAAGAGAGACAGACACAGAGAGAGAAGTGTAAAGCAAACATAATAAAAATTTAGCATTTGGAAAATCTGCATGAAGGGCACCTGGAAATTCTTTATACTATTTTTGCCACTTTTCTGACATTCTGAAATTACATCAAAAAATTTTAAAAAAATTTTATGCTTGCCTTTTAAAACAACACAAATTCATTGTCTCTCACAGCTCTGGAGGCCAGAAGTCCAAGATCACGGTGTCGCAGGGCCTTGCTCCCTCTGAGGCTCTGGCGGGGGGTCATTCCTGCCTCTCCAGCTCCTGTTGCTTGCGTGTTCTTGTCTTGTGCCTGGATGTCTCCAGTCTCTACCTCTGTCTTCACACGGCCATCTCCCCTCTGTGGGTCTGTGTCCAAATTTCCCTCTTATAAGGATACCAGTCATACTGGATTTAGAGCTCCCCTCTTTATTCTCTATGACCTCATCTTAAGTTGATTATATCCTCAAAGACCCTATTTCCAAGTAAGATCACACTCAAAGATTCAGGGGTTAGTAAAAGTTTAACATGTGGGAATCTTTGAGTATCTGGGAATTCTTATACTCTTCCTGCCACTTTTGTGGCAGTCTGAAATTATGCCAAGGTAAAATAAGTCAGAGCATAATCAGAAACTCCCCACTGGAAACCCTCCCAAGCGCCCCAGGTCTTTGAGGCTAAAGTCCAGATCGTGGCCTGCGCTCCGCCTCCCCTCCCACCTCTGACCGCACCTGCTTCCACTCCGGCCACAGTGACCTTCCCTGCTTCCCCGGACACCCTGCCTTCTTCCTGCCCCAGACCTTTGCACTGGCTAACTTCAGCCGGGGACATCCTTCTCCAGGACAAGATGTGGTTCCTAAGCTCTCTGCTCAAGGGTCACCTGTCCACAGAGACTTCTGACCACCTGATCTAGGACTCTCCCACTCCTGTCTTTCTCCATTCCCCGCTGTATCATTCTTTATTATCAGTCCCATTAGTGAAAGTTTTTTTATGAAGTGCTGTCTGTTGAGCCCCCTCCCCTAGAACAGCAACCCCGCAGGCGCAGAGGCCATTTGTCTGAGCTTGCTCTGTTTCCCATGCAGTGCTGGGAGCAATGCGGGCCCGTGGCCAGCGCACTGAACAGTTGGGTGCTGGGCCAAGTAACTGCATCCTGTATATCTGCCCAAGCCTGGCGGCTCCGCCTTTCACTTAGTCACTACAGTGCAGGAGAAACTCAGGGGTCAGGGATTCTCCATTCAGCTCGGGAACCTCAAGAGGCAGGCAGGCTCTTTAAAAATCGAGAGCACCCAGTCTGGAATATTGTTATTAGCGGTGGCCTTCCCAGCGACCAGGGCCCTCCTGGCCTTCAGCCTTTGGCGCCCGTGACTGGTGAGAGCCTGCCGGCAGCCCGGCTGGCAGCGGCTTTGTGGCTTCTGGCCATGGCCACGTGCGCTCAGGTTCCCTCCCTGATGGGAGCGGTGACCGGGCTGGGCAGCCAGCGGGGCTCGGCCGGCGAAGCGCTGTGTATGCTGGGCCCTTGGACCGTGAGGGGCAGGAAATAAGTCGGGACAAACCCGGCGTGGTGGATCCCAAGCCCAGGTGCAGAGCGCCTACTGTCTGCGCGCTGGGTCCGCCCGCAGCTTTCAGCCCCCTGGGGTCCCGCGACCAGACAGAACCGTGTCCGGTGGTCGCGGGACCGGGGCCTGCGTGAGGGGACTCAGCAGGCGGGATGCGTGCTGAGGCTCGTCCTCAGGGCCTTCCAAGGCCTTCCTCTCTCCAGACCGCACGTTTTTAACTCATCAATCGATATTTATTTATTACACTCCCGCAGAGCAAGGATTTACCCAAGTAAAACAGAATCGGGACATTGGGTGCAGAGTGTTCGCACACCCCTGGATGCGCGTTTCTGGTTGGGGTCCCGGGGCGGGGAGTGGGGAGAGGGTAGGGGTAGGCGGAGCGTGCGGGGGTCCCGGGAGTGAGGGGAGAAGAGGGGACAGAGGCCACCGGCCCACGGCTGCGTCAAGAGAGAGTAGGTGATGGGGGTGGGGTCTTGACCCAAGGTGCGGCGGTGGGGGAGGGATGGGGGCGTGGCGGGGTGGGCGTGGCGAGAGGCGGGTACGAGAGAGGCGGTGGCCCCGCGATACGCAACTCGGGATTGGCCGGAAGCCGGCCCCCGCCCCCTCCTCTCAGCCAATCGCCTTCCTTCCACTCTGGCCGCCCGGTCCCCGGGGTGCCACCCAGCCCCGGGGTCGCACTTTCCGGGTCACCGCTCGCCGCTCCCGGACGCGCCCAGCCCTCCGCTTCTTCCCGGTCTCGGTCCAGGTGAGCACTTGCCGGACCGTGACTCGCCCCACCCCTAGGCGGAGGGATCTGGCCGGGGTCTGGGACGGGGTCCCCGCCTCGGCAACCGCTGGGCCGGCGTTGCATCATCTACATCTGCCAGCCGCGGAGCTGGCCCCGCGCCCCCCGCGTCCCGAACCCTCCCCTTATCGCGAGTCCAGACTGTCCTGAAGCTGGGGGTTCCGCGCCCACGTGGCCCAGGGCCTCCACTCCAACTCCTGCGGCTGCGGAGGGGACGGCAGGGGGCGCGAGCCGGGGGGCGTCGAGCTGAGACTTTCGGAAGATGCGCTCTAATGGTGCCATCATTGATTTTTCGCTGCATTTTGGATGGGAAATGGTTGTCTCGAAAATTGCTCTCTTCTGCCAGTTCTGTGGAGTGGGTGGGGGCGGGGTGTAAAATATTGATGTAGTTGCGTAGGCTGCACGGGAGGTGGCTGCCCGCGGTGGGAGGGAGCGCAGGGTGCGCAGGGCAAACAGGGCCCTGCCTCCAGCACGTACTAAGGGGGTGGGGGAGGGTGCCCTGAGACCCCCCCACTTCGAGCCCTAGGCAAGGCGGATGGCTGAGCTGGAGAATGGGGAAGGGTAGTGGGGAAGGAGCGGGAGCGCAAAACTTAGCCTCCCAAGAGTTACCTGGGGGTGTTTATCCCAAACCGTATCCCCAAAAGCCCCTCCCAAAGGCCGGGTGACCGGGCGCTCTCCAGATCCTCTGTAGAGTCTCAATTTCCCGCCTGAAAAGTCTCCCTTTGAAACAGGAGTTTACTACCTTCCGCACCCTTGGCCCTAACTGGCCCTCTTGGGCCGACTGGTGCGCGCGTGCAGGGCGCTGGGGGGCGCGGGGGCCGTGACCCCAGGAGGGTCTTGTGGTTTGGGGTGCGGCAGGTGCCAGCAGCGCCGCGCCAGGGGAGCCCGCCTTCCCAGCACGCACGTGCGTCGGCGCGCAGGGCGCTGTGCCCGCGCGGAGCTGTGCCCGCCGGGAGCTGAGACGGGCTGCGCTGAACTGGATCCGCGAGTTCCAACCCGGGTGGCCCAGCGAGGGTCCCGCCGAGTGCCTGTGGGTTCTACGGAGGTTCTGTCGGTGTCGATTTGAGTTCCCAGCAGCCCCTTACCTTTCGGGAGGTCTCTACAGGCGAGGCAAGTCGCCACATAGGAGGCGCAGGGCAGCCTGCGTCTGCCGGACCGGTCTGCGGGGTGTCCTGGCCAGGGGGCTGCCGCCCTGTCGGCCTCTGATGGGGAAAGAGGTCTAGGACAGGGGCGCTTCTGCACGACGGAAGAACCACCTACCCGCGGGCGCACCGCGGAGCGAAGGCAGTGTTCCTCTTACCTCGGGGGCTTTTTGAATGGTGGAAGAAGGACGCGTGGTTTCACGAGGGGAACTGAACGCCTGAAAAACTACTTGCTGATCCAAAGACTTGAAGGAACCTCTGCTCTAGGCACGTTTGGGGGCAGATCGGCTGGGAGGCTGGTTTCTCCCGGAAAGCCGTGCGCCGCGGGCCTCGTGGATTTGAAACAGATGTGATTGCCAAGGGTGGGGGTCTCCGCTTCCCCTGCGCGCAGGCTCCGGCCTGGGCATCTGGGGCGAACTGCTGGGCGCTGGTCTGCACCTGGCCCTGCGCTGGGAGACAGGGAACCAGCTGGGGCGGCCTCTGCCCTTGCTGATGGCGGCGGTACCCGGATGGGGCCGCTCCCGAGGAGAAGTCCAGCGGGTCCACGAGCCTCCATGTGCACCTCCAAGTGAGGGGCCCTTTGCAGCTTCAGCCCAGTTCCGCCTGGGCCACCCGACCTTTCCACAGCAAACTGCCTGCCGAAACGTCCTGGGGAGCAGGGGGGCTGGGGTCCCTCCAGCTTCGCGGAGGAGTGGTGAGGGCTGCGCTCAGAGGTCACCCCGAGCCCCATCCCCTACCTTGAGCTCCTCGCAGGGACCTTCCAAACCCACGGGGCTCCAGAGACTTGGGGTGGGGGGAGCTTTAGATTTACAGAAAATTGAGAAGAGAGCAGAATTCTCACGTTCCTCCCCCCTCACACTCACGGTTCCCCCCATTATTACCATCTTACGATTTTTACAATTAATGAACATTATGGTTAACTACAGTCCCTACTTATTCAGATTTCCTTAGTTTCCCCTAGTACCCTTTTCTGTTCTGGGATTCCATCCAAGAGACCTCATTCCATTTAGTTTTCACTGCTCCTTACGGAGTTGGAGCCGTGGTGAGTGTCCGGTCATCAGCCTGGGGAGGGATGGCTCCGCGCCGGCCTGGACTGGTCCTCTGTTCAGTGTGGGAAATCCCAGGGAGGCAGCGGAGCGGCTGAGCTCAGTCCTGGTTTCTGAAGGTGAGAGGTGGGCGTTTGCTCATTGTCACCAGAAGGAGCCGGGCAGGGCTGCAGTCTCTTCTTTGAGAGCCCGTTCCCTTTCCTTTCTTTCTTTCTTTTTTTTTTTGTCATCTATTTTAAGGTTCCATGAGATTTTTAAAATTTGATAAAATACACGTAATATACTGTTTAACTCTTCATACGTGTGAAATTCAGTAGCAGTACACACATTCACAGTGTTGTGTAACCATCACTATTATCTGTACCCCAAACTTTTTCATCATAACTCTGTACCCATTAAACAGTGGCTCCCCTCCGCCTGCCCCTGGGAATCTCCATTCCACTTCATGTCTCTCTGATTTGCCTATTCTAGGTACCTCATATAGGTAGAGTCATGCAATATTTTTCTTTGTCTGGCTTATTTGACTTAGCAGAATGTTTCATTCCTTTTTTTTTAGGGTAAAAATATATTTATTACCATCTTCATCTTCCTCTTGTTATTTCCATCATATAAATGTAGTCTTTTAAAATGTATATATTTATTTATTTGGCTGCTCCGGGTCTTAGTTTCAGCGTGCAGGATCTTCACTGTGGCATGCGGGCTCTAGTTGCCTGACCAGGTATTGAACCTGGGCCCCCTGCATTGGAAGCGCAGAGTCTTAACCCCTGGACCACCAGGGGAGTCCCTAAATGTAGTCTTTTTCAAACAACTTTATTGAGATATCTTTGATATATAAAAGTCATATATATATTTAAGGTGTACAACTTGATGTTTTGATTTATGTATACATTATGAAAAGACACCACAATCAAGCTATCGAGATGAATAACATTCATCACCTCTACGTAGTTGCTGTGTGTGTGTGTGTCTGTGTGTGTGTGCATGCGCTCACATGTTGAGAAGATTTTAAAACTTCATTCTTTTTTCATGGCCAAACACTCTTCCACTGTCTGGGTAAACCACATTTTGTTTATACATTCGTCTGCTGACAGACACTTGGTTTGTTTCCAGGTTTTTGCGATTGTGAATAGTGCTGTTATGAATGGGGTGGGCAAATACTGTATGTTTCCATTCTTTTTGGCTATATGCGTAGGGGTGGAATTGCTGGGTCACACCATAGTTGTATGCTTAACCCTTTGAGAAACTGTCCAGCTGTTGTCCACAGCAGCTGGTGCCTGCGTAGTTATGCCTTTTCCTGCCGAGCTACTTGAGTGAACAGAGCTCCACGCCCAGAGGGGGCTGGGCGAGCAGGATTCCCAGGACAGGCAACAGAGAAGCAGGCTCTTCTGCAGGTGTTTGGAAACGGCCCGAACTGACGGCCTCTCTTCCCCTTGCCTTTGACAGATCCCACCATGCCGTCTGAGACACCCCAAGCAGAAGAGAGGTCTGCAGCGTGCCCCCACCTCTCAGGGGCACACCTGGGGAAAGAGAGCCTGGAAAAGGAGCCTCCGGGAGACAAGGAGGTCCTGTGGATCCGTCCCGATGCCCCGAGCAGGTGCTCCTGGCAGCTGGGCAGGCCTGCCACCAACTCTCCACATCACCACACTACTCTGTGAGTCCCCTTTATGATCATAAGATGGAGGGAAGAGTTTGTTACCTGAAGCCAGATAGCCACAGGGACCTGGGGTGTGAACCACTACCCCACCACCCCCGTCCCTTGCAGTCACTCTGGATGGATGGTGAGCTGGGGCGGGAGGTATTTTATAGCTGAGTCCCCCCAAGGCTCAGAGAGGCCAAGGCTCGTTTGTGCTGTAACGCAGCACCTAGTTCAGTGCCTCCCAAGAGCAGATGCTCAATAAATAAAGGGATGTGCCCAGGTCGCACGCTCTGAGTGACAGGCAGGGGGGAGGTTTCTGATCCAGATCCGTCCGGTCGCACACTCTTGTCATTAGGATCATGCCTGCCCTTCTCTGCTTAACTCCAGGCCGTGAAGTATTTTTCTGTAGTGGGGTCTTTGTGGTTGGACCGAGACTGTTGGATGAATAAACCACGACTTTAAGCCTTCTCTTGGGTATTCATGTGTCTGCAATGATCTCATTATGAATAACTGCAGTGGAAAATGCAATTCATTTAGTCACAGCACCTACTATATGTGTGCCCTGTTCTAGGTGCAGGAGATCAATCAGTGGGAAAGGAAAAAAAAAAAAAAGGCAGAAAATCCCTGATCCATCATGAAACTCAAACTAAGTTCACTAAATCTTAGGATTATCTTTATTTCCTTAGTGTTACCTCCCAGAAGTACAACAAATGAGTCAGAAGAACATGCCTTTTGGATGTTTGGTTCTTATTCTTCATACACTGCTGTACCAACGTTTATGATTATTGATTTTTGATTCAGAACTGGGGAGGGGGAGGGGATGCTCGCCTCACTGGGGCCAATGGACCGAAGTAACATTTACAAACCCAGAAGCTCCCAGCGTTAAACATACCTCGATTCTGGGAGCTCAGGAGGCCAAGTTGGCCGCCGGCCATAGGACATGAGCCCCTGCTTCCAGAACAAAGCAGAGCATGGGGTGAAATGGCTCCGTGAGCTTCTCACTGGGCCTGGGGTGGCTGGGACACCATCCTATCCAGGCTGCAACCTAGCATCACACCTGCACTTCACGTGGTGACCTAACCTTCCTGAAACGCCCTGGCGGGGTTGCTGTCCCATCCTGAAACTGCTTGTCCCAGTTCAGCTTATGAGGAGCTGGGCTCGGGCCTGAGGCTCTGGGGCTCACCCGCTGTCAGGACGCTGGACCCGGGTCCCTGGACGAGGCAGCCTAGGCGATCCCGGTGGTGAGAGCACAGGGGTGATGAGACAAGTGACGTGGCCGGGCGGCCTGGGGAGACCTCAGAGCCAGTACCTGGATGGGCAGGAGGTGCCAGCTCTCTGGGTATCTGGGGAAGGGGTTCCAGACGGTTCCCAGGTAGGGTGGGCTTAGAACGAGGAACAGAGTGGGAGCAGCAGAGGGAGGGGAGGGGCTGCGGAGGGGAAGCAGAGCCAGGCGCCCTGCCAGGTGAGGGGTTTCGGGTTATTCCAGGGGGCTGTAGGGCTCTGCCCCTGGAAGCCTCCTGGGCTGTCACAGGGAAAGCAGCTGAGATAAGGTGTTAAATTCCCTCCCCAGGCCCGGCCCGATCACCTCAGGCAAGCTTCCCAGGTGACTTTCTGGCCCCCCAGAGCCTGGTGCTGAGTCAGGAACCCTGAGTTCTCCGCAGGGGTGGGACGGGGTGGGCTGGGCCTCCCCCTTCTCAGGCCGCTACAACCTCTGCTGGGGGTGGATGACTCAGCCACCCTCCAGTCCTTCCCAGGTGTTTACCCCTCCTGCCTTGGCTTTAACTAGTTAATAAGTCAACCCGGAGGTCACCCCTATAGCTTGGTCTCCCTCCAAGTCTGGGGTCAGGAGCCCTTTGCCCCCGCCCCGGCTCTCCCCTCACCCCGACTTCTGCACCTCTCTTGGCCAAGCCTGCCTCTGGGGGGCTCGGGGCATCCGTGCCACCTTGGAGGGTGCAGCTGGGCTCTAGCCAGGCCGTGTTGCTGCCTGTTTGGGCCCCGGGGCGGAAGGCAGCATTCCTGGGGAGCTGGATCACCACCTTGGGAGCGGGGGAGGAAGCTACATGGTTAATGGGTCCCTGCAGTGGGGACCGCGGCTCACGCAAGCGTGAGAGCGTGGGGATGGCACCTGAGACATCCAGGGTGTAGGAAGCCATTGAGTTTCTTGGAACTCACGTCAGTTTTGCATATTCCGGGATGAATGGTCGGTCCCTGAGGATGAAGATGGAGGCAACGTCGTGGGGGCCACTCGGGAAACGCAGGTCTCACGGCATGCACACAGCTGAGCAGCGGCTGGGCCGTCCCACACCTTCCTGTCACCTGTCACCAGCTGCTCAGCTGGAAGAACCCCTGGGGGGGGCAGTCACTCGAATGTGAAGGGGGACAGCTGGTCCACGAGAAGCGAATCCCGTTCGGGGCCTGGAGGCCCACCTGGGAATTCGCCTGACCTTAGCCCCAAGGACAAGAGATGACCCGCCAGAGGCCTTGGTTCTCTGGTCTGAGTATCAGGCTTCCTGCCACCTGTGCCAGACACTGAGTGATGCCAGGTGCCTGGGCGGGTTCTTTGCAGTCACTGTCACTGCCCGGTGGCCAGACCGTCTGAGGGCGTCTCTGTCCAGGGGTCCCCACCAGTTTTTTCATCAAAGAAAAGGAAGGGAGGTATCCCAGGAGGCAGGTGCTGAGAGAGGAGATAAATTGAAGATCAAAAACCTAAAAAGATCGGGACTTCCCTGGTGGTCCAGTGGCTATGACTCCGCCTTCCAATGCAGGGGGTGCGGGTTTGATCCCATATGCCAAAAAAAAAAAAAAAAAAAACCTAAAAAGGTGGACCAGGATGTGATGTTGTTTTGAAGTCAGTGTTTGTTTGTTTTAACTTTTTTATTTGGAAATAACATTCAAATGAAGTTGCAGAAATCATACAGAGAGGTCGTGGGGACGTTCGCCCAGCTGCCCACTGATACCGTCTGTTACCACAGTGCGTTTTCAAGCCCCGGAAACGTTGGTGCAGCTGTTCACTAAATTGCATTCGTTTTCGTAGGTTTTGAGGTGTACTCGCCCGTGCATGTGTGTGTGACCTGTTACCGAATGTAGATTTGTGTACTTGCCACCCCGATCCTCATGAAAGGCAACTCTTTGATTTACGTCTTGATTTATTTAAAAGAATGTGCTGGCCTGCCGAGGCTGGTACCACTTTGTTTTTCTGAGTAATCGTGGACTCCTCTGTTTTAGGGAAAAATCTCCCAAAATCTTGCCGGACATCCTGAAGAAAATCGGGGACACCCCGATGGTGAGGATCAACAAGATCGGGAGGGGCTTCGGCCTGAAGTGTGAGCTCCGTGAGTGCCGGTTCCCTCACACGGCTCGCGGGCCGGGGGCGCGAGGGGCCCCTCAGACCCCGCGGGAGGGGTGTCTGACCACATCAGGTGAGGGTGGGCTGCTGGAGGGTGAGCGAGCCCTCTCCGGAGTCGGTGTAAGGGAGGCCGTGGCCTGTGAGCCGAGGCCTGAATTGTGGAGGGAAGCGTGTCCGGGCAGAAGTCGGGGGCAGAACCCGAGCTGGGCAGGCGGTGCTCTAAACCGACAACTTCGGCGCCCTTCCGGCGCCCTTCCGTCTCGGACTCTCGTAGGGAGGGGTAGCCATGCCGTGGGTGGGGTGGGGTGGGCTGGCCTGAGAGCCGGGGCGGTTTTTGTGATGAGGGTCCCAGCCATCAGCTGGGCAGGAACTGGCTGCCCTGGTGCTCAGACAGACAGTTCGCGTTTCACTTAGGAGACACAGAGTGGGGATTTGGGAGCTGTGTCTGGTACACATGGGGATCACCTGAGAGTCTTATCCAAGTCCTATGGAGAAGGGACTTCTTTGCAGGAGGCTGTTTCCAGGAACACAAGAGGGTGGGGGGCTTTCTTCCCCTCCACTGTTCTCCCGGGCTCGGAGCCCAGGTAGATGTCAGCCTTGTCCCAGAGGAGGTGACAGGTGCAGAGGCCCGGGGGGGGGACCAGGCCCGGTGCTGTGGGACAGAGAGAGCTGGGGAGGGGAGAGCACGGTCCTTGGGGGTCCACACCTCCTAGGGGAGGGGCCGAGGCCACGTGGTCGATTCACCCCGGAGGCGTCACCATCAGAGGCTTCCCGCGCACGCCTCTGGTGAAGAGTTCTCTCATAAGCAACAAGCAGTACACACTCCCAGGCACTGCTGGGGGTGTATCAGAACAGCCCAGGAGAGCTATCGTCTGCTCTGTGCTCCTCCGTCAGATAACAGAGACCAGTAACTAGTACCCCGTAGGCATGGGCCTGCTGTGTGCGCTTCAACTTGGCAGGAGCCCCTGAAGTAGGTTTTACTGTGCCCATTTTACAGATGGAAAAACCGAGCCTCCGGTTGGTTACTTGGCTTGCCCACGGCTGATCAGCTTGAATCCCTGCGTCTCTGTTGGCTTTCCCATGGGCTCATTAGAATTTTCTAACAAGTAATTCAAGTGTGTGACCTACAAGAGCCTGGGGTGCAGGGCTCCTCAGCGGTCAGACATTCAAGACCCCCTCCTTCACTGTCCTGGCAGGGCCCTCTCTGGGTCTTAGGGGGGAAAGCCTGTCTATGGTTGTGGATTTCAGAAACCAGGACAAAGCAGGAGGAGCTTGTTTTGTGGGTGCTGCAGGCCGGCCTGGTCCTCCAATCACAGTTGGTGCCATCTCTCCCCCTTTTACGAAAACTGCATATTTTTGAGAGGTGGGAGGGAGTCCTCCCCCAAGGAAGGAAGAGCAGAAGCAGAGGCTTAGGCGCAGGAGAGGAAGTCGTCTCTGCCAGGTGGGGAAGACGGCGGGAGGCGGGTGTGGAAGGCGTGTGGGTCCTGGTCTGGGGGTGTGACGGGCGAGCCGTGGCTTCAGGACATCAGGTCGTCTGTCATGGTCCGCTGGGTACGGCGGGGCTGTCTGCTCTGACTGAAGCCTGGGCTCCAGTCGGGCGCCCCCTGCTCGCCCAGCAAGTCTCTTCGGGACTGTACTGCCTCACGGGGGTGACCCTGCTCCATCCATCCAGCTGGGGGGGCTCCTTAGGCTCCTGTGTCTCGTACACTTGGAGTTGCCATGTGGTCCATGGGGGTTGGGACGGGCAGGTGGCAGGAGCTCCCGTGGGCGAGCACCCTCACCCACGTCAGGTGTGGGAGGTGGCAATGGAAAGGCGATGATTTTCAGGACCACTGAGGCTTGTCCCTGCCTCCTGGGCGTGTCGGGTGCTGGGGAGGGGACGGCACGGCAGGCAGCCCTTAGCGGTCGGGGGCCTCTTCCTCTCTCATGATGCGTCTCCGGCTCCAGTGGCCAAGTGTGAGTTCTTCAACGCGGGCGGGAGCGTGAAGGACCGCATCAGCCTGCGAATGATTGAGGATGCTGAGCGCGAGGGGACCCTGAAGCCTGGGGACACCATCATCGAGCCGACGTCGGGGAACACAGGTGGGCGCTGCCACGGGCCAGAGCTCCCGGCCCGGGTGACCCATGGCTGCACGCGCTGGTCTGTCTGGCTGGCCTTTCCCTTCCCTCCACGCACTTTGCTCGGCACCTGATGCCTGTGTGCAGGTGTGTGACTGAGCCCAGCTTTCTCTGCTGTCTTGCTGTCCCAGCTGCACTGGTGATGTTGGAGTCTGTTATGTGGGCAACTACACCTTGTAGTAAAAATCTGTCCAAGTTTCCTATGGCTGCGGTAATAAATCCCACATCCTGGGCGGCTTAATCAGCAGACGTTTATTATCTCACAGTATGGAGGCTGGACAGCTGACATCAGGTGTCAGCAGGGCTGGCTCCTCCTGAGGCCTCTCTCCTGGGCATCTTCTCCCTGTGTCCTCACATGTGTCCCTCTGTGTGTGTCTGTGTCCTGATCTCCTCTTCTTATGAGGACAGCAGACACACGGGGTTAGGGCCCCACCCGTATGACCTCGTTTAACCTCAATCTCCTCTTCAAAGACCCATCTCCAGTGAGAGTCACATTCTGAGGGAGGTGCAGTGTGGGACTTCAACAGATGAAGTTTGGAGGAACACAGTTCAGCCCATAACACTCCACCCTCTGTGGCCCCCAGAATTCATGTCCTTCTCGAATGCAAAGTATATTCACCCCCATCCCAACAGCCCCCCAAGGTCTGAACCCATTCCAGCACCGACGTTAAGTCTCATCTAAGGATCCCCTCAATCAGAGGTGGATGAGACCTGAGGCTCGATTCCTCCTGAAGCAAAACTCCTCTCCGGCTGTGAACCTTCAATGTGTTTCCAAAGCACAGTGGCACGCCAGGCACAGGACAGACATTCCCAGCCAAACCCAGAAAGGGGTCGTGGGTCCCAAGCAGGTCCGAAGCCGAGTGGGGCAAACTCCGGGAGATCTTGAGGCTCCAGAACCCTCCTCTCTGGCTCCATGTTCTGTCTTAAGACTAACTGGGGTGGCCCCTCCCCCCAGCCCTGGGCAGCGGCCCTGACCTCTTTGGAACCAGGGAGGAGGCGTCCGGCCCGGGCCTGTGCCCCGGGCCCGTGGTGGGGCTGGGGACGGGAACAGGCGGGCTCCACGATGTCTGCTGCTATTGTCACCTCCCGGGCGCCCAGTAAGAGCTGGAGGAACTGGGGTTCGTGGTGGGCACCCTGCTTTTTTCTCTGGGCACACTTGCCTTTCTACCTCTGCCTGCACACTGTCCTCTTATCCCCTCCTTTGAGGGCAGAAGGGGATGACGTAGGGCATTTTCGCAGCGCCCTCTCCCCTGGGCCTTTGGGGCTGCAAGCGGGGTCTCGGGGGCACCATGGCCCCCTCTCACTCCACGTGCTGTCCCCAGGGATCGGGCTGGCCCTGGCCGCCGCGGTGAAGGGCTACCACTGCATCATCGTGATGCCAGAGAAGATGAGCACTGAGAAGGTAGGCGGGCATGTCCCCGGCCCCCTGCCCTTGCGCTACAGGCCCGGTGGGGAGGTGAAGGCCACCACGTACCTCTGCAGGTGGACGTCCTGCGTGCCCTGGGGGCTGAGATCGTGAGGACGCCCACCAACGCCAGATTCGACTCCCCTGAGTCACATGTGGGCGTGGCCTGGAGGCTGAGGAATGAGATCCCCAACTCCCACATCCTGGACCAGGTGAGGGCCGGGCCCTGGGGGGCCAGTGTGTGCCCAGAGGCTTGGGACCAAGCGGGGCCTTCCCTGGGGGATGTCTGTCGGGGGCTTCGGGGTGGTGTCACATCTGCAGCAGGAGCAGAGGCCGCAGAGGGACCGATGTGCTGGGACGCGGTCACTGGCTTCTCCCAGCCCAGGGCGTGGCCGGCAGCGTCGGCCAAGCCTTTGGCGCTGCTGTCTGTTCCGGCTTCGAGGGCCCAGCTCAGTGCGCCGGAATGCCCTTTACAGAGGCCCCTGGAAGCTCTCTACAGGCATAAAATACATGCAGACCTTTTGACTGGAAGCTCTCCTTTGTCACTCACTCCACGTCTGGGTTAATTCAGAAATCTCATCTTCTGGAGAGCTGGTTTTCATGCTTGGTGTCTGTTGAGGTGCCCGGGCTGTTCCCTGAGCTGCCGGGATCCTCTCTGGCTTGCACTGAGCTGTTTGCCTGGTGCCCTGTGGCCGCTGCCGGTTCTGTGCCTTGACTTCAGCACGACTCCTTTGCTCTCTTTCCTTGCAGTACCGCAATGCCAGCAACCCTCTGGCTCACTACGACATCACGGCCGAGGAGATCCTGCAGCAGTGTGATGGTGTATACTTCTAACCCTGCTGTCCATCTTGCCTGGGAGCATACAAGTCACTTACCCGCTCCTTCGTAAACTCCTATTAATCCTTCAAAACCCAGCTCAAATGTCCCCTCTCCGTGAAGTGCTTTTTAGAGCATTTCTCTAGAGCGGTTTCCTCCCTCTATTGTGCCCTCCTGGACTTTGCCCGTGCCTCTCCTAAAGCACCAAACATATCATGTGGTTGTATTTGTTTACCTAGCAGTCTTTCCTCCAGACCTGTAGGAGCTCTTGAGTGCAGGGAACAGGGGTGTCCCAGGCTGGTGCTGGGCTTACAGCTGGGGCTTCACGTTGCTGAACGGCACTTGGCCTCAAGCCCCAGCCTGGGCACTGAATTCAACATTGGGGTTTTCTCATCTGCAGAACTGGGGTGGTGACATCTGCAATTAGCTTGCTCTGTACAGACATGAGGCTGCTTGGAACCTCTCCGCACAGTTGGTGCCAAGGCCAAGGGGGTTGTGATGTTTTCTGACGGGCTGTTTCCCTAAGAGGTCTTCGGGAAGCGTTGCCAGGGGCTTGGCACCCCTGGCTTCCTGTTTGGAGCCTAGCGTTGGCTTAAGTGCCCTCGTTCCGTGCCCAGGAGCCAGGCAGCAAAGTCCAGGCCTTTGCTCACCCAGGTTTTATGTGTGAGAATCCTCTCATTCGGTAAAAACAGCCTTTCTGCCTCAGCACGGGTGCCCGTGCTGACTTGTCTGCAGGTGCCTGAGCTGGCCACCGGGCACTGAGAGAGGCCAGACGTCCGAGCCAAGCTGAGTGGTTTATTCTGGTTCCTTTGATAATTCAGTTCACTTATCCACATCGTCTGAATCAAACAGCTTAAGAAAGTGTGAAGAGCCTCCCTGGGCTCAGCCCTCAGCCACCTGGGGCCCACCTCCTGCAGGATGTCACCTCGTTCACGATTCACGACAAATAGGGATTCAGGGACTGGCTGCCGTTTAGCCTTAAATGGGGCTCCCTGGGGCCCTGTTACTGTGACTGCATCTTAAAGATGAAGGACTGTGATGAGAGGCTTTACATTTGAGAATAGGTTTGCTTTTGCCCTTTATGATTACTTGCCTTCGTTGCGGTTGAGGACCTTCTTGCTTCTTATTAAGAGTGGAGGGCTGAGCAGAAACTAACACACCATTGTAAAGCAATTATACTCCAATAACGATGCTTAAAAAAAAAAGTGGGGGTTGGCCACTCCTGCCTGGGGATGTTCTCCCTGACATGCCTTCTCCCCTGTCAGGGAGGCTGGACATGCTGGTGGCGTCGGCGGGCACGGGGGGCACCATCACGGGCATCGCCAGGAAGCTGAAGGAGAAGTGCCCTGGATGCAAGGTGAGGGGCTGCGAGGGCACCACCCTGCCCCGCCCAGGAGAGGTGGGCCTGGACGTGTGCGCGTTTCCCACCTGCGGCCTGAACTGCAGCTGGAGGCTTAACTGTCGGGCTCCTTGGCCTTGGGCCCACAGAGTGGCCTCTGCTTTAGAGCTGTAAGTTGCCATTTCTGACACTTCTGCATAGACGGCCTTGCATCTTATATGGGGGGGGCGGTGTACCTGTGCCTGCCTGGGAGATAAAGGACCCAGCAACCTGGACGCCCAGATGAGTTGGGGGTGGGAGAGTCCATTTGGGTGGCCTCCAAAGGTCATTCCAGAAGCCGAGAGCTCTCAGGTTCAGGTCCTACCGCTGCCCTACCGGGGCTCTGAGAGTAGGGGAGGGGCACCTGAGCCTGGAGAGGGGCTCAGAGAGACTCCCACTGGAGGCGCACCCTTCCTCTCTGCCCATTTCTCCGCCATCCAGGAGAGGTCAGTCCTAGCAGCCCCCTCGCCCCAGGCTCCCGCTGTCCCGGGGCGTCTCTTGGGGCTGTCCTGGGGCATCCGCGCAGGAGGAGCTTTCCAGGACGCCGCTTCCCCCAGCCTCGTGCTGCCCCCTTGAGTGCCCTGAGCTGGACATTTATTTACCTTGCGATCTCCCAGCGCCCGGGCCTGGGTTTGTGGGTTTCGAGCCTCGTACCCGAAGTCCGGGAACAGGGCCCACGCCCCGATGGCAGCCGGGTGCGTCCAGGTGAGACTTGAGCCCTAAGGCTGCCCACTCTGCAGATCATTGGGGTGGACCCCGAAGGCTCCATCCTCGCAGAGCCCGAGGAGCTGAACCAGACGGAGCAGACGGCCTACGAGGTGGAAGGGATCGGCTACGACTTCATCCCCACCGTGCTGGACCGGACGGTAGGCGGGGCGGCAGTGACAAGCCCAGCCCTCAGGCCACAGCCTTGCCTGGCTGAGCGGGAACAGAGACGCGAGCTCCGTGCTGCACAGGGGGCAGTAGTCTCGGGGGTCATGACGTGGTGACTGCGGTACTTTACCTGACGAGCGTGTGCCACGGCCCTGTTGGGCAGACACAGAGGCCGCTGGGGGGTGGCGGGTGGCGGGTGGCGCAGACCAGACCACCCCGGCAGAGGGAGGGAGCCGGGTGGCTGGAGCGGGTAAGCAGGCCGACGTGGGAGAGCTAAGGACCCCAGAGAAGGCTCCTTTTAAGGACCCTAAAGGATGCTTCGGTCAGGGACCTAGACTAGAAGTGTGGCCCTACAGCGGGGCTGGTGGGCGGTTTTACTGGCCACGTGCACAGTGTGCTGGACCCGGGGGGAGGGGGTGGGGTGCGACCTAGGTCTGCAGATGTGAGTCCTGGATCCCAGGCGAGGGGCTGGGCTACATCCCTGGAGGGTCACGGCCTCCTGGACCGAGGTCCTCTGTGAGGTTGCAACCTGGGCGGTAGTCCCCACGCCCACCACAGCCCCGCTGCCCGGCGCCGCCCGGCCTGACCGCCTGCCCTCGGCGTCCCGCAGGTGGTGGACAAGTGGTTCAAGAGCGACGACGAAGCCGCCTTCGCCTTCGCGCGCATGCTGATCGCGCAGGAGGGGCTGCTGTGCGGTGAGTGGGGCGCCAGATGCTGGGGCAGCGCCTGAAGGACCCCCTCGCGCTGGGGCTGCCCGGCCCACCTGCACGCCGTCTGCTGCAGGGCTCGGAGGTTCTGTGTGAGGAGGGTTTGGTCGTGACACTCGGTGGTGACGAGGCGAATTTGGGTGGACAGTGAGAAGCGGGGGTCCCCTCAGCACCCCGAACCCGGCCCCTCCCCCGAGCACCCCTCCAGAGCGCGGTGCGGCGTGCACACGCACACGCACTCGCACGCACACGCGCCCTGCGGTCTGACCCCGCCCCTCCCGGCAGGCGGCAGCGCCGGCAGCGCCATGTCAGTGGCCGTGAAGGCCGCCCAGGAGCTCACTGAGGGGCAGCGCTGCGTGGTGATCCTGCCGGACTCTGTGCGGAACTACATGTAAGGAGCGCACCCTCCGGCCCCTCGGCTGCCCGCGCTCCGCGCTCCGCCCCCCCGGGCGCCTGTGCCGCCTTTGCTGCCCGCCAGGGCCCCCCCCCCGCCCCCGAGACCCAGCAGCAGCGGGGAGGGAGCGGGGGGGTGCTGTGGGGCCGCGGGGGACGGGGTGGGGGACGCAGCCGCCCTAAGAACGCCTCCCACCCCCCGCTGCAGGGAGCACCGGCTCTGCTGCTTCACTCACACTCCAGCCCCAACCTGGCGAGACCCAGGCTGGGGTCGGCGGCCCCGGGGACGGGCTGTGCGAGGTCTGCCTGGTGGCCGCCGTGGCCGCTTCCAGTCCGGGGGTGCTGAGTGTCTGCACACCTGCCCAGGCGGCAGCTTGCAGCCTCCTGCCTCCAATTCCCGTCCTCTGGGCTGACGGCCCCCGCTTGGGGCCACCGGCTGAAAGAGCCAAGGTTGCTGTGCGGGAGCAAGGGCACGGGGGACTAGAGACCTCCCCCACGGGCCCGCAGGCTTCCTGCCTGGCCCAGGAGTGGCAGGTTACTACGTCGGGTGAGCTCCGCTGCCCCTGGTGGGCGCCCGTTCCAGCAGGGGTGAGGGACGTCTGGGTGTCCACTGCCAGGTTGCCCTGAGCATGGCTGGCCGCTCACACCACACAGTGCGTGAGAACGGCCATCTCCCCGTGTGCTGGGCCGGACTGCCGTGGGTGCACACGCCTGCCTGTGTGTGGGAGAGAGAAATGGCGAGAGTGTGACAATGATCATGTCTCGGGCACACACATCTAGGCTGGGGGGCTGTGGATCATCTCTGCTCCCCACTTCGTTGGTCCTCGTCTGCCTTTTTTTGTTGTTTTTTAACATCTTTATTGGAGTATAATTGCTTCACAATGGTGTGTTAGTTTCTGCTGTATACCAAAGTGAATCAGCTATACGTATAGATTTATCCCCATATCCCCTCCCTCTTGCGTCTCCCTCCCACCCTCCCTATCCCTCCCCTCTAGGTGGTCACAAAGCACCGAGCTAATCTCCCTGTGCTATGCACCTGCTTCCCACTAGCTATCGATTTTACATTTGGTAGTGTATATATGTCCATGCCACTCTCTCACTTCGTCCCAGCTTACCCTTCCCCCTCCCCGTGTCCTCAAGTGCATTCTCTACGTCTGTGTCTTTATTCCTGTCCTGCACCTAGGTTCTTCAGAAACTTTTTTTTTTTTAGATTCCATATATATGTGTTATCATACGATATTTGTTTCTCTCTTTCTGACTTACTTCACTCTGTATGACAGACTCTAGGTCCATCCACCTCACTACAAATAACTCAATTTCGTTTCTTTTTATGGCTGAGTAATATTCCATTGTATATATGTACCACATCTTCTTTATCCATTCATCTATCGATGGACACTTAGGTTGCTTCCATGTCCTGGCTATTGTAAATTGAGCTGCAATGAACATTGTGGTACATGACTCTTTTGGAATTATGGTTTTCTCAGGGTATATGCCCAGTAGTGGGGTTGCTGGGTCATATGGTAGTTCTATTTTTAGTTTTTTAAGGAACCTCCATACTGTTCTCCATAGTGGCTGTATCAATCTACATTCCCACCAACAGTGCAAGAGTGTTCCCTTTTCTCCACACCCTCTCCAGCATTTATTGTTTGTAGATTTTCTGATGATGGCCATTCTGACCAGTGTGAGGTGATACTTAATTGTAGTTCTGATTTGCATTTCTCTAATGGTTAGTGATGTTGAGCCTCCTTTCATGTGTTTGTTGGCAATCTGTATATCTTCTTTGGAGAAATGTCTATGTAGATCTTCTGCCCATTTGATTGGGTTTTTTGTTTCTTTGATATTGAGCTGCATGAGCTGCTTGTGTATTTTGGAGATTAATCCTTTGTCAGTTGCTTCGTTTGCAAACATTTTCTCCCATTCTGAGAGTTGTCTTTTCATCTTGTTTTTGATTTCCTTTGCTGTGCAAAAGCTTTTAAGTTTCATTAGGTCCCATTTGTTTGTTTTTGTTTTTATTTCCATTTCTCTAGGAGGTGGATCAAAAAGGATCTTGCTGTGATTTATGTCATAGAGTGTTCTGCCTAGGTTTTCCTCTAAGAGTTATATAGTGTCTGGCCTTACATTTAGGTCTTTAATCCATTTTGACTTTATTTTTTTATATGGTGTTAGGGAGTGTTCTAATTTCATTCTTTCACATGTAGCTGTCCAGTTTTCCCAGCATGACTTATTGAAGAGGCTGTCTTTTTTCCATTGTATATTCTTGCCTCCTTTATCAAAGATAAGGTGACTGTGTGTGTGTGGGTTTATCTCTGGGCTTTCTGTCCTGTTCCATTAATCTATATTTCTGTTTTTGTGCCAGTACCATACTGTCTTGATTACTGTAGCTTTGTAATATAGTCTGAAATCAGGGAGCCTGATTCCTCCAACTCCGTTTTTCTTTCTCAAGATTGCTTTGGCTATTCGTGGTCTTTTGTGTTTCCATACAAATTGTGAATTTTTTTTATTCTAGTTCTGTGAAAAATGCCATTGGTAGTTTGATAGGGATTGCATTGAATCTGTAGATTGCTTTGGGTAGTATAGTCATTTTCACAATGTTCATTCTTCCAATCCAAGAATATGGTATATCTCCCCCTCTGTTTTATCTTTAATTTCTTTCATCAGTGTCTTATAGTTTTCTGCATACAGGTCTTTTGTCCCTTAGGTAGGTTTATTCCTGGGTATTTTATTCTTTTTGTTGCAGTGGTAAACAGGAGTGTTTCCTTAGTTTCTCTTTCAGATTTTTCATTATTAGTGTATAGGAATGAAAGAGATTTCTGTGCATTAATTTTGTATCCTGCTACTTTACCAGATTCATTGATTAGCGCTGTAATTTTCTGGTAGCATCTTTAGGATTCTCTATGTATAGTATCATGTCATCTGTAAACAGTGACAGTTTTACTTCCTCTTATCTGATTTGGATTCCTTTTCTTTCTTTTTCGTCTCTGATGGCTGTGGCTAAAACTTCCAAAACTCTGTTGAATAATAGTAGTGAGAGTGGGGCAACCTTGTCTTCTTCCTGATCTTAGTGGAAATGGTTTCAGTTTTTCACCATTGAGAATGATGTTGGCTGTGGGTTTGTCATATATGGCCTTTATTATGTTGAGGTAAGTTCCCTCTGTGCCTACTTTCTGGAGGGTTTTTATCATATATGGGTGTTGAATTTTGTCGAAAGCTTTTTCTGCATCTGTTGAGATTTTCATATGGTTTTTATCCTTCAATTTGTTAATATGGTGTATCACGTGGTTTGATTTGCGTATATTGAGGAATCCTTGCATTCCTGGGATAAACCCCACTTGATCATGGTGTATGATCCTTTTAATGTGCTGTTGGATTCTGTTTGCTAGTATTTTGTTGAGGATTTTTGCATCTATGTTCATCAGTGATCTTGGCCTGTAGTTTTCTTTCTTTGTGACATCTTTGTCTGGTTTTGGTATCAGGGTGATGATGGCCTCGTAGAATGAGTTTGGGAGTGTTCCTCCCTCTGCTATATTTTGGAAGAGTTTGAGAAGGATAGGTGTTAGCTCTTCTCTAAATGTTTGATAGAATTCGCCTGTGAAGCCATCTGGTCCTGGGCTTTTGTTTGTTGGAAGATTTTTAATCACAGTTTCAATTTCAGTGCTTGTGATTGGTCTGTTTATATTCTCTGTTTCTTCCTACTTCAGTCTCGGAAGGTTGTGCTTTTCTAAGAATTTGTCCATTTCTTCCAGGCTGTCCATTTTATTGGCATATAGTTGCTTGTAGTAATCTCTCATGATCCTTTGTATTTCTGCAGTGTCAGTTGTTACTTCTCTTTTTTCATTTCTAATTCTATTGATTTGAGTCTTCTCCCTTTTTTTCTTGATGAGTCTGGCTAATGGTTTATCAATTTTGTTTATCTTCTCAAAGAACCAGCTTTTAGTTTTATTGATCTTTGCTTTCATTTCCTTCATTTCTTTTTCATTTATTTCTGATCTGATCTTTATGATTTCTTTCCTTCTGCTAACTTAGGGTTTTTTTTGTCTTCCTTCTCTAATTGCTTTAGGTATATGGTTAGGTTGTTTACTTGAGATTTTTCTTGTTTCTTGAGGTAGGATTGTATCGCTATATACTTCCCTCTTAGAACTGCTTTTGCTGCATCCCATAGGTTTTGGGTCATTGTGTTTTCATTGTCATTTGTTTCTAGGTATTTTTTGATTTCCTCTTTGATTTCTTCAGTGATTTCTTGGTTATTAAGTAGTGTATTGTTTAGCCTCCATGTGTTTGTATTTTTTTTTTAATTATTTATTTTTGCTGTGTTGGGTCTTCTTTTCTGTGCGAGGGCTTTCTCTAGTTGTGGCAGGTGGGGGCCACTCTTCATCGCGGTGCGCGGGCCTCTCACTTTCGCGACCTGTCTCGTTGCGGAGCACAGGCTCCAGACGCGCAGGCTCAGCAGCTGTGGCTCACGGGCCTAGTTGCTCCGCGGCATGTGGGATCCTCCCAGACCAGGGCTCGAACCCGTGTCCCCTGCATTAGCAGGCGGACTCTCAACCACTGCGCCACCAGGGAAGCCCCTGTTTGTATTTTTTTACAGTGTTTTTCCTGTAATTGATATCTAATCTCATAGTGTTGTGGTCAGAAAAGATACTCGATACGATTTCAATTTTCTTAAATTTACCAAGGCTTGATTTGTGACCCAAGATATGATCTATCCTGGAGAATGTTCCATGAGCACTCGAGAAGAAAGTGCATTCTGTTGTTTTTGGATGGAATGTCCTATAAATGTCAATTAAGCCTATCTTGTTTAATGTATCATTTAAAGCTTGTGTTTCCTTATTTATTTTAATTTTGGATGATCTGTCCATTGGTGAAAATGGGGTGTTAAGTCCCCTACTATGATTGTGTTACTGTCGATTTCCCCTTTTATGGCTGTTAACATTTGCCTTATGTATTGAGGTGCTCCTGTGTTGGGTGCCTAAATATTTACAATTGTTATATCTTCTTCTTGGATTGATCCCTTGATCATTATGTAGTGTCCTTGTCTCTTGTAATAGTCTTTAGTTTAAAGTCTATTTTGTCTGATATGAGAATTGCTACTGCAGCTTTCTTTTGATTTCCATTTTCATGGAATATCTTTTTCCATCCCCTCACTTTCAGTCTGTATGTGTCCCTGGGTCTGAAATGGGTCTCTTGTAGACAGCCTATATACGAGTCTTGTTTTTGTATCCATTCAGCCAGTCTGTGTCTTTTGGTTGGAGATTTAATCCATTTACATTTAAGGTAATTATTGATATGTATGTTCCTATTACCATTTTCTTATTTGTTTTGGGTTTGTTATTGTAGGTCTTTTCCTTCTCTTGTGTTTCCTGCCTAAATAAGCTCCTTTAGCATTTGTTGTAAAGCTGGTTTGGTGGTGCTGAATTCTCTTAGCTTTTGCTTGTCTGTAAAGGTTTTAATGTCTCCGTTGAATCTGAATGAGATCCTTGCTGGGTAGAGTAATCTTGGTTGTAGGTTTTTCCCTTTCATCACTTTAAATATGTCCTGCCACTCCCTTCTGGCTTGCAGAGTTTCTGCTGAAATATCAGCTCTTAACCTTATGGGGATTCCCTTGTATGTTATTTGTTGTTTTTCCCTTGCTGCTTTCAATATTTTTTCTTTGTATTTAATTTTTGATAGTTTGAT
This sequence comes from Mesoplodon mirus, assembly GCF_964341445.2. Lineage (NCBI taxonomy): Eukaryota > Metazoa > Chordata > Mammalia > Artiodactyla > Ziphiidae > Mesoplodon > Mesoplodon mirus. The sequence goes on along the minus strand of NC_138982.1, from coordinate 144,497,817 downwards.
TCATATGTGTCTTGGCATGTTTCTCTTTGGATTTATCCTGTATGGGACTCTCTGCACTTCCTGGACTTGATTGACTATTTCCTTTCCCATATTAAGGAAGTTTTCAACTATAATCTCTTCAAATATTTTCTCAGTCCCTTTCTTTTTGTCTCTTCTGGGATCCCTATAATTCGAATGTTGGTGCGTTTAATGTTTTCTCAGAAGTCTCTGAGGCTGTCCTCCATTCTTTTCTTTTTTTTTCTTTTTTTTTTTTTTTTGCGTTACGTGGGCCTCTCACTGCTGCGGCCCCTCCCGTCGCGGAGCACAGGCTCCGGACGTGCAGGCTCAGCAGCCATGGCTCACGGGCCCAGCCGCTCCGCGGCATGTGGGATCCTCCCGGACCGGGGCACGAACCCGTGTCCCCTGCATCGGCAGGCGGACTCTCAACCACTGCGCCACCAGGGAAGCCCCATTCTTTTTCTTTGTTCTGCTCTGCAGTAGTTATTTCCACTATTTTATCTTCCAGGTCACTTATCCGTTCTTCTGCCTCAGTTATTCTGCTATTGATCCCTTCTAGAGAAATTTTAATTTCATTTATTGTGTTGTTCATCAGTGTTTGTTTGCTCTTTAGTTCTTCTAGGTCCTTATTAATCATTTCTTGTATTTTCTCCATTCTATTTCCAAGATTTTGGATCATCTTTACCATCATTACTCTGAATTCTTTTTCAGGTAGACTCCCTATTTCCTCTTCATTTGTTTGGTCTGGTGGGTTTTTACCTTGTTCCTTCACCTGCTGCGTATTTCTCTATCTTCTAATTTTGCTTAACTTACTGTGTTTGGGGTCTCCTTTTCACAGGCTGCAGGTTCGTAGTTCCCGTTGTTTTTGGTGTCTGCCCCCAGAGGGTAAGGTTGGTTCAGTGGGTTGTGTAGACTTCCTGGTGGAGGGGACTGGTGCCTGTGTTCTGGAGGATGAGGCTGGATCTTGTCTTTCTGGTGGGCAGGACTGCCTCTGGTGGTGTGTTTTGGGGTGTCTGTTAACTTATGATTTTAGGCAGCCTCTCTGCTAATGGGTGGGGTTGTGTTCCTGTGTTGCTAGTTGTTTGGCAAGGGGTGTCCAGCACTGGAGCTTGCTGGCTGTTGAGTGGAGCTGGGTCTTAGTGTTGAGGCGGAGATCTCTGGGAGACCTCTTGCCGATTGATATTATGAGGGGCCGGGAGGTCTCTGGTGGATCACTGCTGTGAACTTGGTTCTCCCACCTCAGAGGCTCAGGCCTGACACCTGGCCGGAGCACCAAGACCCTGTCAGCCACATGGCTGGTGTGGGTCAACAAGTCTGCTTTGCCCTCTGGGCTTCAGTTTCCTCACCCATAAACTGAAGTCACTCTGGGCTTTCAACGAGTCTTCCCTCCAAACCTGCCCCTCTAGCTCTAGGCCTAAGCTGCTGTTTGTCAGGTGCTTTCCCATCTGCCTTTTTAGGGCAGGTCTCTGGCAGACCCCAAGGCCTGGTCTGGTGTCCTCTGACCCCAGGTGGGATGGGGTCCCTCATCCCCCTCTGCCAGAGCAGACATGAGGACAGCCAGGGAAGAGGCCACCCAGGAGCCCCGAGGGGACATGATGGCACAGGATCCGGGACAGAACTGTTAACCCACCTGGGTTCTTGGACTCTTTAATCAGTAGAAATTAATAAGAGGCCAGACAAGAGATTCAGGCAAGGCTTTATTGGGACTCATTCTGCAGCAGGCGGGAGTGAAAACAAGTAACAGCTTCCCTTGCTCTCTGGCTGAGGAGGGGGTGAGCTGGTCCCTTAAGTGGAGTGAGGGTAGGGGTGGGTCCAGGGGTCAGGGCTGGAAGGGTGGCTTAGGTGGTCTGCCCACCCCTTTGTGGTGCTGTGGACATGGGGCATTTGCAGGACCCTGCTTTTGCTCCCAGCAACTCAGAAGTGGCAGTTGGTTTTTTGGTCTTTTTGTATCTTGTTTTGTCCTGAATTTGCCCCAGCTGTGCTGTGCATGCAGTTATTTTTAGTCCCTCATAGTTTCTTTGTATCTGTTGCTTGAGAAGATGTTTGTCCAGGTGCAGGCACTGCAGCAAAGGGTCCCAGGTCCCAGGTCCCAGCATACCACAGAACCTTCTGCTGTGCTCTGAGCTCAGTCAGCCCTGGTTGACCAGATGCCCCCGTCGACCACAGTTCCCTAGGGGGTCTTTCTGGAATCTGGCTCTCAGGCCTCTTCGCGGAGCCTCCAGCCAGCCCCTTTGGGGTCTCTGCTGGACCGTGGGGTCTGGGGAGGGATGCTGGGCTTTCTCTCTCTGAGGACCTCCGCCCTCAGTGTGGGCAGAGGTGGTGGTGAGACCCTGGTGACTTCTGGTGCCACAGGTCCAAGTTCCTGAGTGACAAGTGGATGCTGCAGAAGGGTTTCATGAAGGAGGAGGACCTCTTGGTGAAGAAGCCATGGTGAGGACGCCTCTGAGCAGAGATCTCTCCCCGACCACACGCGTGTGGCTTGGGACTTGCGTTCCTGGTACCCAGGGCACGTGTGCTGTCCTGCACCTGGCTGGGTGCCCCTGCGGTCTCCCTGTCCTGGACTCAGCCTCCTGGTTCACGGCCTCCCTGCCCCACCCTCTTCCTGCAGGTGGTGGCACCTCCGAGTTCAGGAGCTGAGCCTGTCGGCCCCGCTGACGGTGCTGCCCACGGTCACCTGTGAGCATACCATCGAGATCCTCCGGGAGAAGGGCTTCGACCAGGCGCCCGTGGTGGACGAGTCGGGGTCAGTCTCAGCCTCCATCCAGAGCTCTGCCCTCTGGGCCCTGCTGGGTGCCTCCAGCCTGTGCTCCACGCTGCTCTGTGTCAGCGGTGCTGGACGCGGCAGCCCAGTGGACCGCACAGCTGGTCGGCTGACCTTGGTCACTTTGCACTCAGATGCTCAGAGCGTTGGACGGCTGGTCCCTGAGCACCTGCCAGGATGGGGGCTGCTCATATTAACCCTTTGGGTTTTAATGCCTTGGTCCCAGCCCACTGCACCCAGCATGTGCACAGGAGGCCGGCGTACGGTCCTGCCCTGGCTCTGGGCATGTGCCTGACAGTGGAAGGCTGTGACAGACATGCCCTGGTGACAGTGACCCACCATCAGGGCTCTCCCGGGACTGCCCCAATTCTAGCACCAAAAGTCCCATGTCCCAGGACACTGGCCAGCTGGTCACCCTTGACACCTGTCAGAATAGAGATGCCCAGAGGACTCACTGGTTTACCGTTCCCTGCACTGGACGGTCAGCTCCAAGGGCAGGGTGTTTGGTCACTGCTGGGCTTCTGCCACACAGAGACCCTGGGCAGATAGTGGTTGATTCTAAGAGGAGTTCTGGGTTGGACCCTGAGGGTGGCTGTGCTGGACTCTGCTGTCTTGGCGGGGGGTGGGGTGGGGTGTGGAGAGTGCAGGAGAGGCACCAGTGCTGACTCCTGCCCCGTCCCCGCTTCCCCAGGGTGATCCTGGGGATGGTGACCCTGGGGAACATGCTCTCGTCCCTGCTCGCGGGGAAGGTTCAGCCATCGGACCAAGTTCGAAAAGTCATCTACAAGCAGTTCAAGCAGGTATGAGCCCCGCGAGGCCTGAGCAGGTGGTGCTGAGACCAGCTCTGTCCCAGTGGGCGGGGCCACGCGTCCCTCGCCCCTGACCCTTGACACCACCCCAGACCCCATCAGACCCCTAAATCTGACAATTCGCCCCTGCTTCACAAAGCGAGAAGCCCCAGGTGGGGAAAGGCCAGCATTGGTGAGGGCTCACCCACGCCCGTACATTGGCAATGCCTGTGGTCACTGGCAAGCCCAGGGACCGTCATCCCAGCCAAGCCGGGCATCTGCCAGCGTGACCATTCCCAGAGCACCAGGCCCTGATTTTGTCCTGTGCACACATCATTTAAGATCACCTGGCATGCCTAATTATTTAATAAGAACTAGAACGTTATGGGGGCTGAGCCAGGGCTGGTCAGACCCCGTGGTCATCCTGAGATGATGGCCACCCTGTGATGGGCCAGGGCAGAGCCGACTCCGTGTCCCCGAGGGTGCCTGGGGTCAGGGCAGCCCCTCTCCCTGGTCTCCGGACGTTCCACAACCCCTTTCTCCTCGGACCCCCAGTGAGTGGGAGTGGTGGGTCGCTGGCTGTCTCACGCTTGAAAGGCTGGCAGGTGGAGCCCAAATCTAGGAATGGATTTGATTTTCCTTTCTCCCCATCCCACACATAGCTGAAATGTCACCAGAATCTGAGTGTTTCTCCCCATATCCACCCCCCCCCCCCGCCATCGCCTCTAGCGTGGTCCCTGCACGGCCCCTCACTCCTGGCCCTACCTCTCTGCGGCTGGAGAGACCACAGGAGGTGTGGGTGGGGTCTTGCCCCTCCCTGCCAAGCCCAACCCCGGCTGCCTCCACTCCTGCCTTCCACCTGCCCTGGTTCTCAGACAGGCCGGTCCCTTCCTGCTGCCTTGGCACCGGCTGTCTCTGCTCTCCTGCCCTCCACCCCCCGTCCCCTCCTCTCGGCCTCTCTGACCCCCAGGCCCCAAGCACCTAGCACACGGGGTGTGTTCTTGGAGCACTTATTGCCCCCGAGTCCAGCGGAAGCTCCAAGAGGCTATCCTGGCCCCCGTGGGCCCTGAGTGGGAAGCACAGGGCCCGGCGTCACATGCATGTGGGTGGCCAGCCAGGCTGAGCAGGGGCAGCCTTTCCGCCCATGCCATTGCCCACCAGCATTCCTGGAAGTTTCTGACCCTCCTTCTCTTCCCTGCGTTGAGCTGAACATAACATGTCCCATTTGATGATTTTGAAATGAACACACACCCGCGAAACCACAGTCGAGAGTGAGCGTATCCATCCCCTCCCCCACTTCTACCCAGGCTTCCTCTCCCCTCCCCGCACGCCTATCCTGTCCCGTAGACTGTGCGCCCTCCCCCGGCTCGTGCGCATTCGCAGCCCCACCGTGTGTACCCTTGTCTGGCTTCTTTCATGCAGCAGAGTGGTTTGGTTTTTTTCTATATAAATTTATTTATTTCATTTTTGGCTGCGTTGGGTCCTCGTTGCTGCGCGCGGGCTTTCTCTAGTTGCCGCGAGTGGGGGCTACTCTTTGTTGCGGTGCGAGGGCTTCTCATTGCGGTGGCTTCTCTTGTTGCAGAGCACGGACTCTAGGCATGAGGGCTTCAGTAGTTGTGGCACACGGGCTCAGTAGTTGTGGCTCGTGGGCTCTAGAGCGCAGGCTCAGTAGTTGTGGCGCACAGGCTTAGTTGCTCTGCGGCATGTGGGATCTTCCTGGACCAGGGCTCGAACCCCTGTCTCCTACTTTGGCAGGCGGATTCTTAACCACTGCACCACCAGGGAAGCCCAGCAGTGTTTTGAGGTCCCTCCGAGGTGTGGTGTGCATGCTCTCCACCCCGTCCCGTGCCTGAGTCCAGTTCTGTTGTGTCTCTGGCCTTTCCTGCTGATTCTCTGCTGTGTGTGCCCTTCCCTCCCCCAGGGAAGAGCTGAGCGCTCTAATGTTACTGAGTCCGGGCTTGCCCTGCTCGCCGCACGACAGGCCAGTAAATCGGGAGACAAGGCGTTGAGGCTAGGAATACAGCTTTATTTGGAAAGCCAGCAGGCGGAGAAGATGGCAGACTGATGTCTCAAAGAACCATCTTCCCGCGGTCTGGATGCCGGTTTCTTTCACAGAACAGAGAGGGGGAGGAGGTGAGGAAGTAAAGTGAAAAGGCCATACGGTTTGCAAATGTCCCCTGGAATGGCCAGCCTCGGGGAGGGGATGTGTTAATGTCTTCTTTCTTGCAGCCATCCACAGGGTCAGGATGTTTCCCTGAGCAAAGGCACTTGGGTTTAACATTCAGGCAGAGGGGCGGGGCTCCCCGAGGCAGGCTGTCCTTTTAGAGAACAAAAGCAACGGGAAGCAAAGGTTAAAGTAAAAGAAACAGATCCAGCCGGTAGTCAGGACTGGCTCTCCCCTGTTCCACTAGGTCACCCCCCTTAGTGGCCGAGGCTGGCCTCCAGCCGCAGCCTTCCCCCGGGGTGTAGCCGAGCCCCAGTTCCCTGGGCTCTAGTGCCATCCAGGCCCTCGGGGGTCTCGACGCCCCGCCACCGGGATGTTGGGTGGGGCCGTGTGTGCCTGCCCTGCTCCAGGCACCAAGCGGTGGGTGTAAGCGGACACAGGACGTCCTTCAGCAGGGCCCCCGGCATCCCTGGTCCAGACAGTGTCCCGAGGAGAATGCGGCCCCGAGGAAACCTGGTGGGTCCTGTCTCCTGGGTACACCCTCCGCATCCAGGGCTGCCCCTTCCTGCCGCCACGGGGGTCTGGCCGCTGGCAGTGAGCAGCACGGGGAGGTCCCCATGGAGCTGTGGCGCCCCCTTTCCGCCCTATTCTCCCAGCGGAGAAGAGAAATCCTGACCCCCGTGGTCTACTGACCACGCCCAGCGTCTGACCTCGTAAAGGCAAGCCTCGGGCCACTGTGTTGTGTACGGCTCAGCATGCACTAGTGCTTGGCAGGCAGCTGGTGCCCAACCCGCCTTACACAGGTTAAGGCACTGCTGGCGCTTTTCCACCCGCCCCGGAGCTTGCGTCCTCTCACAGGGAGCTTGCCTCCATTGCCAGAGCCGAACTAGAAAGGGTTCCAGTGGGGCTAACAGCTTTGGAGATCACCTTGGGGTTTGAAAGATGGACCTAAGTGTCCTTTTTTTCTTTTTCTTGGAAGCTCTCATCATATGTCTACTGAGCAGATGGCCCAGAGCGGGCGCTCATGTTCCCCGCCCCTCACCACGCCCTGTACCCCGCCCCTCGCCACGCCCTGTACCCCGCCCCTCACCACGCCCTGTACCCCGCCCCTCACCACGCCCTGTACCACCCCCGCCCCTCACCACGCCCTGTACCCCGCCCCTCGCCACGCCCTATACCCCGCCCCTCACCACGCCCTGTACCCCCGCCCCTCACCACGCCCTGTACCCCGCCCCTCGCCACGCCCTGTACCCCGCCCCTCACCATGCCCTGTACCACCCCCGCCCCTCGCCACGCCCTGTACCCCGCCCCTCACCATGCCCTGTACCACCCCCGCCCCTCACCACGCCCTGTACCCCCGCCACTCCCCTCACCACACCCTTGCCCCGCCCCTCGCCACGCCCTGTGCCCCGCCCCTCGCCACGTCCTGTACCCCGCCCCTCACCACGCCCTGTACCCCCGCCCCTCACCACGCCCTGTACCCCTGCCCCTCACCATGCCCTGTACCCCCCGCCCCTCACCACGCCCTGTACCCCCGCCCCGCCCCTCGCCACGCCCTGTACCCCGCCCCTCGCCACGCCCTGTACTGTCACATCTTGCACCGATGTAGGATTTGTTCCGATGGATGGCGAATATTACGCTGTTCGTAACTAAAGTCACTAGTTTACTGAGGGTTCAGTCTTTGGGTTCTACAGCTCTGTGGGTTTTGACAAATGTACAGTGACCTGTACCCATTACAGCATCGCACACAGTAGTGTATGTGCCCCGCGTGCCCTGGGTCCCTGCGCCCATTCCCCACTGCCTGAACCCTGCAACCGCCGATCTGACTAGCTTTGCCTTTTCCGGAAATTCATAGCGGTGGAATCATACTGTGGGAAGCCGTCCTAATGGCTCTTTGCAGAGTGATACGTACGGACTCTTCCCCGTCATCCAAGTGTCCTTTCACGTGTGTCAAGCCTCGTTCAGTTTCTAAGTCAGCAAGAGGCTCCAGAAGAACCTTCTGGAGGGACGCCGGCCCCTCCTGCTGCCTTGTGCTCCTTTCCTCGGGCTCCGGCCAAGCTGGGCTGCCCTGGCGAGCGCTGACCACGGCTTCCCTTCCAGATCCACCTGACGGACCCTCTGGGCCAGCTCTCGCACATCCTGGAGACGGACCACTTCGCTCTGGTGGTCCACGAGCAGATCCAGTGTAAGTGGGGCCCTCTGTGGGCTGGGAGCGGGGGCGGGAGCCCTGTGGGTTGCTGGCCGCCGGGACCCCAGCCCAGGCTTGTGTGTGCGCTTTCCTGCCGTGAGCGCACAGGGCGTCTGGGAGCTGGAGACGCTGATCCCCAGCCTTGGGTCCAGATCTCAGAGGGACCCCGCTGTGGGCCAACCTGGGTACCGGCTCGCGGTGAGATCACAGGGCTTTATAGACTGCTCACAAAGCCCTTCCCGGGCCTCCTGGCCGCATCTCCGGAGGCCGGGGATGTCGTTCTGGTGCCGGGCGAGGACGAGGGTTATAGAAATCCCGAGAATTGGTGGTGCGGGGGGGCTTGGAGCCCGCCCTCCCGCCTGCCAAGGGCTGGTCCCGGGGCCTGGGCGCCCCCACCTAACCCTCTCCTGTCCTCGGTTCCTTGGCGCGGGACCTGGCCTTGGGGGTGGGGGGGACCTGCAGGTGTGTACGCCCCACGCACCCCTCGAGCTGGGGAGCGGCGTTGTGATCAGCTTTGCAGCCTCCGAGTACCAGGGAGGACGTCCAGGCCCCGGACCCCGAGCTTGGGTGGGAGGCTCCCCTGCTTGTGTCACACACTCGTGTTTGAACATCTACACACCCTGACGTGGGATCCGGTTTCAGGGTCTGTAAATAAAGTTTCCTTTGACACCGCCCTGTCAGAAAGAACGGTCAGCGGCCGCTTTCGCGCTGTGTGGGCGGAGCTGAGGGGTCACAACAGAGACTGTACCGCCCTTTACAGAAAGTTTGCCGACCCGGCTCTGGCCAGTGTCTCCTGGGGGACCTGGAGACCGCTCCGACTGCCCGCCCCTATGGGGCTCAGTGCTTCTCCAAAGCTGCCCCTCTGCCTAGAAGCCCCTCATCTCTTCTGGGTGCCCGCTGCTTTTTCCTGAGGTGCTCCGAGCCGGCCAGTAGGGTGCCTGGCTTCTCTGTGTCTCCAGCAGCCCACCCTGTGTGACCTCTGCCCTCAAAGGCGTGAGGGACAGACAGGGAAGCGGGGTCTGGTGGAATGGGGTGCGACCTGGGCCTTTACCACCGGCCGCTCAGTTCTGCCCAGCCTGCTGTGTGCTTCACGACAGCTGTCAGTCAGGGTTCCCCCAAGAAACAGAACTAGTAGGAGGTGTGTATACAGAGATTTGCTATAAGGAACGGCTTATAGGCTGGCAAGTCCCAAGACCTGCAGGGCTAGTGGCCAGGTTCAAGACCCCAAGAGTCAATGTTTCCGAGTCCAGAGGCCGGACATTTCCATCTTACTCGTGGTGGGTCAGCCCTTTTGTTCTATTCGGGCCTTAAACTGTCTGGATGAGGCCCAGCCACACTGGGGAGTGCAATCTGCTTTACTAGGTCCATCCAATCAAGAGTTGATCTCATCGAAAGACACCCAGAATGAGGTTCGCCCAGTTCTGGGGCACTCCATGGCCCAGTCGAGTTGAAATGTAAAATTTACCATCTCCATCACCCTCTCTGCCCTTGGGCGGCAGGGCAGGGGGCCAGCGGCCTGCATTCATTCTAAGCCTGAGAGAAAGGCGTGGGTTTGAACACGGAACTGTAGGCCAGAGATGTGAGCCGGTGGTGTTAGGTGTGAGTAGGATTGGAATTTCATGCCACAACTCGGGCCTTGGGCACCAGGGGTGACCACCGGCTGTTCTGAATGAATGCGACCCTTGGGTGTCCCCGGTGGGCGCGGCTCAGAGGGCTCAGGGCCCTGCTGTCTGCAGCTTCGCCCAAGTGGCTTGTGTTGGGAGGGGATGGCGCTTGTGCTTGGGCTGCCAGGACCCACAGGTGCCCGTGGACACGGGGCATCCTCCCCACACACCCCCGCCACCCTGTGCCTGGGGACGTGGCTGCCTCAGATACGCTCTGTGTGGAGGCCCCTCTGAGCCTGCGGCCTTGTCCCCCCTCAGACCACAGCCACGGGGAGTCCAGTAAGAGGCAGATGGTGTTCGGAGTTGTCACTGCCATCGACTTGCTGAACTTCGTGGCCGCCCGCGAGCGGAACCAGAAGACAAAGTCAGGAAGTGAAGGTGCCGGGGCCGCAGCCCAGCTCTGACTACCCCCCGAGGTTGTGTGGCTGTTCTCTTTTGCTTTCATAAACACTAAACAAACAAACACGTGATTTTTAGCCACCTGGCACTGGGCATCACTCTGTCACAATGGGTAGCAAGGATGCTTACTGCTTAGCCTGGGCCCGGCAGAGATGTTATAGTTATAGTTCCCCGTCATTAACTTGGCCACCTAAATGAATCTATTTATGATTTATTCGATTAGATGTGTTTTTCTTTAACTAACTTTCTCTTAAGATGTTTCAGCAAGCAAATCTTTTAAAAGAGAACTCAGCCAGGCCAGGCGGATGAACCCCTGCCATGACTGGGGTAGGGGGCCTGAAGGCAGAGGCCAGTACCTTTCCCAGGAGTCCAGAGGGAGGAGCAGGAGAATGGGGCCCAGGAAGCGCGGGTCGGTGCCGTGGCCCTTCTCCCAGCAGCGTGGTCCACTTGCGGGGGATGGGTTGGTTGGAGTGGCTTGAGTGTTTGGGGTTTTTTAATTGAGGTGAAATCCACTTAACCTAAAATGATCAATTTTTAAATGTGTGATTCAGTAGCGTTTATTAGAGGTCGTCCAGCCACCACCTCTGTCGAGTTCCAGAACATTTCATCCCCCCATTAAGCAGTCACTCCCCTCTCCCCTCCTCTCTTGGCACCCACTACTCTGCTTTCCATCCCTATGGATTTACCTGTTTTGGATATTTCATATAAAAAGAATCATACAATCTGTGACCTTTCGTGTCTGGCTTATTTCACTTTGCCTGATGGTACTGAGATTCACTCACACTGTCGCATGACTCAGTAGTTCCTTTTTGTGGCTGAACAGTATTCCTTCTACGGATAGACCACAGTTTGTTTCTCCATCCTCAGCTGATGGACATTTGGGTTGTTTCCACTCTTGGGCTGTTGTGACTATACTGCTCTGCACTGTCGTGTACAGGTGTTTGTTTGAACACCTGTTTTCAGTTCTTTGGGTTATATACCCAGGACTGGAATTGCTGGGCCACATGATAACTCTATGATTAATTTTTTGGGGAGCTACCAGATTGTGTTCCACGGTGGCAACATTTTACATCCCCACCAGCAGTGCATGAAGGTTCCAGTTGCTGCACATCCTCACCAACACTTATTTTCTGGGTTTTGTTTTTTATAGCCATGATAGTGGGTGTAAAGTGTTATCTCACTGCGGTTTTGATTTGTATTTCCTTAATGACTAATGATATTGAGCATCTTTTTATGTGCCTGTTTGGTCATTTGTATATCTTCTTTGGAGAAATGTCTATTCAAGTCCTTTGCCCATTTTAAAATTGAGTTGTTTGCCTTTTGTTGTTCAGTTGTAGAAGTTCTTTATATATTCTGGATACTAGAGCCTTATCAGACATGTGATTTGCAAATATTTTCTCCCATTCTGTGGGGTAGCTTTCCTCTTTCTTGATAATGACCTTTGGTGTACAACAGTGTTTTGTTTTTGATGATGTTCAGTTTATCTGTTTTTTCTTTTGTTTCGTTTTTGGTATTATGCCCTTGCCAATCCAAGGTCATGTTTTCTTCTAAGAGTTTCATAGTTTTAGCTTTTACGTTTAGTTCATTGATCCATTTTGAGTTAATTTTTGTACATGGTGTGGGGCAGGGGTCCAAATTCATTCTTTTGTATATGGCTATCCATTTGGGGAACAGACATTCTTTCTCCATTGAATGGTCTTGGCACTCCTGTGGAAAATCGGTTGGCCGTAGATGTATGGGTTTATTTCTGAACTTTTGCTTCTGTTCCATTGGTCTATATGTCTGTCCTTATGCCAGTACCACACTGTTTTAATTACTGTAGCTTTGTAGTAAGTTTTGAAATCAAGAAGTGTGAGTCCTCTGGCTTTGTTTATGTTCAGTATTGTTTTGGAAATTGTGATGTATCTTTCTTCATGTTTCTTGTGCTTGGAATTATTTGAGCTTCTTGGGTTCCAACATCTGGTTTGTAGGAGTTCCAGAAAAGAGGAAACAAGAGAGAAGGAAATCACCAGTGAAATAATTCAAGAAACTGTCTCAGACTGAAAGACACGAGTTTGTAGATTGAAAGGTTCCACCTAGTACCCAGCGCAACGGATGGAGAAAGACCCACACAGGGAACGTCACCGTAAAATGTTAGATCACTTGGGACAAGAAGATCAGAGAAAGTTTCCACTTAGGGGTGGGGAAACCCAGCTCACAGAGAAAGTCTAGGGAATGAGAAAGGGATCCAGCTTCTCCATCTCTAGCATGTGGAGGCTGGGAGACAAGGGAGCGAAGCCTCAAAACATCTGAAAGAAGGGACGTGGGCCAGAATCCTGGATGCAAGCACGCTCTCCCTTAATCCTGGAGGGAGGATGTAGACGTTTCCCCCGAGGCAGGTGGCCTCCGGGCCCAGGGGAGCACTGGAAGATGCACTCCACCAAAATGAAGGGGGAAAACAAGGGCCCTAGCAGGCCATCAAGGTGGGTACCCCTAGAGTGATGGGGAATGGGGCCGGGCAGCCATAGATATTTCGATAGATGGACACAGCATGCAGGACATGCTGAAGACGCAGCCCTGAGGGCCCACTCTCGTTTCCTACACGCCGGAGACGGCCCCTTCCAAGGCCTCAGACCACGTGGGCAGGCCGAAGATTCGACGGGAGAGGCCACCGTCCCTCGGGAGCTTTCTGGAGGGGCTGGGCTGTGTGGAGGGGTTGCTTACAGCTGCCTGACCCTGTCCCGGCCACCGTGCTCCATCCATCTTCTGGGAAAGGCCTCCTGTCGTGGACGTGGCTTCACTCCTCTGTAAAGAGCCCCAGGAACAGCTGGGTGTGCCTTTTGGGAATGGCCAGTTCCTTAGTCGTCAGCTATTTGTCTCTTAAGACCGAGGCTCCTCCCGGGTGTCCTGCAGCCCTGGGCCCCCAGCAGCCACGAGCAGGCCACACGCCGCTGTCCCCCGGGGTCTGTGCGGGAAGCCATCCCGGTCCCCACAGACAACCCGGCAGGCGGAGGCCTTCCCCACCAGGTCCGAGGAGGGCCTGGGACTGCATAGAGCTGGCGGGAGATGTGCTCTGACCTCAGGGGGGCTCATTTGATGATTTGACTGAGGATGGGGAAGTTTTTTCAAAAAAATATTTTTCAGTAGAACTGTGGTAGGACAAATAAGAAATATCAGGTCCTAATCCCTGGAACCTGAGAATGTTCCCCTCTTTGGAAGTGTCTGCAGGTGTGATGAAGGTAAGGCTCTCCAGATGGGGCGATTATCCTGGGTCATCCAGGTAGGCCTAAAGGCCCTCAAGTGTGCGTCAACAAGGGTCCGTCTAGGGGAGAGGCGAGGCAAGACCTGAGACATATGGACAAGAGGAGGAGGATGTGGCCGTGGAGACAGAGACGGGAGGGATGCGGCCGCAAGCCAGGGATGCCTGGAGCCCCAGAAGCTGGAAGAGCCGGAAGGACCCGCCCCCAGAGCCTCCAGAGGGAGCACGGCCCTGGGACACCCTGATCTCAGACTCCTGGCTTCCAGACTGGGAGGGAATGAAGGTCTGTTGCCTTCAGCCCCCTGTTCGTGGTCCTTTGTTTGTTTCCAGTGCTTTACTGTGACACGTGATGCGGCCATAAACATCTCTGAACACAGTGGCTAAACCTTACAGATCACTATTACGAACTGGCCATTGTTCTAAGCATTTCATGTGTATTCACTCCGTTTAAGTCCCGTGATTTAACCTCTAAACTTCTATGAGAGAGAAAGACACTCATTCCTCTGTTGCATAAGCCACTGTTACTTTGGGTCTGTGCTACTTACACCTGGGCCCGACCCTCACTGGGATGCTTAGGCAGGAGGAGGGGGGCTGCTAGGAGTGATGGTGTCTTCAGTTTTTCCAGAAATAGACGGCCACCTGCCCCCCACCCCGCATTAGCTAGAGCTGGTGTAACAAAGTACCCCAAACTGGGCGGCTTAAACAACACAAATTAATCCTCGCACAGTTCTGGAGGAGAGAGGGCCAAGGTCCAGGTGTGGGCAGCGTTGGTTCCGTCTGGAGGCTTTCCTAACTTCTGGGGGTTTGCTGGCAACTCTTGGGCTTCCCTGGGGTGTAGAAGCATCACCTTGACCTCTGCCTCCATCTTCACATGGCGTCCTCCCTCTGCATGTGTCTCTGTTTCCAAGTCACCCCTTTTTATAAGAACCCCAGTCATCGGGTTAGGGCCACCCTAATGACCTCATCTTAATTAACTGCATCGATAACTACCTCATTCCAAACAAGGTGCCATCCAGAGGTGCTGGGTTAGGACTTCAACCTATGAATTTGGAGGGGACTCAGTCAGCCCCTGACACCCCCGACATAACCTGCCCTCTTCCCTTTGTCAGTACTTCTGAAGTCATACACGACACTTCCACGTGGATCCTATCGGCTGATCCAGCTGCCAGCACACAGGGTACCTTTGGGGGAGTTTGAAAAAGGCAATCCCTCTACTAGATGCAGCCTTGAGGGTACACAGCTTGGTAAGGCTACAGTGCCTTTGTGCAAATTGGAAAAATGGTGAATTAGTCCATCACTGCCATTTCTCCAGGCAGACTCGGGATGCAGGCCTGTGCTGGGGACCCTCTAGTGTGAGCAGAGGTCAGCCTGGAGTCAGCTAGCCTCACCCTCTGCTCCACACCCTCGCTCTGGCCACAGCAGTATTAGCACAGGAGGCTGCCCTGCCCACTGGCCTGAATGTGGGAACGTGTCCCACCTTAGCTGCAAGGGAGGCTGGGCAGTGGAACATTTATTCTGTGGCCACAGGCTCAGCTTAAAATGGGGGGGGTGTCTAAGGAAGCCCTAAGGAAGAAGAAAAAGTAAAAATTGGGTGCCGGTTTCAGTCTCTGCCATACCCTCACCCTTTCCCAAGGTGCCTTTTTTAATGAAAACCCAAATGACAGATAGCTGGCTCAGGACACTGGTGTCCCAGAGAGCAAGCAAACTGATGGAGCCCCTTGGGCCCAAAGCCATGGTCAGCCCATGTGGCTTTCTCTAGTTGCGGTGAGTGGGGGCTACTCCTCATGGCGGTGCATGGGCTTCTCATTGCGGTGGCTTCTCTTGTTGCAGAGCGTGGGCTCTAGCCGCGCAGGCTTCAGTGGTTGTGTCGCGTGGGCTCCAGAGTGCAGGCTCAGTAATTGTGTCTCACAGGCTCAGTAGTTGTGGCTCATAGACTCAGTAGTTGTGGCACACAGGCTCAGTAGTTGTGACTTGCGGGCTCTAGAGCATGGGCTTGGTAGTTGTGGCTCGTGGGCTCAGTAGTTGTGGCACATGGGCTCAGGAGTTGTGGCTCACAGACTCAGTAGTTGTGGCTTGTGGGCTCAGTTGTGGCATGTGAGCTCAGTAGTTGTGGCTTGCAGGATCTAGAGCGCGAGCTCAGTAGTTTTGGCTTGCAGGCTCTAGAGCGCAGGCTCAGTAGTTGTGGCTTGCAGGTTCTAGAGCAGAGGCTCAGTAGTTGTGGCTCACGGGCTCTAGAGCGCAGGCTCAATAGTTGTGGCTCGTGGGCTCTAGAGCACGGGCTTGGTGGTTGTGGCTTGCAGGCTGTAGAGCATGGGCTCAGTAGTTGTGGCTCGCGGGCTCAGTAGCTGTGGCATGTGGGCTCAGTAGTTGTGGCTTGCAGGCTCTAGAGCACAGGCTCAGTAGTTGTGGCACACGGGCTCAGTAGTTGTGGCATGCGGGCTCAGTAGTTGTGGCTCACGTGCTCTAGAGCATGGGCTCGGTAGTTGTGGCTCGTGAGCTCAGGAGTTGTGGCTCACGGGCTCTGGAGCACAGGCTCAGTAGTTGTGGCTCGTTGGCTCTAGAGCACGGGCTTGGTGGTTGTAGCTTGCAGGCTCTGGAGCGCGGGCTCAGTAGCTGTGGCATGTGGGCTCAGTAGTTGTGGCACGCAGGCTCAGTAGTTGTGGCTCGCAGGCTCGAGTGCAGGCTCAGTAGTTGTGGCTCATGGGCTCAGCAGTTGTGGCACGCGGGCTCAGTAGTTGTGGCTCGCGGGCTCGAGTGCAGGCTCAGTAGTTGTGGCTCATGGGCTCAGCAGTTGTGGCACGCGGGCTCAGTAGTTGTGGCTTGCGGGCTCTAGAGCACAGGCGCAGCAGTTGTGGCGCACAGGCTCAGCTGCTCCGCGGCATGTGGGATCTTCCCAGACCAGGGCTTGAAGCCCTGTCCCCTGCGTTGGCAGGCGGACTCTTCACCACTGCGCCACCAGGGAGGTCCTCACCGCAATTTTTAAAAGAAAGAAAAAGCAAGCAAAGGGTTGGATCTCTGGGAGGCAGAGTGGCCGCGTTTCCCAACAGACTGGCGGGGCTGCCCGGTGGACAGCAAGGGAAGAGCCCAGCGAGCTGAAGGTACGGAAGGTGCACAGGCCCTGGGGCAGGAGATGCTCTCCAGGTCAGGGGACGGGCCGGGGACCAGATGCGCAGAGGGAGCAGGGTCGGAGCCGAGTCAGAGGGCAGCCCCGCCGCTGAGGTGGCCCGTCGCTTCTGGCTCGGTGCTGTTTCCTGCAGGAGCACGTCTGCCCTGCTCTGAGCCGTGCACCCACCAGAGGCTGGCTTTGGTGGAGTTCACATCGGCTCTGTGAACGGAAGCCCCGTGTGGCATGTGTGTGCCGGTGCTCTGGACAGGGCAAGTCCACGGTGTGCAGAGGTCTTGCCGAGCATCTCCTGATGCTGTTCTTACAGCAGAGGCCACCAGAGGAGGGGCCCAGGCCGGCGGGCGTCGTCAGAGCAGCATCACCAGCTCCTCCTTAATCCTTTACCACAGGGGTCCCCAACCCCTGGGCCACGGACCGGTACCGGTCTGCGGCCCGTTAGGAACCGGGCCGCACAGCAGGAGGTGAGCGGCGGGCATGAGAGCGAAGCTTCACTGCCGCTCCCCATTGCTCCCCGCCGCTGGCATCACCACCTGGACCGTCCCCCACCCCACATCAGTGGGAAAACTGTCTTCCACGAAACCGGTCCCTGGTGCCAAAAAGGTTGGGGACCGCTGCTTTACCAGAATGGCCGGGAGGACAGCAGGGGAGCAGAGAGGGAGGCCGGGCCGTCAGCAAGGCCAGGCAGGGAGAGACAGCCCGGCGTCTGGGCGCTGGGGAGAGCCAGTGGGCGTGATGGGGTCGGTTCTGTAGGAAGGTTGGCCCTGCCGCAGAGATTGGTACACCCACCCCCCAGGGTCCCTAAAAGCTGGCCGTGGAACTGGAGCTTTGCTCAGACGGCTCAGTGTGCCCCCCAGGGCCTCCTGGGCAGGACGCTTGCGTGGGCTCTGCCAGTGGACACGCCTCCCTCGAGTCCAGGAGCCCCGCCCTTGAGTCACGAAGACCAGCACCGTGGGCAAGGCGGGCGGGCGGCGTGCGTTTGTGAGTCGATCTCCTCAGAACTTAAGTTCTCTAATTTTTTTGAAACTTAAAATTAAGTTAGAATTTCAGTATTGTGTAATAATAACAAATACATGTCAGCTATTTTTAACTGGGTGGGTAAAATTGAAGAGTGCAGTTTTTTGGAACACGTATTTACTTGAAGGTTTACAACTTGAAAGAAAGGGAGAGATGGACGAACCACGTGTGCCACTGGAAGACCACCAGAACCGTCAAAGGCCCATTGATGAGCCCCGAGGGGACGAACACACCCCGAAGGGGAGCAGCTGGGGAGGAGACGAGGAAGCGCTGCGGGACCATCACATCTACGTCCTCCACGCATGATGCCGCAGCGAGGGGAACACGACGCAGGGTGGGGCCCCGCAGAGGCACCGCGTCTCCTTGCTTCCTGGCCGGGGTCGTGCAGGAGCCTCCAAGGCAGGACAGGAGGAGGAAGCCGGGGTCCTGGACGCTGCTGAGCTCTCCCAGCCCCCAGCCCCTCCCTACAGCCATGACATTGGGGATGGGGGCGGCAGTGACTCCCCCACCCGGGGAGGGGCCTTGGCTCAGCCAAGCCCTCGGTGCCTGCGTCCCCGGCCGGGCACGTGACCTCGTGGGACGGGCAGCCCGCAGCCCCGGTCGCTGCGGCCGCCACTGCAGCACGCGGAGCCTCCTGGGCAAGGCAGGCACTGGGGGGTCCGTGGAGGGCGGCCACGTGCGCATTTGTGCAGCCGTCGGCTGTTCGAGAACACGCATCATCGCTTCAGAGACGCGGCGGCACTTAATCGCCAGGACGCACAGGCTGCTCGTTACAGACGGGCCGTTATTTAAACAAGGCCCTAAAGCCTTCATCCTAGGGACACCTGATTTGCCACTGGCCCGTTTCTTGTGCGTTTTAGCGACAGGACTGGTCTCTCTCTGAGGTCTAGGGCTCAGCCTTCTCATGGACGCCTCCGGCTTCCGTGGTCTAGCCCAGCCATGTCCCCCGGTGGGACCGGGCCCGCCCACGTGGGGATCGCCACATCCACCTCCTCCGTCAGGTCAGGAGTGTCCCAGGCAGGGCGGGCCTCCTGCAGCCCCAGCGCAGGCCGTGGCCAGGAGGCTCTCAGCAGGCAGGGTTGAGTTACAAGCGCACCGGTCGGGAGGGAGCGGGTGGGAAGCAGAGCCCCTCGCCGCACAGCCCGGATGCCTGTCCTCGCCAAAGACACCACCACAGGGCCAAACGTGAGCTCCGCACCCTGGACGAGGCAGGTGACTGGCTGGAGGGCGGTGTCCCTGGCAACATGGGCCCTTCGAGCCCCTCTCAATGCCTCTTCCTGGGCCCAGTATCAAAGTGGGGGGAAGGTTAGTGACTGGATCCAGACCGGCACCAAAATCGACGTGGCTCACTGTCTTCTCCTGGGTCCACAGTGCCTGACGTGAAGGAGAAGGGGCCCCGCAAAGGCAGGGCACCAAGGCTGCCCAGGTAGGCACCCCCAGCAGCGTCAGGCAACGACGACATCTATCTGCTCACACTCCCCACGTCGAGCAGCTGCCCCACCTCAGCGCAGCTCCCAGCGTCTGCGAGGCCACCCACCTGTGCGTGGCAGGAGGCTGAAGCCGTGGCTGGGACCTCTGCACGTGGCCTGGGCTTCCTTACAAGGGCACGCGTCCCGAGTGGTACAGCGCCAACAGGACGCTGTCCACTTTGGTTCTACCCTCAGTCACCAGCGTCACAGACACGCATCCTGCCTGACGTCAAGGCGGAACCAGACCTCACCCAGTTTCTAGAGAAGGGGACTTGCTCGATGGAGAAAGTTCTAGAAGAGCACATGGGCCTGGAAAGACGGCTGTGGCCACCATGGGGAAATTAACCTGTGGAAACCCCAAGGCGTGCCGTGAACAAACATTGCCGGGCAGAGTCAGGATGGGAACGGCTTCAGGTGGCTCAACAGTCAAGTGGGAGGCGACCAAACAGCCCCTTAAATTCCCAATAAAAACAGTCTCTAGGCACAGTGCTTCCCACTCCCGATTCCCATTTTTAATTCCTGACCTGCGGTGCAGAGAGTTCGTTGTGCACTCCGACCCCGTCTGGACAAGGCCCCACCTCATCTGAGACGGGCTCATCCTCAGGACCCACCCCTAACGCCTGCCCTCCCCCCTCCCTCCCAGGCAGCCTCCCTGGGACCTTTGGAAAGATACGTATCCTTGAAAAACAGCGTTTTGTACATTTCCCATGTGCCTAAATGGTGAAATAGGTCTGGTTCCACTTCCTTTTTCTCCACTCACACCGATCGTAAAATCTTGTTTTCAGTAATCATTTTGGGGCCCCAGTTCCATTTTGGATGTAGAGGCCATGAGAACACTTCACAGCCTATCAAGGAGAAAAAGTGGATAATCTACAACACCTTTAATTCTGCTTGAGCTCAGAGAGCTGCGGTTGCAAGGCGAACACGTGACTGAATCCGAAAGAGGGACAAGCCCCCCAAGGCGGGAGGCGGGGTTGCAGACTGGTTCCCCTTTGGCATAGCTGGCAGCCCAGCTGCGAAGGGCACCGCCTCGGCCGGCGAGCGTTCTCTCCCCCGTGTGCTGGGGAGCAGGGCAGGGGCTGGAGACCTCCCCCCGCCCCAGCCCGGTGCCCCAGGAAGCAGGCGTGAAACACCGCCCACCACCCTGACCTTCCCCTCCTTCGAAGCAAAGCCTTAATCCAGCGGGGGAGGGATAACCCCCCGACCCCACCCAGGGGAAGGCTGCTGCTTCTGGGGAGGGGCAGGGAGCCTCTCAGCCCCAGGGACACGCCCCCAAACCCCGAACCCCACCCAGACACGAGGCAGGGGCTGCGGCAGAGGCGGGAGGGGGCAGGATGGCTGGAAAGGCTGACCCCTGGGCCCCAGGACCTGCCTGCGACCGAGCCTGGACCAGGAGAACACCTGCCTCCACCTGGGGGGGCGGGACGGGGTGGAGGGGACAGAGCAGAGAGACACGCCTCCCCCCCCCCGCCCCGCCCCAGGGCCGGCAGAAAGCCGGAGGCCGGGCAGGAACACGGACGGAGACCCTCTGGCAGGAGGAGTCTGAAGGCCACGAAAGCAGCGACAAAACTAAACCCCAAACCCAGCACAAGGGCCCAGCAGATGGACTCGGCCCCGCACCCCGAGCCGGCCGCTGGCTGCGCCCACTTCCGCGCGCGAAGCCTCTTGGCTTTGGTCTCAGCTGTTCTCCAAAAAGTGTCCAGCATTCGGTCACGTATCGTGAGACACGCGGCAAAGAGGAGACAACCCCTCGTCCTCAGAACCAGCCCCAAGAGTGTCCACATGCCACCTG
Organism: Mesoplodon mirus; assembly: GCF_964341445.2. Lineage (NCBI taxonomy): Eukaryota > Metazoa > Chordata > Mammalia > Artiodactyla > Ziphiidae > Mesoplodon > Mesoplodon mirus. The sequence goes on along the minus strand of NC_138982.1, from coordinate 144,477,219 downwards.
TCGCCGTCCGAGCCTGGACCGCACGGCCGCTGTACTCGGCAGGGACCCCCAGGGCGCTTCCCTGACTCCTGCTGCCGCGGACAGCACGGCCGCGGGCACCTCTGCAGGTCCTCGCGTGACCCTGCAGAGGAATTCTGGCAGAGCCTGTAGGACCAGAGCCCAGCTCCATCTCCCTGGGGACCGCTAGGGCTCCACGACGGCCGTCCCAGTGATGCTCTCACACTCGGTGCCACCTTCCCAACTTTTGCCGGGTAAGGGGCAGTCTCATCGTGGTCTTGATTTAGTCTCTGGTGGTGGTGAGGCCCAGAACGTTTTCACGTGCTTGTTCACTGCACGGGTTTTCCTTTCAGTGAACTGACTAAAGATCCTCTGCCATTTTCTTTTGATTTCCAAGAATTCTCCCTTTACCCTCAATACGAACTCCTTGTCAGCTTTAAATGTTAGCAAAGAAAGCGAGGGAGAAGCGTTTCTCCCCAGGTGTCGCCTGTCGGCGGTCCAGGCTGTCGCCCTTTTGATTTGGCCGCGTCCACAAGGGCACGTCCTCTGACTCACGCATTCGGCCTCGTAGGTCCTCCTCGCCCGGTGGTAATGACGGTGAGCTCCTCCATCAGCTTCCGCTGGCTTCGTGGCCACTGGCCCTGGGAGCCTGGCCGCCCGGGTCGGCCTGGGCCCCGCGTCCCTGAGGCTGCTCTCATCGAAGCGCCAGGGGCGCCGTCCCACATCCCCACACTCCGCTCCTCCTGGGAACACCCCTTCCTTGGCTTCTCCGGCTCGATGCCGGGGAGCGTTTCCTGCAGCTGCAGGGCTGTCCTCCTGCAACAGAACTCTCTGGCTGGAAAACTCAGGTCTACACTCAGAGCATAAACTACGAAGGGCTTCACCACTTACTTGGACTGACTGTGGTGTTAATATCAAAAAAAAAAAAAAAAAAAACCCCAAAAAACCTGAGTTAACATGAAGCAAAATATTTTTAAAATATACCTGATTTTTTTCTACCAACCATTTTCTAAAAATGTATAAGCAACTAGAGCCATCAACATCACTAAAATGTTCCTTTTCAAAGACACTGGGATAAAAGAATTCCTAATTTAGCCCTGTATATTAAAGCCATTATTGGCTTTTATAGGCTGCACTCTTGGGTTCGTTTAAACAGTGATATAAAAAAAATGGAAACATCTGTGCAAGAAATGCCTTCTCAATACTATCTGTATGTAAAATACTTACCAAATTATTTCATTAAGCAACACTAACTAGTCCTTTATAGACTAACAGGGAAGAGCTGGGAGAGATCTTGCTGAGATGGCCCTGGACCCTCCCCTGCGGAGGCCGGGCCTGGGCTGGGGGTCAGTGTGATGAGCAGAGCAGGCTCCCGGCCGGCAGTGGGCGGAGGTGCCTGCCCCCAGGCCAGCATTCATTAAGTGATTACGCTATAGCTCTACTGTTCTGCAAATTTTAGTTTCAAAATGGTACGGAGACCTTAGGTCTTAGTGAAAATAAGAGGATCTGTTTGTAAAAGGACAAAACTAACTTGTGCTAAGAATTTCTTCTTAAGAGTGTATATAACACAGCACGTGGGCTAAACATAATACATACATTATTTAGGACATCTCATAATGCAACAAAATGCAAAACACTGGATATTTGGTCCAAATTCAGTTCTTTCTTTCACGACTTGCTAGCTCATTACTTATTCACTCAAGCTCTCTCTAGACAGAATTTTATTCATCAAGTATTACTCTGAGCTAGACCAAATCTTATAAACCAATTTCTTCCTTTTATAAACCAACTTCTTCCCATTTACAAATGAAGCACTTGAAGCCTAGAGGGGCCCAGGGCTGAGCCAAGGTCTCACCTGGTGAAATTTCATGCCTACCCTCTCACCTCTGACCTGAAAAGAGTTGGAGAGAGAAGAGGGTGACTCCCTTTTTCTGTCAGATGGATCCGAACCATGTCCTGGAGCAACACATTTCAGAGCTGTCCCTCCTCATTCCAGCCAAGTTCACGATTTCAGATGCACTTTAAAAAATTACTTAAGTCTGGGCTTCCCTGGTGGCACAGTGGTTGAGAATCCGCCTGCCGATGCAGGGGACACGGGTTCGTGCCCCGGTCTGGGAGGATCCCACATGCCGCGGAGTGGCTGGGCCCGTGAGCCACGGCCGCTGAGCCTGCGCGTCCGGAGCCTGTGCTCCGCAACGGGAGAGGCCACAACAGTGAGAGGCCCGCGTACAGCAAAAAAAAAAAAAAAAAAAAAATTACTTAAGTCTGCTGACTTTAGCTTGTAAGTATAAACGGTTTGGGAGTTAAAACTCTCTGACAGTGTTTCAATGGACAGCCCCCTTCAGTATGTCTGGAAACTGCTCTGGCGGGTAACGTGACAGCGTGAACTATTGAAGGCAATTCCTTGCTAATGAATCATTTTCTCATTACTATCAAAATAATTAGATTTGTGGTGAACTACAGTAAAAAACAAATAAAAACTTCCCAATTTTTCTCCTGGAAAACCAATGACAACCTGAAGAAACTTAGAAAAGAGTCTTGAAAATGTAAATGGGCCTGAATGCGCCAGGGCAGTGCAATCCTAATTTTAAGAATGTGCGGGGGTCACAACGGACCCCAAGTGCCACCAGCAAACATGTCAACATCTGAATGTTCTTTTTTTTTTTTTTTTTTTTTTGCTGTACGCGGGCCTCTCACTGCTGTGGCCTCTCCCGTTGCGGAGCACAGGCTCCGGACACACAGGCTCCGCGGCCATGGCTCGCGGGCCCAGCCGCTCCGCGGCATGTGGGATCTTCCGGGATCGGGGCACGAACCCGTGTCCCCTGCATCGGCAGGCGGACTCTCAACCACTGCGCCACCAGGGAAGCCCCCTGAATGTTCTTAAAATGGAAAAGCAGCTGCGGTGACACGAGCTTTAGAAAATAAAACGTCCATGAAGCATGTTTCTGTTTTTAATTTTTTTGCTTTGATAAATCAGTTGCTTCACAAAAATCCCTTTCAAAGACAACAATCCAAGAAAACAATTGTTACAGTATTCACATCTAAAGATTGTCAGTTCATAGACCAAACAGAACTAAAACGGGAGGATGGCAGAGTTATTTCTGTCCCTAACTGCCAGAGGTGGGCCGTACTCACCTTCCGGGGATGTCTGAGCTTGTCTAAAAGAAAAAGTGCTCCAACACTTTCTCGCCCAGGTAAGAGTCGGGTCATGGGCAGGTTATGCAGAGAGGACCCCCGGAACCCTCGGGGCTGAGGTTCCAGCATCAGGGCTCTGTGGTCTGTGAGCGAGCTGGGGCCGGGGCCCATCTCACTTTGCACGCTGGATAAATGCTTACACTGTCTTATTTCTGGAACCAAAATACGGAAAGCTCCGTTAGCGCAGCAGCTGGAGCGTGGCCGGGGCACGGCCCAGCCATCCGCTACCGGCTCACAAGCTAAGCAGCAGGTAACACACCGCGCTTAACCTGGGTCTCAAACCACCGTCAAAAGCATCCTTCACAGGGAAAGAATTTAACAGAAGCAAAGTCAAGGTCGAATTTGTTCGTTTAAAATGAAAGCTCGACGGGGTCGTGCTCTCACAGATGCTCTCAAAAATCCGAGGGCTGGAAAACGGGTATTTATTAGGCACCAACTGACCACCAATACGCCGGGCGGCGGTTAGCAGTCTGCCTGTCGGGTTGTTTAAAATCCCCTTGGTTACTCATGGGAAGAGCTTAAAGGAACCTCAGGCTGTGTCCAGGGCGCCTTCTCTCGAATGACCTTCATCCTTGTCCTCTGAATGTGGCGAGCAGCACGCAGACTTCGGCTGGAGGGAGTGTGGCAGAGACCCCGGGCACCGACGGCTGGACCCCCATGCGGCCCCGCGTAAGCGCTGCCGTGGCCTGTGCAGCACGCACCCTGGGACAGGATTTCTGCTGCAGGGAAACGCGGACCTGGAGCAACCACCTGCCGCGGTCACTGATCTGAGCCCAAGGGCTGAGGGATGGGTGGCGGGGGGGAGGAGGCGAGGGAGGGAGGAGGGAGGGAGGGGCTGGCCAGCTTCCACAGGGCCTCGCCTTAAATTCTAACTTCGTTGGACTTCAAATGATCTTTTAAACTGGTGTAGACTTGACTTAAAATATTTGAAATTGTTTACAAATGAGGAACGCAATAGCTGCTTTAAAATGTTATTTTCTCCCCCAAAAGAGTCGAGAATCAAGTTTTTCTTCTAAATCTCCTGAAATATTTTAAAAGAAATTTCTGTGTGTTTCTTGCTTCCTTCTGAGTTACCTAGGAAGTGCTCTCCTATGAGTAACTTTAATTATTAATAATTTCGGGGGGGGGGGAAGTCAGTTCCAGAAAACAATCTGCACCAGCTCAAAATACCCGCCATGTAGCCTTGGTCCACAACCAGTTACTGTCACTGCTTCTCAGGAACTGACGACCTTCCCGACCGTAAGACTGTCCTTGAGAAGTGCGCTGAGCTTGACGGTTACACAAAGATTTCCTCCGTGAAACCAGGGCCTCTGTTTCCTCTCTGAGAAAAAGCCCCACTTGAAAGCAAACCAACAGAAACAAATGAAAACCCAAGGAAACAAACCCAGTCTGCTCTTGTGGTTCGTCTGGTCACCAGGAACCGAAGTCCCAACACTACTCCAGATCTGATGTGATCAAGTCAGAGGGAAGAACCACGTGCAGGAGAGAACGCCGACCCCAGGACCAGTGTGAGACACGGCAGCAGGGCCACCGTCACCCCATCCTCCAGGCCCCGCTCGTTCCCGTCCCACAGTGGATGTCTGTTAATCGTGTAACAAAGCCGAGGGTCCCGGCTCTGAGCCAGCGGGATAGAGGACACTTTATATTAGTTTATCATAAACATTCTACACGTAACAGATGGCTGACTAAAAAATTCTAAAACAACACCCAGCTAACATGGTACACCAACCATTTAACTGTGGTCCAATTTAAATTAGACTGAAATATGTCAGTAAGAGCTTTTAACAGACCACTGGCTACCATTTCTTAACTTACCTAAGCTCTGCTTAGCAAGTACCTTTAGATGTATGTTTAAGATAAGTGTAGGATGCAATCTGAGCATTTACATATAGACTAAAATTTGAAGATATCAAAACTTCATTAAGTAGGTGTTTCTTTTATAGGAGTAAATGTAAATTGCTGCCCTGGGATAGCAGAGAGCCATGGAATGCGAGCTAACTTTGGGCAGGTTCGTCAAATTTGGTCAATTCAGAACATTCCGAATTGACACAGTAAAGCACGTACTGTTTCTCCTCTAGAAATTTCATCCTCGATATAGTCATCATCCAATTCATAGCGAATTTATAAAAATAGCTTTTTATCCAATAATTCCAGCAAGGTAAAAATAGGAGTTTCTTTTCACATACAGCAAATGACACAGGCTCACGGAACACGAGCGAACGGAACCACGTTTAACTCGCCATACATTCGCCACCAGGTCACACGCGGTTTATTGCTGTGTGTTGTCATCCGCCTCACACTGGCAGTTTTCAGGGGCAGAAGCTTCTTCCTAATCCACGGGCTCCACGAATAAACCAGCCCACTGAGACCTGCTTTTACCACAGAACTAAATTAAAACTGCATAATTTTTTAGAAAATGGCAACACTGTTCCTTAATCTAGTCAGGGGTTCAGGGGGCGGGGAAGGGGATCCGTCATTCGTCATACTTTTAGCGTTAAACCTTGAAAGAATTTCATTAAAAACACACACGCACACACGCACACACACACACACACCTTGAAAGAAATCGCTGCACCAGCAAAGACGCCCTGGAAGCTTACTAGGAAATACAAAAGTGCACTCTTCTATGCCTACATATAAAACATATTAGAAAGAAAACTGTGTAAAATGTTTGCTGTGCCAACTATAAAACGCGGGGCGGGCGGCCCTACTGCAGGGAGTCGCTGTTCTCCAGCACCAGCCCGCCCAGGTGGCCGGGCGCCAGCGCCGCCCCGCCGTCCCCCGTGCTGTCCACCGAGTCGTCCTCGCTCTGCTCGGCCATCATCACCTGCTGTACCGCCAGCGTGGCCCCGTCCGACGACAGGGATTGCAGGCTGTCCACGTTCATGCTCACGGGCGCGGTGATGGTCACGACGGCTCCTGTGGCACAAGGCGGCTGTCACCACGCCATCGGTGCTCGGATGCAAACCATTACCCCTCGACCCGTGGGGCCGGGCTGCCCGACCTCCCGCAAAGCCCCCTGCACGATCCTGGGACCACCCGCAGGGAGTTAAGGACCCGTGTCTCCAGGATGGGCCCCAGACCCTGTGCGGCTAAGCTCTCAGTCTACAGAGGGTCCGAGGGTTGGGACGGTAAAGGGCACAAACGGCCGGGGCGCAAAGCGAGTGCCACACGGAGGACAAGAGACCCAGGACATGGGAGAGGCCATGAGACAACAAGGCGGGGAGACGGGGTGGGAGGACTGGGTCAGAGGAAGGCAGGCCGGTCTGAGAGGGAGAAAGAGAACCTGCGACACGCGTTCCTGCTCCCCCGGCCAACAGCGGAGCGGGGAGACCACCAAGGGCCCGCGAGCGGGACGCCGATGAGACGCGCTGGGCCGAGGACGGCGCTGCGCTAGGGACCCCCACACGGCGGGTCACACGTGCCCGTCCATAAAAATCTCCACAGCACCAGCGGGTGAAGAAAGCAAGAGGATGTCATCTGTGGTATACATAATTCATATAGTATAACATGTTCAGGAAACTTTTAAAAACGATTCATTCATGCATTCATTCTTGTCTGTGCACAGACCACGGCATCAGACACGCACTGGGAGCCTCCACGGGAAACTGGTGCTAAGGGTTGTCTCTGGAGAAGATTAGAAGCCAGGGTGGAGGAAAGGTTACTTCTCACTGGATATCCCTGCCTGAACTTCTTGCCCAGTAGATAGGTATTGCCTTTTCCAGGAGCGGGGCAAGGGAGGGGGAGAGAGAGAGAGGAAAAAAACCTTTCTAACTAATCCTTGAATTAAAAAGGAAAACAAAAACGGAAAATACAAATGATTTAAGTATGAAGGTAAAACGACTGCCTATCAAAACCCAAATAAAGAAGCCAAAGCTTTAAACGCACATACCATGAGGGGCCCATTCCAAGCCCAGGGCCAGCCCAGCTCTGGGACACCCTGAGCATTGGCAGAGGACAGATGAGTGCATGTGTGCAGGAAACAACTGAGGCCTGGAAAAGAATCAGCCCCAAAGATCACAGAGCACAGTGTCCAGAGCTGGCAGAGCTGGACTGGACACACCCTGAAGCACAGGCCCTGGGCCAGGCACTGACAGGTCTTGCCTCTGTCTGTTGAGGGGGAAAAGCAGGCCAGGACCCAGCACTGCCGGGACCACCAGGCAAGAACCAATTGCAAAAGCAAAGCACAAGAGGATCAGAGAGAGCCGAGCAACCTAACTGCTAGAACATAGCTCAGGAAGACCTGGAGCCACACGGAAGCACCCATCCCCCGATACGGTAACACCCACAGTGTCTGGCGTCTAGTCAAAGACTACCAGGCATGCAAACAGGCAGGAGAACAACCCGTAATGAGAATTCAGTGGACAGAAACCAGCCCGGAGCTGACAGATGTTACAGTTAGCAGAGGAGGTCATCAGAACAGTTACTGGCCGCCGTGAGCTGCTTGTTCCAAACTTCAGTAGACCGTGAAAGATCCAAAGGCTCACATGGAGCTTCTAGACAATGTCCAGCATGAAAACCACAGGGATGGGATCAGCGGAAGATTAAACATCACAGAACACAAGACTGGGGAAGCTTCAGAATAGAAACAGAGAAACCATCCAGGATGAAACAGAGAAAAGGAATCCAAAATCCCGGAAAAAGCAGCCATAGCTGTGTGAGTTACAATGCCCTATCATACGGGCAACTGGAGCCCCTGGGGGAGGGGATCAGAAAATATATTTGAAGAAATAATGGCCCCAAACTTTCCCAACTGAATAACAGTAAACTGCTGAGCGGAAAAAGTCAGAGGAGAACGAGAAGGTAAGAATGCGATAGTAACACAAGTTATTCCATTTAAAAATACACACAACCATCTGAGGTGTGAGGGGCTCACGCACACAGAAGACGCCTGTCAACGAAACACAGCAACAGTGGCCCGTGATGAGGGGACGCGGGTCAAAGGGAAGAGGAAAAGCCGGATGAGGGCGGCAGGGACATAAAGGGTGAAGCACCAGGCGGTGAGCGCACAGCACGCCCACTCCCTGCACCGAAGCAGGAGGGACAGAAACAGACGGGAGGGACCTCGGGGGACTGGCCTTGGACCCGGCTCTCCCGGGCACACTTGCACCCCTAACAAGCAGCAGGACCAGCGCTCTCTCATGGTCAGATGCAGAAAGACCACTGCCTGCCCTTGGTTCACAGCCTCACACGCCCCCAGCCCCCAGCACGGCGGCCGCCCACCGGCTGCGAGGGCACAGGCCCAGGCCCGGTCCCCACCTTCGGACACGGTCAGCTCGCTGGCGGCTGGCTGTGCGGCTCCTGAAGCGATGGAATCGGGCCAAAACCTCTGGACGGGTCTGTTCTGAGCAGTTTTCTTCTTTGTTTTTGGAGTTTCTGAGCAACTAGAATCCAGCATCGGCTGCAGGATTCGTCTTCTTGCATTGATGAACCTGCGCGCAGGAAACAGGTCAAAACGGCCTTTCCGAGGCCGCCCAAGGCAGTAACAGGCCCACCTGACAAACCACACGAGCGGCAACATGTATTCCCTGTTAGAAGAAGCACTCAGAGTAACAACACGCATATTATCTAAATGTCCACAGAACGGGGTTGTTTTTAAAGTAATTCATTTGAATAAAGACCAACTCTTCCACGGTGCCTTTCTTCCACTTTAACTGATTATTCCCTGTTTGTGAAATTGATATTCATAATGACACTGATGATACTGTCAAAGCTGTGAATGTGGCATGATTTTCTCTGAGGAAGAGAAAGGTCAATGCAGCAAAACTACATACCCTGCAGTCTCGTGACGCCCGAGGCCTTGCAGGCTGTGCGTCTCTTATCTGAGGGTCCCACCCGGCCGAGCCCTGAGTGTGGACAGATGTCCGGCTCTGAGGTTGCCTAACTTCAAAGTCCTGAGATTCAAAAACATCTACAGTTGCACTAGGACATATTCTAATAATATAAATGACCGGGCTGGCGCCTCAGAGCTTCGTTCAGCGTCGATCTCTGGTCCCAGCAGCTGAGCGTGAGCTGGACTGGGAGGGTCACGACCGCCCCAGAAGCTCACCGCCGACCCCAGCGCCACCTGGGAAGGGACACCCACTGCTACCTTTCAAACTGTCTCTTTATCCATCTTTGTCAAAGCTGCTACGAGGCAGAGGCATAAGCTAATGGTGAGTGTTGTCCAGTCTCGCTCCAAGATATAATTTTTGCAAATATAAAAGGAAACAAAGTCACAAAAGGTAAAAATAGCTCCCAATATTAACTAAAAGACTTTAGAAAGTTTAGAATTTATAAAAGCCATGTTTTAAACTGTGATGAATTTCAAAATTAAAAGTTGAGGTCAAACCTTCTAGATAAGACAATTCTCTTAAGACAGCAGAGGAGCGACTTCGGGAAGGCCAGGGAACCCGCACGTGAGGAATAAACAGCGAGGAGAAGGCTGACCGGCGGCAAACACATCCGGACATCCAGAGACGCACCTCTGCGTCTCTCATCCCTCAGTCCACCCATCACTAAACCAGACACAGTCTCTACACAGGACCGCATGAAAATAACGGAGAACATGCTAAGACGTTCCAAAACTCACAGCCACACGGCACTCGAAACCTTTGAACTCTTGTTAACACTCTATCTAAAAGATCTAACAGGAGATAATTCAAAGAGTATGGTCTATTATGGCTACCTAAGTAAAAAATACTGGCCCAAATGCAAGACACTAGAAATACTTGATGCAATGCCAAAGCATACCTCCTGCATACACAACTGCCCAAAATGGAAGATTTTATCATTTATATTGGAACTCACCACCTGACCTTCAAGTTTAAATTTAACAGTTAAAATGAAAAGAGAACATTTACAAGTGGTAGAATCTGTATTTCCTTTTCTTTTACGCAAGCCAATTTCATTAACCTGAAATCAATTCCTACATCTGAATAATAAGTAAATAAAAATGAGGCAAATGACCGCCAAGCAGAATGCAAGCGCACACCTAGACCTCAACGCCACTTTGTGACGTGAACGCCTCTTATTTAAGGGAAAAACCATCACGGTCAGGGTCCAAGTGTCCACACTGACAGGTGACACAAGAACCAGAACAGGGTGTTTCATAAAGAAACGCTTCCCGCCCAGGACCCTGAGGCCTGCTGTGGGGCAGGACCACCGCGCGGCCGGCCAGCCGTGGGACTCCCTCCCCCAGTCACTGCTGAACAAGTGACACAGGTTTCAAAAGGTGGGAGGGGTGCGGAGGGGCCACCAGGGCTGAGGGGAACACACCTCGGCTGTCCACCGCCCAGAGGAGCTCGTCCACGGAAACATCGTGTTTCTGAGTGGAGGTTGGGGTGAGGGGCGCTGGTTAATGCCCTGGAGAAACCCATTTCTAATCGAGGGAGGAGGATGTCGGCAAAAGGTCCTTAGTGGGGTATCGAGCATTGAAAATTTAAGGTGAAAGTGTGTGTGATTTATGCTTACCTGGCTGCCACCAATTCCAGACTCTGATAACACAGGAATGCTAGTTAAAAGAACTCACATACTTCAACTAAAATTTACTACTTGTTGGTGTCAGGACTGCCAGGTGCTCTGTTATGCGGAATGGCACAGTTTCAGAAAGCGGGCACCACTTACCAGTTGTTAACTTGGAGTAGTGTCAAATTTGTCTGAGCAGCAATCTGTTTTTTCTCATCTTCTGTCGGGTAGGGATGCTGAAAGTAAAAAGAAGGGTCACCGTGAACTTCAGTTTTTAAAAAGGAACTCAAGATCATCCTGGTAAAACAGAAGCACACAAATAATCGTTAGTAAAAACTGGTGTCAAGGGTGCTTGTAGCTAAAACCTAACTTCAGTCTCATCATTTTTTCCAGAAATGCCTAAAACAAATGAAGCCTTTCTCCCAGCTGCCCAAGAACACAGGTGTTGCAGCAGCTAGTGAAAGCCCAGGCCGAGGTGTGACGCAGACAGGAGTCCACACGCTCAAAAGCCACGGCGTAGGGAAGAGCGCGGGGCATGCAGAGGGGCTCCTGGGCTGCACCAGGTGCTGCTCTAAGCACCCGATACGATCTATGGCTTTTGTATCAACGTTACAGGTGTAGTTCAAGGACCATAAACTGCATCCATTTAAAGCAGATAAATGGCTGAGTTTTGACCCACAGCAAGACAGAGCGCACAGATCACCCCTGTACATCCTACAGAGATTCACTGATTCCTCATGGTCACAGAGCTGTCGCCACCTTGATTTTACAAAGAGGAAGCTGAGCAGGGCAGTGCACACCCTCCCCGCATCCTGGGCCGGCTGAACAGGAGGAGGCAGGGAGCGGACGGGGCTGCTCCAGGCCGTCACATTCAGGCGACACGTTTCTGTCACGAGAAGCGCAAGCATGAGCTGACACTGGGATGCATGGGTGTCACCTACGGCGTTGCTAGACTCACGTGTGTGGCTGGCAGAGTACTGAACTGAGGGCTGGGGACGGGGTGTCTGCTATTCACTCTTTATTTCACGTATGACTGAAATATTTCACTCAGAAAAAGCCAGAAGTATAATAAGTACGGACACACCTAGGAAATACTGCAGGTTCAGTTCCAGACCACCTCAGTAAAGCGAATACTGCGATAAAGCGAGTCACGAGTTTTTGTGTTTCCAAAAATGTTATATAAAAGTTATGTTTATGCTCTACTGTAGTCCACGAAGTGTGCAGTAACATTACATCTAATAGAACAATGTACGTCCCTTAATTTACAAATACCTTATTGCTAAAAAATGCTAACCATCATCTGAGCCTTCAGCTGTAATCTTCTTGCAAAAGTCACATGAAAGATGACTGAGCACAGATTGTCATATCAAATATAATAATAATGGAAAAGTTGGAAATATTGAGAGAATTACCAAAACGTGACTGAGATATGAAGGAAGCAAACGCTGTTGGCAACACTGGCGCCGAGAGGTGGGATCCACGCAGGGTCGCCACAGACCTTCAGCTTGTGAAAAACAAACGTCTGAGAAGCACAACAAAGTGCAGTGTGCTTGGACCAAAATTCACAGACGTACCAGAGGAAGACGATTTCTATCTACAGTAATAAACAACTTCTCCAAGGTCGGTTTCCATCTGGCTGTAGAAACCAGTACGACATTCACTCTAAAATTTGCACGCACTGAAGGCCCTTATTTTGCACCGAGCAGGACCCCAGGGAGTGACTGGCACCAACAAAGTAAGGAGGTGGGGGTCTCTTTTGGTTTTTAAGCGAACACTCAGTGTGTCCGGAAGGGCCCTGTGCATTCTGGGATAACCGCATTTGTCCCAACAGCAGGGAAGCCACTCCTCACACTAACCGACAGTGATTCACTTCCATTCTACAGATGAGCATCTGGCCCCAAGGGAGTTTATGGAAACAGAAATATTGTTCTTGTCCTTTAGAAAGCTCGTAAAATAGGGGTTTCCCCGGTGGCGCAGTGGTTGAGAGTCCACCTGCCGATGCAGGGGACACGGGTTCGTGCCCCGGTCCGGGAAGATCCCACATGCCGCGGAGCGGCTGGGCCCATGAGCCATGGCCGCTGAGCCTGCGCGTCCGGAGCCTGTGCTCCGCAACGGGAGAGGCCACAACAGTGAGAGGCCCGCGTACTGCAAAAAAAAAAAAAAAAAAAAAAAAAGCTCGTAAAATAAAAAGGGGGCAGGAAGCACGTACACAAACCAGAAAACAAAACAAAACAAAACAAAAAACCCACCAAAACAGTAATGAGTGCTGCCTAGAGTGTCAGGAAAACTACAAGGAGAGGACGGTTATTTCAGAGAAATGGGGTCGAGAAGAAGACACAGGAAATGCTTCATAGGAAAAAAAAAAGGCATTTTAATTGAACCTCTGAGCAGGGTCTATTTTAGAAATGATTAAAACATTAAAGGAAACTTCACAGGAAAAGAGCCGATCCCATCACTTACTCGTGTTGTAGTCCGGTCACTACATTACAGGCGTGTGTACCGGTTGTAACACTCACGGTGTATTTACAAACACGTACGTCCTACTTTGTCACCTACGTCCACGTACCTACAGCTTCCTAGTGCTTTTGGCCCTCGCTTATCGTGTTCACGTGCTGTACCACCTTCCGTCACGCTGACAGGTCCTACCTCACACACCAGCCCATCTCCCGCTATCGCAGCGAACAGCGTTGTAATGTTCTGTCCCTAAACTTCTCCGCTGCTCGTGACCCTCGCCAGGACCAGCTTCTAGGCGGGGTCACACCGCCGCTGACGACCGCGTTCTCCCGCGGCACGTGAGCCGCCCCCGCTGGGCCGGGGCACAGCCCGCAGAGCCCAGCTCCGGGTGGAGGAAGGGGGCTCAGCAGCGACCAGGGCCAAACCCCAGGGGGACCGGAGGCGACAGCCGGGTGAGGACGGAGGTGGGCGCCCAGGCACGGACGTGGCCGCAGCCCGGGCGGGGGGCGCCGCCGGGGGCGAAGGGGCGCTGCGGAGACCCGAGGGCAGCACGGCGCACGGGGTGGAGGCGAGGAGGCCGGGGCAGTGAGGACGCGGCCGCAGCGGGTGCCGGCGGCGCCGACGCCCAGGCGCAGGTCCGGGCCGACCAGCTCAGCTCTCAGAAGCGGCCGGGCCGGGGCTGCGGATGGACAGGTCCGCGGAGAGGGGCTTCTCCCTCCCGGCCCTCCCGACCCTCCGTCCCTCCGCATCCGCCCGCACGCCCCCCGGGCCCCTCCCTCTGCCTGCACAGGCCGTAACCCGGCGCCCACCTTCCCACCGCGCCCCCCGGGGCCAGCCTGGTCCTTCCCAACCCGGCAGCAGCGAGAAGGCTGTCACTCCTGGCAGCTACTCGCGGTCACACCCTCCCCCAAGGTCGGGGGCATGGGGACTGGGACTGAGGCAGGTAACCAGCCAGCCTTCCCCAGAAATCGGTGGGCAAGCGTGCGCCCCAAGACAGGACGGCTTCAGGGGGACATGCCGAGGTCCAGGTGAGGACGGGGCCACGCAGACTAAGGCACGCCAAGCTCCCCCTCACGGTCACAGGCCCACGTGCCAACCCCTCCGTCCACAAGCTCAACTCCTCATCTCCCTCCCAAATGCAACGTACCAAACATCGCTATTTTCCCAGGTTTTGCCCCAGAGCACCTCTTCTCTGCCCACTTCTCTAATTAACCCCCCCTCCCCGCAGGCGCCCTCCACGGGCAGTTTCTCTCGCGGGCGTGTACCATTAACATCAGCTGCACTTATTCGCTGTCACCAGTTTTTGGGTAACCCTCCCTTCTGTCCGGTGCTCGACCATCAGGGACAGTCAACAGAACACCGATTCTTAAACCCAGGCCTACCAGCCCACACAAGTCCATTTCTTCTAGAAAATAAGCCAGAAAGAAAGCATCACGGAGGTCTGGCTAACTGCGGAGCACGCGCGTCCTCACCCCGATGTGCTGGAAGAGCCAGGACCTCATCACATTGGTGGCGTGCTTCGGCAGGACCCCCCTCTTGTTCTTAGATGAGCCGTCATCTTGATGCAAGATGCTGAGATCCTGGTTTAACTGTAACTGAAGCTTTTAAACAATTGAAAAACAACGTTAGAAAGCATAGAAAAGGATGACATATCCAAGTAGCTTACGAGTGCAGGTGGAGAGAATAACCAAGGATCTTACGGCTAAATGTCTTATTTACAGGAAAGGCATAAACACTGGGACCCTGTAGGGCTGATTTTCCGAGGACGTGGCCCCTCGCGTTGTAACCCTTTACCCTCGCGTGTCAGCCGCGCAGGGGCCCCCCGTCTGGCGACGCGGGTGGGACGGGCACCGAGAAGCCCCGAGTGTCCCATTCTGCCCGCAGCCGGGCCCCGCCCTCACGCACACTTGTCCTCAGCTTGTCTCCTCTAGCGACAGATGCGACAACAGCCCATTTCCTGGCCTGGAGCAGGATTCAAGCAACCGACAAGGATGGACGGGGAAGCTGGAAGGGCCACTAACTAGAGGAGCCCGGCCAGGAGGAGAGAAAGAAACACACAAAGTGCGGACGGAGCGACCACAGCACAGAGGGGCCAAGGCGACGACCTCTGCCCAGACGGCTCCACGGCCACTCGAGACACTGCCCCCCTCACTCTGAGAAGAGCCTGAGATACAGCCTGTTCACTCCGTCTCGAAAGGAGAGGACACGTGTGTAAGTCCCCTTAGATGAGCGTCCGTCCACTCACACAGACACGAGGAGAGAGCATCAGGCCCCACGCGTCCAGCCAGGGGCGGCACCTCACGCCCAGCGGCTGCAGAGACAGTGCCCGTGTCATTCACCCCCCAGACCAGGGAGAAAACCAACGCCCCGCGCTGGGGCCTCCACACAGACACATCGGGACCTCTCCTCTGTGATCCACGCTTTACCTTAGAACTGCTGTGTGACCACCTAGAGGGGTGGGACAGGGAGGGTGGGAGGGAGGCTCAAGATGGAGGAGATGTGGGGGTACATGTATGCATATGGCTGATTCACTCTGTTGTACGACAGAAACTAACAGCATTGTGAAGCAACTGCATTCCAATAAAGATGTACTAAAAAAAAAAGTAAAAATCAATAAATAAGCATCAACTTCTGTAGGTCAGTTTCAGTATAATATAGTCATAAACATAATTTACAGGATTTGGAAGTTTATTTTGGAGAGGTTTCTATTATTTGTACTTCCTCTGGATTTACATCATTTTGGATAATTCTTTAAAAGACTGAACACCAACATCTAAACAGACAGAATTTATGACTTAAAGAAGACATTACCACCACTAACTATACCTAAAATTTAAAACCTTAAACCTTACCTTAAAACCTAAGATTATCACTAAGGGCATAACTGTTTTTCTGGAATGCATGTGTTTGTTCGTTAAAGGACTGAACAGTATTTTTTTTTAAAAGATTGATTGATTAATTTTTGGCTGCGTCAGGTCTTAGTTGAGGCACGAGGGATCTTTCCTTGCAGCGCTCGGGCTTCCCTCTAGTTGTGGCGTGCGGGTTTTCTCTCTCTAGTTGTGGCATGCAGGCTCCAGGGCGCGTGGGCTCTGTAGTTTGTGGTACATAGCCTCTCTCATTGAAGCACGCGAGCTCAGTAGTTGCAGCGCGGGGGCTTAGTTGCCCCACGGCATGTGGGATCTTAGTTCCCCGACCAGGGATCGAACCCGCGTCCCCTGCATTGGAAGGCGGATTCTCTACCACTGGACCACCAGGGAAGTCCCAAGGACTGAACAGTATTAAGCACTGCCTGTCTGCTCACGTTTGTGTGCACAGGAAAAAGAATGAAAAATGGGCTTTTAAAACTAGTTCCACTAGGGCCAGAATGGAACCTGTCTGCTGTGTTTGCCTCAATATAATACATGAGCTTCTTCATGCAATGTGACATGTATTTCAGTTTCAGCGTTGCTTTTTTTGTGCAGGGTTAAAACAAATGTGGACTCATGAACAGGGAGAGTGACAGCTGGCCATACGACTCGACCTCACAGATGCCACCAAGGGGGCCTGGGGAGGCCAACGAAGCCGAGGGCCTGCGGGGGGACCAGCCAACTGGCCCACCGCCCTCCAGCAAAGCCTGAGCCTGCGCGTGGCAGGGGGATTTAAAAGCCTAGGAAACTGGGTGAAACCCATTTAAGAAGCAGTGGGGCCCCCACAGCACTCCCCATCGTTCTCTGTGGGTGACGGATCTGCCCCCAGCCCTGCAGCGACTCGGGGTCTCTTTCCCAAAGAAACAGACCAGAGGCTGAAGACTGAGCACAGCTGGAGGGTGGGAGGAGGGGCAAGGCTAGAAGGAGGGTGAGGAAGATCTGCACACAAGGTGGGAGACCCCGCCCACTCCTGCTCCTGCAACTATGCTTCCGCCCCAAGCAAGAGATCAGTCCTGCTCCGGGGACACGGAAGGAAGAAAAGGCTGAGGGAGGGTAGAATTTGGAGGCGAGGCCACAGGTGAGCCGGCCTGCCAAAGCCCAGCAGCTGACAAGCACCAAACAGCACCCTAGTGCCTCATGTTTACATTTAGAAGGACAGCCGACTGCCCCCAAACACCTGAACGCCTCCGTCACAAAAAGCCAACAGCAAAGCAAATGAATGGTGTGACGTGGGGGAGACAGGGAAAGTGCAGAAAGCAAAGCACACATCAACCACCCGTGAACCAAGAGTAGGAGAGCGCAGTGGGTAAAGAAGTCTCAGAAATGACAACTACACTTGAAATGTAAAACGTAACAGATGGGCTGGAAGACAAAAGGCAAGTTCTGGGAAAGTAGACAATGGGAATACAAATACAAAAATACAGAAAAATCAAGGGACTTGGTTCAGAAGGCCTAGTGTCCGATCAGTAAGGGCTCTGGAAGGAGAGAATGTGCAGGTTGGGGGCGGGGGCAGGGCTGTCACAGAGAGTTCAGGAAAATGTCCCAGCCTCAAGGACACGAGGTCCCCGGCAGTGCTCAGCACAGCCGACAAACAGGACCCGCGCCGAAAACTCAGGGAAAACGCGTCTGACAGAGGAGAAAACACAGAAGACAGGAAAGCGGAGCTCACACTGACCTTCTCGAAGGCAGCGCGGCTGCCAGAACACGCTGACAGCGCCCAGGGAGCCCCTTCCCGACCTGGAATTGTACATGCAAACCAACTGCGTGTCAGGATGAGACCAAGACTAAGTCACTTCTAGGTTTGCTAAGTCCCAACACGAGGCACATCCCACACACGTTTTCTCCGCAAGTTCTCCAAGAGGGAATGAAGCCTAGAAAGTAGAGGACGTGGGCCTGTGGAGAAGGGGCTCATCAGGGTGACGTGCCGGATGCCCGACGTGCGACGCCCGGCCAAGGTGGAGACCAGGAGGCCGAGAGCCCCGAGGCCACGCGGCCCCGACCAGCTACCTGACAGGGACGCCGAAAGCACGCTGGGGGATCCGTGAGGATTCAGCCACCGATGCCATGGAAACTGTGCGGCGGGGAGGAGACCCAGCTGCTAACTTGGGCAGCGTGATCACGGTCACACACGCAGCTCAGCAGCAACCAGCATTTACACGCTCGTGAGGATGTTCACAATGAAAACGCATCAGCCGCACTGTGTCTACATGAACGGCAGCCTGGCCGGGGAGGAGACGGGAAAGAGCACAGCCCCCAGCAGGACAGAAAGCCCAAGCTACAGGTTGTACGGGTGAGTTAGGGGAGGGGATTCTATTTCAAACGCGGAGGGACCGGCAGAAGCAATGGCCAGGAGGCCTGAAAGCGGTCGCCCAAGGGGAGCGAAGTCTGATCCAGGCCTCTCAACAACGCGGGCGCAGGGCGACCTGATACCAGAGAGTCAAGCATCGCTGTAAATCGCAAAAAGGAGGCGAAAACTTGTCACGCGTCAGACAACAGCACAACCCCGAACCATACGAATAACGGTTTTGTACACATAAGACTGTCCCGGGAAAGGGGAGCAGGGTGGGGCGAGGAGAAATCGGTGGAATCTCACTGCCCTGCCTACTTCTTATTTTCTCGGAAAAAAGTGCTTTTAAATGAGTATGTACTACGAGCACAACGGGGGCTCTTCTGTAGAGATGGCCCAGCCCAGGAAGAGCGTCCGGCTCCTCTGTGTGACCAACGCCAGGTCAGAAAATGCCCCCGTGGCCAATGCGCCCGGCGCGGGGAGGGGCCGGCCACCGCCGTGCGCCGTCAGAGACAGCCACGCGCTTTCCTGACCTCCAGTTTCTAGAACACAGAAGCCGTCACTGCTGAGGGAGACTCACCCTAACTACCTGCAGCCCAGCAAGGACCCAGACGTCGGCCAAATGAGAAGGAAAAACGCCCGGAGCGGCCACAACAGCTCTGCAGGATCACGTACCTACACGCGAGGGCTCCCTGGTCACGGAACGCCCCAGCCGGGCCCCAGCCGGTCTGTTTACTCTTCCGTGAACCCCCCCGCCGGCCCTGCGCCGGGCTTGTCTCTCCGGTTCCCCAGCCCTGCCGCCCTGCCAGGGACAGACGCCGGGGCTGTGACGGGGAGGGGACAAGTGCAGGGTGGGCTGCGGGGTCACCGAGGACCAGAGCAGAGGCGGCTCCTGGCCAGCAGCCTCAGGGAGCAGGGGCTCCGCAGACGTGACCCAAACTCTGCACGTCTGCTATGTAAACTCGGTCAAACTCTTCCTTAAACAGCAGAACGAATGAGCCTCCACTGTACAAGTAAGCACTGGACTTCACGGTGTTTCCTTCCTCTAAAAACAGTTCACTGTGAGGCCAGGAAACGCTCTGAAGACCAGCTTTCTGTTCCCAGCCGCCGTGAATGGAAAACTTCAGGGCTGGCGGGCTGGCTGGGGATGGCGGGCCGGCGCTGGGGGCGCCTACCCTCACTCCCCGTGGCTGGGCCTGGGGGCCACCTCGTGTCCTGGCCCCGGGTGTGCCCAGGCGGCCCCTGCCCCAGGCCCTCTCACACCTGCTTCTGATTTAAGAAAACACTGACATCCCCAAGGCCGGGCCTCAAAGTGGCTAACAAGGATGTACAAAGCATCTGTGCAGGCCGAAGACAAAGAACTAACATGAAGAATGAATCAATGGTCTTAAATAAGAACTGATGGCGGAAACACTGCTTCCAATTTAAACCTAGCTAAGTGTAAAAACTTAAAAAAATGTGTGTATATCCCTAGAACGTAGAGGGGACTGGTCTCACGTTACCACAAAGGCACAGAGAGGGTAAGACGACCCCAGGTTGGGGCACATCCCGGCACTGCCGGCGCGGGCACTTCTACCGGCCCAAGCCCGCCCCCTCAGCTGGAGGCCTGGGTCAGGGTGAACTTCCGGGGGTCCGGGCAGGGTGCGCCTACACAGCCTCCGCCCTCCTGAAGTGGAGACAACCACACAGCCCCACGTTAGACGGGACGGCAGTGGCCCCTCGCGGGGAGGGATCCTGGGGGACCCTCTCCTCCTTCCTTAGGCTTCTCTGAACTCTGTCTGCAACAACGCAGAAGATGAACCGTGAAGAAGACGCACGACACCGACATTCAGGTTAACTGGAGACCGCCCGAATGGCCTTCACGCCGAGGGGACGGCTGGAGCCCGGGCCGCCTGTGCCCCCACACCTGTGCTAACACGCCCCCAAGCACCCCGCGGGGCCAGCTCACGCACCTGGGAGTTCTGGATCCGGATGGTGCCGGGCGACAGCGCCTGTGTCACTACCTGGCCTTGGGGAGTGACGACGGTGACCGGCTGATAGACTGTGCCGCCTAGAAAGGGACCCGAAAAGCTGAGTCACTCTCCAGTCCCAACGATTATACCCGCTCTTCTCGGTGTGCTCACCGAAAGAACAAAATCTGTAGCTTGTGAGCTTTGAAAATCATTTTGAATGGTCAACAGCACTTTGCTAGTTGACTTTTGACTTGGGCGGCGGGGCGGGGCGCGCAGCCATGGCTTCTCATGAGACAACGCAGGGCGGGGTGGCTGGGGGGCAGTCTGTGAGCCCCCTCCTTTGTTCGCCTCCATTTCCTGGCATGTATTAAAGGACTTGGCCAAAGGTGTTAGATAACAAATATTTTGATTCTAGTTATTTTTTTCATCCAACGTGCTTTCATCTTCCTGCGGAGGTTTCCCTTTGTGTGATTATGTGGAGGGTTTTAGTTCAATTTCTCCCCCTCCTTCTGGGCCCATTCCATTTTCATGATGGTTCTGTATGTGCAACGTATAAGAAAAACCATCACAGGAAGAGGACAGATTCTAGAGCTCCCGGGTGCATCCATAACAAGTAATACTGACGCTAAGGCTGCACTTTCATTTGCTTATCATCGATTAATGACGCTACTTAAGATCTTCCAGGTGCTGCTAAGAGCACAATTAAAAACTATGTTATTTGAAAATTTCTGTTGGTTTTTGCTATATATTTTCAACTCCCATATAAAACCTTTCCTACCAATATTTTTTGAGAGGGAAACCCAATTTGTATAAAATATTTGTTACTGAGAATGAACAAGAGCCAGGCATTCAAAGAGCTCTAGACATTGACACTCCTGTATCGGGAACTGGCATTAATTAGAAACCATGTTTCTGCACTTCTTCATTCTAATATAAAGGACTTCTTTCTGCAAAAGCTCGAGGAAAGTGTCCTTTTTTCTGTCGTCATACCTGCCACGGTTGCCATGGTGACATTCCCCTGTTGCAGAGCGGATGCTGGCACCACGATTCCTTGGGGGCTGAGAGTTCCTGTGATGGCGCTTTGAATCTGCTGGAAGTCATAAACACACAGCGAACGGGTTATGTTATCAGAAAACAGAAAACCCATGTTTAAAACTCCAAAACACATGGCATAATGGCATCATCATTAAAGGAAAGATGCTTGAGGCAAAGAGCATCATCAGAGGACAAGCCTTCGTAAGGCATGCGTTACAGACATATCTGGAAGCAAGAGATGCCAAACTGACTGAACGTTAAATATGATATGATCAATACTGAGATATTAGTTTCAATTTAGCTTCCAAAAGATTATCTTTCACCTCATCAGCATATTAAACACACCCTATAGCCCTGGAGATATAACTAGGAAGACTAAAATTACCTGATCGAGTCACACACCTTCTCCATTCAACTTGGCTCAGAGTTTTCCAAGAACCAAAGCCTCCTGGACAGGATGAGCTATTCAAAAGATGATGCCACAGGCTGGGGAGTCACCCCCAGGGGCACAGCCTGTACCTGCCCTTCCCACAGCACAGAGCACACCGGAGCCCCCAGTGTCCACGTCTGTGGGGTGCTGGATCTGGGCCTGGCCTACTGCAGGCTCCATGCAAATGTCCGTAAATACCATGTCGGAGAATCTACCCATCTGAAGTCAGATCCAAATGGGCCAATTTATCCATTTCCTGTGATGGCTGGACTGGGAGTTGGCGAGGGACGGATCTCTGCACCTGACGTCCAGCACAGGGTCTGGCACATAGCAGGCACCCAGATATTTGAGCGGTTAAATAGCCTAAGTAGATATCCTTCAAAGACAATTACTCTGTGGGCTACCACATCCATTTGAACGTATAAGCTTTGGTAGATCTATATAAAGTTTGCTATATAAACTTGGTCAGAATAAAAATTAAGCAATCCAGGGCTTCCCTGGTGGCGCAGTGGTTGAGAGTCTGCCTGCCAATGCAGGGGACACGGGTTCGTGCCCCGGTCCAGGAAGATCCCACATGCCGCACAGCGGCTGGGCCCATGAGCCATGGCCGCTGAGCCTGCGCGTCCGGAGCCTGTGCTCCACAACGGGAGAGGCCATGGCAGTGAGAGGCCTGTGTACCGCAAACAAACAAACAAAAAAATTAAGCGATCCAAATCAGTATTCTAAGCTCCCACATCAAGAAGCTAGAAAAAGAGGAGCAAAATGAAACCAGAGCAAGCAGAAAGAAGGAAATAATAAAGATTAAAGCAGAAATCAATGAAATTGAAAATAGAAAAACAGAAAAATCAATGAAATAAGAGCTGGTTCTTTGCAAAGATCAATACAGTGACAAACCTCTAGTAAGACGGACAGACAAAAAAAAAAGAGAAAAAACAAATTACCGATATCAGGAATGAAACAGGGGAGATCACTACAGACCCTGAAGATATCAAAAGATGAAAAAGGAATACTATTGTAAATAACTCGACACACAAATTTGACATCTTAGACAAAATCCAACATAAAACAGATAATGTGAATAGCCCTATAACTAATAAGGAAACTGAATTAGTAATTTTAAAACTTCCGAAAAAGAAATCTCCAGGTCTAGGTAGTGTCACTGGAGAATTCTATCAAGCATTTAAAGAAGAATTAACACAATTAACCAATTCTACATATTTCTTCCAGAAAACAGAAGAGGAGGGAACATTCTCCAATTCATTTTATGAAGCTTATACTATCCTGATACCAAACCTAGCCAAAGACTGTACCGAAAAAGATCACTACAGACGAATATCCCTCAATATAGACACAAAAATGCTTAACAAAATATTAGTAAACAGAATTCAGGAATCTATACAAAAAGAATTATGTGCCAGGGCCAAGTGGAGTTTATTTCAGGAATGCAAAGCTTGCTCAATATTCAAAAAACATCAAGTAATGTAAATCTACCATATTAATAGATGAAAGAAGAAAAATCACATATCAATCTATGCAGGAAAGCATTTGTTAAAATTCAGCATAATAAAAACTCTCAGAAAAATAGGAATAGAAGGGAACTTCCTCAACCTGAAAAAGAGCATCTAGAAAAAAAAAAAAAAAAACCCACCACTATTCCCTCTGAGACTGGGAAGAAGGCAAAGATGTCCCCTCAATCCCATTCAGGATAGTACTGGATGTTCCAGCCAGAGCAATAAGGCAAGAAAAGGAAACGGAAAGTATATAGATCAGAAGGGAAAAAATAGAACTGTCCCTGTTTGCAGATGACAAGACTAAACAGGTAGAAAATCCTAAAGAATCTACATAAAGGATCTCCTAGGACTAATAAGGAAGTTCAGCCAGGTCCCAGGATACAAGACAAAGATACAAAAATCGACTGGATTTCTACATATTGGCATGGACTCTGAAGTTAAAAATATAATACAATTTACGATTGTGCAAAAAAGTGAAATACTTAGGTATAATTCTAAAACCACGTGTGCAGGAATTTTATGTCAAAAGCGAGAAAACACTGATGAAAGAAATCACAGAAGAGTAAATTAGTGGAGAGAGCGCCGCGACTGTGGCCTGGGAGAGTCAACACAGTAAAGGTGTCAACTCTCCCCAAGATGACACACAGGTTTAACGCAACTCCTGTCAAAACCTCAGTAACATTTTTTTGCAGATATAGACAAGATTATTCTAAAATTCATGTGGAAAGACTAAGGAACTAGAATAACTAAAATAATCTTGAAAAATAATAAAGTAGGAGGAATCCATCTACCCAATTTTGAGACTTATATAGCCACAGGAATCAAGACTCTACGGTCTAGATACACAGATCAATGGGACAGAACAGAGAACGTAGCAACAGGGCCTACAAATATGCCCAACTAGTTTTCGACAATAGTGCAAAGGCAATTCCATGGAGGAAGGACAGCCCTTTCAACAAATGGTGCTGGAGCAAATGGACGAACATAGGCAAGAAAAACCAAACCTGAAAATGGGCCATGGATTTAAATGTAAAATATAGAATGTTTAGGAAAAAAATAAGAGAAAAATCTTTGGGACCTAGGGCTAGGCCAAGAGTTCTTAGACTTGACACTGAAAGTATGACTCATAAAAAGAAATTCGATAAATGGGATTTTATCAAAATGAAAAAGGTTTGCTCTGCAAAAGACCCTGTTAAGAAGATGGAAAGATATGCTAGAGACTTGGAGAAAGTATTGGCAAACCATATATCCAATGGAGGACTTGCATCTAGAATACTCTCCAAGGTCAACCATTTTTTAAAAATCCAATTAGAAAATGGACAAAAGAGACGAGCAGACATTCTACCAAAGAGGATATACAGATGGGAAGTAAGCACATGAAAAGATGGTCAACATCATTGGCCATCAGGGAAATGTGAATTACAACCACAATGAAATGTCACTACACCCCTTCAGAATGGCTAAATATTACAGTGCTTCAACGTGGATGAA
The DNA here is from genome assembly GCF_964341445.2 of Mesoplodon mirus. Lineage (NCBI taxonomy): Eukaryota > Metazoa > Chordata > Mammalia > Artiodactyla > Ziphiidae > Mesoplodon > Mesoplodon mirus. The sequence goes on along the minus strand of NC_138982.1, from coordinate 144,452,515 downwards.
CTTGAGGACATTATGCTAAGTAAAATAAGCCAAACACAAAAGGACAAACATGGTATAACTGCCCTTACATAAGGTACCTAGAGGAGTCAAGGTCACAGAGACAGAAAGCAGGATAGTGGGGGCCAGGGGCTGGGGGGGAGGGGGAGGGAGAGGGAGGAGTCAGTGGGACAGGGTCTCAGGTTGGGAAGGTGAGAACGTTCTGGAAAGGACAGTGGTGATGGTTGCACAACAATGTGAACGTGCTTAATGCCACTGAGCTGTGCACTTTAAAATGGTTAAAATGGTAAGTTTTGTGTTATGTGTATTTTACCACAATCTTAAAAATTCATTAAAAAAAAAAAAGAATTAGAAAGAAATGACTGGTACTCTGGCCTCCAGAAACATGGGCTCCAGGGGTCCAGAACACAGAGTGAAGCCTCCCTTTTTCACGGCACGAAGCCCAAGTGGGCTCTCTCTCCGGCCCGAGGGAACACATTCCCAGCACAGGCCACGTTCAGAGACCTAGAGGATCCTCAGGGCAGAAGAGCAGAGGGCAGCCCCACAATCCTGAAAGGGCTGGTGGCCTCAGACATCAGCACGTTTCACCCTTGCAGACGCTGCAGGGAGCGAGCAGGAGCACAGGGCCCGCCGTAAATACCTGGGACTGGACAGGGGAGTACGGGCTGCCAGGTTCCCCACTCAGGAGAGTTTCACTGTTCATTTTCGTTTTTAGACAAGCAATATAGCGACTGCAGAAATCTTTGCAGAGTTCATTAACCTTTTCCAGCTCAAGAAGATGAATACGCAGAACCTGGATTGCTTTTACCATCTAGAAGCAAGAAAATGAAGACCTTCAGACCAGAAAAAGGGAGCATGACGGTAAGTTATCATTATCACCACACGACTCTCCTTGGTTATGAGCCAGCCGAGGCGTCCTGTACCGCCAGGAACAGGAGGAGCAAGACACCAGATACTATGCAGAACCACCACGCATTCCAGCCCCACTGACCTGGGGCTTGTTGTTTCGGCTCCACCTGGCGTGCAGGGACAGAGGCGGTCACAGCTCCGGGAGCCAGCCGGGCCTCGACCTTGGCCTCGCCCAGCGACTCACCCTCGCCCTGCGACTGCTCCTTCATCTGTAAATGGGGATGAATCCGTACGCGCCTCCCGGGTGGTTCTTAATTTTGAAGAAGTTCAACTTACCAACTCCGCCTTTAATGGATTCTGCTTTTGGCATCAAGTCTAAGAACTCTGCCTACCCCTAGATTAGCCCCAGATCCTAAAGATTTTCTCTTACAATTTTTCTAAAAGTTCTTCGGTTTTATACAAAGTCACTACATTTGGGGGTAACTCGTCTCCCAGCGGTAGATGACTGACACTAGTGATGAACCATTAACATAGACACCACTTCCTGTGAACGAACAGCCTAAAACTCAGCTCCTTCCCCGTGACCTTGGTGGGGACAGTTCACACGTCTCTGTGGAGTGAACCCGTAGGCCAGTCAGTAGTGAGAATGACCAAGCATCAAGCTCTGCTAGGCCCCGTGCTAGGGCACCAGATAGGAGAGCCCTGGTCCCTGCCGGCCTGGCCCATGCTGGCTACCCCCGGGCCCTCCTCGCTGCTGGCCACATAGCAGAGATGCAGAGGCAGAGAGAGCATCCGGTCCTCGTCCCCAAAAGGCAGGCACTGTTGGTCCCATTTCGAAGAAGAGGAGACAGACTCGAAGTCAGACAACTCACCTGTAAGATCTCCTTGGCTGTAAGGGTTGAATATTAATGAAAAATTAAAAACAATAGCACCTAAGACCAAGGCAATTTATTCAGGGAAAAGTTTTCCAAAGACCCTTTCCTGCTGATGAGGGGCCTGAGGCTCTGGTCTGGGAGCTGGCCAACTCTAGTGGGAATCCAGCCCCAGACACAGGCTGCCAGGGCTGCCTAGTGCTTAAGGATGCCGCTCCCCTTGGGCACAGCAGTGATGTCAGCCCAAGGAACTCTCCATTGCTTTCGGGAAGCACAGAGAACCCAGGGTTTTGGAGCGCTGGATCTGGGAGGGGGGCACCCGCGTGAGCCAGGCTGGCTTCAGACTGAAAGCCTAAGGGAGGCCGTGAGGGGTGTCGGACCCCTGATAGGCCCGTCCCTGCTCCACACTCACGTCCCTGCTCTGTGCTCACAGGCCGCTCCGAGTCGTCACACAGCCTGTCACCCACCACCAGTGCCAGCCTCCAGACAGAGCTGTCCTGGAGAACAAAGTTGTGGTCCACGATCAGGGAAGAGCCAACACCTGAAGCTGGGCCCAGACACGTTCCCAGGAAGCAAGACACAGGGCACGCCGACCCCAGTGGCCTTCCTGAACATACAGGAGGGACTGAACCCCCAGCCCACTCAGGATGCAGGCTCAAGCCATCCTGTTGGATTATTACAGGAAGGGGTCAACAGAGAAGGCTGGAGACCTGGCGACATTCAAGTCACACACGGAAAACTATCTCATGAATTGTACAGTTCTCCCCTTTGGTAGAGTCACAAACAATCTAAAGTTCTAATTAGAAATTTAAAATTTATCGAACAGATTAAATTTAGAAGAAATAAAAATTAAAAACATGTATTTTACTTACTAAATTGTCAGTTTCTGGATCTTCACAAAAGAAGGGCTTTCCTTCCTTCTCTTGCTTCCTTACAAAGTTCTCAATGTCCACATCAAAACTGGCAGAAGTTGTGCCTTCCGAGCCCTGTGTAGATTGTTCACATTTTTCAAACAACAAAGCTAATAATGGAAATAGTGGATGCCTGGGGGGAAAAATTTTAAAATATGTGTTCTACACTTTCATGAAAATGTTTTAGTATGTACATATGCAATGTTTTATATAACAGCTTTGCTGAGATATAATTCACACACCACATAATTCATCTGTTTACAGTTTATAATGCAACAGATTTTAGTATAGTTACAGAGTTGTGCAACCATCACCACAGTCGATTTTATAATATTTTCATCCCCCAAAGAAACCCTGTAACTATTAGCAGTCACTCTCCATTTTCCACCAAACCCCAGCCCCAGGCTACCACTCATCTACTTTCTGTCTCTACAGATTTGCCAATTCTAGACATTTCATATAAATGGAGTCATATACTATGTGACCTTTGGTGTCTGGCTTCTTTCACTTAGCATGATGTTTCCTAGTCTCATCAGTGTTGTAACAGGTAACAGTACTTCATTCTTTTTTATGGCTGCATAATATTTCACTGTATGGTTAACACCAGTTGGACATTTTTAAATTTTACTTTTAGATCCATACTCCATTTTGAGTAGATTTTTGTAAAGGATGTGAGATTAGGTCAAGGATCTCCTCTCTGCATGTTGATGTCCAATTGTTCCAACTTGGACAATTTGTTGGAAACTCCACCTTTTCTCCACTGAGAAAATCAGGTAGACTGATTCTTCCAACTTTATTCTTCTTTTCAAAATTGTTTTAGCTGGTCTAGTTCTTTTGACTTCCATATAAAATTTAGAAATAACTTGTCTATATGTACAGAAATATCCTGCTACAACTTCAATTATAATTGCTATAGAGCAATTTTAGGAGAAATGACGTCATTACTATGTTGAGTCTTCCAATCCATGAACGTCGTATGCCCTTTATTTAGGTTTCCTTTGACTGCTTCCATTGGCATTTTATAGTTTTCAACATAAAGGTTTTGTATGTGCTTTATTAGAGTTATACCTACATTTTTTTGGAGCTCTCGAAAGTGGTATTTTCTCTTTAATTTCAGTTTCTAATTGTACATTACTGGTAGAGAAATAGGATTGGTTTCTGTGTGTTGCCCTTGCAACCTGTGACCTAATTAAACTCACTTATTTAGTTCTGGAAGTTCTTTGGTACACTCTTTGGGATTTTCTATATGTGGACAATCATGTCAGTTGTGCACAAAGCCAGCTTTATTTCTTCCTTTCTAACCTGATATACCTTTTCTTTCTTTGTCTTGCCTCAGTGAACTGGCTAAACGTCCATTACAGAGCTGAACAGGAGTCAGGGTGGACACCTCTGCCTTATCCCCAAACATGGGGGAAAACATTCCATCTTCCGCCATTAAGTATGATGCGAGCTGCAGGGTTCTTTCGTAGTTTCCCTACATCAGGCTAAGAAAGTTCCCCTCTATTACTGCTTCACTGACAGTTTTTAATCATAACTGGCTGTTGACTTCTGTCAAATGCTTTTCTGCCATCACTTGATATGATCACGTTGTGGGTCTCACTGGTTGATCTCTGAATGGTGAACCAGTCTCATACTCCTGGAATAAGCTCCATTTGGTCACTAAATATTCTTCTCTCTACATGTTACTGGATTTTATTTGTTAATATTTTATGAACGCTTTTTATGCCAAAGTTCATGAAGCATACTAGTCTTTAGTTTTTTCTTTTTTTATATTGTCTCTGTCTGGCTTTAGTATCAGAGTGATGTTCAATTCATAAAATGAGTTCAGAAACATTCCCTCTTCTTCTATTTTCTGGAAAAGACTGTGTCGACTTACTGCTTTTCCTTCTTTTTGGTAGAATTCTCCAGTACAACTATCTGGGCCTGAAGATTGCGTTTTGTAAGGTTGACTAAAATGTACATTTACATTCCAAAACTTTTTTAAAAAGATATTAGGAATAACGTTGTAATCTGAGAAAACTTTCACCCCAGTAGTTATCACATCATGCCTCACTGCTCTGCCTGGCTAATAGCTCACGTTCCACTTAACCAGATTTTCCGTTCTCTTTACTCCTCTGAACACCCACACGCTTCACATCTCATTGCTACCTATAAATGGCCTGCTTGTCTGCGTCCATCGGGGTCTGGGACCCCACAGGGGGAGGGCTCACTCCTTCCACATCCGGTTCAGAGCAGGTGGGGTCTTGCTCCGTTTTTAACTCTGTTACTACTTGCATCTGTGAAAGGAGGAAGAGGACTTTTGTTACTAAAAAGAAAATAAGCTGCTACCAAGTACAGTAAGTCCCCTATGTACGAACCTTCAAGTTGTGAACTTTCAAAGATGCAAACAGATTATAAACCTATTACACTACAGTACTATATAGCCAATTGTGTTAGTTGGATACCTAGGCTAACTTTGTTGGACTTATGAACAAATTGGACACGAACTTGCTGTTGGAAAGGAACACGTTCGTATGCAGGGGACTTACTGTATTCTATTCTCAAACAGAAATGCAGTGGAATGGTAAGCTGCCAGACAGTTATATGACAGGCAATAATATGTAAAGAATACTCCCAACAAACTCCTTTGAATTTAATGTGCTTCTAAATGGCTAAAACAAAGGTCAAATTTCCAAAACATTTAAAAGTTGAGAGGACCGATATCTGTGAAATGCTTATGATTTTCAGAACCGTAATAACTCTACATCCCTGAAGGGAACTGGTACAGGTGTAGTCTTTCTCGTCTGCCTCTCCTTGTTCTCTGTCCTCACACTGAGTAACGTGGCAGGAAGAGAAGAACAAACAAATAATCCAAGCTTTCTTATCCTGTCACAAAAACAACTCAAACCCAAGATGCTCCATATTTGTGACAGGACTGAAATTCTCCCTTACCTATCCTTAAACTCAGGAATACACAAGCTATAAAAATGTTACAGGGACTTCCCTGGTGATGCAGTGGTTAAGAATTTGCCTGCCAATGCAGGGGACACGGGTTCGAGCCCTGGTCCGGGAAGATCCCACATGCCGCGGAGCAACTAAGCCTGTGTGCCACAACTACTGAGCCCACGAGCCACAACTTCTGAGCCCATGTGCCACAACTACTGAAGCCCACGCACCCTAGAGCCCGCGAGCCACAACTACTGAAGCCTGCGCGCCTAGAGCCCGTGCTCCGCAACAAGAGAAGCCACCGCCATGAGATGCCCACACGCCACAACGAAGACCCAACACAATCGAAAATAATAAATAAAAAAAAATTTTTAATGTTAAGGAAAGCTACTGCATCCAGAAAGCAAAGACCAGCGGTGTTTAAAGAAAGTGTTAAACGTAAGAAGAAGCCTTAAAGATATTACCACTGAAATTGCTTTAAACTGGCTGTTGTTTGTAACTCAGGGGAAAAGGATTTAAATCCTTCAACATAAAGAATTCAGTTTACAAATAAAACAAAATCGCTACAGTAAACTTCTTGTTATCCCTGAGCAGATCACCACCCTCCTCGGCTTCTTCAGGACTGGGGTATCTGGGATCCACCTGCCCCGCCCACAACTGCCACCCCCATCCCTTAAGGAAGCAGCCTGTTGGGGAAACTGTGGTGGGGTGGGGGGGTGGGGGGAAGCTCATCCACGGAGATGGGAGAGGCTGCATCCTGCCAGGAACCCAGCCTGGTGCTCGGGACTGCAGCTGAGCGAGCAGCCCTGCAGGTCCGGGCTCAGGCCCTGTTCTCAACTCTCCAACAGGCCAGAGTGAGCAGGTTACTTCCATTCTGCTGCCTTTAGATGGAACAGTATACTTGGGAATTGCTTCTCTCTTAAAAAAATAAACCTGTGCGCCACAACTACTGAGTGGGACTTCCCTGGTGGCGCAGTGGTTAGGAATCGCCTGCCAATGCAGGGGACATGGGTTTGAGTCCTGGTCTGGGAAGATCCCACATGCCGTGGAGCAACTAAGCCCGTGCGCCACAACTACTAAGCCTGCGCTCTAGAGCCCGCGAGCCACAACTACTGAAGCCCGCGCGCCTAGAGCCCACGTGCCGCAACTACTGAAGCCTGTGCACCTAGAGCCCATGCTCCGCAACAAGAGAAGCCACCGCGATGAGAAGCCCGTGCACCGCAACGAAGAGTAGACCCTGCTCGCCCCAGACCCAATGCAGACAAAAAACAAAAAACAAAAACCAAAAGCGACTGACTAAAGCCCAATCAAACACAGTCCTTCTGGAGAAAACTCTGACAGTACTATAAAAAAAGCCTTAAAGGATTTATTTCAGGACTTTAAAAAAATGATCGTGAAAAAAGAGGCATCTAAATGTTCAACCAGAGGACCGGCTAAGTAAATGCGGTCTGTCTGTACTGTAGAAGATCAAATGCTTACTGAAAGGAATGCTCACAAGCGGTTCTCCACGTCACGGGAAGTGCTGAGCTGTTACAAGCGAGGCCTTCCCCGCTGCGCCCAGCCCTGCCCTGGACTCCCTGCATCAGGGCAGGGACCAGCTGGAGGGAGACGGACACGTAACAGGGTGTGTCGGAAGGTGATCACTGCCACGGATGGAGAACAAAGATCAGAGGAAGGGACCAGGAAGCGGGTGGCAGGTGGGGAGCGGGCCGTGGGGGTAACCAGGGCCAGTGGGGGGTCCTCGCAGAAAGCGGGGCGAAGCAAAGACCTGCAGGACAGAGCAAAGCAGAGCCCAGGGGCAACCAGAGCCAGGGCCCCGGGGCAGGCAGAGGTGAGAGCCTGTGAGGTCGTAGGGCCCTCCGGGCAGGGCGTCCACAAGGAGCCACCGCAGGGCCCAGGGAAGCAGGGACGTCGTTAGATGTGCATCTGAGAAGCAAAATCTCTTGGAAATATCAGAGGACTTCCTGGTGAAGAGAGCAGCCTGAAACACAATTCCCTACCTCTAAGAAGCAAAAACACTTAAAACATTTTTTTTAAATCAACAAAACCAAAATCACTGCAACAGGAAACATCCCAGGAATGGAACAAAACTGTCCATCAAGGGAAGACCCGACTTGGGAAGGGGACAGGGTTGCAGCTCAGGTCCTACACACCCCCTGAGTCACACCAAGTGGGGAGTGACAGGTGGGCAAGGTGCCCCAGGTTTGGGGGGGCGGTCCCTAAACCCTCGAGCAGGGAGCCGAGCGTCATGACCGTCTCCGCAGCTGCACCCCACGTGCCATCGGATGGTCCCCTCTGCCACCCACATGCCGGGGAACGAAACCGCACAGCTCCCGCGCAGGCCAGCAACTCGGCACCACGGGAGTCCATGATAATCACCATAACCTTTAAGAGCAACGATACTTACTAACACTGACGTGAGAAAGGTCAATTCCCAAGAAACTATGACTGAGGGGACTCAGAATTACTGGCAATCTGGGTGTCATTTAGGAAATTATTTGAACAATTCTACAGCTAATCTTTCTGAGCACCAAGATATAATAAATGCACCGAACGTTCACCACTGAAGCTGCACCCTCACGGAAACTAGCTTGTGACACACAAGGTACTCTTCGCGTTTCAGTACTAGGTCGGCTGACTACTTAGGACGTGGAACAGGGCGCCAGCGCTCACTTGTTGCCCATCTTGATAGCTGTCTATGCTCAACGTCTGTGTAGCCATCATGGTGAGTGAGTTCTTTATAAAACATCAAATCATCTTGAGTCAAAAGCAAACGGTGTCTGGGAAGACAAAAGCAGAGAAGCATCGGTTAATAACTCAGAGCATTTCTTGTCCCCTTATTCCACAGCACCCGTATACCTTTTTAAATACACATCTTCACCCGGAGAGTGAAAACCATCCTTCACACTGCAGTATAAGCCAAATCCTACTCAGCAGCCCCGCACCTGCCTGGCGACTGCGTGTCTGTACTTGCCCCGGGCCCGGACGCGTTATCACGTCTCCAGGCATTTGGGTTTTATTCCTTCACTCACCCAGCAAATGCCTAGTAATGTCTACACGTGAGGGACACTGTCCTGGGCCCTGGGGCTTTCCCGGGGCCACAAATAAGAGGAAGGCCAGGCAGCACACGGAGGGGCAGGGGCGCTCGGGCGGGGTGACACGACAGAGGGTGAGCGCGCAGCTGGCGGGTCACACGGCTGCGTAACGGGGCAGGTGCACTGACACTGAGCCCGGGGAGGCCGACCTCAGGCAGGAAGGACACAGGTGGGCTCAGGGAGGCTGCGCGGGGCATCGGCTCACATCTGCACGCGATGCAAAGGTGGGAACGCTGTCATTCACCTGTCACCACACACACAGGTAAATGAGACGAGAGAAACCAGGTGGGGATGCCACCCGTGCCCCCTGCAGACAGGAGGGCAGCAGAGCCATGTGCAGAGGGACAGCAGAGTTGGGGGGCAGTGGGGGACACGGGAGCAGGTCACACCCACTCATGGGCCACGTGAAGACTGTGCGCCTTCTTGGGGCGGGGGAGGGAAGCCCCAGGAAGGTCTGACCAGAAGGGCCCTGAGGCTCCCGGCTCGGGACGGTCCCTCTGACGGCGTGCAGGGCAGGTGAGGGACTGTAGGGCCAAGGAGGGTGGAGGCCGTGTGGACGGGGGCTGACGGGAGCACAGGGCGTGCAGATGGCCTGGGATGGGTAGAGGGGCGGGTCCAGGGAGGGTCGACAGTTCCCACCTGAGCCATTGGCAGAGCAGAGCCGCATGTCCCGAGGTGGAGCCAATGGTGGGGAGCGGGTTCTGCGGCCTGGGAGGAGAAAGCAAGAGACGGGACGCTGACGGTCTGAGACGCTGCTCAGTACCCACGGGGGAATTCTGAACGAGCGAGTCTGGGCCACCGGTACAAGCCCGGTAATCGTCAGGGCGTGGCCAGCACGTGCAGAGGTGTGAACGTGTGCTCCAAGATAGCCCAGGTCCTAACCCCCAGGCCCTGCAAGTGGGGCCTTACTTAGAAACAGGGTCTTTACAGGGGTAATCACGTTAGGGGTCTCGAGAGGCGTGTCCGGCCGAGAGGCGGAGGGGAGGCTCTGAGAGGCGCCGAGGGGGGGCGAGGGGATGGCCACGTGAACCTGTGTGAATCCGAAGCAGACTGGAGTGGTGCTGAGACAGGCCGAGGACACCCAGAGCCAGCCGGTCCTGAGCCCAGCGCCGGGAGGGGCCCGAGCTGCTCACCTACGGGCGTCCACCTGACAGCGGCTTCCCAGCAGCTGAGCTGAACAAAATGCACAGCAGAGGCCCTGGAAGGGCCTAGACCAAGAAGGCAGAGCCACAGCCAAGTGGGTCTCGGCTGGGGGCCAGTTCTCCACGTTACTTTCCAGCCTCCGCCGGCCCGCCCCACGAGATGGCAGCGCGGCCGAGCCCCCAGCTGCCGGATCTAGGCGGTGGCGGATCACTCTTCCAACTCTGGGCGCTTTCAAAATGCCCATAATAAATACTGGGGACAAGTCAACGTTTCATTTTAAAAACATATAGACGTGTAGTCCTTCTCTCTACCCACCTGGTTAAAACGTCAATATCTGACATAACTTGGTACAGCTGTCCTAAAGGAAAAATTTTGAAGTTTGCGTCCAAAGCTTTGAAGATACATGCTCTCTCTACAGTGGAACACCACGCAAGGAAGTGGGGGGAAAAAAGGCAACTCCATATGACTAACACTTTGTTGAGTAAGAAGATGGGGACAGAGTGCCCTGGTCTCACTCCCGCAGGACACCGAAGGCGCCTGGAAGAAGCTGCCAGCAGATGGCGCTGTCCGCCTGAAAGGGTGGTCCAGGCCTGCCGGCAGCCATCTATCTGCAAAGCCCGCAGGCGCTCAATTCCAGGCTGCAGCAAAATGATCCTCCATGTTGGGGCAGAAACACTGCCTGGCACCTGCAAGCGGGCAGGCAAACAGCCCCCCGCGGAATTCACAGGGTCATCCCGCAGAGCTGCTTGGGCTTGGGAGGAAGCGTGTGCCCTGGTCCAGGCCTCTGGCAACCTCAGCGATTCAGCTAGAGGCCCTCCCATCCCTGGCCAAGGCAGGCCCAAGACAGAATCTGAGTGACTAAGGGAAACCTACCATTAACTGGGAAATAAAGCATCCAACCCAAGGATGAAAGGTCAGCAGGCTCATCTTTGTTTAGCAAAAACTCTTCTTTTAGGTATTATATGAAAACCAAGGTTAACTTGAGATTTCTAAACAATCCATTAATCCCTAATTCTCTCCCCCATTACATAGAAAAGGAAGCTTCTATTATATTCAAACTCAACAACAGTGTCCTCACTCCTTTTTTTAAAGGTTATATACTCCATTTATAATTATTAAAAAATATTGGCTATATTCCCTGTGCTGTAAAATATATCCTTGTATCTTGTCTATTTTATACCTAGTGGTCTATGTCTCATAATCCCCTACCCCTACCTGCCCTTTCCCTCTCCCCACTGGTAACCACTAGTTTGTTCTCTGTATCTCTGAGTCTGTTTCTGTTCTGTTATAGTTACTAGTTTATTTCTTAGATTCCACATATAAGGGCAACATACAGTATTTGCCTTTCTCTGACTTATTTCACTTACATAACACCCCCAGTCCCTCCGTGTTGTTGCAAACGGCAGGGTTTCGCTCCTTTTTATGGCGGAGTCGTTCTCCATTGTGTAACTATACACCACCTCTTTATCCATTCATGTACTGATGGCCACCTCGGTTGCTTCCATATCTTTGCTACTGAAAACTGTGCTGCTGTGAACATTTGAATCAGTGTTTTCATTTTCTCCGGATATACGAGCCCAGGAGCGGGATTGCAGGACCATACGGTGGCTCTATATTTAGTTTGTGGAGGACCCTCCATACTGTTCTCCATAGTGGCTGCACCACTTTACATCCCCACCAACAGTGCACACGGGTTCCCTTTCCTCCAACTGTCTTCACTTCTTAACGTCACGCGAGGCTCTAAAATCCAAGTCGAAGATCTGCCAACCCAACAGACTTACAATACCATGGTCTTTAAGGGTGAGACACGGTTTTTGTCCATTTTATTTCTACAAGTTTCATCCAGTTAAAAAAGAACACATTTATGGAAACTGTCACTTTGGTACCCTTTCAAGAGTTCCAGCCAGATTAACACAAATGAAGAAAACACAACTTTCCAATTTTCATGTACAGAAACGTTAAAACTAAAAGTAATTAAAGAAATACAAAATTTAAAACTATACATCCTTTCTCAGCTAGCAATTATTAACTTTAAAACAACAGTGCACCACTTTGCTAGCAAAGATGAAGTGAAACCCAGCACCCTGAAGGAATCCTAGGTCTCAAAAACCGTGTAACTGGTTTGGAAGGCAATTTGACCATATGTACAGTTACCCATAAAAAAAAGTTACACTCTTCTCAAACTCAGCTAAGAAGATAGCGTTAGTGTTGTGACCTGAAAGGCAGACAAAAAAATGAAATGTGAGCCAAATCTAACAGGCAGGCATTTTAATATTTCTAAGCATTCTAGTCCAGGACAAGTGACAAATCAGGGAAGAACCAGAGGTAGACAGACTGGCTGAGTCCCACCAGGTGGAGAAGGCCTTCCTGCTCAGAGCAGATGGTGAGTCCGGGAAGGTCCAGGTTGGCTCAGTCCGCAGAGACAGGAAGAGGAGGTGCAGCATGTGGGTCAGACGGTGGAGGGGGCCCCAGGTCAGCAGCACCCCAGCTTCCCTCATCCCAGCCCACGTGGTCCCCCAGATGAGAAGCCCGACTCGCCTGAGATGACTTCCTTACTGCCTTAGTGGTGTCTCTAAGCCCTGTGGGAGACTTAGATTTTAATATTTTTGTGTTTAGCTCCAGAATAATCTATGTATTTGACATTTAAGTTGTTTGCAGTACGCAAGAAAATTTGGCAAATTAATCTTAGGTTTTAGCCTTGATTCCAATTTAAAAGTATAACTGAGTTACTGATTTTACACATTTCTTTTTTAGTGAAAAGGCACAAGAAATTTTTTTGCATAAATTTCATTTATGCAAGTTTACTGACTGCCAGGGACTATTCTAGGTCCTGAGGGTGCAGCAGTGAACAAAACCAAGTTCCTCGTCCAACGAACGTCACTTCCCGGTAGAAGGTTTGGAAAGTCTGAGAACTTGAGATTCACTACACGTGTAATTTTAAGTTACTGGATCTACTGAGAAGGTTTTATTTATGTGGTCAGATATTTAAGGTGCTTAAAACGAAAAGTGTATCTACTAAACTTAAAACTAGGGTTCAAAATGCATAAGGAGATTTAAGTTGTATATGGGACCGATCATTAAAAATGGTACATGTAGTCTGATCATCTTGAGTTGATCAAAGGCTTTCTTATGGGTGAAAGATCAAAATTTACTAAACTTAAAAGAGAAAAATGAAATCTATAAATCCTAACAAAAAAGCATAGAGAGAAAAACAGGCCTGTAGCTTTGTAGCCTTAACAAATGTTGATTTAAAAATAACCTCAAGGGCTTCCCTGGTGGCGCAGTGGTTGAGAGTCCGCCTGCCGATGCAGGGGACACGGGTTCGTGCCCCGGTCTGGGAAGATCCCACATGCCGCGGAGCGGCTGGGCCCGTGAGCCATGGCCGCTGAGCCTGCGCGTCCGGAGCCTGTGCTCCGCAACGGGAGAGGCCACAACAGTGAGAGGTCCACATACCGCAAAAAAAATAAAAAAAAATAAAAAATAACCTCAAATAATCTCTTCTCAAAAGAGAAGAGCTCAAAAGCCTCATTTCAAAGGGCATTAAAAACTCACGGCAAGCGGAACAACTAAGCCCGTGCACCACAGCTACTGAGCCTGCACTCTAGAGCCCGCGAGCCACAACTACTGAATCCTGCGAGCCACAACTACTGAGCCCACACACCTAGAGCCTGTGTTCCTCAACAAGAGAAGCCACCGCAATGAGAAGCCCGCGCACCACAACCAAGAGTAGCCCCTGCTCGCCGCAACTAGAAAAAGCCTGCGTGCAACGAAGGCCCAACGCAGCCAAAAATAAAAAATAAATAAATTTATTAAAAAAAAAAAGTTTGATGGTTTTTGTGGAGGTCTTCTGTAGCCGTGGTTAATTAATCCTGAAACACTTCATGTCACTATACTTTCTGGTGGACTGCTGGGTAAGAAATGCCCCCAGTCTGTGCAGGCTAACCTTGTACCCGCCAACATTTCTAACAGCTTATGGAGAGTCTACTGGTTTTTCTCAGCACACACAGATGCAATCCCAATCAAGATTCCTGCTGGTTTTGCAAAACTCAAAAAATTTCAAAATATCCTACAAGGCCACGAGTAACAACTAAGAAGTGGGTAGCAGCACAGGAACAGGCAAACAGGCCAATATAACAGCAGAAATGAGGCACCGGACTCGTCAGGGCTGGAAGGAAAAGTACCAAAGGTGCAAACAGCTTTGGAATTGGGATGCTTTTACAAACACCTCTCTGAACTCAATCAATTGCTGCGAAGTGCTGGTGAACCCGGCGTTCTGGTGCTGCTCGCCACACACACCGTATGTGGTCAACCACGCGCCCCCGCTTAGCCACGGGCACGCGGACTCTCGGCGACCTGGGCGGGCCAAGCAGCAGCTCCCGCAAGATCAGAGCCGCGTCAGAGTCCTGTTTACGCGGCCCGCGCTAACGCAGGGACGCACAGAGAGCTGGTCCAGAGGGTCCATCTTCATTTCGCACTGCCAGCGTTAGTGAGGGCGGGAAGGAAAACGAGGGAGGGGCTGTCTTCCCAGGGTCTATATATGTCCAGACCTACGTGCGGCACTTTCAGAGCGCATCCCCAAACCCTGACACGCCTCCCGAGATGGGGGTCTTTGTCCCCTCCTCTTCAACGTGGCCTACACTCTGCTACTTGCTGGGAAGCAGGAGAGCGCATCCGGAGCAACGCTGTGTGACTCCAGGGCTGCGGAAGCTCCCGCCGCCGTGTTCACCAGGACACTCGCTCCTGGAGCCCCCAGAAGTAAGAAGTCTGACCAAACAGGGCGCCCCCTGCGCTCACTGTGAGGAAGCCCAGGCCACAGCGAGAGTCCACGCAGAGGTGCTTTGGTCAGCGGCCCAGCTCGTGTCCCAGCTAACAGGCAGCATCGACTTCCAGATTTGAGAAAACCCCTCCGAAAGACTCCAGCCCTCAGCCACCCAGCCATCCTAGCTGAGGACCCCAGCCTTGTGGGGCAGAGACGGGCCGTTCCCACCGCAGCCCTTGCGAACTCCTGGCCACCAGACCCATGAGCAGAGCGAGGTGGGCGGCCTCCTGTGCCCCCGCCAGCAGGGACCGGAGCGCTGGGCAGTCTCTGGAGCCCTGCTGATGAGCAGACAGGTACAAAGAGGCGGAGCGCCTTTGAGAGGCCGATCTGTCTGGCTCCCAGGCCCTGCCATTCCTTCTGTGTGCTATTTCAGAGAACACAGCAGAACTGTCTTGTACAAATTAATAAACAGAACCCTTAATTAAATAGAGTTGGGAGGCCAGCAGGCGCACTCCCACGCCCCGACGGTAGGGCCGCCCGACAGAAAGTGCACAGACTCCTCTTCCCGCCTGGCAAGGCCTCAGCCAAGGAGACACTGCCCAGCCCCACCCAGCAGTGAAAAGCCACCGGATGGTCCCCATTCCTCCAGCAGACTCTCGACTCCAGAGCCCTCCTCTTCTGGCCACGCAGGGCCTTGCACGAGCTCCCCTTGGTTGCAGACCCCAGATGTCAATTCTTCGTTGGTCCCGAATAAACCCAGTTTTGCTGGAGAAGTAACCAGCAGTCTATCTGTTTTATGGCAACCGTTTCTAAGATAACTGTACAACTCACAAGGAAGTCAGGCGAAGGTTTGACAGTCTGACAACTTGGATGCCTACAAATGTTAATTACATCAATTCAATCTATGAATTATAGTGTCATTCAAAACGCGAAACACTAAGAGAATGGATGAAGAAGGTGAACCACCAGGTACACACCACAAATGACCTTCAGTCATGTAACGTTCAACGCTGCACACACGGGTAACTCTGCTTTGCAAACATTAACGAGTCTAAAGAAAATGACGGCCTGGTGGTAAGAAGTGTACAAGTGGCATCTCCCAATAACAGCCAAGGTTTGCAAGTCAGACATCTCCAAAATATCCTAACAATTACTGAAAAGGAAAGGAACTCCTCCTTCCTGACCGATCAACATGTATGAGAAATACATGATGCAGCCGCCGTATGTTGCCAGCACATGGTAACGATACTACCCGTGAGCATGTAAGAGTTGAAATGCTGGGCGATGAAGACCCCAACTGCAACCGTCAAGTTTATTTTCCAGAATTTCACTTTGGAGAAGAGCCACCTGGTGTTGATTCAACAACTAAGCTTTTAGACACAATCACGGACCATCACACCTCCACTCCCTGAGCTCCCCGTGATATGCCTCCGGGCCTCTCTCCCATGGCCACTCTTCCCAACCCCACCCATCCCCCAAGTCCATTCTCCACACTGCAGCCCCAGTGATGGGATTTCTTAAGGCTTGCTGCTTTCCCTCTGGTATCAATTTTCAGAGGAACGTGCTGGTTCCCTAGCGTTCCCGAACAGTGACCAGTGAGGCTGTGAGCCACGGGTTTAAACATGTAAAAACTAAGTACAGCTTTTTTATATATGTATATATTTTCTGATGTTCCAAATTATCCCATCTTTTTCCAATGTAAGCCCCTTCAGTTACCTCCTACAGCTTTTAACACACTAGTAATCCTTGATAGCTTTCTTGCTTTCAGGTAAAACGAGATACTCCAGGCTCATGTTGTTTATTTTCTGTGTCAGACCCAGACTTTGCCATTGATCCAAGGGGCTTTGATTCCAATGGGAAATGATATGTAGAAACCACAGTCTAGGTGTTGTGTGCTCATGGCTACTGGTTGGTCACTGTTTCTAGCCTTTCCAATGGACAGGGATAAGAAATGTTTTCTCAAAAAAATTTTTTAAAAACAAATTAACACTGATACCTCCAATTCAAATTGGGGATTACAGGGTATTTACTTTACTTCAAATTAATATTTGTATATCTCTTTTCTTACCCTGAAAATACCTTCCAAATGACAGTAACATAATAACTTATTGATCATTTTATATATGTGTGTGTATGTGTGTGTATGTATATATATCTATAGTTTCAAAATAATATGAATATTGCTACTAAGAATACAAGTACTAAAAATTGTTTAAGATTTCTTTGTAGTTCCTTTGTCTTCAGGATTTATCCTACTAGGATAGATGTACAATCCAATTTGTTTTGAAGTCACTGGAAACAATAATTCTCTGTGCACTTAAGCCACCAATTCAATTCCTAGTTAGGTTCTTGGTTTTTTTTTTTTTTGGCTGTGCTGGGTCTCTGTTGCTACGCGTGGGCTTTCTCTAGTTGCGGCGAGCAGGGGCTACTCTTCGTTCGCTGTGGTTCGTGTGCTTCTCACTGTGGTGGCTTCCCTTGCTGCAGAGCACGGGGTCTAGGTGCAGAGGTTTCAGTAGTTGTAGCCCACAGGCTTAGCTGCTCCGGGACATGTGGGATCTTCCCGGACCAGAGATAGAACCCGTGTCCCCCTGCACTGGCACACAGATTCTTAACCACTGGACCACCAGGGAAGTCCTCTTTTCTTTTTTTTTTTTTTAAGTATAATTTCCATGTTATTGTGTTTTCAGAGAAGAGTATTTCTTCAGTCTTTAAGGACTTAGTTCCTTACTTGGGCTTTGGTGGAGGCCATGGGGCAGCACCCGCAGGTCTAAGTCAGGGTGGGAGAGTTCCAACCTTCCGGCTTCCCGAGAACCATTCTTGACTACCATGCTGTGCTCACACAGTAACGTACTTTCACATATAGCTTGGGAAGCACACAGGTGTCGAAAACACTTGCTTCGGAAAAGTCCCTGATGGCTTCGGCCTCTACTATGTTCCAAATGACGAACTTCTTAATGGGCTTATTCTTGGGCATGCATTGGGCACAGCTGGCTCGGCCCCTTTTGGCGTGACCATTTTTCCTTCTTGGTCATCTTGGAAGCAAGGAGGCAAGGGAGCCCTAGTTAGATTCTTTTGATTCATTTTGCTTTAATTTTTAGGTAGTCCTCCCCCCTCCTTTTGATTTAATTTTACTATAGAAGATACGTTTAGAAACCTAATCTATAACCCTGTCCCCTCTCCAATAAGGAACCCCATTTTAACTAGTCTGGGGTTTAAGCTTTTTTATCATAAGCAAATATTTATACACCTCTCTCGGATAAAAGTGCATGCTCTTCTCAGCTCTGGGCCTTCCTTTTCTCACTTACCGTACCCTAAAGATGCTTCACGGTAGGTTGTCATCACCTTCACTCCTGTTTACAGCTGCAGACTGAGGACTACAGGTGTAGCAGACTCAGTGCAGTTACTTAACCAGCCCCTCTGTGGACATGGGTATGTTTCCAAGTCTTCAAAGGGATCTTCTGGAAAACCCAAATCTGATCAAGACACACCCACTTAAAACCCTTCAGAGGATTCCGACCGCCTACAAGATACAGATCATAACTTGTAACGCAGCACGACTGTTCAGCGTGATTGGGTCCTTACTGCGCTCCTCCCTCCCTGCCCCCCATCACCCCACTCCCCGCACGGCCAGCACACCAGGCCCTTCCAGGCTCTTCAGAGCCCTGGGCTTCCCTCAACCCCCAAAGCCTCTGAGCACAGTTCCCACCCCCATCTAGACTGGTCATCCTAATCCTCGGCCCCTCGCCCACTCCTGCTCCCTTGGACCATTCACATCAGTCATCCCCATCTTAGAAGAGCTGCCCCTGACCTCTGACCCACATCTCAGAGCAAAACATGCCTTCCTTTTACAGTCCTTCCGACAGCTGTAATCTTACATTATTCGGATGGGCCTTGGATTAACTTGTGCCTTTACTACTTCCTGGCAGGAAGGAGCCGTGTCTGTTTTTGTTCACCATTATACTCCCCACCACCAAGGCAATGTCTGGTACACAGCAGGTGCACAGTAATTTTGTTAGTGAATGGTTGTTACATTTAACACAGTAAGTATCTGTTCCATGAAAGTCTGATCTAACTCACGCCAGTGCCTTTTCTTTTCTTTTTTTTTTTTTTCTTTTCAGTGCCTTTTAAAAATGATAGATCTTGGGACTTCCCTGGTGGCACAGTGGTTAAGAATCCGCCTGCCAACGCAAGGGACACGGGTTCGAGTCCCGGTCCGGGAAGATCCCATATGCCACAGAGCAACTAAGCCCATGCGCCACAACTACCGAGCCTGCGCTCTAGAGCCCACGAGCCACAACTACTGAGCCTGCATGCCACAACTACTGAAGCCTGCACATCTACAGCCCGTGCTCCACAACAAGAGAAGCCATTGCAATGAGAAGCCTGTGCACCACAACGAAGAGTAGCCCCCGCTCGCCACAACTAGAGAAAGCCTGTGCACAGCAACGAAGACCCAACACAGCCATAAATAAATAAAATTTTTTTTAAAAAGAATTTCTAAAAAAATTTTTAAAAGATAAATCTTGACTACCTTCTCCATTTCATCTAAAGTTGCTGGTCTGTACAAGTTTTCTACCTCCAAGTTCAATTCGTATTTATTTATTTAGTTGCACCGGGTCTTAGTTGCGGCAGGCAGACTCCTTAGCTGCAGCATGCAAACTCTCAGTTGCGGCATGCATGTGGGATCTAGTTCCCTAACCAGGGATCAAACCTGGGCCCTCTGCATTGGGAGCTCGGGGTCTTACCCACTGCGTAACCATGGAAGTCCCTCCAAGGTCAATTCTGATCATTTATATCTTCTTCATAAACTATCCACAGCTTTTCAAATTTACTGCCATCAAATTGTACATGGATGTTCTTACTTGTAAAATTTTCATATCTGTAGTCATATCCCTTTTTATTTATTTATTTTATTAATTTATTTATTTTTGGCTGCGTTGGGTCTTCATTGCGGAGCACAGGCTCTAGGCATGCAGGCTCAGTAGTTGTGGCGCACGGGCTTAGTTGCTCCGTGGCATATGGGATCTTCCCGGACCAGGGCTCGAACCCGTGTACCCTGCATTGGCAGGCGGATTCTTAACCACTGCACCACCAGGGAAGTCCCCATCTTCTTTTTCCTCTAAAATGTACTATGTATGGCTCTAGGGCTGTACAAAAACAGGCCGCAGTGGGACGTGGCCCATAGGCCTGTAGTTTGCCAACCCCAGGCCTAAAGTTTAGCTGTCCCAAGAGACATGTTATACTTGACAAATATAACCCCAGCTACAGTGCACTCTGACTCAGCTTTGGTGATGTCAAGTCTCTTGCACTTTTCACTTAATCCACACACACGCTGGTGCGGCCAGGCAGCTCCCTCCCTCCCAGGCTGCCACACCCACCCAGCTAGGCTTCAGTTTCCCAGCAGGGCACCTCCCCAGCTGCTCTCAGAAGCTGCTCTAAGAGGTCCACCAATTCCACTAACCGAGAAACGCAAGAAATTCTGGGGTAATTTCAGTCTTAGTGGCTGTGAGAGCCGGTTATGAAGCCAGAAAAGGGCTGGGAGACAATACACACTATATCTCTGGATTTTAGGGGGCAGTTACTTATCTTTCCCAAAACATTTAATTGATGATCCTTTTCTAAACCAAACCTGTGTATTAATAAAGCTAAGAAAGCTGTCAAGGAACCCAAGACTCTCAAAATTCTATATTCAAAAAAACAGATCCTTTCCAAGACACCTTGCAGGACACCAGTTGTACGTCACTACAGTGCAATCAATTTTCATTCTGTGTGTGGGAGGGTTGAGGTGACTGCCACTCGAGAACACCAGTCAAATGTCCCCTGCCTTCTATCCTGGCTCCATGTCCCATCCCAGGGAGGTGTTCAGTCAAGAACTCATTCTGAGGAAAACGTTTATCAAGATATCACTTTATTTTTCAAGCAAGGTTTTGGGAGGTACCACTTGAAGTTTAATCTTCAAATAAAATCAGATGTTAAATCCTGTTAAAATCTATCCCCCCAAAATATTTCCAAGCCAACCACCTATGTCCACAAGAGACACAGCAAAATTCTAACAACAAAGGTGTTTAATGGTTTCAGAATCCATTTCAGTAAATTCTGAGCTGAATGGCCTTTCACAGCTGACAGAAGTTAAATTCACACCACAGCTTTGTTTTTAGGACCGTGACTATCACTGGCATCATTAAAAACTGGTATTTAAAACTTTCATGATATACTTGCTGTTAACGGTCAATGAATACGTTGTAGGAAAAACAGGAACCCCAACCCTTCAAGGCAAGGGCTCTTTCATGGGACAATCTTTCTCCCTAGGGTACTGCTGAGCTCAGGGACAGACCACCATGGACGTAGGCCTGGCAGCACCATCCCTACCCTGATCGGGCTGGCGCTCAGCTTGGCAGCCCAGAGGATGATCAAATAAACATGGGAAACAACAAGACCTAAATGCTTGAAAGGCTTCACGTCGGGCATGGCCAGAAGATAAAAGAGATTTAGGCAAATATTTAAAATGAGAAATGTGTCAATTTTGTAAATACATGAAAACATATGTAACAACACTGACTAAAAACACAACTCAAAGGAGCTGAACTGATGAATTTGTAAAAATTTATGCCTATCCCATTAAACTCGGGTTCCACACAAGGCATTTTGGGAAATGCCGTTCTAGGTCAGTACCTCTCAACCAGGGGGGATTTTTGTCCCCCAGGGAACACTTGGCGATATCTGAATACATTTCTGGTCGTCACAACTGAGGGTGGGGGTCCCTCTGGTGTCTGCTAAAATCCCACAATGCACAGGACACGAAGTACCCAGCCCCAAATGTCAGTGGGGCCCCAGCTTTGAACGCCTGCCGTAGAGGATCACAGGGGTGTTTCACTTAGGCTGCAATAAATTGTGCTGAAATAAATATTTGTTTTATAGGGTTCTTTTTTTCAATTAATTTATTTATTTATTTATTTATTTTTGGCCGTGTTGGGTCTTCGTTGTTGCGCGCGGGCTTTCTCCAGTTGCGGCGAGCAGGGGCTACTCTTCGTTGTGGTGCACGGGCTTCTCATTTCTCATTGTGGTGGCTTCTCTTGTTGCAGAGCACGGGCTCTAGGCGTGCGGGCTTCAGTAGTTGT
Source organism: Mesoplodon mirus (assembly GCF_964341445.2). Lineage (NCBI taxonomy): Eukaryota > Metazoa > Chordata > Mammalia > Artiodactyla > Ziphiidae > Mesoplodon > Mesoplodon mirus. Next base: position 144,430,846 of record NC_138982.1, on the reverse strand, counting down.
GGCACGTGGGCTCAGTAGTTGTGGCTCGCAGGCTCCAGAGCACAGGCTCAGTAGTTGTGGCGCACAGGCTTAGTTGCTCTGCGGCATGTGGGATCTTCCCGGACCAGGGCTTGAACCCATGTTCCCTGCATTGGCAGGCGGATTCTTAACCACTGCGCCACCAGGGAAGCCCACATATTTGTTTTAAAAAAAACTGTGCACAAACACATAACTGAACTTAGACTATCACAAAGTTAAATTCCTGATTTTTAATGCAAAAAAAAAATACAAACTTTGTTAAAATGTCTCAAACAACGTGTGACATATAGTGAGGGCTTGCCAAACTCTCGTGAAGGCGTTCTCTCTGAAAGTCCGATCAGACTGTTCAGGAAGCTGCGATCACAATTCCTACCATCCACAGTCCCTTCCGAGTGACCCCGCCCACCACTGCAGATCCTGCTGAAAGGAGCCCACCCCTCCCTGGGGAGAGCTCGGGTACCAGGAGCCCCTGGCGCCCAGGTCGGCACCTGGGGGACACAGTGGAAGGCGAGAGAGCTCTCACCCTGTCTCCAGGATGTGCGCTGGGAAACAGGAAGAGGATGAGGTGGGCAGAGCTGGGAAACGGAGAACCTGCAGGGAGACAGCGTGCAGAAGCAGACAGTGTGCAGAAGCAGCCAGCGGTTAAGAGCAACAGTGGAAGCGAACGGGGAAGGTCAAGACCAGGGTGGCAGCCGGATCCCACCAGGGCCCAAGCCGCAGTTCCATCAGCCCCGAGGCCCAGCACTACCTTGGTCCCTAGATTCCTTTTTTCCTTTTTCCTGTGTGACCCTAAACCCCTGGACTTGAAGTCGGCCCGCTCCCTGCCGTCCTGGGGCCTGTCTACAACAGCCAGGCGTCCATCAAACACAGACGCAAACGCTAAAAGCATTTCCCACCACGTGCCCTGCAGCCTGCCACCAACAAGGCTCTGCTAGGCCAGAGGTTACACCAAATGACACACACCGTTTGGGTGGCAGGGTCGCCCTGAACAGAAATAATCCCCCAGACAGGAGCGCATCACCCCATACTGAGCAGCTCACCCTGAGGGGAGGGATGACAAAGCCTGCTGCTGGACCCGTCAGGACGAGCACACGCCAACACTGAAGGGAAGACTCAGGACAAAGGGCATCTGAAAGGTTCGCTGACTCACTGGCCCTCAATCCTGCCACGTGACTGACCAGTACTTTTGAAGACTCTGACGAAGCCGTAGGACCCTTTCCCCAGGGAATCCTAGACGGAGCGAAGCAGCCGCTCTGTCCCCTCCCCAGGTCCCCCAGACGCGTCCTCAGAGCCACAGTGCCTCTGCATCAGGAGTCTGAAACCACCTTGTCAGACGGCAGGTCTGCTGGGTCAGTACCAGGCCCTCTGTGAGTGAGACTCCCAGAAACAGTGACTAGACCAGTGGGGCTGACACACCGACACCAGGCACAGCTGCTGGCGACGGCACCCAGCAGCTAGGCACCCTGTCCACTCGCTGGAGGGCAGACAACACGGCCGGAGGGGCCTCATTTGATGGGGGCCTTTGCAGCCAGGCCTTTCCGACCAAACCACCATGCCTCCCGGCCCCTGAATGTTTATTCTAGCAATTTCCACACTGAACCTTTTCTGCACTGTATTTCACTTTCCACATCTTCTTAAACAGATCGTACAAGACAGAACAGTAACCTATCACAGTTGTGAGTCATCACAACTGGTGTCAGGCGGTAAACCCACGTGGCCTCACCCCACTATGACCCCATACTGTGAAGCTCTGGGTTCCCTCGGCTGCACTGTTTTTACTTCCTCATCTCCCTTACCATCAGTATAAGCATTTGAGGAAGGAAAAAGGAGGCACATACATATTCCTACTAAGGGATGGGCTGAGAGTAAATAGCCTTCCAGTGCACAGGTTCTTAACTTGGTCTCTGTGAACCTGAATGAGAAAAAAAAATCACATCTTTATTTGCAATAACATCTGGCTGAAATTTAACACTCATTCAATTCCACCGGTAGACATGAAATCCTGAAGAGCACCTGTGACTTCTTCATCACCCGAAACCACAGGTATTTTCACAAACCATTAGCATCATACACTCAAAAAGAAATTATTAGAGCCAGTGTTCAATCTGTTACTAAGTGAGCTACTAAAAAGCATGTAAAGAAATGTATCACCAGTTTGGTTCAATATTTTGATAACTGTACTTCAGTGTAATAGGTTCTCTTCTTGATCCTCTCACTTTTTCTAAACGTTTGTAGGAGGAGTCTGGAGGCCAGCAGAGCGCCGGGAAAGGTCCCCTGAGGCGCATGATTTGCATCAGTCCAGAAGTTTCAAGGTTTTCTTCTAAACAGTTTCAATTAGTTTGAAACAAAAGCGAAAGTTATAACCAGAATGTTACCTTTCACTAATCCTAAGTAATACTTTCCTAAAGTTACAACACACTGATACGGAAATGTAAATGCAGTACACTAGAGGACAGCTGTTTACACCCAGTTCCATTAATGCTGACACTTAAATCCTCAGCATAGAACGTTCATCTTCTGAGTCATACTTCACCTACCATAGTTCAATTCCCACTTGTAAATCTCCGAAGCAGGAAGAGTCCTTCCACTGCTGCCTTCCGAAAGCCCTGTGTCAGTCAATATCACACAACCGTGCATCGCTGATTCAACCAAATGCTGTAACTAAACGATCTACATACCACTCTCCACGCTCAGTAAATTAGGAAAAAAACTGATGCAAAGCAGATTTGAGTCAGTGAACCATTTTCCAAATGCATGTACAACTAGATTTGAGAGTATCACCAATAACTGTACTGGAAAAATTTTTACATTTCACTTCGATTCTTCCATACAATATTCAAAATACATTATATAGGGCCTCCCTGGTGGCGCAGTGGTTGAGAGTCCGCCTGCCGATGCAGGGGATGCGGGTTCGTGCCCCGGTCTGGGAGGATCCCATATGCCGCGGAGCAGCTGGGCCCGTGAGCCACGGCCGCTGGGCCTGCGCGTCCGGAGCCTGTGCTCCGCAACGGGAGAGGCCACAACAGTGAGAGGCCCGCATACCGCAAAAAGAGAAAAAAAAAAAAAATACATTATATAAAATTATGTATTATATAAATACATAAATCCCTTTTCAATATGTCAGGAAAAATCAAACAAGTATACCCAACGAAAGCTGAGGGTTTCATTTACCATAAAGTAGAAAGCACTCCCTTCCTAAGGAAAAACCAGTAGTTTCTATTAAAAACTAAGTCTTGGGATCAAGATTAATTTCAACCCCCTTACGAATGGCACATCTATCCTGGATGGTTGCAGGTATGCGATCAAATTTAATAAATGCATATTCGCGCATGTATAGGTATCCCCCCCGCAAGGATCTGTCTTCTGCCCTTACCCGCCCCCCCCCGTCGCCCCGCTCCCCCCCCCCCGGGACTCCGACCCCAGCAGCACGCACTGAGACGCATTCTAGGAGTCAAACTTCACGAAGGAGAACCTGGCTGGCCGAGGCTCGGAACCGCTAACAAAACAGCGTTTCAACAGCCCCGACGATGATATAAAGCAGACTAACGCTCCCTGCCTTTTCTGAAATGACTCACGATCTCTTTCTAAAGGAATGTGGAATTCCAGCGAGTGGCCAGACCGTGCCCGACGCGCCCAGGCCTCTACTTCACATCGGCCGTTTATTACTCGCGACGCATTTGTCACTCATTCCAGACACCGAGCACTAGGCTCCCTCCCAGTCTCGGACTCGGCGGCGGCCACCGCACGGCCTCGGGGGACCCCCGAAGCACCCCAGCCGCCGCCGCCCCCACCCCCACGACGCCGGCCCCGCCCCCGCGCGCGCGCCCGTTCCCGGCCCCGCCCCTGCGCGCCTCCTCAGCCTGGGCCCCGCCCCCGCCGCGCGCCCCCCGCCCCTCCCGCGCAGGGGCGCGCGCCGCGCTCCGAGAGGGACGGTTAGGAGCGCGCGCCTAACCACGGGCCCCGCGCGGCGGCGGCGGCGGCGGCGGCGGAGCCTTCCAGAAATTTCCGCGTCCCTAACCCCACACCGAAAAACAAGCGGAGCGCGCCCTCGCGCCGGCCCGGCGGACAGCGCCCCTCCCCGCGGCCGCGGTTCCCCTCCCCCACCCGCGCCCCCTCCCCGCCCCCTGCCCCGGGCGGCGGGTCTGGCGCGGCCCTCCCGGGCGGCGGCAACCCGCGGAGACTCGGGCGGCGGCGGCGGGGCGGCGGCCGCGGCGCCTGCAGGCCGGCGTGATTGATAGTGACGGGGCGGCGGAGCGGCGGCGGCGGCAGAGCGGTTGAGTGACAGCTTACCTGGGTGCCAATCTTCATCACACTGACAAGCGGCTGCAGCAATCGGGACCCGCAGTGCCGCGCCCGCGTCCAACCGTCACGCCGACGCTGGGCCACGCGACACAGCCTCGCTCAATGGGAGGAGGGCGACGCCGACGCGCGCCTCATCAATATTCACATAGGGGGCGGGGCCTTCCGGGCCCGGGCCCCGCCCCGGCCCGGCGCCGCGACGGCCGGGGGCGGGGCCTGGCGCCGGGGGCGGAGAGTTCGCCGGGGGCTGGCGGCGGCCGGCCCCACCCCCGCCTCGCTCCCCAGTCGGGCCCCGCCCACGACCGCCGCGCCGCGGAGCGAGGAGAGGCCCACCCCGCTGGCCGCGAGCCCCGCCTCACTACTACGCAGCTGGGGGCGTGGCCTGATCGCGCCACGCCTCCTCCGCTCGCTCCTCAGCGGCCGGGGGAGGTGTGTGCTGGGGCTCCGGTGGGCGAGACCATCCGCGATGGTCCGGCAGGGAGGGCGGGCTGTACCATCCGCGGTAGGAGCCTCGGGTCCTCTTCGCGCGCCCGGGCTGCCCTCGGAGGCCGGGCCGTGCGGGCGTTTGGCGCCCAGCGCCCTACTCTGCGCAGCGCCCTCTTTGTGTACAGGTCCGCGGCAGCCCCTCGCTTTCTTCCCCGCGATGCGCACGTGCGTCCCGAGCGCGGCGGCTGTGCCCAGAGACCCGCCTGACCCCGGGCGCCCTTAGCCCTGGTCCGGGCTCCAGCCACCGCAGCACGCTCGTCTCTGGTCTCGCGCTCTGCCCTCAGGCACCTGTCCCCCGGTGATCCACGCAAGGCCCCGTCTGCAGGTGAAGTGGCCTCCCTTAGAGCGACCCGGAAAGTGTGGTCCGTATTTCAAGGTGGACTTTCAAAGGCGGTGCTGCCTTGCGCCCGCGGGCCCCGCCGGTGGCCGTGCGCTCCAAGACGTTAAGGGAAGGGCAGGCCTTCCCTAGTGCAGAGGAACGGGGCTTGGCCGACTGCCCATTTTTGCAGAAACCTTCCTCCTGTGTGGGATCGCTGTCTAGAGAAGGGCTCCCGCGCTGCTCCGGGAAGAAGCAGACCCAGGACGGGAACACGTGGCTGGAAGGTGCCTGGGGTGGGTTCAGTTGTGAACAGCTCGTCAGGACATCCATCCCTCCTCTAAGTCTTCAGCATTCCACCAACACCAGGAAGCCACAGACAGTCTGTGTGGCCCTGCAGAACGGCTCTGTTTTCCAGAGAGTAGGTCGTAGCAGCGCTTGGGCTCAGGGGAGGCCAGTGAGCCACTGACCAGTGGAAAGCTGGAGAGAGGGGACCCCAGAATCTCAGTGATGCAGACCGGCTACCGATATGTGCAGGGCCCAGTGCAACATGGAAATGCACGTCCCTTGTTCAAAAGGTGTTAAGAATTTTAAGGCAGGGACAGCAGAGCATTATACGAAGCTCGGGCCCAGCCGTCTGCACTGGTCACAGGCGCGGTGCAGCAGCCGTGGCCTCACTGGCATCATTCTGGTGCTGGCCCAGGGCTGAAGCTTTCACCTGGTTCCCATCAGGTGTGTGGGGCAGCAGCGATCTCGGACCAGGAAGACCTGGGGGTGTGCAGCCCCCTGAGAGCCAGGTACAAGTTACCGGGCAGGTGAGGCCCAGGCCCTGCGCCCCAGCCTGGCCTCTGCGCCGGGTCTCCTCTGCCCGTGGCCCCCACGATCCGCCCGCTCTTTCTTTTCTCCTCTCTACAGGGCCATCCCCAGAAAAGAGGAAGAGCTGCAAGTGCCGTCAGTGATCCCCTCCAGGTTTGCGGCTCTAAGGCTCACACAGTTGGGGGCCCTCTTTAGGAAAAATAATTCAAAATGAGGTAGAAGTGGGGTCACGGAGGGCGAGGCTTCCTTTGCTTCCGTTTACCTCCCTCCACAGCCTGCCCCCTAGTATTGGCACCCGGGTGGTTTACTAACAGAAAAGGAACGTTTGTGCACAATCAGCTCTTCTGAGTACTTTCCTTCCAATTTCTTTTTTATAAAGATTTGCTACTATTTTCCCAAGGACCACGTCTAGGCGTGTGACATGAAAAGCCTCATATAATTGTTTATAGAACTGTCCAGAAGACAGCAGGTGCTGTGAGGCCAGGAGGGGAGAGCATAATAGGTGGGCACAGGCAGGGAGGCGGAGGAACGCTTTGAGGGACCCACAGGAAAGGCAGAAAGAACTCTGCCAAGGCGCCGGCCAGCCTGACAGAGCCCCGCTCTGTGCAGCCCTGTCTCAAGCTGGAGCGGGTTGGGGAGAATGTAGGAGAAAGGCGAGCCTTGGACCCTGCCTGGCGGAGCTTATGAGCCAGTGCACAAAGCCTGGGGTAGCCTAGATGGGGTGCAGGGAGCTTCACTGTGTGGGGGACATTACGGGGTGAAGGCTGGAGGAGGTGACGGGGGCAGGTAGGGCTTGGGCCATCCTCAGAGGATGGCTGGGATCTGGGGCTTGGGTAAGAAAAACGAGTGAGAAAAACACCTAAATATAAGGGCAAGTCTCTTGGCTTGTTATGGCGGCCAGTGTGGCTGATGTGTAAGCTGCTTCAGTTTGCATAGGTGAGCAGGAAGTCACCAGCGATGAGTAGGGGATGATCCTTTTAAAAATATGTCAGACCTCATCACTGCTGTGCTCAACCCCTCTGAGTGTTACCCATCTCATTCAGAGCAAAAACAAAGTCTATGCAGAGCCCCTGAGGGTCTCCCAGATCTCTCTCCCCTCTGCACTTCTGACCTCAGCTCCCACCACCCTTCCCCTCACCCACTCTGTTCCAGTCTGCCACCTTGCGGCTCCTTGCTCTCTGCAAGCATGATTCAGCCTCAGGGCCTTTGCACTGCCTATTCCCTGTGCTTGAAGCACTCTTCCCAAAGATATCTGCATGGCTTTCTCCCTCACTCCCTGAAATCTTTCTCAACATCACTTTCTCAGAAGAGGTTTAGAATTGCAAACTCCCAACCCATTCCCTATCCTCCTCACTGTGCTTCCTCCTCTGTGGTACTTGTGTAGATACATGTAACATATGATGTAACTGTATAACCATGTAACTTGTTTATTATGTCTATCATCCAACACTCCCACCCCCAATAAACACACACATAAACACTAGAATCTACTCTCCAGGAGAACAAGAATTTTACTCTGTTTTGTTTACTGATGTATACCAAGCCCCTGTACTAGTGCCTGGCAAGTAAATATTTGTTGAATGCCTGAACGAGTGCTTCTGAGGCATGGTGTATTGGTTATCTATTGCTTCATAAAAAATTATCCCAAACTTAGTGTCTGAAAACAACATACATTATCTCAAATATATGTGGGTCAGGAATCCGGGTGTGTCTTGAGTGGGTCCTCTGCCTCAGGGCCTGTCACGAGTGGCCGTCACAGCTGGGGTCTCATTTGAAGGCTTGACTGGGGAAGGATCCATTTCCAAGCGCACATCGTTGTGGGCAGATGGACTGAGGGCCTCAGGTCCTTGCTGGCTCTTGGCTGGAGGCCCCTTCAGTTTCTTGCCACATGGACCTGTTCAGAGAGGAAAACAGCAGCTTGCTTCATCCAAGCCAGCAAGGAATAGAGTCTACTAGGCAGACAGAAGTTACACTGTTATGTAAAGTAATCCCAGAAGCATCTTCCCATCACCCTTGTCTATTCTATTGGTTAGAAGCAAGTCTCGGGTCCTGCCCACACACAAGGGGAGGGGGTCACAGGAAGACACAAACACCAGGAAGAGAGGATCCCCCAGGACCATCTTAGGGCCCACCCAAGTGGTATTTCGTTTTCTGTGTAAAAGAGAGCACTGTGGTGTAGTCAGAAGAGCCCTGGGCTTGCAGTCTGCAGTGCTGGGGGTGGAGTCTGGCTTTGCCACTTGCCGTGTGAATGTGGATGAGGGCACTTGACCTCCCTGAGATCCAGCTCCCTGCCTTCAGTGGGGACTGTCGTACATCTCTTGGGATTCTGCAGAGGATGCAATGAGCTGCGTGTGGAAGGCTCCCAGCACACAGTGAGTGCCCAGGGCCGAGACTGGAGGACCCACGGGTCATCATGCCTGAGCCCCGTTTTTTTTAATTGTGTAACTTTTTTATTATGAAACATTATCTATCTGCAAGGAAGCAGATAGCATATACGTACATTTATATAATAATAAAAGGAATATAAATACTATTTCCCAATCTTGGGAGATAGAACAATGCCATTACCTTTCAAACCCACCGTCCCCTTTCTTAAATGCTTTTCTTTTTCTCTAACCAGAAATAAACATATCCTGACTTCTGTTTTTTGTTTTGTAATTCCTTTGCCCTTCCTTATAGTTTTACCATCTAGGTTTGAAATCTCAAATAATATATATATTTTACTTTTCACTGTTTTAAAACAATATTTGAATTTTATTGAGTCTTGTTCTTTTAACCTAATCTTTGGTTTGAGACATCCATTTATGAGTCTGCACAGTACTGAGGTTCACTCGTTTTTAGGGCTGTACACTATTCCATCTGTATAACCACTGTTTATCCAATCTACTCTTTTTTTTTTTTTGACATCTTTATTGGCGTATAATTACAATGTTGTATTAGTTTCTGCTGTATAACAAAGTGAATCAGCTATATGTATACATATATCCCATATCCCCTCTCTCTTGCATCTCCCTCCCACCCTCCCTATCCCACCCCTCTAGGTGGTCACAAGGCACTGAGCTGATCTCCCTGTGCTATGCGGCCGCTTCCAACTAGCTATTTTACATTTGGTAGTGTATATGTGTCCATGCCACTCTCTCACTTCTCCCAGCTTACCTTTCTCCCTCCCCGTGTCCTCAAGTCCATTCTGTAGTAGGTCTGTGTCTTTATTCCTGTCCTGCCCTTAGGTTCTTCATGACCTTTTTTTTTTTTAGATTCCACATATATGTGTTAGCATACAGTATTTGTTTTTCTCTTTCTGACTTACTTCACTCTGTATAACAGACTTTAGGTCCTTCCACCTCACTACAAATAACTCAATTTAGTTTCCTTTTATGGCTGAGTAATATTCCATTGTATATATGTGCCACGTCTTCTTTATCCATTCATCCGATGATGGACACTTAGGTTGCTTCCACGCCCTGGCTATTGTAAATAGAGCTGCAAGGAACATTGTGGTACACGACTCTTTTTGAATTATGATTTTCTCAGGGTATATGCCCAGTAGTGGGATTGCTGGGTCATATGGCAGTTCTGTTTTTAGTTTTTTAAGGAACCTCCATACTGGCTGTACAAATTTACATTCCCACCGGCAGTGCAAGAGGGTTCCCTTTTCTCTACACCCTCTCCAGCATTTTATCCCATCTACTCTTAATGAGATTTGGACTGTTCTTTCTTTGCAAGGATTATAGACATGATATTAATATTCTTTTGCATGTCTCCTGGGGTACACTGCAAGAATTTCTCAAGGGTGTGCATCTGATTAAGAATTGTTGGATCGTAAGATATAATGAGTGGCTAAAGCAACTCCCAGATGAAGTTGCCATTAAATAACGTGGGGAAGGCTCTGGCAGAGATGGTATTTGGGGGAAATTCAAAAGTTCAGTTTTGTGCATGCTGATTTTGAGGTATTTTCAAAATGACTTCTGAGAATAACAAGTGAGTGTTTTGTAAACAATCTGGAGTTTGTGAGAGAGGTTATAGGTAGAGATACAAATTTGGGACTTGTATCAATCAGGAAGATTTCAAGAGCAGTTTAATAAAAGTACTATTTTAGGGCTTCCCTGGTGGCGCAGTGGTTGAGAGTCCGCCTGCCGATGCAGGGGATATGGGTTCGTGCCCCGGTCCGGGAAGATCCCACATGCCGCGGAGCGGCTGGGCCCGTGAGCCATGGCCGCTGAGCCTGCGCGTCCGGAGCCTGTGCTCCGCAACGGGAGAGGCCCCAACAGTGAGAGGCCCGCGTACCGCAAAAAAAAAAAAAAAAAAAAAAAAAAAAGTACTATTTTAAAAAGATACTTAAGTATCCAGGGGGAGCAGTTTAGTAAAAGTACTATTTTAAAAAGATACTTAAGTATCCAGGGGACTAATTAACAACAGACCACTGTGAACTCCTAGGCTGAAGGGAAAGGGAGCGGGACCAGTCACTAGGACGCTGGAGAAAGATGTGCTTTCCTACCTTTCTATCTATCTACTTTGTCTCTCTCTGTGTCTCTATTTCATGGCTCGTGGTTTTGTTTTTATTTATGTTATTTTTAAATTTTTTTAAAAAAATTAACAATAATTTTATTTGTTTACTTTCACCTATGTCAGCAATTTGGGGTTTTTTTGTTTTGTTTTGGGGGGAGTTTTTTGCCACAGCTTATTTTATTTATTTATTTACTTTATACAGCAGATTCTTATTAGTTATCTATTTCATACATATTAGTCGTATACATGTCAATCCCAGTCTCCCAGTTCATCCCACCACCACCCCCCGGAGCCCTGGTTTTCTAAAGAGGACAGTTCGAACAATTAAGTCTCTAAAAGATCAGGGTGGGAGACACTGCCCCTAGCTGTGACAGTTCCTCCTCAAGGATCCCAGCACAACGCAACAGAGAAATGGCAGCCATGGCCAATGTTAAAAAATAATGTTGACCAAAGAAAGAATTGTGACTCTCAGGCAGACGTGCAATCAGCAGGTGGCAAACAGCTTCCTGAGCTTGTTAAATGAGTGAGGGAACTGGTAAGACGTTGCAGCCAGTTCAAAGGAAAATGCAAAGAACAGACATCTATATAGGCAGGAATATTGGCGTGAACTTGCAAATTGTGCAAATCTGGCTTTGGGTGGGAGGATTTGGGGACCATGGGGTGAGGGTTGTCCCTCCATCACAGAGTCCATAGACAAAAATAATTTGCATTGTTACCCGTTCTCTACAACTGTAAGATAGGTCAAAGGCAAGGAAAAGCTAGAATCAGATAACCCAGAAGGGTGAGCTCTAAAGAATGCATAGTTGCCCACTGGAGACACCCAGCCAACGTTTTTGTTTATTCCAGGTGTCCTTACACCAGGTGTATTACTTTGCTAGGGTGACCGTAACAAAGTGCCACAGACTGAGTGGTTTAAACAACAGAGTTATTCTCTCTCAGTCTGGAGGCCAGAAGTCCAAGATCAAGGTGTCAGCAGGGTTGGTTCCTTCTGAGGGCTGTGAGGGAGAATCTGTCCCAGGCTCTCCCCTAGCTTCTGGTAGCTTGCTGGCAAGCTTTGGCATCCCTTGGCTTGTAGACGTACCACCCTGATTTCTGCCTTCGTGGTGTTCTCCCTGTGTGCCTTTGTGTGCCCAGTTTCCCCCCCTTTTTAAGGGTATCAGTCAGATTAGATTAGGGCCTACCCCAGTGACCTCACTGTAACTTGGTAAAGACCCTGTATCTCCAAATACAGTCATATTCTGAGGTCCTGGGGGTTAGGACTCACCATATGAATTTTGCGGGGACACAATGCAACCCTCACACCAGGAAATCCTACCCTGGAAACACAGCTGGCCAGGCAGAATTGTGAGGTGGACTAGGGCCTGATCTCTGGTCACAGCATCAAATCGCACCAGGTGCGTGCTGTGTGGGTCCCTTCGCCACCCATAGGTCGGCGTGGTCCCGTGGCCATTTTATGATTGGTCACCACACCTCCAAACCAAGGCCTCTCCTGGCCAGTGGGCTCCAGCCCTGGCACCAGAATGGCTCGGCTTACTTGGGGTGACTCTCTGTCCCTAACTGAAAATCTGCTCATCAGGAAAATGTTGATTGAGGCCTTCTGGGGGCGGGGGCGCTGCAGTGGCCCTTGTCTCCCAGGCTTGCCTCCTGGCCAGGCATGCTCCCCTGAGGTGAAGCCAAGGATACCAAACACCAGTCAAAAGAAGCAAACAAACAGCAGATGCTACAGTGAAAAGCCAACTTCCTCTTGGTTTTATCCTGACCTTTTATTAACCAAGGTTTTGAACTAAGTCTTATTTACATAAACACGTTCCCTGATGCAATCTCATGTTTTTAGGCCGTGAAACCAATTTTCTCTTTATCATTTTCAGACACTCAGAGCCTTAACTGAAATACCGGATCGTTCCGTAGATTTTTCCTACATTAAACTATATTGTCCAGTTAAAAAAAAAGAGTATGAAACACCGTGCTAGAGGACAACGATCCCTGGCTCTCGCCTGACTGCACAGCCTTTGGACAACTTTGCCAGTGAAAGAGCTTTGTTCCAACCACCTGCCCCAGTGCAGCTGTGTCGATGGCACGAAGCTTCGTCCCGCAGCTCCTATTTCACAGCGGTCCCCTCTCCCTGGTCTCTTTGCGGGTCACACCATGATGGCTGCCCACCCCTCAGATGGACCACAGGTTCTGGAGTTGGCTGCTCCCGAGGAGAGCCGGGTGGCGACTTTTTTGAGCGGGACCAGAACAGACCCCCTCGGGCCACGCAGCTGCAAGTGGCACGGTGACCCAGCTGCTCGCTTGCAACCAGCGACTTTCCCAAACCAGCTGCTGCTTCAGCTTCCTTTGTGATCGGGCCAGTTTCTAAATTGGGTAACGGTCAAGAGGCATGGTCTGTGATGTCATGTATGTAAAAATCTGTTGCTCGTTGAAGTTACAAAAGTAATGACAACACGAGCTTTCACTTTGTTCTGATCGCTGCCACCGGCGTAGGGGGTCCAGGGTGGTGGGTGGATGAAGCCCACCTCTGCCCGAAGAATCCAGCCAGGCTGTGCATCCACTTCCTGGTCTGAGAAATGGAACTAATAAGCAGAATACAACTTCTCTTTATTGTTTGCTATGCAGAGTGATCTGATTTAAACATGACTCGAAGGCCCCTGCTTATTTTACCAAGCACGATGTCCTCAGCGTTCCTCCACGTTGTAGCAGGCGATAGGACTTCCTTCTCTTTTAAGGTTGAATAATATTCCATAGTCTGGATAGACCACATCTTGTTCATCCATTCACCTTTCAGTGGACACTTGGGTTGTTTCCACCCCTTGGCTAGTGTGAGTAATGCTGCTCTGAACACGGACGTACAAATACCTGAGTTCCCGCTTTTAGTTCTTTTGGGTCTATACCCTCATGGGTGTGCGGCAGTATCAGTGATTTCTTTTTTTTTTTTTTTTTTGCGGTACACGGGCCTCTCACTGTTGTGGCCTCTCCCGTTGCGGAGCACAGGCTCCGGACGCGCAGGCCCAGCGGCCATGGCTCACGGACCCAGCCGCTCCGCGGCATGTGGGATCTTCCCGGACCGGGGCACGAACCCGCGTCCCCTGCATCGGCAGGCAGACTCTCAACCACTGCACCACCAGGGAAGCCCCAGTATCAGTGATTTTTAAGACTCCTTTGCTTCCCAATTTCTTTAGCTGTCTTTCTCTCCCCTCCTACCTCATGAGATACTTAAGAGGTTAAATGTATAAGATAAAGAAATTCCTAAAAATGAGGAATTAGGAAGTTTAGACTTATATTTCCCAGAGGGATTGGAATGAGTCCCTTTTTTTAATTTTTATTTTTTTGCGGTACGCGGGCCTCTCACTGTTGTGGCCTCTCCCGTTGCGGAGCACAGGCTCCGGATGCACAGGCTCAGCGGCCATGGCTCACGGGCCCAGCCTCTCCGCGGCATGTGGGATCTTCCCGGACCGGGGCACGAACCCGTGTCCCCTGCATCGGCAGGCGGACTCTCAACCACTGCACCACCAGGGAAGCCCGGAATGAGTCCCTTTTTACCACCCTGAATTCTCCCAGTCAGAGCCTGCCCTGTCCCACTTCGCAGCTGGCTTTGGGTTCATGAAAACATATACAGTATTAGAAATTAAGACTAAAAGATTGTTTTTAAAAGATTTTTATTCATTCATTTAAACTTACAATAAGAAACCGATTCCATGTTACTCAACAATAAATAACTTTATGAAAAATCATTATTTTCAAAAAATGATTAGTGAGAACAAGGGACTTGTTTCATATTTTTGCAGATCTCTTTAATGTCTGGCTTGATAAAAGACAGCTGGATTCTCATAGCTGCTTCTGTGTTCAGTCTCTTGTAATATATTGTTTTAGTTGATGTCTGTGAAGAAAATTTGACCTCGCAGGCATGTGTAGCAGGAAAATGGAGGAGCGTTTATATAGGTTCTCCACCAAAACTGACACGTGAATGTTCCTTACAGGTTCATTGCAACGTGGACTCCAGCAGCACTGAAATGTACCTTTCCTGCTGTTAGACTAAAACCCACTGGGCTCTCTGGCACTTTGGATGGATCTATTACCCACACATGATTTTATAACATGGCCATTTGGTCATTTGGAAAATATTAATTCACTGAATTGTGCAGTTATTCCAAATGTTGACCCATTTCACTAGACAATATTAAAAATCACAGTTGTGCTGGATGTAAATTGGAGCAGCCAGTATGGAAAACAGTAAGGAGACTCCTCAAAAAATTAAGACTAGAACTACCATATATGATCCAGCTATTCCATATCTGAGTATTTATCCAAGGAATACAAAAACACTAATTTGAAAAGATAGATGCACCTCAATGTTCATAGCAGCAGAATTTACGATAGCCAAGATACGAAAACAACCTAGGTATCCATCAACAGACGAATGGATAAAGATGGTGATATATATATGTACCATTATGTCCCCGTGAAAAGGCAAGGACCGTCTTAGTATTATTAGAAAAGTAGATTTTTTAAAATATCAGTTATCTTTTAATTGAAGTATAGCTGATTTACACTGTTGTGTTAGTTTTTTTTTTTTTTTTTTTTGCGGTACACGGGCCTCTCCTGTTGTGGAGCACAGGCTCAGCGGCCATGGCTCATGGGCCCAGCCGCTCCACGGCATGTGGGATCTTCCCAGACCGGGGCACGAACCCATGTCCCCTTCTTTGGCAGGCGGATTCTTAACCACCACGCCACCAGGTAAGCCCAATTGTGCTTCCTTTTAAAAGAGAGAGACAACGCACTCAGGCCAGAGGAAGACAGAGGCAAGAGCTGTGAGATGACCCAGTGTGTGCAGCTGGCACTGGGCATGGGCTCAGCTGCATTGGGTCAGGACAGGATTTCCTGGGCTTCGGCACCTGGGATGGTTAGTTTTCTGTGTCAGCGTGGCTGTGCTGGGGTGCCCAGCTGTGTGGTCAAATACCCGTCTAGATATTGCTGTGAAGGTATTTTTCAGATGTGATTAACGTTTGAATCAGCTGACTTGGAGTAAAGCCGAGCACCCTCGTAATGCGGTGGGCCTCATCCGACCAGTTGAAGGCCTTTAGAGAGAAGACAGAGCTTCCCTGCGGAGGAAGGAATTCTCCCAACCGACTGTTTACCAGAATTTCCAGCTGCCAACCTGCCTGCAGACTTCAGGCTTGCTACTACCCACGTGGCATGAGCCACTTCCTTAAAATCAATCTCTCTCTGTCTCTGTGTCTGTCTCTCTCTATGTGTATGTCTGTATCTATCTATCTATCTATCTCTCTCTCTCTCTCTCTCCATCCTATTGGTTCTGATTCTCTGGAGACCCCTGTTTCTGTCTCTAGTTAGGCCCTTAGAATGGCACGTTGAGGCCGCCACGAGAACAGGCAGCCTCCATTTACTTGCTGCACCATTTCGCCCTTCCCTACTGCGGATGGCAAGGCGGCCGTGGGAGGACCCTGGAAGCCTCAGGTCCAGGTTCTTCCTACAGGGATGATACAGCTGAGGCTCAGCCTCAGAAGACGTGCTTTCAAGTCCTGCTTCCTCTCTGCCCACAGCCATCAGTGTCCTTGGGAAGGGTGCCCTCCTGCCTGGAGGGGCTCTGGCTGCCCACCTGGCTGAGGAGGAGTGGGGGGTGGGTGGATAGAGAGGATGAGGTGGGACAGAGAGACGGTGGCCTGGCTGCGGGCCCCTCTCCCACCCCTGCCCGCCGGCCGGCCGGCTGCATTGGACTTTGCAGGGCCTGGGGTCTCTGTGGCTCATCGGGGAGGCTGATGATGGAGGCCCAAGGGGAGAGGGAGGCGGAGCTGGCACGCTGTCCTCCTGCCCCTGGGATGGCACGAAATTAGCACAGAAAGGAGCATTAAAATGAAAAAACCCCCTCATTCTTGGCTCTTTTCCTGATCTTGCTGAAATGAATGTTTACCATCTCTTGAGACAGAGAACAGAGCTGCTGCTTCTACAACATATTTTCAATGAGAAGAAAAGAAAGAACCAAGCCTGGCTGGGTGGTGGGCTGTGCCACCCTCTCGCTGCCCGTCGGGCTGGGTGGCCTCTTGTTTGACTGCATCACCATGTATGACATTATCTAAATGCACTTTTATTTTTTTTTTACTTTATGTTTTTAACATCTTTGTTGGAGTATAATTGCTTTACAATGGTGTGTTAGTTTCTGCTGTATACCAAAGTGAATCAGCTCTACATATACATATATCTCCATATCTCCTCCCTCTTGCGTCTCCCTCCCACCCTCCCTATCCCACCCCTCTAGGTGGTCACAAAGCACCGAGCTGATCTCCCTGTGCTACGTAAATGCACTTTTAGATCATGCAAATCAATGCACTTCTCTTACGTGCAAATATTAGTCAGGATCAGTGGAAAGATTAAAGAATAGATTTGTTACCCGAAAACAGAAAGTGCTCATGTAATTAGAGACCTGGAAGGAAACCCTGGGTCCTTTTATGGGAAGTTAAAAATGTCTGGACAAGTTGAGGGCTCTCAGCAGCCCCGGAGGGCCATGAAGCTGGGGCCGGGCCCTCATCCCGGCCAGTGCTCTTCACGGCTTAACTAACTGGGTGACCTCTTTTACTGCCTTCAGAGTGAACAAAGAACACAAACGCTTCCCTAGTAAAGATTCAGAAGGCTTGTAACAATGGGGTGGAATCACTTAAAATTAGCTAAGCTTTTGCCAATTGTATGTAAAAGTTTTCAAAGCCTTTAATAAAGCATTTCTTACTTATTCTGATTCCGCTATAAGCTTATCTACACCATCTTATTATCTCACGGCCAAAAGGTTTGCTAACTAAGATAAGCTTCCACTCCTGCCTTGTTCCAATCCTCAGCCATCCTGCGTTCCCAAAGACACGTTAGCTGTTTTTAAAAATTAGGGGGCTTCCCTGGTGGCGCAGTGGTTGAGAGTCCACCTGCCGGTGCAGGGGACACGGGTTCGTGCCCTGATCCGGGAAGATCCCATATGCTGCAGAGCGGCTGGGCCCGTGAGCCATGGCCGCTGAGCCTGCGCGTCCAGAGCCTGTGCTCCGCAATGGGAGAGGCCACGACAGTGAGAGGCCTGCGTACCGAAAAAAAAAAAAAAAAAATTAGGGAGGCCTTGAGTTACAGAGTAATTGGGGGTACATTTTTTGGCTCATATTCAGCAAAAGCCACGTCACCTTTCTCCACGATTATCATTTCTCAAAACAGCTGTGGGTCCCTGTCACCCAGGCCTGGAAGAATAAACTGCTTCCCCTGCATCAGCCAGTTCGGCAGCTCACACAGACTAACGCACACCCTGACCTGGGAGGGGTGCTCTTGATAGAACCGTGAGGAGTTCTTTTCCCTTCAGGGTTTTTTTTTTTTGCACCAATCTTTAGCTGATGATCTGTCTCCTATCACAGAAAGCTCAGGGGTTTGTAGGAAGCCAACGACATCTTCTCAAACATGCATCTTTCCAAGCAGGGGCAGGTTTGTTGATCTGCAAGGACGTGCCTTCCTCTGCTGCACGCACACTGATGCTCTGTGTGTCGCCGGCCACGCTTGGTAGCCTTGGTGTTGTGATGAGCATGGTTTCCTGGATGTATTGGCCTCTCCCGCAGGCTCATGAATCCCCACCGTGAGTCAGGCTGGTGGGAATTAACCAGCTGCTACAGCTTGTTTTTATTCTGTGTGCTCATCTGCCTCTGGGAACCAGTGATTTATAAATAAACATTTATTATTTATCATTTTCAAGATCGGAAATGTTACATTTATGGAACTCCAGAAATAAACTGTCAGCGACCAAGAAACATATTTTTGATGTATTGCAAATGTACTTCCCACGTCAACGATTTGCCCAGATGGCCCTCCAGTTTGTCAGTTGAAGATGAGCTCTTCCCTCGTAGCATCCGATGCTTTGAAAGTTTTATCTACCTCTTTCATGGCCATGCTTCCCATAGGGTCTAATCTATTTTCTGTCTCCTTGTCAACAATACCTCAAGGTGTGATGCAATAATTTGAGGGCCACAGAGTAGTAACTCGGTCTTGTATTTACGAGGCATCCTTCTCCAAGGGAAGCAAGGTGCTCTAAGGACAGCTCATGTGCGGTACACAGGGGCAGGTATTACTGTTATCTTTTTAACCTTTTCCTTTTGGAAACTTTCACAAAATTTTTGGCATGCACAAAAGTAGAGGGAAGAGTATCATGAACCTGTGTGGACTCATCATTCAGCTGTAAGATTATCAACATTTTGCCAATCTTTTTTTACGACTTTCTTTTTTTTCCCCCGAACAAACAACTCTTTATTGCAGGTTTTTTTCTTTTCTTTTTTTCTGGCCGCTCCATGCAGCTTGCAGGATCTTAGTTCCCCAACCAGGGATCGAACCCATGGCCCCTGTAGTGGAAGCATGGAGGGTTAACCACTGGACCGACCACCAGAGAATTCCCTGAAGTATAGTTGATTTACAATGTTGTGTTAGTTTCTGGTGTACAGCAAAGTGAGTCAGTTATACATATATATATATATTCTCTTTCAGATTCTTTTCCATTATGGTTTATCACAGGTTATTGAATATAGTTCCCTGTGCTGTACAGCAGGTCCTTGTTGTTTATCTATTTTATATATAGTGTGTGTATATGTTAATCCCAACCTCCTAATTTATCCCTTCCCCACCCTTTCCCCATAAGTTTGTTTTCTATGTCTGTGAGTCTATTTCTGTTTTGTAAATAAGTTCACTTGTATCATTTTTTTAGATTCCACGTATAAGTGATAGCATATGGTATTTGTCCTTCTTTTTCTGACTTACTTCACTTAGTATGATAATCTCTAGGTTCATCCATGTTGCTGCAAGTGGCATTATTTCATTCTTTTTTATGGCTGAGTAGTATTCCATTAAATATATACATATATATACCACATCTTCTTTATTCATTCATCTGTCAATATTTTGCCAATCTTGTTTCATCTATTTCCCATCCTTTTTTCCCCTTACATAGTTTAAAGCAAATCCCAGACATCATGCTATTTCACTGCAGTAGGATGCAAGTGTTAATAATTCCACTTTATGGGAAAATAGAAGCACTGAAAAGTATCACCCAGAATGATACACTGAGTCTGTGGGGGAAGGTAGGTACCAGAAGCCAACTTCCCCCCGTCCTAACTGTGCTCCTGCAAACTGACGCAGCCATCCCACACACAGATTGACTCGGGCATGTAGAGAGCATGTCACCCACGACACAGTGTCAGCTGGGACAGAGGTCTTCAATCAGGTCCGTCACATGAATAGATTCATCTCAGCCCACAACTATTTAAATAAATTAAGAGCTTACTTCCCGAAAGTAAAAATCAGGGTCCCTCTAGTGAATAACTAGGAAGCTAAAAGCCCCAAATTACATTTACTCAGAAGAATGTTATTTAAAAGCCAAACATATGGAGTCATAAAGAATAAATGTGTGGCCTTTTGTTTAACTGCAACCCTAAAAATGCTTATTTTTGTTGCTGCATTGACAGCCCCAACGTTCCTGCGAGGAGAATGACAGCAAACACCATCTCCCGCCAAGACATCCCGAGCGTCTGGGGTTTTCTGTTGAGCTTTGGATGCCGGGGCGTCGAGGAAACATTGCCAGGCGCGTCACCCCCTCCGGCCTCCCCACAGGGGTGGGGCTTCCGGGGCAGCTCCCAGAGGCGAGAAGGCCAGTTCAGGACTTTCCTTGCCGCCTCGAGGCACCCCCTGGGCAGCTGTTGTACAACAAGAATTTGCCGTCTTTGTCTCCGGTTCAGGCTCCACCCCTCAGACCACACCTGAGTTTATGCTAATGAGGTGACTAACCTTGGGCCCTTGAGAGCTTCAGGTTGGGGGGGCCCATCATGCCAGAAAGACATGGGTTTAGAGGGTGGGGACCTGGTGTCGAGTGACATCAGGCTGACCTCTGACCTCCAGGGAGGGCGGGGAGCGGGTGCTGGAAACTGGATTCAATCACAAGATCAGTGGTTCAGTCATGCGTACGTAACAAACCCCTAATAACTCCAGGCGCTGGAAACTCAGCTGCGCATCTGGATCGGCGGCTCACGTTGCTGTGCTGACGGGCAGAGGGCGCACCCAAGGGCCCTCCCGGACCTCACCTGTAGTCCTCGGGACCTGCTCTCCTGAGTTCTGTGAGTCATTCTGGCGAACGATGGAACTGGAGGGGGTGCCGGGAACCCCCAGATTTGTAGCCAGTTGGTCAGAAGCACGAGGGCCCTGGAACCCCCGAAGTGCAGCTGGTGTCCGGAGTGAGGACGGTCTTGCGGGGGGCCGTGTCCTCAACCGGCAGGGTCTGCACTGACCCCAGAGTTGGTGTCAGAGTCGTACCGCTCACCCCAGCGCACTCGCCTTGGGCCCAGGTGCCTGGTCCAGATCAGTCCCGCGATCACCCCCAGGTCTCCACATGGCACCCCGGGGGCCTGGGGGCCACCCCCTAAGAGGAGGCAGTACCTCCAGCCTCACCGCAAGCGCGGGGATGGGTCAGGGGTGGGCCAGCTGCCCTAACGTTTCCCCCTGTCGCCGCTTCGTGTACCTTTAGGGAACGGACCAGTTGTAGTAGATTTTGTTATCGAATAACACACGTCGTTGGAAGCTCAAATATAGAAGCAAACAAAAATATAGACGCCGATAAATGAAAATACCCCCAGTGTCCCCATGGGCTCTCGCCGTGCCCTGGAAGAGGTGCCCTTTCAGGGGAGGAGGAAGGCCGCCCGGTTCGCGCAGGGAAGGCAGGGATGCTGCACCCACCCCCCACCCTCCCCCTGCCCCCTCCGGCTCTGTGCCCTGAGGGACCATCGCACTGGCTGCCCCCAGGATCCTCCTCTGGCTCCCGGGTGGGCTGGCCGATGTGGGCACCTTCAGAAGGCAGAGGGTCGGAGGAAAGCGAGGGTCATGCCTGGGTCACCGTGGGTGCAGGGTCCTCGCCCGCTGTCACAGCCCCAGGCATCCGCCTGCCTCCCCGGTTCTGGGACCGCCCCTCCCCTGCCCTCCCTCTGGGGGCTCTCAGCTCTCAACAACCAACCCCATGTGAGGAACCAGCAGTGCCTCGTCCCTTGGCCCCGGCTCGCAGCCAGTGCCCACAGGAAGTGTCCTCAGATGACGGGGACCGTCCGGGAACAGGGAGGGGCACCAGAAAGCAGCCTACGCCCCGTGGGAGCAGCCGCCAGCCGCCCAGCACTGAGGGTCAGGGTGGGGAAGGCCGGGTGGTTCTGGTCCGACGAGGTTGGGGTGAGAGAGGACAGGCCCGCAAAGGTCACTGAGGGCAGAGGGCAGAGGGCAGGTACCCGAGGCCGGCAGACCCTCTGCGCGGCGGGGACGGGGAGGCCCCTCCTCCATCGTTGTCCTGGGGTCTCCCCAGTGTCAGATGTGGGAGACCCGCCTCATGGGCCGACAGCAGCAAACGCTGCAGAGGCCGCGATACCTGCACCCCGGTGTCTCAGGTTATCACAGGACCAGGAGATGGCGAAGGTGTTACCAGGGCAACACGGGCCCTCTCGCCTCTCTCAGAGATGCTCCAGAGCGGAGTTTCTCAACGTCTGGTCCAGTCCCACCTGCCTCTCAGTCACTGAGCATTTGTCTCAAGTGCGGATTATTGGTGCTGAGCCCCAGGAAACCCCCTTGCCCCCCACGACTTAGATAAGTCCGCGCTTCCTCACGACCCCCGCAGGACTCGCAGAAGATGCCCTTTTTTTTTTCCAGAAGATGCCCTTTTACACATAGGCCCTCCAATGTCCCGTTCTTTGTCTTGTGAAGGGTGAGCTGAGATTAGAATTGCCCCGTGAAACCAGCTGGACACAGAGACAAACATTTCCGTCCGGCGAACTGAGCCGTCTCTCGATGGCCCTGCCTGTAAAGCCCAAGGCAGGCCCCCTCCGCTGAGACGCTCTGATCTTGGGCATCCCCTTACCTGAGCAGCCTGAATAAAATCAATCTCCACTCTCCTTTGTTTTGTCCCCGCAGCTCCCACCCTGGGCCCAGGAGTCACCGGCGCCCTTGGGCGATTCCTACGGGGTCAAGTGTGTGAGCAGCTCGGCCCCAGAGGGAGCAGCACCAGGGCATCTCGAGGGCTGCACGGCCCGACCTCAGACAGACACTGCGCACAGCCAGGTGCGGGGCACGTGGGCGTCGGGCTGGGGGATCCGCTCTCCAAAGGCAGGTCTGTCCTCGGACTCATGTTCACAGGCCTCTCTGATGTGCTCCAGGGGGCAAAAATTAGACGTCGTAAATAGAAACGGATTTAAGTAAATCAACGGTAAGCACTTTGGGGTCAAAACAGCCTCTTCACACCCCAGGGACCCAGACTTCTATCCTCACCAGGTCCTCCCCACACAGCCTTTTATTGGTTTGTCATCACCCCTGCTGACAATGAGTGATCTTCCTGGGAGTATCCCAAGAACTGTGGTGGCTGCCAGGTGCTTTGGCACAGAATTCCTCTCTGAGTCAGAGCCCGAGGCCGTTAGCACGGGGGAACAGCTGCGAGGGCCACACCTCCTCGAGTCATTTGAAAATTTTATGATGAATAAAAACGATCCATGACACAGACTTATGCATTACATATTAACCTAATACCTCTACAGTTACACCGCCAACGGTCTTTCGTTGCACACATATTTTCCTAAGGACACGCCAACTCAAGTAGTAAAACGTTGACTATCCAGTGACACTACATAACATTTCCTCCTTCTGTGTTGTCAAATCCTTAGTAACAATAACAAGTCTAGGGCTTCCCTGGTGGCGCAGTGGTTGGGAGTCCGCCTGCCGATGCAGGGGACACGGGTTCATGCCCCGGTCCAGGAGGATCCCACGTGCTGCGGAGCGACTGGGCCCGTGAGCCATGGCCGCTGAGCCTGCGCGTCCGGAGCCTGTGCTCTGCAACGGGAGAGGCCACAACAGTGAGAGGCCCGCGTACCGCAAAAACAAAAACAAAAATAAAAACAAAACAAGTCTAACATTCAGTGAAAGGAGGAGAGCGAGGTGGAAACCCCAGGAATGGTAAAAGTGTGGAAAAGAGAATTATGCGTTTTAGATTAAATAACCAAAAGACTGAGCAGAAATACAGGGTCAAAAGGTGCTGAAAAATAAACCTTAAATATGGTTCAAGCACCACAAGGTCTTTAAGCTGTCCCCTGCGGGCAGGTGACCTTTGTTTGCAACAGTACACCTGGTGATGCCATCACGATGCTTTAAAGGACCCGGTGGCACAGTGAGAGCGGGGAAGGTGGGAACTGAAAGCCATGAGCCAGAAAAGGACTTGCTTAACTATTACATTTCAAATGGATAAACAACAAGGTCCTACTGTAGAGCATAGGGAACTATATCCAATCTCCTGGGATAAACCATCATGGAAAAGAATATGAAAAAGGATGTGTATATAAGTGTAACTGAGTCACTTTGGTGTACAGCAGAAATTACCACAACATTGTAAATCAACTATACTTCAATAAAATAATTTTTTTAAAAAAAGAAAGAAAAGGATCTGCTTGGAGGACCATGCTGGAGCTCGTCCTGCCCACAAACCTTGCTGTGCAGTGTTCACATGTTAACTCTACCCAGATCCATCTCCTTCCCTTCCCGGTCTCCATCTCACGTAGGACAGTCAGGTCCCCAGCACCCACGTGAGGTTTCAGCAATGCCTTTCCCCGTTTCTGTTTTTCATCAACTCTATCATTTAACAATTCGCTCTGAAGGGCTTCCCTGGTAGCGCAGTGGTTAAGAATCCGCGTGCCAATGCAGGGGACACAGGTTCGAGCCCTGGTCCAGGAAGATCCCACATGCCACGGAGCAACTAAGCCCATGAACCGCAACGACTGAGCCTGCGCTCTAGAGCCCGTGAGCCACAACAAGAGAAGCCACTGCAATGAGAGCCCCGTGCACCGCAATGAAGAGTAGCCCCCGCTCGCCGCAACTAGAGAAAGCCCACGCGGAGCAATGAAGACCCAGTGTAGACAAAAATAAATAAATTAAAAAAAAAAGAAATCTCAGCTTAAAAAAAAAATTCGCTCTGAAAACAGCATTTGGTGGCATGAAGCTTTGTCTATTTCCATGCAATAAACCCACATTTTAATTTCATGCCAGAGCATCCTTTCTTTTCTGATTTCTCCCTATTCCGGCAGCAGCGACTTGCCATATGTTCTGAGGGAGATGGTGTTTTCCTTTGGCTTCCCCCAGCTGGCTCAGAGCAGAGGATGAGGTATTTTAAGCCCCACACTTTAAAAACCTTGGCAAGGCTTCTGATGAACTAAAAGCATCAAGATATACTTGTAACCTGGGCTCTGATTAGTTTGGATTTTGTAAGGTTTTAACACCAGTGCTTAAAAGAGAGAAAAAAGGACTGGGGGAGCCCAGGTGACAGGTCGGACTCCATCCCTCGAGGGCTGGTCCCGCTCTGGGGCAGGGCTGGCATCCCAGGACAGAGCGTGTTGGTCCAGAAAGCCGCTCCGTGGCCCTCAGAGCCTGGAGGCAGCTCTTGCCAAGGGTATGCAGGTGGTCAGTTGGCCTCGACCACCTAAGAAAGCACAAAGAAGCTTCTCTCCAGGCTGCCCAAGTTTGCGCCTTTAATGTGTTTGCCTGGTTGCCTGTTTTAGATGTTAGACTGGCACGGCTGTGCCTGGCCATATTCTGTCCCTGATTTGTTCCACCCGTTACATCCCTGCTCAGCTGGGGATTCAGCAGGCGGGGTCAACAGAGGAAATAGCTTCAACCTCATTTGGTAAAAAGAGTTGCTTCTTTCTTTCTTTCTTTAAAAATTTTTTTCCAAAGATTTAAAATTTTATTTTTGAGTAAGTAATACATTCACATACTTCAAAAATCCAAATGGGTAAAAGGAACATACGTGGAGAATTTGTGTTCCAACCCACATCTCCGTCTGTCACAGGCATAATTCTAACATGGACCTAATCACTCATGCTGCCCTGGTATCTGTTTTGTGGAAGGTCCTCTCCTTGCGTGTGGGTAGACCTTGCTTAACCAGGTCCCGAGCAGCCCACTTTCTGGGACACCCATTTCCGTCTCCACCCTCCGCCTGGCCGAGGTACCCCACCACCCAGCCCCGCAGTGGCCGAGGAGCTGATTCAGTTTCACTCTTTCATTCCCAATATTACTTAGGTTAATACTTGATTTGTAAGTGTTGAACCCGGTATAAATGGAAGCTATTTTAATATGCGCTGGGCAGCAGGAACTGCTCGGGGCACAGGGCACGGGTGGTTTGGAGGGCAGAGTCTGCACCCCTCACCTTCCCCTGGGTCTTCTTGTGCCCTGATGTCTGGAGAAGCCTGTGGTGGGTGCCTGCCCTGTCCATCTCCCCTTTCACCAGCACCCTGTTCCCCCCACAGAAGAAAGGCTGGCTTCTCACTCATCTGGGAGACTGCTCGGATACATCATCCCAGGGATGTTAAAAAAAAAAAAAGAAATCTCCGGGGCACCCCGCAAAGAAACAACTCGCAATGTCGGAGGACACCCCACTAATCAAGGCCCTAGGACTGCACAGTGGGGCTCCCATCTTCCCTGGGCTTATATGTGTATTTCTGTTATGAACAAAATGTAGCATTAGAAACAGACATTTTGGCCTGTGTCATGATGTCGGGTATTTGGGGGGTGGGGTGGGCTTGAGAACAGTGGTCCCATGTAGCTGTGCCCCTTCCACCTCCGATTAGGGAAGAGGGACGAGGGTCCTCAGACAGCAGAGCAGACTCAAAGTCAGACCCCCTCCCCTGGCTCGAGGGTACGACTCCCGGCTTCATCCAGGCGACAACCTTTGGCCGGTCGGAGATCCCATCTAGCTGTGTGTCCGTCATGGAGCTGGGATCCTCAGTATTTGCAGGATGCAGGGGCACCTGCTGCACGTTTCCCACAAGGAAGTGTGTGGTGGGTGCTCTCACTAACTGGGGCTCAGCTGCACAGTTTTCATGATTTCAAGGAGGCGGGGAGAAGTCCTCACTTCTGACAGATCAAGGTAACATCCT
Source organism: Mesoplodon mirus (assembly GCF_964341445.2). Classification (NCBI taxonomy): domain Eukaryota; kingdom Metazoa; phylum Chordata; class Mammalia; order Artiodactyla; family Ziphiidae; genus Mesoplodon; species Mesoplodon mirus. The sequence goes on along the minus strand of NC_138982.1, from coordinate 144,404,449 downwards.
CAAGTAAAAGAAACAGATACTGGAGAAAATGGAATGTTTCATGTGTTCTCCAGACTTGGGAAAACAGTCACTGATTTTTGCCAAAAGATAATTGGTTACTATAAATCCATACTCTTTTTTTTTTTTTCTTTTTGACATGGGGCAATCCTGCCCGCTCTCACTCACTCCCGCCTGCACATATGTGTTATATTTAAATGACCTTAATGGGAAGTGTTGAGGCTTTTGTGTGAAGATGCACTCAGCCATCATCATGGCACGTGTGCAAGCTGGACGCTGACCCCAGCCCAGGGGCGGCTCCCCCATGGCTAAGGAGACAAGCCTCAGGCCCCTCCCGGGAGCAGTGGAGGGGCCAACCAAGGCTTCACACAGTCAGGTGGCGTCAGACTTGCAAAAGGAGGGTATTTGACCACAATCACTTAAGACCACAGTCTCTTGGGACCTCCCTGGAGGTCCAGTGGTTAGGGCTCTGCGCTCACCCTGCAGGGGGCACGGGTTCGATCCCTGATCAGGGAACTAAGATCCCATGTGCCAAAAAAACAAAACCAAACCACAGCCTCTTTCCACTCCAGGGTCCTCCATCACTTTCCCCTCCTGGCCGGCTTGGAGTGGCTGGCGGGGCACACTTTGTCTGGGTTTAGAGACATGTCTATGGGTTCACACCGACTTCCTGTGTGGCCGAGCTACTGAGAGCTGTCTGCCGTGGGCACGGCCTCCGGGGACGCTCCTGCTTCCCACTGAGCCAATCCGCCAGGCACGCGGATGTGAAGGTGGTGACCAGAGGGGAGATTGGAGTATGAGCATCACGGACACGTGCTATGACCATGTCCCGTGACCGTGAACATGTAGCATGCTTACAAACATGTGAAGTGAACGTGAGCTGTGACCACGTCCTGAGAGGTTGGGCAGCAGCAGTAGGTGGGGAAGGAGGAGAAGCAAGTTTTTGTTTTTTTTTTTTGTTTTTTTTTTTGCGGTACGTGGGCCTCTCACTGTTGTGGCCTCTCCCGTTGCGGAGCACAGGCTCCGGACGCACAGGCTCAGCGGCCATGGCTCACGGGCCCAGCCGCTCCGCGGCATGTGGGATCTTCCCGGACCAGGGCACGAACCCGTGTTCCCTGCATCGGCAGGCGGACTCTCAACCACTGCGCCACCAGGGAAGCCCGATTTTTGTCTTTTTTTTTTTTTTTTTTAGCGGTACGCAAGGCCTCTTACTGTTGTGGCCTCTCCCGTTGCGGAGCACAAGCTCCGGACGCACAGGCTCAGTGGCCATGCCTCACGGGCCTAGCCACTCCGTGGCATGTGGGATCTTCCCAGACCGGTGCACGAACCCGTGTCCCCTGCATCGGCAGGCGGACTCTCAACCACTGAGCCACCAGGGAAACCCTTGTCTTTTTTCATGTTTATTTATTTATTTATTTATTTTGGGCTGCATCGGGTCTTAGTTGCAGCACACATGATCTTTCCTTGTGGCGCACAGGCTTCTCTCCAGTTGTGGCCCATGGGCTCCAGAGCACGTGGGCTCAGAAATTGCAGCACACAGGTTAGTTGCCCCGCGGGCATGTGGGACCCTAGCCCCTGGATCAGGGATTGAACCCGAGTCCCCTGCTTTGGAAGGCAGAGCCTCAACCACTGGACCACCAGGGAAGTTCTGAGAAGCAAATTTTGAAATGCAGGGAGCCAGAAACTGGTCATGGAAAATTCTTTAAATCATGAAATATGGTATCAGATTTGATACCCCTCCATACCTAGATGAACAGAACTTCTCTCCGTGGGGAACAAACTCCATGATACAGTACATGCAATTAAACATAGGCCTTGCTTTCTCTTTTTTGATGGGAATCATGTGAAATTATATTTATCAGAATTCCTGTGCTTGAAACAGTACTACAAACAGCAAGGATGTCTGTGTGCGGTCACAATTTTTATGTATCCAGACTATCAAAAAACAAATTTTGATCAACCCTGCAGGTGGAAAGACTGAATTTTCTTTCTATTCTATCAAAATAGTGCTATAAAAATGCCACGCGAAGAAGCAATCAAAAACTATGCAACCAGGCTTCCCTGGTGGCGCAGTGGTTGGGGGTCCGCCTGCCGATGCAGGGGGCACGGGTTCGTGCCCCGGTCCGGGAAGATCCCACATGCCGCGGAGCGGCTGGGCCCGTGAGCCATGGCCGCTGAGCCTGCGCTCCACGGCGGGAGAGGCCACGGCAGTGAGAGGCCCGCGTACCGCAAAAAAAAAAAAAAAAAAAAAAAAAAAAGTATGCAACCAAAAATTATTTTTTTATTAACTGCTGGACACATAAAAAGGTATGTCAAGCCATTAATCAAAATATCATGTTATTCTTCTGGATTTTGCGAGGTTTATGGCACCTACCAAATTTTAAAATTTGTAAGCTATTTTTTCTCATTCTAAATATCACTTTCATACCAATTTTGAATTCATAATTGTGCATCATTTTTTTTTTTTTTTTAAAGTAGAGGGAAGGATTTATTTATTTATTTATTTATTTTTGTTTGTGTTGGGTCTTCGTTTCGTGTGAGGGCTTTCTCTAGTTGCGGCAAGTGGGGGCCGCTCTTCATCGCGGTGCGCGGGCCTTTCACTGTCACGGCCTCTCTTGTTGCGGGGCACAGGCTCCAGATGCACAGGCTCAGTAGTTGTGTCTCAAGGGCCTACTTGCTCCGCGGCATGTGGGATCTTCCCAGACCAGGGCTCAAACCCGTGTCCCCTGCATTGGCAGGCAGATTCTCAACCACTGCACTACCAGGGAAGCCCTGTGCATCATTTTTATTTACGAGCTCTCCATATTCTGTCAGATTCAGGCCCCACAAAACCTGAATCAATCCTCAAGAGTGCACTATACGTTCTCGGTCTTTTTTTTTTTTTTTTCCGTTAATTTTCATTGAACCTCTTCTAGCCTTAAGTACCAGTGATTCATGGATATAGGAACTAATTGAAAAAATAGTTTCAATACAAGTCACTAAGAAATACGTATCCAGTAAAAACTTACTTTATAAGTTTAGAAGTGTTTGTTAAAATTGGACTTTATAAATAGGTTACTGAGACTTGTAAAAAAATGCTTTAAGAAAAATTAGGTTTTTATTGAGTACTGTATTTAAAAAATTGTTTAAATTTTAAAATATATATTTTTTAAATTTAATATTAATTTAAAAAGTCTCTTCTGTACAAGAATCTGTCAGACATAAAAGAACTCATCTGACACTTTCAAAAATAAAAAGCATTAAATCATTAAATTTTAACAGATGGAAAGAAATTGAAGTAAAAAGGGAGTTCCTAAACGTCAGAAACACATTTTTTTTCAAGACACACTGGTTCCTAAAAATCCCACTGAATCAAGAAACAGCCCGTGCGAGCCCTGCAGAGCCCGGTGGCTGTTCTCCGAGTTTCTGCTCTAGGTCCCGGCTAACTTGCTCTAAAGGTCCAGCTGAGTCACCCTCTCAGGCTTCCCCCCGACCCCCCTGCCTCCTCCAGACCCCTTGGCTTGTTTGATTCTTCCTTAGTCGGGGTTCGTGACAGTTCCGTTGTCTTGCCACCCTGACCCCGTGCTCTGTCTTAGCTCCGTGCAGAGGGACTGTGTGGTCAGCCCGGCCCCCTCCGTGCTCTCCAATCCCTGGGTCGGAAACGAGCTCATTCATCTCCGAGCAGTTGGATTTCATTGCCTGGTTTTTTTCCCACCAAGGGCGCAGGGTGATATACTCTCTGGAGAAAGGAGTTAGATGGTAGATGTGGGGACAGACAGAAATGCTATCACCGAAGGCTAGATGTCCAAACACATGGAAAAGAAAGAGAAAAGGAAATGTATTTATTTATTTATTTTTGAGGTATGCGGGCCTCTCACTGTTGTGGCCTCTCCCGTTGCGGAGCACAGGCTCCGGACGCGCAGACTCAGCAGCCATGGCTCACGGGCCTAGCCGCTCCGCGGCACGCGGGATCCTCCCGGACCGGGGCACGAACCCGTGTCCCCTGCGTCGGCAGGCGGACTCTCAACCACTGTGCCATCAGGGAAGACCTATTTATTTTTTAATAAATCTATTTATTTATCTGTGGCTGTGTTGGGTCTTCATTGCTGCACGCGGGCTTTTCTCTATTTGCGGTGAGCAGGGGCTACTCTTCGTTGCAGTGCGCGGGCTTCTCATTGTGGTGGCTTCTCTTGTTGTGGAGCATGGGCTCTAGCGCGAGGGCTTCAGTAGTTGTGGCGCATGGGCTTAGTTGCTCCATGGCATGTGGGATCTTCCCGGACCAGGGATCGAACCCATGTCCCCTGCCTTGGCAGGCAGATTCTTAACCACTGTGCCACCAGGGAAACCCTGTAAAAGTCTTTTTATTATGAAAGTTCCCAAGGACTTAATAAGTTGCAGAGAACAGAATCGTCAACTACCATGTGCCCATCACCCAGGCTCAGCAATTTTCCCATTCTTTTATCATCTCTGCAGCTCAGCCCTTCCCATACTTTTTGTCAGAATATTTCAAATTACCAGTTTAAAAAAAATAAAACCAGACAGTGAAATTCTTCTCCTACAGGACAGAACCTGTTGTGGACTGAATGTTTGTGTCCCCCTCAAATTCATATGTTGAAGCCCTAACCCCCGATGTGATGGGAGGAATTAGGGCTAGAGAGGCCAGGAGGGTGGGGGCCCAACATGGGATTAGTGCCCTTATAAAAAGAGACGCCAGAAATCTTGCTCTCTGACTCTGCCATGTGAGGACACAGGGAGAAGGCAGACACGTGCAAGCCAGGAGGAGGGCTCTCACCAGACGTTGAATCAGCCGGCACCTTGACCTTGGACGTCCAGCCTCCAGAACTGTGACACAGTAAATGGGTATGGTTTAGCCACTGAACCTGCTGCATTTTGCCGTGGCAGGCGGAGCCCTGGCTGAGTGGTTCAGCACCAGTACTTAACCACATTAGCAATGCCAAAGGATTTACAGCTTCCCGAAAACAGAACGCTCTTCCAGCATCCAGGCCCGTGCATCACACCCCCCATCCCCCGTGCCTCGGAGACCGACCTTCAGGGCTCCCTCCACCAGCTACACCTGCACCGGTGAGTCCCTGGCCCCCTTCCAGCGTTCAGGTGAGACATCACGCCCCACAGAGCCTCCTCTGATGCACACCCACCCTCACCTCTTCTCCAGACAGCTGACTCATGTCGTGAGACTTGGCACGTGGCCTGCAATGTGGCTCACATGCCTCCTTTCTTTGTCAGGCTGTGAACTCAGGAGAGGCCAGTGGCCTTTACCATCTGTGAACCCAAGGCCCAGACCCAAGCCCAGCGTGGAGCAGACATTTAGACTGATGTTGATTCCAGGCCTGCAAGAGTGAAAACTACTCCAAAAGGAGCATCACTTTGGTGGTTAATATTTTATATCTTAGTCTTTGTTTCAGACCCCTTCTAGAATAAAGGCCAGAGGAGGGCGGAGAGAAGGAGGGCAGGGGAGAGGGCAGTAGAGCTGGGGCGCTGAGCACCTGGAGCACACCACCTAGCTGGCCTTTCACGGAATCAAATGATCTGTGGCCACCGCCTAACACTGGGGTATCAACACTTAAAACTGCGGCCCTCAGTCAAACCCTGCTCTCTGCCTCTTTCTGTAAGGCCCACAACAAGAATGGTTTTTAACATCTTTAAAGGGTTGAAAAAAAAGAATGACTGAGCTGCACTGACTGTACGTGTCAAAGCCAAAAGTATTTACCATCCAGCCCATTTCTGGAAAAGCGTGCCACCCCCTGCTTGAACAGACTGAATCGGTGTGCTTCGTTTCTATCTCATGCAGCCTCCCTGCAGGGTGGGGCACATCGTGCTGTCGGCGAACTCATCTTACAAACCTTTGCCTGCATCCTACACGCAAGGTACGGGGCCATGGACACACAGCGCTGGGGGTAAGCGAGGAAGCCACCGAGCACTTTCTTGGGTTGGGAGACAAGTAGGACGTACAAACTATCAGAACACAAACCTCGGGCCTGGAAGCAGCATCAGAAAAGCCACACGAGAACCTGCTGAGTTTCAGGTTAAGCAGCGGCCAGTAAGCATTAGAACCAGGGTCCACAATAAGCAGGGCCTGGACTTAGGGTCTCTGTACAGCCTCCTGCAGTCCCAGGGTATGTGCTGTAACAGGGTGTAAGAGAACCAACATCTAGGAAGATGTCAGAGTTCAGGTGACGTGGTGGGAAAAATATAAAAGGAGGTAGAATCTTTACCTTATTGAACTCAAAAACATATTAAGCCGGTTTAAAAATCTCACAGAAATGAGAGCAATACGTGTGTTCATGAATCACTTATGATTCATCAGCTCAGCTTCTGGAAATTCATCTTCAAGAAACAATACAAAATACAAAATGAGTGACATTCACAAAGATGTTTCTGGTAGCACTCTTTAAAGAACATGGGAAATTACACAAATCCAAAAAGCTGCACTTGGCGGGTAACCACGGTGTTGCCCCCAGATGGAGGATCAGGGGGTCTGAAGGCAGAGCCATGCCCGGTGCTGTTTGCCGTGGCCGCAGGAAGCCTTTTCAGGGGGCGGGGCAGAGGGAACCAAACTCCCAGAGAGACTGAAAGATGAGCCCAACAGCACTGGTTCCAAGGGAAATCTTCATGCAACTTAAAATATATTTGGACTGGTTTTTATGGAAAAAGAACTTCAACTCTCCGTGGCGTTAACAGCCCAGGGAGACACATTCTGTGGCATCAGAGTCCATGGCCCCCCCACACCACCACAGAGCACAGGGGTTCTGTGGGCCAGTGTGAGAAGCAAGCTATCAAATGAAAAACAACCCCAGGAGGATAGAAAACTGTACCTACATTATATGGTCGTATCTAAACAAAACTACCACCACCACCAGGAAAACCTGTTCAGTGTTAAAAATGGTTGGGTTAGCAGAAGGGATTTTAGGTAATCTTAGTATTTTCCATTTTCTTTCTTTTGGTAATGGGTTTTAGTGTTATTATAATAAAAAATGTGATTAGAAGAATCTTGCAGAGTTGCTAAGCCTCTGGGGTGGTAACAAAATCTGAGACATCTGATCACAATATTAGTTTTCAACACCATGTTTTCGGTCCTGGTATCCTTACTTGGACTCATTTTAAGAAATGCAGGATTACAGAAATGTGAGTCAGAAGTTATAATACACTGTACTGTTTGCTATAAACTGACTAGAGGCCAAGAACCAGAATTGAAATGAAATAAGGCCCACGAGTTTGGGCACACAAACATCAGGGAAGTGTGAGAACAGGCAAACCAGGAAACGTCCCTGGTGTGCAGACGGACCTTCTGCTTCGGGGGGGACGTGAGGCTCCAGCAGATGGGTGCAGTCTCTCACCCCAGCAACACCTCATCTGGATTTGTTACTTCTCAGAGCGGACTGTTTATTCCGGCCTCACAGGGGCCTGGTGCAGGCACCGAGTGACACACGGGAGCCTGCTCGCACAGCGCACGTCCCCAAGTGTGGGTAATGTTCCCGCAAATGACGGAGTTATTCGGCCAACCCAGAAACCCTCTGTGGCTAAATAAGCCGTCTGCCGGGCCACCTGGGACCCCAGCTGCTGCCGGACCCTGTACAACCTTCACCTGTGTGTAACGCCAGCGCTCGAAACTTCCCTGCGTTTACATCCCGTGCCTAATTCAAGTGAGCAAAAGAATTCCGATCCTTTTGATAATAAAATGCCATAATTTAATTTCTTTGCAATGCAGCAGTTAAAATGTGTAAAACGCCTGTTTCCAATTCATCAAGCACTAGGTCTACCAAATCAGAAGGCCCTGCTGCCCTTATCAACACCTTGCTGGTGAACCAGAAAACGCTAAACTGACCAGGGGCCCAGCATAGCAGAATCACACTGAGGGAAAACACCTACAATTCTCTAATTGTGCGGATTTGTCCAGTGACCCATACTTTATAATTAAGGAAAAATTCCCGGACTTCTCTGGTGGCACAGCGGTTAAGAATCTGCCTGCCAATGCAGGGGACACAGGTTCAAACCCTGGTCCAGGAAGATTCCCACATGCCACGGAGTAACTAAGCCCATGCACCACAACTACTGGGCCTCAGCTCTAGAGCCCACGAGCCACAACTACTGAAGCCCGTGCGCCTAGAGCCCGTGCTCCGCAACAAGAGAAGCCACTGCAATGAGAAGCCTGCACACCGCAACAAAGAGTAGCCCCTGCTCACTGCAACTAGAGAAAGCCTGCACGCAGCAACGAAGACCCAACACGGCCAGAAATAAATAATTTAAAAAAAATTTTTTTAATTAAAAAGAAAAGAAAACTTCCCTGCACAGAGATGCATCTAAACACACGGTGAATAAACCATCAGCAGGACTGCTGCCAATTCACAACTCACTATGAAAGGTGTGGAAGGGAAAGCAATCCTACACACCAGGCCTCATGACCACTGAGCAGATTTTATTTTCGCACGCAAGAATGCAGAAGGACACCGAAAGGTTCATCTTTAAACTGAGCTCTCAGTGGCGAGGTGACTCTCGTCCTGAAGAGGGCTGAGGCATCCTGAACTTCAAGAGCTCCAGGTTTAGGTCCAAGAAGGTATACGTGCTGTAGTCATGATGCTGGAGATTCTTGTAGGTGGTGTTGTCAAATGGCTCAGCAGGGGTGGCGGCCGGCGGGGACCCTGCAGGGGAAACACAGCACCGGTGAGGACCTCCGACAGGGAGGGAGCTTCTGAGTGAGTCAGCACACACCCTCACACACACACACACTCACATACCAAGCATTCTACATGAACCCTTCCTGAATGCGCTGTCTACTTAGAAAAGCCCATAAAGCAACAGTGTCTTCAAAAGCAAAATAATTAGCTGAAAATTTATACTAGAACATATAGCCTCAATAATGTAAGAAATGGAATAGTTTTTGCAACGTGTCTTAACATCTTAACTTTGTATACCTCTAGACTTGAAAATGCCGAGAACAGTTATGGAGGGACTTTCAGGTCATTTAAAGATGCAGAAAAAAAGCAGATCTATTAAAAATCTGTCTCTAATAGAAATAAACCATTCACAGAAGAGAAATTTAAAAGCAGAAACTAAGTGAGCCTTTTAAGTCTCTAAATGCAAGAAAATTAGATAAAGCCCAGTGGTTTTAATAATGCCACAGTTAAGGGGAACTGGAAATGAGACGTGTAGTTTCTGTTGTTTAACTTTTTTTGAAGAAGCTGTTGGTATACTTTAGATTCACAGACTAAGAAATACTTAGCCTTATTTCTCTAAGTGGAAAAAAGAATGGAAATCCACACACCTACACAACTGGTGATCTTAAAACTAAGAGCGTGGAGGAAGCAAAAGACACCCGGCTCTCCTGCAATGTGACCCGCGACACGATGGAGGCACAGCGAAGCTGCGTGGGGTGACAGCTCAGGCTGGTTAAGCTCTTACTGACCCTAAACCACTGCCGTCGGGACTCTCGCCACTCCTACTCGTGCGGCACAAAAAATAACTACAGTTTTCCACTATTTGGATTCATACCAAAAGTTCTGGTTTTCATTTTTTTGGTTGTATTAAATGATGTCTTATTTATAGAAGTGACATCTTTCCAATCTCAACAAGCAGAGTATCTTCGATGCGGTGCAGGGACATCCCAAGCAGATGCACTCTTACAGCCCAGGTGAGGAAGGTGCTGACTGCAGGGAAGGAGGGTTTGGAGAACTCTTGTCCAACACCAATCCCCCCGGCGGGCGAGGAGCCAGGCAGCTGGGCTGGGAGAGCTACCAAGTCGGCCCCCCTGTAGACGCTGCCCCTGCAAGTGAGCTGCGCTCCTGGGCAGTGTCTTTAGCTTCTGAAGGGCAAAGAGGATATTGGAAAAATAACACAACCATGAAAAAGGAGGGTCAAATTGTTTTCAAAAAGACTGCAGTCTGAAAACCCCCAATTCTATGTTATCATCCTGAAGGTTTTACAAATTTACAGCAGAATGACTAACAGAGCAGCATCAGGAAAGTGGCTCTTGACGTCTGGAGAAGTCTGGCAGGCGCTGGCACTTCGCATATTTATGAAAGAGGGAGAAGATGGAGAGGGAAGAAAACACGTAAATCCTGCCAACATAATGCAACCAGTAAGTATAATTCCAGGTAAGGTAAATTAGGCAAGGGGGAGGCTTTAAAAAGAAGAGAGCAAACAGGAAGGAGCGGGGTTTGTCAGTGATGAGTTTTCAAGAGCCACAGATCTGAAAACAGGAGACCTGCTTCACTGTCTTGCCATGATCCACCTAAAGCACACTGCATTTTATGAAGTTCAAAGCGCAAGAAAATGGTAAAATGATAGGAATAAAGTTTCCCTTTAAACACTTAGGGGAGCAAAAAAGCCCTTCATAAAAATTCAAAATAGAAAAGCAAAGCAGCCCATTGCGCTTTTTAGGAGCAGGAACCGTCTCGTGTAAATCAGACTCGTGCGTTTCATGGCTGCCTTCATGTCACGGCTGTACTCCCTAAAATGCAATTCTCCCTCAGGCATAAAGATGCTGAAGGCAACAGCCTGTCTGGCTCACCCGAAGACCATCACTACAAGCATAACTATCGCCCCTCACCTGTGCGAGTTTAACAGGACAGCCCCCCTCCACTCAGTGACATGCTCTGCAGGTTCAAGAAATGAACACTTCAACACCCTCCAAAGTTAAGGATGATGATGTTAAATTGCCTATTTGCACAAGGTATACTGGTTAAGGGACAGTCCAAGAGTGCCAAGGGCATACTCTTCCACTGTGATATAAACTTTAAATGTTTCAGGAATTTTTATCCATAATTAACATATAACCCTCAGCTTATCTGAGACAGTGCTATAGGCCATATTCCTATTATAGAATGTGATCAAGCGTAAGGCCTCTTCAGATCACACAGCTCTTCAGTCTCACCCACCACCCCAGGACAAGAAGAGCTCTCAGCTCAAGTCAAGGTGTACCCTGTGTGCCGTCCTGGCCTTCCATCTGAGTTGCTGAGTCTTCGATGATTCCGCGCTTTTCCTCAAGCTTTAGAACTGCTGTCTTTTCAGCAAAAACGTCTTCGTTGTGAACAGGGACTGGCTTCAAAGTTTTCACTGGTAACTGATCTTCCGAAATCTCTTCCTTAGCCTTCAAGATTCCTTCTGCTACTTGCTTTCCCAGATTTTCTTTTTTGAACAGGGAAAGAGCCGCCTCCCCATCAGGCTCTGGTACTTGTTTCTCCAAAAGCCTTTCTTTTGTCTCAGGAGTCGCTGGCAGCCGTCTTCCTACTCTGGTTTCTGCAGACTGAGTGGGCGCTGGGCCGCCATTCGGTCGCGTGGATAATCCTGATTTCGTACGGTTGGATACGGTTTTTTTAACTACTAGTGGCTTCTGGCTTTCTTTATCTATTTCATTTGATGTAGATACTTTCTGCCACTGTTTTTCCTTTACATCTTGCTCCATAAACTTTTCACCTGCGTGTGACTTGGGTGCTGTGGTTTTTGGTTTGGGGTCTTTGTCCTCTGATGGTTGACTGGAGGCCCCTTTCTTCTTTGCCTGGTGGGGCCTCTGTGCAGAGACGAGGTCCGGATGCGGCTGCTGTGATACACTCTTCTCTTGTGCAGGTATTTCAATTGGGGGGGCCCCATCTGCAGAGGAATGGGAGGCCTCTGCTACGGGAAACCCTCCTCTGCGTTTGCTCGTTGCCTGAGGACCCGCTTCTGAGCCGTCACCCTCGTCGTCAGACTCGGAATCAGAGGAGCTGGACGAAGATGAAGACGAGGATGAATCATCCGTCCCTTTCCTGCTCTGCTGGGCTCCTTCTGAATCAGAACCCTGTTTACTGAATGGAGGTGCAACCTTCTGAGGAAACTCTACCAAAGTCTTTCTTGGCAAAAACTTCAGAACCCCTTGGTCTGTGGGCGGCATGCTGGCATCGGGGTTAGGGCCAGCTAGCACCCTGCCTTGGTTCACAACTGGTGGGGAAGAAGTGGGTGAAGGTACGTTTTTAGACAATTCATCTGCTGTTGGGGTGGCTAGCTGCTGGCCCCTCTCCTTTGGTTCCACTACATCTAGGAAATGGCATAAAGAGGAAGATTATTTTTAATATTTAGTAAAACAGTGAACATTCACCAAGGCCACAGACATTTCATTACATACCACCTTGTTATTGACAATATCTTCAACGTAATCATCTTAGGAACTGTTCCGTCGAAACCCACTCAAGTGAAAGGCAAGCCACACAAGTCAGAGAACAGTAAAAAACATAGATGTTTTTCTTGGTAGCTGAAACTTTTTAAGATGGGATTTTTACCAATAGAAGTAACAATCTTGTCTCCATTTTTCGCAGCGAGAGCTTCTGGATGGTAATTATTTTTTACGCTACTATTTCATCTAAATTTAAGATAAACTATAATATATTTTCAGATGATGAAGTTTTAGAAATGTATCATTTCTTAAATCCCTAAAAAAATGGGTGCACCTCAAATATTTTAAAAAATTACCCGTATTGTATGAACTTGAACTTTCTGAACAAAACAGCAAAGCAGAAGTAGAGACAGTAGCCTGGTTTGGGTCTGGGGTGAGCATATGCATGAGTTTAAGAGTGGGAGATCAGACGGAGGGGATAAGGTGATTCAAATGCAGGTGCCCTGAGAGGAAGAAAAGTCCTGCAAAATCACATCATTTGGGGATTTCTTCTGCCAAGGAAAAGTATTACAAGACCAGAAAAGTCTAAAATAATTTAGTATCATATATATCATTGGAAACAATGAGTTTTAAGCTGTTACAAAAAGGTGCTGATATAAAAGTCTCAGACTTTGTACAGTCAGTTACAAAAGCAAATGAAAGCCCACCACAGTACATTCATGAGAGCTCATTTCATTCAATTTTCTCAAGTGCTAAATCTTTTTTAACCATACAGATTAGAAGAAAAATACAGGACAAGTTTTTATAAATTAAAATTACTTTTCAAATCTCTAAGTGCGCTCCTTACTTTCAAGTCTCAGAGTCTACTTTATACTAAAAAGTATACTACTTCTTTAAAGCGGAAAAAAATGTATTTCTAACTTTACCATCTTACTGGTATCCAAAAAAGTTTCTAATTGTTTTCTGAGCTCAGGAACTCTCTCTATATATATACAAAACAGAATGACAGAAAATGGTCAAAGAAAACTGAGGAATAACCAGAAATAATCGGAAATGGGCCAGAGAGAGGTTAATGGGCAGTGTAAGAGGATATGACTGAACAGCTGGAGCAGTGGGTCACTGTTTAAAAAACCATCACCACGTCACCTCCACCCCCCCCACCCCCTCTGCCACGCTCTGTCTGATTCTGTGGCTGTGTGCCACCCCAGAATCTGCATTCTGACTGCAGGAGCAGAACAGAGCGCCAGGATCGTGTTAAACATAAAACCATGGCAAAGGCATGTGTGTGCACTTGAACTCTCTCTCTCTCTCTGTCTTTCTAAACCATACCTGATACAGCCCAAAAATTCCTATAAGCAATGGGTAACACAGGCTGATCTCCAAACCCTGCTAGCCTGCTCACCTGCATCATTAATCCACTTTTATGCTGAGCATGAATTTTCCAAGTGTGAAAAATTAACTTAAAATAAGGCTTATTTTAAATAGGCTGCTACCTAATCATTATGCCTCAATCTTCTAAAATTTATTGTGGAGATTTTAAAAAATGTAAATAAGTTATTAAAACGTTAGAGTGGGCTTCCCTGGTGGCGCAGTGGTTAAGAGTCCGCCTGCCGATGCAGGGGACACGGGTTCGTGCCCCGGTCCGGGAAGATCCCACATGCCGCGGAGCGGCTGGGCCCGTGAGCCATGGCTGCTGAGCCTGCGCATCCGGAGCCTGTGCTCCGCAACGGGCGAGGCCACAACAGTGAGAGGCCCGTGTACCGCAAAAAACAAACAAACAAACAAAAAAACAAAAAACAAAAAACAACAAAAAAAAAAGTTAGAGTTTATCACCTATTGAAAACAGAAAATTTCAAATGATATAGTTTATTTTGTTTGAAAAAGGAAACTTATTTAATGTTATAAGAACATTAATTAATATTCTTATTAACATTAACATATAATGTTAATAAGAACATTAGTGTTTTAAAATATCTTTGATTCAGGCTTAGTTATTGGGACAATTCCATGGAAAGGCTAATAGAATAAACCACAGTAGCATATTTGCTTTTTATTAAGAGCCAATCTCTGACCTGCTGCAGCACAGGCCCAGCGTCCTCTGTGACTCAGCAGGAAGCCTGCCACGATGATCTGTAGCTGCCACCAGTGACCTCTGGGCCAAAGTGCCAGTGTGGACACCACGCCTGCATTCACAGTGCAGGATGTCACCTGGAGACACAACCATCGGGTACAGGAACAATGGCTCTCACTCTGAATATAAGTATGACTTTACCTGTTTGTTTTCATGAAACCTCTTGCGTTTCTAAAGGCGGGATGCCTGCATACTCTGAAAACGTTTTAGTTTCAGTGTGACTTTCCTTGAAAGATAAATATACGAAAACACAAAGCTACTTAAATAAGACTAGCCACGGAGACACCCCTCCCAGCACAAGAGGGGGGCTTTCGGGGACGGTTTCGAACCCTCAGAGACCATCACAACCCACGTAAATAAAGGTCTACAAACACTAGTGACGGTGCAGAGACACGAGTTCTCTTACTGCTTCTCTATCTCCCCTCAATTTGAACTTCCTGAATTTCTTTCCTGCTCATGGAAAAGCAAGGGAGGGCATGATCTTCAACTGTTTAGTAGTCCCCTACGGAAAGTAAAAATGACTTCGGTGTTTGAAACAGATCAGCAGCCTTGCAATACCGCCACATCTTGTCAGTAGGTCACAAAACTAATTTCAGAAACAAAGGTGCATTTCAACAAGATGTGAAAGAATACAGTTATTCAAATTCTATATGGTAACTAAAACCTCTTTTCACATTTGTTACTATTAAAAAGAGTATTTTTTGGTTTTGGTTTTAATGAACATGCGAGAACTGACTTTTTTCAGAGGCAAGACAGCACATTGCTTATAAATATGGGCTGTGGGGCCTTACTGCCTGGGCTCCACTACCGACATCTGTGTGACCTTGGGCAGCTCAGGAGTCCCCCGTCCACTTTCTCATCTATAACCCAGGGATACTAATGGTACCTTCTCACAGGGTGTGGAGGGGAGATACGGAGTGCTTGAAACAGTGCCTAGCAACGCTGGTTAGAATTAAATACATCAAACCCCTATTTCCGGAGAGTCCTCATTTCTCAAACTGGAATAGGGACTTGAAGTAGATAATTAACTTTGGCTTCTTGACAGAGTCTTTAAAAAGCGACATAGGACTTATCCAGTCAATGGTTTATTACTGATTATTGCAAAATTCAGCCTAGTGATGGAATTCGCCAGAACATCAAAGCTGGCAAGCCAGGCAGCTGTGCAGGGGAGGCACCCACTTGGAGACCCGGATTCTGATGTGTGCGCTCACCATGCTGGCAGTTACCCTCAGGAAGGAAGTGTGGGCTACGATGAGCTGGCGCCCCAGGTGGAACAATGGAGAGCGTGTTCAGCCCAGATGCAGATCCCCGGACTAGATGTGAACCCAGGGGTGAGCGCTCAGGGCCCCGTCTGCATGCAGGAAACTTTCCCTAGAGCTTCCAAAACCATCCACAGTGGCAATGCGCCACCGGCGGGCCAAAGCCATTTCTGTATCTCACACTCACCAATCACTGACACTTCGGGAGAAATACTGAGGCCTGCACACATTGACTTAGAAGCATCATTTCTTTTTCTTCATGGAGGGATTGTAATTATTTTTTAAATTCTGAGATACAAACATAATGTGCATTAAAGACGGTGTAGCTCTAAAAACTGTCCTCCCACCTGACAGCACATACACATGACACACGGGTCATCAGTCTCACATCGACCAGGCCAAGACTGGCGCGCTGATCCGCTCAACGCAGAGGAACCCCGAGGGCGCAGGGCCTGCCACGCTCAGAGGCAGAAGGTACATGAGCCCAAGGCCAACTCCCAGCTCAGTGTTCCCTTCTCGTAACTGTACCCCAAACCGCCACAGGATGAAGTATTCCATTTCTACTCATATACAGAAGCACTTTGGAAAAAGGGGGATCTTTGGGAAAAAGGAGAGTCCTTATGTTTAAGAAACCTGTTTAAAAACGTACAGATTTAAAAGAAAACAGAATACTGGCTTTAAAAACACAGCAGGTACAGGACAGAAAACAACGTTCCTGTTGAATTCGGATGGGGGCGCGGAGACACCACAGGCAGGGTACACCTCCTCAGCGTGGATGGATGGCGCGTGAAAGGCAGCGGGTGGCTGGCTCTCTCAACAGCGCGCGGACGTTTTATAGGCTGCCCATGTCTCCGTGGGCAGATGAAGGGGGGCTAAACAGAAGTGTCCACACACTTTTCAAGCATTCAAACTGAGGAAATGATATTTTGATGAAAATAAGACAAACTCAAGTTATCATTCTAAACCCCATACAGTCAAAGATTTATAAATAGACTGTATATATCATATGTATATATTAAGAGTTAACTAGGGTTTCATCAGTTAAAACTGAACGCAATGGACCTGGATTATAATCAGGTTTCTACTGCTGCATTTCCTGCTTTCCTCCTATGAGGATATACTACATTGGATTCAGGAAAAAAAGTCAAAACTGGTGATAAAAGTCAAAATGACTGTGGAAAGAGCTGGAAGCAGATAAGAATCATGCTTCACCAAAGTGAGTCATAATGGAAAACGGTGCCTGCTCCTAACTCTCTCTCCACAGTCGTAAAAGGATGCCTGCAATCCTGGGCTATGACCAAGCAAAGCCTGGGAGACTACGGATAAGTCCCAGAGACAATGAAAAGTCACAATCAGGGAAGAAAAAAAAGGTGGGGTTCACAGCTACTTCACGGGAGTGTGGGATCGGTATTAGGGCCACGTAGATGCCACAGAGCCAGCATACTCTGCATTCTGTTGCTATCCGTGGAGTCTGGCATTTAGAAAATACAGAGAGAACAGTTCAGGGCTAATCGCTGAGTTCAGCCTTAACAGAGTTAACTGTTATGTTACTGATGTGTTTGGTCTAAAGCCTGTTACAGATCCTATGTCTGATTATAACCTGGACACTGCTAGAAACGAAGAGCCCAGTTATGTAGCTAGTAAACTCCTCTTCCTGCTTGGGAAGCTGACTGATTTACTCTGTATTGTCTCCCTTATGACGACCACTAAAATCTTACTTTTTGGTGAACTTTGCTTCTTGGGATTCGGTGGCAATCCCTTTTCATTCTTTCCTGATTGTGCAGAGAGAGAAACTGTAGAAGCAAGTCCTCGAAACACTCCTGCTTCTAGGAGCACAGTCTGACAAAAGAATGGCACAAATACGAATATTTTAGAGTAATACCCTTTTTAACAGCTATTACGACATAAATACTATGTATTATTATGACATATAAATGCTTTGCATACATATGGCATATTTCTAACAGTTATTACAATTCTCTTAATCTATGTGCATTATGGAAATTTGGGAAAACACAACAAAAGCTGCAAGAAAAAAACACCTGAGTTCAAGGGCAGTCACTATTAACATTTGGGTATTTCTCCAACCAGACTTTCTCCTGAGCGTACTGTTTTGTACTCTCCAATTACCCATCAACCTACAAAATACTGATTCTTTTCATAAAATGTTTTCCTGTACTTAGAATATAAAGTAGAAGCACTATCTAGCCATGGAAAATAATGCAGATGAATAATAGCTGCTTCAAAACTGCCTACCACATTTTATAGAGCGTTAACTCACTCAGCATACACTTACTAAGGCCTGCTATGTGCTGGGCACTGTTCCAGATGCTGGACACATTACAGAGGTGCCTACAGTCCACATATGAGAGTGAAACATTTGCTTCTTATGGTTATGACGTCAGCACGTGTGCATATGTATACATGAAAGCTAAAAAAAAAATGAACCGGGACTAGATATGCAGAGGTAAATAGTGGCCTGACAACAGATCTCCCCTCCAACCATCTGTACTTTATTTTGCCACGAATAGTTCTTGCTTTTGTAATAACAGCCCCTTTTCATTTTAAAGATAGTGAAGAGGACTTCGCTTTTCCGGTATGGAGAAAAAAAGCCCTTCTTTCTTCCTTTTTTTTCACAGATAAGGTAACGTAAGCTGGCTTCACATGGCTGCCTCGTAAGTTACCGGGTCCACCAGGTGCCTGAAAGTGCCCTCACTTTCTCGCGGGTTAAATAAGCAGTAGAGACACTGTCCTCAAGAGTTCGGACAGGGCTCGGCGCGGGGCACCAGCGGCCCCCACGCCTGTCGGAGGCCCGGACCGCACACCGGAGGTTCCCGGTGATCCAGGACCAGAGGGAGCGGTGGCCGGGGTCGCCGGGACCCTCGCCGCTCCCCAGGCCCGGCCTGGCCCCCGACCCGGCGTCCTCTCCTCGGCCCGGGAAGTGGGGTCAGCGGCGTCCCCGGACGTCTGGAGGTGACCGTCAGGACCGCAGCCCTCGCCCCGCCCTCCGCGGGCTCCCGGGCGCCGGCCCCGCCCGGCCCCCCTTTACCTTCAGCCCCCCGGCTAGTCCTTGCCGCAGCAGAAGCGACGCGGCGGTGGCCATGACGGGGCCGCGGGCCGGGGAACAGGCCGGGCGGGAAAAGGTCACACCTAACAGACGCGGCCGCAGCGCACCCTCTGCCACCTGAGAGCCCGCCCCCTAGGATGAAGGCGCCAATCACAGGCAGGGACGGGGCAGGGCGGGGCTCCGGCTGCTGCGCGCGCACCACCGCCGAGGTTCTGCGCGCGCATCCTGGCGGCCTCCAGGTTCCCCGCGCGGCGCCTCGAGGCCACGCCCCCGGGAAAAGCCACCAATCACTGGAGGTTGGGGCCCGCGGACCCGGACGGCGCGGCGGCCTGGGCGCTGCGTCACCGAAGTGGTCTTTGTGGGTGCCGTTTCCTGTCCTCCGACCGTAGTGGTTACCTGTGGCCACCCTGCAGGGCAGCCTCAGGTGGGACCGTGGACGCTCTTTTGGCCTGTGACCGCACTAGTCCCGGAGCCAAGCAGATCAAAAGTGCAAGCTTTAGTTTACTTGAGTGTTGATAACTTGCGGTGCAGACTCCCCCAAGTTAGGCATAGACATGGAGTAGGTGTAGTTAGTTACTGGCTTCCTTCTCCCCCATTGATCGCGCCTTCACTCCCCACTCCTGCCTATGCCCGGGGCCGGGAAGCATTCCAACCAAGAGGAGCATACCCACACCTCACCTCCACCCGGGAGAGGCCCTCCACCTTGGCTAAGGCTGGAGACTCATACAAGTGCCAGATAAATGGGCAGAACAGATACCCCGTGAAACCGTGCCCCGTAGGGTTAAAAGGAAAAGCATCCCCATAGGATTAACAGAAACTGGTGACTGACAGAAATACCTGAGCTTGTCTGACAATAGCAGCTAAAGGAACAGCTCGCTAAAAACTCTGCTTTTAACCTGCCTTCACTGACCCAGCTCACCTTAATTACTTTTGACTCCTTAGTCGCCCCTATAGATAACACCTCTGACCTATGGGTCACTGTAGTAATGGAGGCTTTAGTGGTTTTTCAGGAACTTGGGGTGGGCTCCTGTCCAGTTCAAGCCGTCTAAGACTGGTTGGTCACCAACCCTAAAACTGGGCCTGTGCCAGGTGTCGGACGAATGACCTCTTGAGATCAGAGGGTGGAAAACTCCACCCTCAGGTCATGCTAATCAGGAGGGACAGATGTCACCGTGAGGGATTTTAGTGCTTTTCTAGATATTTGCCTCATAACATCTTCTCCTGAAAAGCTCTAACTATCTGAAGGCCTGTTCTGCCAGTTTTTCCCAGAGCGCAGAGGGCCTCATTCCTGATCTCCACCCTGAGCTCCTTTCAGGGGGTGTTGAAGGTGAGCAGTTGCAGTGGTGGGTGACCTCATCTTTGTAGAGGCAGATGGCCAGTGGCAATTTGTAGCTGGCACCAGCACCTAAGCCTGGGGTGAGCAGGACCTCCTTGGAAGCTGCTGCAGTCAGGTGGGGAGGTTAAGGCAGGCGTACAGGACATTTGGCCAAACGGAACAGAAGCAACAGGGCCAAGTGCAAGAGGCAAATAGGAAATAGAAAAATCAAGCAGAGGCCAGAGAAAGGGCCCGTGGCTTCACAAGTATCTGTGGAGAGGGGATTATACCTTATTTCACAGTCAGCTGGAGGAGTGTCGGCTAGATTTTGCTGCCAGTGGGGGCTGTTCCTCAGTTGTTAATTCTCTGCCCTAGTCTTGCTGCAGGCACCATCACCTCTGCCTGAAGTTCTAGCAAGTGCTGATCCAGCGTTTTTAGGCAAAGCCTCAAAAACTTGTGTTTGTCTATATTCCTTAATGAATCACATAAAATTCTATCTAAACTATTAGGAATCCACCACCCACCCAACCAAGGGTGAATTAAACTTCTTTTTAAGGTAACTAGATAACTTGGGCATCACTTGGACCCAGTGATGGGTCCTGAACTCAAAGGTGTTTGGGTCAAAGAGGAAAATTAACATACTCAGCTATCACACCTTCCATACGCATGACCTCGCTCTGCATCCTGGGCTAATATGTACATACTTTGTAAGCCCCGAAGGAAATGTATTATGGCATTATCCTACGTAAATAAGTATGATTTAATTATGTCTTAAATTAAGATTTATTTAAAACAAACTTTCAATAACAGTGTAGTTTTTAAATTTATTTTTATTGGAGTATAGTTGATTTACAATGTTGTGTTAGTTTCAGGTGTACAGCAAAGTGATTCAGTTACATATATATATTTTTTTCAGAGTCTTTTCCCATATAGATTATTACAAAATATTGAGTATAGTTCCCTGTGCTATACAGTAGGTCCTTGTTGTTTATTTTATATATAGTAGTGTGTATATAATAACAGTGTAGTTTAAAACTATTGTTTAGAATGACCATACATAGTATGCCTTACTAAGTTAGTAAGATAATTTTCTTTTTAATAATAGAATAAAAAAAACAGGTTGCTCAGCAAACAGGAAAAGTAAATTTAAAAGCTTTTATATAAAGAAAAAATAAGAAAATAAAGTTGAAGTTATACTGGATGTACCTAAAACTGTGTTTTAAAACATATGTAACGACTTCTATTTCTGGCAGTATGTGGCCACGAGATGTAATGAAAAGCCCTCGGGTTACAAAACATGTAGCAATGCTGGGAACAATATTACAAGCATAATTTCAAACGACCAGTTCTGTTCTCACGCCAGTTCTGTTTTCTGTGGTCTCTGCTGGTTCCTGTGACTGCTGGGCAGTGATGTACTGGAAGCTCGTGTTTCTGGGCTCTTCTCTGTGGGAATTCCCAAGTTCCGGGTTGAATGTGCATTCCTCCCGAGTGGATTTGGGTTTTGCCATACCTTTCTTAGTGCTGGTTGTCTTGGTCTAGTGTGATCATGTTTTTCACAGTCTGGCGTGTCCTGGACCACAGGAAGTGTGTGTCTCCAGGGGCCCAAAAACAGAAGCCAGAAACTACAAGAAGCCAGCACTGCCCTGGGAGCACTTGCTGATCTCAGTAAGCCAAAGCGTTGGTTTAACTGACATCAGAAGAGGAGACAAGACTTTGGCCCTGAGGACACTTGGGAGTGGGCTGGAGAGCACCGGAGGAAGCCCTTGCAGAGCTCCCCTTGGTGACAGGGTGAACCTGGGCAAAGCCACCCGCTAGCAAAAAATCTGCAAAGAAAGTCCACAGGAAATGTGTCTATCTCAGGTGGGGATAAATATCTCAAGGCCTATTCTTCTCTTGAGTCTGGGGTTAAAACATACTCATGCCTCCCACGGTCCAGGACATGCCAAGCCCTAAAATTAAAATTTCTCTTTAGCAAAAGATACTATAAAAAGTGAAATGACAAGCCACAAACCGGAAAATCATTTAACTCGTGAGGAATTGGTATCCAAAATACATAAAGTGTTTCCTACTTATTAACAAGGGGGACAAGCCACCCAAACAAATCCGATAGGGGCGACCTCTGGAGGGGATGTGGGAGACTGGAGTGAGGCCTACATGGAAGGGAGACTTGGGGCTTCAGTTCTATTTGTAATGGTTAGTTCTTTTTTTTTTTTTTTTTTTGGTGGTTTAAAACAAATTTATTTTCTCACAGTTCCGGAGGTTAGAAGTCCAGTAATGGTTAGTTCTTAAGGTATATTGGGGGTACATGAGTGTTTGTTCTCTTATGTGCATGGTTTTGATTTGTAAGAAATATTTCATAATGCATTTTGATGAGTTAAAAAAAAAACCCACAAATGTTTGGTTTCATTTGGTGCTTCAAAGTTATATGATTGTTTTCTTTCCTTTTTTCTTTTTTTACTTTTTGGCCATGCCATGAATCATGTGGGATCTTGGTTCCCGAATCAGGGATCCAACCTGTGCCCCCTGGAGTGGAAGCACAGAGTCTTAACCACTGGACCACCAGGGAAGTCCTGATATGATCGTTTCAGATGCCCACTGTTTCATGGAAAAGATGTAGATTCCAATGATACTACTAGAAAGTCTGTCTTCTTGTACACTGACATGATGACTAGGATTATCCAGCAAGGTCCTGTGTATATGAATCCCGCATATATAACCATGCTCTAACTCATTCTAGATGGACCAACTGGGATAAAACTTGCATCCAGCTCGGAAGATCTGCTTTCACGTTTCTCCCACCTCACCAAGTGGCTGTGACCAGAGACTTTCCAAGCCTCTGATGGACAAAGGTCGCTACCAACCAAGCGAGAAGCTGAGCGCTGCTACTAAGAACTTAGTTGTCATAATACCAGTGTCCTCAAGATGAAAATATGTGTCGCAGTAGCCTGCGAGGGCTGCTGTAACAAAGGACCACAAACTGGGTGGCTTAAAACAACAGAAATGTATTGTCTCACAGTTTTTCCTGGAGGTTGGAGTCCTAAATCGAGGTGTCAGCAGGGCCACACACCCCCTGAGATCCTGGGTAGAATCTTTTCTTGCCTCTTCCTAGCTGTGGTGGCCAGCAGTCCTTGCTGTCCCTAGGTTTCTGCTGCATCAGTCCAGTCTCTGCCTCTGTCTTCACAAGGCGTACTCCTTGTGTGTCTTCACTGAGTCTTCCTTCTGTGCATGTCTGTGTATCTAAATTTCCCCCTATTATAAGGACACCGGTCATATTGGATTAGACCTCATTATAACTTGATTACCTCTGTAAAGACCCTCTCTCCAAAAAGGGTCATATTCTGAGGTCCTGGGGGTTAGGGCTTCCATATATCTTCAGTATATCTGGGGGAAACACAATTCAACCCATAACATATGTCAAAACCATGCCAAATGGGAGATTTTGAGTGACTTTATTTTTTTTTAGTGGAAAAAAATTTTAAGCTTTATTGAGATACAATTGACAAAACATTGTGTAAGTTTAAGGTGAATAATGTAATGATTTGACATATGTACAGTTGACCTTTGAACAACAGGGTTTGAACTGCATGGGTCCACTTCTACCTGTATTTTTTTCAATAAATATAGTACCTGTATTTTCCTTTTACAGATCTTTACATTAACTAAGCGTAGGGAAAAGTTTGTGTTCAATTAGCAATCACAATATGTGGAATCAAAAGAACTGGGGTGTGAGTCCTGATTCGGAACAAATTGCGTCCGCTTCCTGCCCTTTGAGGCAGAGATAGCAGTACATGCATTTCGACTGCACAGGGGGTTGGCGCCCCAACCCCTGAGTTGGTCAAGGGTCAAGTGTATATATTGCAAATTATTACCACAGTAAGGTTAGTTACCACTCCCCTCGCCTCACATAGGTATAATTTTTGTGTGTATGGTGAGAACTTTTAAGATCTACTCTATTAAATTTCCAGTATACAATCCAATATTCCTAACTATGGTCACCATGTTGTACATTACATGCCCAGTATTTATTCATCTTATAACTGGAGGTTTGTAGCCTTTGACCGCCTTCATCCATTTTCCCCTGATTCCCCACTGCAACCCCTGCCCCTGCCAACTGCCAATCTGCTCTGTTTCTATGAGTTTGGTTTTTTTATTCCACATATAAATAAGATTATACAGTATTCATCTTTTTCTGTCTGTCTTATTTCACACAGAATCATGCCCTCTAGGTTCATCCATGTTGTTGCAATGGTGCAGTAGCAGGATTTACTTCTTTTTTATGGCTGAATTATATATACATATATATATATGTAGCATTTTCTTTTTTCTTCTCTTTTTCGTACAATTTTTATTTTACTTTTTATTGAGATATAGTTGACATATAACATTGTATTAGTTCCAGGTATACAGCATAATGATTCAGTATTTGTGTACATTGTGAAATGAGGACCACAGTAAGTCTAGGTAACATTCCTCACCACACATAGTTGCAAACTTTTTTTTCTTGTGATGAGGACTTTCAAGATCTATTCTCTTGACTTTTAAAAAAATTAATTAATTGATTGATTGATTGATTTTTGGCTGCATTGGGTCTTCGCTGCCGCGCGCGGGCTTTCTCTAGTTGCCACGAGCGGGGGCTACTCTTTGTTGCGGTGCGCGGGCTTCTCATTGCGGGGGCTTCTCTTTTTGTGGAGCACGGGGTCTAGGTGTGTGGGCTCAGTGGTTGTGGCTCTCGGGCTTAGCTGCTCTGCGGCAGGTGGGATCTTCCCGGACCAGGGCTCGAACCCGTGAACCCTGTATTGGCAGGCGGATTCTTAACCCCTGCGCCACCAGGGAAGCCCCTTCAATTTGATTTGATTAAAATTAAAAAGGTAGATGTTATCATGAAATTTGATGAAAAAAATCTTGAGGAAAATAAGTCTTGTTGGCACAAGTACTATAAGAATTCAAAGTATGAGGCAAGTGATTTATCAACTCAAGAAGTTCAAAATGCTTAAGTTTTGTTTACATCTGATGGTCAAGTACAGATCTTTAAGTTTTCATTTATACCTGCTCTGTGTCTTTTGATACAATGCAGGATTCCTCTTAAGTCTTTATTATTTTTCCTCCAAATAACAAATAATAAAGACTTAAGAGGAATAGTGCAACTCCAAAAGAATTGTAGTTATTTCTCGAGGTTGTAACCTATAACATGAAAGTAGTGAAGCTTCAAGGTCAGTTTAAATACGCACATTACAGTTAATTGTATCTGTTAGAGTGTGTGTTACAGAACATTTAAAACCATGTAAACCACGATTGTAAAGAAAGTTAAATTTGCCGGCAAGACTGCTGATGACTGGCTGCCCCTTTCTAGGATCTCTGTGGTCTTGATATTGTTATCCCACCCAGAAGAGAAACTGTAAATTCACCTGCAGGCTTGAAAAATACCCCAGACCATGAGTATGGACTTTCACTGTACCGGCTAGGTTAGCTGAATAGAAATGATGTTTATAGCCGATTCACCTCCAGAAACACTGTGGAGCCTCCTGCTTCCTCTGGTTTCTGCCCAGCGTCAATCCCTCCTTGGAAGCTCCCTTGCAATGATGTCATGTGAGTCTCCGGCTTAGCTCCTGCCCCTTCTCCCCACCCCCCAACCCCCCAACCCCCCAACCCCCCAACCCCCCAACCCTGCAACCCCCCGCCCCCAGCCCTCTGCGTTCTCTGTTCTGTGATACAGACTCTCTTCCATCTTCTGCCTCCATGAAAGCCCCTTTTACCTCATTGCCTTAAAGGAAGCCCAGCTTTTCCCAAGCATTCTGCTTTTTTTTTTTTTAATATTTATTTTATTTTTGGCTGCGGGTCTTAGCTGCGGCATGCGGGTTCTTCGTTGGGATCTTTGTTGCGGCACGGGGGATCCTCCATTGCGGCATGTTGGATCCTCCACTGCAGCGCATGGGCTCCTCATTGTGGCATGTGGGCTCGGTAGTTGTGGCGCGCAGGCTTAGTTGCTCCGCAGCACGTGGGATCTTAGTTTCCCGACCAGGGATCGAACCTGAGTCCCCTGCATTGGAAGGCTGATTCTTAACCACTGGACCACCAGGGAAGTCTCCCAAGCATTCTGCTTTAAGTCTGGGTGTAAATTCATCCTTGAATCAAACTGGAGGTGGGGTTTGGGTCAGGCGGTTTCCATGCCTCATGCCTATCACAATTCCTCTTATGCAAATATAGCTGATATTTTAAGACTGCCAATTAGTTGTTCCATTTATTTACTTAGCAAATATTGAGCACTGACTTCATGCCAGGTTTTGTGGTGCAAGCTGGGGCATCGATCGGTGACTTGCCAATTTAGTAGGCATCAGTCCCTGCCTTCATGGCACTTGTAGTCTGGAGACAGACATTAAACAAGTTATCACGGTGCTGTGGATGCAAATAATGGAAAGTCAGGAGAGGCTTCCCTGATTAAGTGATGACTTCACTGTGATGAAACTGGGTGACTGGAATTAACTAGGGACATAGACAGGGTGTGGGGAGAACATTTCAGGCGGAAAGAATAGCACGCGCTAAGGTCCTGTGGTTAGTAGGACCATTGTTCCAGTGAAAGGAAGGGTAGTCACGGCTAGAGCACTGAGACTGAAGCGGGCCTGGTAGGGAAGGAGGCTGCAGAGTCGTTAGGAGGCAGACCACGCTTGGTCTCATAGTGGAAGATTAGGATTTGGTTTCTGTACTGAGAACAGTGAGAAGCCACTTGTTGATTTTAAGCAGGGAATTGGAACTGTGTTCTGAAAAGGTCTCTCTGGCTTTAGTGCGGAAACTGCATGGGGGGGGGGTGGCGGGGAGACAAGGGCGGATGTGACACCAGTGAGCAGCGGGACTCCTGTGGGCTGTGTCGTGGCGGAGGCCACGGAGATGGAGAGAAGGGGCGTCCAGGAGGATTTATGAGATTAGATGAACAGTGTGGAATATGGGGGCGGAGAGTCCCGAGAAATCACCCCGCATAACTGGTGCCTGGTGACCTACTCCATGAGCATAAGAACACAGGAAAAGAGCCCTATCTTGGGTTGAAAAATAGCAGTTCAGAGGCTTTGCGTTTCGGGCGCGTCTGGCTTATCCTCCCTCAGCTCTGAGCCCACCTCAGACACCGCGTCCTCGACCTGGAGGCAAACTCAGACCTTCTCACTTTTTGAAGGACCAAGTAGGTACCAGGCCGGCCAAGTCGCCCAGCCACAGCGTGAGAAAGATCCAGAACTGGCCCTATGCAGTCTGGAGGAAGAGACGAACAGTAAACAAGCAAGTGTATTCCAACCGGACAAACGCGATCAGCAACCGACCCCAAGCCACCAGAGGCGCGAAGGCCGGCTTGCGAGTTGAAGGGATAATGCACCTTCTGCGCATGCCCGGGGCTGGCGCGTTCGCAGGGCCAGCCCGGATGACGTCTCCTCGCGGCGTCTACGTCTGACGTCACTTTTCGGCGCTGGCAGGAAGAGGCGCTAGGCGGCGCACGTGGGTGGCTGCGCGGCGGGCGGGCACATGGCGGGTTCTGCAGGGTTGTCGCTGTGCGGGCATGAGCTGGTGGTGCGGGGCGGCAGCCGGTTGCTGGCCACCTCCACTTCGAGCAGGTGAGGGGTCTGGGCCTGGAGCAGGATCCAAGGCTGCGGTCGCGCGTCGGGGCCTTGAGACCCCGGCTCTCCCGCACAGCCGGGGTTGCACCCACCTTGGGGTGACCCCGGGGAGCCCCGCTACTATCTGTGAGCTCTCCGTTGCCACCTGGGCCCGGCCGCGTGCCTGCGCCGCAGAATGTCCGCTCTCCGCGTCTTTCTCCCAAGACCCGCCCAGGGGTCCCCTAGCCGCCTGCCCAGGGCCCCGCGCCCTCCGCGGTGGGTCTGCGGCGCTCTTTGAGGGTTCGGCGCGGGACACTTCTGGGCTCTGCGGGGTCCGGGGTACGCTGGTCAGACCCTCTCTGGAGAGAGGGGTGGAAGGCAGCCCTTGGAGAGAGGGCTTTACTCCCGGGGACCAAGTTCGGCGCACTCCCTCTCTCCCCTCCCTCTTCCTGCGTAGGTGCCTGTTTCCTCCTCCCAGCCCACATCCCTCGACCCCGCCCTACCTGCCCTTCGGGGCTGGAGGGTTTTATCTGACACCTCCTCGCTCAGGGGGTACTCCAGAGCCACTGCGCGCACCTCCCTAGTGGCCCATTACAAGGTCCTGCTTTTGCTTTCCCTAATTTCACGCCCCTTCCTTATCGTTCCCGGGATT
Organism: Mesoplodon mirus; assembly: GCF_964341445.2. NCBI lineage: Eukaryota > Metazoa > Chordata > Mammalia > Artiodactyla > Ziphiidae > Mesoplodon > Mesoplodon mirus. The sequence goes on along the minus strand of NC_138982.1, from coordinate 144,376,372 downwards.
CTTAAATCAGTAAATGTTTGTTGATCGAACAGTCTTGACCCAGGGGCCTCTTGGATATTAGTAGTGGTCAGTTTCGGCCCCTGTTTTCTTTCCCAGGGTAGTTTTGATTCTTCCTTACTTGAAACAATGTGTCTCTCAAATGTAAAGATACTCTCTGTGTTCTTTGTTCAGTGTTTGGTTTCAGAGATCCAATAAGATGTTACGTTTAGATTTCACAGATTTATTCACAAACCTGTTGTCTGTCCCAGGTTATTTTGTTTTAGAGCCTCGGGGTATCTAACATGCCACAGTGAGAGATGGCTAAATTAGACTCCATCTGGTTGCTTCATTCCATGCCTTTTGAGGAAATCTAGTGGCTGGCTGGCACAGTTTCTGGCTTGGAGGACTTTCTCTTCCTGCACTGCAGTGTTCCATGTGAAAAGAGTTTGGCTGCAGTCACTTTAAAGGCTAAACATTTGCACGATGTTTTCTCTGTGCCAGGCACTGGAGGGGGAGCTCAGGGTCTGATAGGGAAGGTGGGTGGCTTCTATACTGGTAAATGCTTGGCAGCCGTGGGAGCTTTTCTGGGGCAGATGAGACATTTTTCTAAACAAGTAATGGCGGTTTTAAACTTGGGTGCAAAAAACGCTCTGAAAACTCAATAACATCAGAATATAACTTCTTACATAGCCGTCTTGCACTGATGTTCTTGTTATCAAAGAACAGTATATTACTTCCTGTTGAGTGTTTGTCCTCATTTATTTTACTTAACTGACTTTTATGGACAGACCATATCAGTTATGTATGGCAAATATAAATAGGTTAAGCAAATAAAGCTCCTTAACTGTTCCCTGAAATATCTTACGGAGACAGTTTCTTGTGGATAAGACCCTTAGTGAGTATGCAAATATTTTTTTGATGCAGGTTAAAAAAAATGAGCATTATAATTAACGAAGTGCTTCCTTTAAAATGTTTTTGTTATTTTTTTCTTTAGTGATGATGACAGCCTCTTCATATATGATTGCAGTGCTGCAGAAAAGGAGACACAAGAGCATAAAGGGTGAGATGGTAGGGGAGCCTCTTCAGGGCTGATGCATGGTTTGAATAATGGGACCGTTTAGTCTAAGGAATAAGCTGTTGTCTTATTTGCTTAATTTTTCATTTCTGTTACCCGGCTGTGTGGATAAACCACGGACCACCTCAGGAGAGAAATGTGGAACTACCTTTCAAATTCAGCATTAAGAATATTAGCACTTTAAAAAATACTTTAAATTCGTTTTTGTCAGTAATTAACTATTTTATTGGCACTTTGAAATAACAGGACAATTTTAAATGCATTGAAAGCAGGTATATGAAATTAACTTTAGCTAATTGAAAGATAAAAGTAGAGTATGGTTTTTAAAAAAATTTTTATTGTAGTTGATTTACAATGTTGTGTTAGTTTCAGGTGTACAGCAAAGTGAATCTGCTGTACATCTATATATATATATCCACTCTTTTTTTTTTTTTTTTTTGCGGTACGCGGGCCTCTCACTGTTGTGGCCTCTCCCGTTGCGGAGCACAGGCTCCGGACGCGCAGGCTCAGCAGCCATTGCTCACAGGCCCAGCCGCTCCGCGGCATATGGGATCTTCCCGGACCGGGGCACGAACCCGCGTCCCCTGCATTGGCAGGCAGACTCTCAACCACTGTGCCACCAGGGAAGCCCTATATCCACTCTTTTTTAGATTCTTTTCCCATATAGGTCATTACAGAGTATTGAGTAGAGTTCCCTGTGCTATACAGTAGGTCCTTATTAAGTTACCTATTTTATATCTAGTGGTGTGTATACATCAATCCCAATCTCAATTTATCCCTCTCCACCTTTCCCCCCCGGTAACCATAGGTTTGTTTTCAGAGTATGGTCATTCTGTATGGTGGTTTTCTTTAGAAGAATCGGGCTTGGGGCCCACTTTATTTTTCTTAATATGATTTGATCCCTGCCTCTAGTTGTAGATCAGTTCATGTCCTTGAGGGAGTGGGCCTCTGAGGGTCTTTGCAGCTCAGCCCTTGGGATTCTGGTGTGTATGCCGAGAGACTTTTCTGTTTAATGAGCTTTACTCCTTAAACATTAGAGTGGTCTTTAACCTCTCCATGTCCCCTTAATATGTTTTATATTCTGGTTACATGAACCTCATCACATTTTCTACGTCCGGTCGCATTATAAACGCACAGGGCTGGCCTGGAGGGCGTAGCCTCACTTGCTGAGGAAAGGCCTGACCTGTCCCCTCTCTTTCTCAGGGAGGACGGACAGCCCGTGGATAAGGGGAGTGACACGATTCTGGCGTCCACCTTCTCTACGTCTGGCAGCTATTTTGCTTTAACTGATGACAGTAAGCGTCTGATTCTTTTCCGTACAAAACCATGGCAATGTCTGAGTGTCAGGTATGAAATGCTAACATTGAATCGTTACGATGTTGAACGCACGGCTTACACTTGCATGCCAATAACAATAGTGACCGTAGCAATAGTGTAAGAAGCTAACACAGGGCACCAGTTCTGTGACAGGAGCTGTTTCGAGTGCTGTACTTGTGTTAACTGATTTAATTCTCATAACAGGCCCACGAGTGGGGCGGGGCGGGGCAGTGTGCTCACCCACACCGCTGCTCAGGAGACTTTGAAGCAGTTCCAGTTACTCAGCTCAGCTGGGCCCTGTCCTGGTCACTGGCTACAGAGTCTGTGCCCCTGGCCACTGTGCTGTCGTGCTTCTGACGTGCTTCCCAAACAGTGTTCCTCCAGTCTTGTGGTGGCAGAAATAGAGAATGCCAGCATGCCCCCTGGGAGTGTGTCGGGGGCTTCGTGTAAGTTAAGGCACCTGGGCCACGGTTTTTTTTTTTTTTGCGGTACGTGGGCCTCTCACTGTTGTGGCCTCTCCCGTTGCGGAGCACAGGCTCCGGATGCGCAGGCTCAGTGGCCATGGCTCACGGGCCCAGCCGCTCCGCGGCATGTGGGATCTTCCCGGACCGGGGCACGAACCCGTGTCCCCTGCATTGGCAGGCGGACTCTCAACCACTGCGCCACCAGGGAAGCCCTGGGCCACGATTTTAACTTGGTGAGTTTTTAAGTCGGTGCACTTACTTGAGTATCTCAAGGGCTGGGGGCTCAGCACTGATGGGAGATGATGTCAGTAACTCAGCAAGAACATAGCTGTCACAGGGCCTGGGTGTTTCCTCTTACCCAGCAAAGTCCTGTGCATGCTCTTCCGACTTTTTATTCTTCTCCTGCATCTCTCTCCATCATTTCCTCAAAGGGAGGGGGCACTGCGGTTTTCTGAGCGCGCTCGCTTCCCGAGAGCTTCCTTGTCTTTGGAGAGGAGGTGGGTGATGCTGACAGTCGGCTGCGGGCAGATGTAAATTTCCTTTGGCTTTGATACTCTCTTAACTTGCACCTTCTCTCTTTCCTTAGGAGGGTGCAGGCTGGCTTTATTCTGATTGTTCTCTGACACTGGTGGAAGCACCCACATGGAACAGAGCCAGCCCTTCCCCTCCGCCTCGCCTCCCTGCGGCTGCAGGGTTTAACTGGCCTTTCATAATCAGAGATAAACCCGTGCAGTTATAACGTTCTAACTACTGAAGGGCCAAGGTCAAGGAGTTTCCTGTTGTAGCCGACTCACACCTGTACTGGGACAGCTACTCTTCTAAGATTTTTATCTCATCTTATTTGCTAAGAGAAGGATAAAAAGCCAGATTCCAGGTGGCATCAAAAGCAAGGAGTACCCACTCTGCCCTCGATTTCAGTCAGGTTAAAAATAAAGTCCAGTAACATTACTTCGTTTTTACCTTATACCTGTTTTTGTGTATTAGATGGGCAATGGATGCTCATGTTTTAAAAGCTTAAAACAGAAAATTTAAAGGATGTACAGGGAATCTCCCTGCACCCGTGCCTTCCAGCTACCGCCCACAGTCAGAGTTTCCAGCCCCAAAATGACGTTTAAATGTGTGTTGCCGTGTAGCCACAGGATAATTGATGATGAACTGCTCCTTCCTGCCGAGGTGAATTCACATCACCCTTAACCGGACAGGCCTGTGAGGCAGCATCTTCCTGCCAACATAGCCGGAACGTTGGCGGGTCACTTAGAGCACAGACGATGTCATGTATTTTCGGGGTTCAGGGTTGAACATCGCCGGGAACGTTGGGGTTTCTGACCCTGAGCTCCCCCACAGGGATCCTTGCAGGTAGCCTTGGTTTTGCTTCCACAACCTGTAGGGAGCGGGGAGGGCGGGCCCGCGACAGTGATGGCAGGTGATGGTAGCTGATGAGGCAGCCAGGGCTGCCATAATGAACGCCACAGCTTAAACAGCAGGTATTTAGTCCTCACAGTTCTGGGGGCTGAGGTCCAAGATCAAGGTGTCAGCAGGATTGGTTTCTCCTGGGCGTGGCTTGTAGATGGCTGCCCTCTTGCTGTCTCTTCACATGGTCATCCCTCTGTGGGCTGTTTTCCTCTCGTAAGGATGCCCGTCACAGGATGCCCGTCACACTGGATTGGGGTCCACCTGAACAGCCAGACTGCACCTGAATCACCTCTCTAAAGGCCGTCTTTCCAAATACAGCCACATTGTGAGGTCTGGGGCGGGGGTTTAGATTCCAACATGAATTTGGTGGGGGAGACACAGTTCAGCCCATAACAGTAGTTAATCTCCGTTCTTGACCCTGACTGCTGACTTTTGTCTGTGGAGTCTCCATACCTTACATCAGATTCTCAAAAAGGGAGCTTTGCCCCAAAAGATGAAAATCAAACCATCTAAAGGGATCTGGCAGTAATTCTTTTGCTAAAGTAAAGGCTGTCTGGCCTGCTTCTGGTACGCCCACCGGGGTACCTTGAGGACCTGCAGACTGATTCTGTCTGCAGCGCGATGTATTAGAGCTCTGATTGCCCTCCAAGGACATCCGTAAATCTGTGTCTGACCCCCAGGTTGACGAGGGGACCTGGGCAATGATCAGAGGACCCAGGGGATCAGGCCTGGGTCAGAGGAGACTTGGGGTCTTTAGGACTCCAGGGCGTGTTGGAGGTACGCCCGATGGAGCCGCTGGCAGAGATGTCTACGCCGGTCAGTGCTTTGTGAAGAGTAGCAACTGCATGCAGTCCCGTCGTTTTCTTGACCTTCCCTCTTCATGGACATTTCTTACCTGCATTTCACTTGTTCTGCTCTTTCAAAAAGTGCTTCAGTGAATTATCATATACAGACGTAATTTTTCTCATTTTTCTGTAAAAGTTGCCTAAACTGAATTGCCAAGTCTGAAGATGTGTATTTGTAAATGATGTCAATGATCACAAATTGCCTTCCCAAGGGGTTTTCCCTTTACCCCCCAGAGCGCAGGAGCAGCACCACCCAGCCCAGCACTGAGTAGCGTCTAACCTTGGACCTGGGGCCGCGTGAGAGAAGAGTGGGACCTTGCGTGCTTGCCGCGTTAGGAGTGCGGAGAGCAGCCGTACCCTGAAGAACTGCTTGTATCTTGCGAGCTGTCTTTTCACGCCCTTTGCTTTCCCACGGGGTGGTGGTTCCTTTTCCCTTTGATTCTCTGTTGGGGAACTTGGGTTTTTCCCATTTGTGTTAAACGAGTCCATCTGCTGCGGCTGCCCTGACACCCGGCCAACCCAATATAGTGTCGCGTGCTGAGCGAGACACTACGGGTGAGCCTCGGCCGACCGGCTCCCCCAGGCCGCCGTCCAGAGCTGCCATGGGCGTGCTTGTGTGCAGACCTGCCCCTGTGGGGTCTGTGGGAGGGCAGCTGAGGGCAGGTTCGTAGGCGTCCTGTCTGGTCCTTGAAGCAGTGTGGTTTCCTACCACAGCAATTTTTTCCATTCTCCCCCTTGAGTTTTTTTGGTTCATGTAAAAATTTGGGAACCTCAGAGAGGGCCAAAGTGGGAACAAAAACCCATCACCCTGAATCTCATCATCCAGAGATCCCTAGCGAGAGACATCGCGTGGCCCTCCAACTCGGCGTTTGCCTCCCCGGCACCTGCCTTTCCCCTGCGACGGTTTCTTCGCGGGATCTGTTTCTGCCCCTGGAGACCTGTTCTGTCCTCCTAGAGATCACCTCCTCCCAGGCCGTGAGGCCACGGGCCCGACCTCTCTCTGGATGAGGGTGATTCTTCACCGAGGGGGTGTGCCCACTGTCAGGGCTCTTGACCCCTGGGTCCCTCGCAGTCACACTGACCACTTCTTTGAAGCGTGGGTGCGGCCGCAGGGCCTGCTGGTGGTGGGGAGAGTTGGCGGCCAGCTTGCTCTTGCTCTGGACTTGCTAGAAGGCAGACATGCGGGTGAACTGCCACTTCTGTGTGCGTTCCGCGGGTGGGTAGGGATTTCACTTTGGACGTGGGCACGGGGGTGTCCACGCAGCCTGCCGCACTCCTGGGTCCTGGTTCCGGAGCTCCTACCCTTCTGCCGGGGTGGCACGGCAAGCGCCCAGGGCTCCTGGGGGGCTCTGGCTGTTCTAGAAGGGTCCTGGCTCGTGCAGGGTCTGAGGAGGGGGCAGGGGGTCTGCGTGGCGTCGGGCTTCTTAGTGAGAGAGTTTAGGTGAGGCCTCCTCGGGCGCGGGGCAGGGCGGGTGTTCAGACGCCTGGTCCCCGTGACCGTGCCTGGGTCCCCCTACCCCGAGGCCTGTGGGTGTGGACTGAACGGAAGGGGCCATGTTGTTTTGTCTCTGGAAGGTCGTGTGTCGGGGCTTCTTTCCACGTGAGACCCAATAACACCCGGGGCTGTAGACCTTAGCGGTCTCGGTGCCGGGCGTTTTCCCTTTAGTCGTTCTCTCTTGGCTTTTAAGTTGACATCAACAGAATAACTTTGTGTAGGAAATGCTTGCGTTAGGTGGTGTGGAAGGCATGATGTGATTGGATGAAATTAAGGAACCAGATTACAACTGCAGGACCTCCCTCGTGTTGCAGCCTTTGGATAATGGGGCCAAGGGGCTGGGCCGGGGCGAGCTCAGGGCAGGGGTCGTGTGTCTCCCGTTGCCTTTTCCTGTGCGTTTACCCTGAGCTCAGCGCCTTTCCTCTCCGATTACGCTTTTGCAGGAGAGCAGGGTGAGTTGAAGTCTCCGGGGCGACGACATGCAGTGGGCGGTCCCCCCCATGCTGGTCTAGTGGACGTCACCCTGGAGGGGGTGCAGCAGCTCTTCACCTTTGGGGCACAGACTCCTTTGGGATCTGATGGGCCCCCTCAGAACAGCACCCACCCTCGGTACATCTGACATCCAGTTCATCCACATTTGACCGGCCGGGGCCCCGAGCGGCTGTGGAACCTGCCCACGGCTCAGAGCTCGCTCTAGCGGCCCCTCCCTCTGTCCCTGGCAGGGAGGAGGGGGCCACACCCACCCTGGGGGGGGCCTGGGCCCTGAACCCAGTGACTCTGTGGAGCGAGGGAAAGCACTGAGGCCTCAGACCCCGGGGAGGCCGAAGGTTGGTGCCCCCGGGGCTCGTTCTGCTGGGGCGGCATGGCCAGCCACCGACGGTCCTGTCTGCCACCTGTGTCCTGATGCCCACGGGTCCCAATTCCTACACCCGTCCTGCACAGCTGAGCCACGTCCTGGAATTGTTGCCAGGACGGGTTTAGCCTGAGAAGCTGGAAGCCCCCAGCTGGCAGAGAACAAAGGGGCGAGATGCGGAGTGGGAATGGGGGGGCTGCAGTGGGGAGGGGGCCGGCTCTGGAGGGCTCACTTCCTCCTGGGGTGGGCGAGCTTGTTGGGATGCAAGCCTGTTGCTTCCCGAGGACTGTCCTAGGCCAGTGCCCCCTAGGAGGTCGTGCCCCCTAGGAGGTCGTGCCTCCCCCTCCGCCCCCCCCAGGCCGCGGCCGCGCTTCGCGCACATGCTCAGTGGGCCCGTTAGGCTGCGCAGCTGGGTTGCTGGTGCCGCACAGGCCGTTTGTTTAAATGCCGGGCGCACCGCGAGTTCTGATCAGCCTCGCCCTGGGGTCTGATTCCCTTTCCTTGTTGCTGTTTCCCCACGTTCATGGCATCACGCCTCCTTGCCGGGCTGCACCGGACCGAGGAGTGGGGGCCGTCCAGCAGCTGCCGAGCCCCGTGGCGGCGCTTGGAACCCAGCAGGGCCCCCCGCCCGCTCCTCTGTCCTCTCGCCCCTCCCTCCAGAGAGGCGGGCAGGGCTCTGATGGGCCCCGCGTGGGGGGCGTAATGTTCAGTTTCCGTTTCAGGCTGACGTCTGGAGTCCCGGCTGCTGTGAGCTGGGTGTCGTCTGCACGGACGTTAGCTCTTTACGGGGACGGTGGGTCCCCTTCCAGCCCTCGGGTGACGGCAAAGCTGAGACCCGCCCTTCTGTGAAGAGGCCACGCGTGCAGATAAACGGAAGGCGTTTGTGTGTAAAGCAGCGTTAGGGCTTGTCTCTAGCGTAGAATGGAAAACACGGGTACCCTGTCGCGGAGAGCCTGTTTTGCTTCCTGGAAGACGTCCCAGTAGAAACAAAATGAAAAATGGTAGCAGGAGGCACCGGCATGACCCCGACCGGGGTAAGCGGGCGGCGGTGGCGCCTGTGTCACCACTTGTGGTTTTGCTCCTCGTGGCTGACGTCGTTACTGAACCAGCTCGCAGACGTGACAGGTCTTGTGGCCCTGGATCAAGGACTTGGATTTGTGATGTGCCCCCAGCTCTCGGCGTCGCGGCCCTCCCGTGTGCGCACGCACACCCGCAGCGCGTGCAGGATCCCGGTCCGGGCGGCAGAGCCGGCGGTGGGTGGGCGGCGCGGAGGGCGGGGTCCTGGATGGGAAGCCGCAGGGGCAGGAGGGCCCTCCGCAGCTGTGGTCGCGGCCCGGAGCGCGTTGGCGTTTAGGAAGCCGGCTGCTGTGGTGCCCCCGACGCCCGGGGAGGCCGGGGAGCCCCGCCCCCAGCACTCTATCACGACAGCCTTCAAACACACTGTCAAGCTGAGCGGGTCTCACGTTGGCCACGTAGATACCCACCACCCAGATTCTGCCATTAGCACATTTTTAAAAGAAAAAGTATCGCGAAAGTAAGTTTTGTCCGAGGCATTGGCTCTGTTTCCATCCTTTATGTTTTTGGCACCGTCTTCGGTAACTGCCACGTGGTGGGAGCCTTGCGGGTCAGCGGGCTGCCCTGGCGCCGACCCGTATAGGCCGACCGTGGGCGTCTCTGGCCTTGTAGGACTGTGGTGAGGAGGTGCACAGCCCTGACCTTCACGGCCTCTGAGGAGAAAGTTCTGGTAGCAGACAAGTCTGGGGACGTTTATTCCTTTTCGGTGCTGGAGCCGCACGGGAGCGGCGAGCTTGAACTGGGACACCTGTCGATGCTGCTGGATGTGGTACGTGGGCGACGTGCTTCGTTGGCTGCGGTCCGGCTCAGGGGGCGAGGAGGGGGCGGCCTGTGTGCCAGGTGGGCGGCTTGGGGCTCTGCTGTGGGCAGGGCCCCGATCTCAGAGGTGAAGCTGGCAGCAGGCTGGAGGAGGACGGTCAAGTCGGGGGCAGCTGGGTGGTCTAGACGTGGGGGAGGCCCAGGTCGGGGAGACGAGGGGGAGGGGTGTGGAAAGAGCAGGCGTCCTCCGAGCCCCCGAGCCACGAGCTGCCCCCCACAGAGGCCCCGAGAGGCCCACGAGGGCCGGGCTGCGGCTCGGGGCGGCGGGGCGGGGGTGGGGGCCCTGCAGGGGCACACAGGAACCGGGGGGTTGTGAAGGACAGATCACCAGGACTCAGTGACGGGCTGGACATGGGGACACGTGAAAGGAAGGCGACCAGGTGCTGGAGACGGGAGTGGGCGCGGCCGGGCTGGGGCGGGAGCAGGTGTGGGGCAGCTGTGGCCCTCGGGGGACACCTGAGCTGAGGCCTGGGGTGGCCGGGGGAGCCGGCCATGCTGACCCGCCCCTTCTAACCCTCGTGCACAGGCCGTGAGTCCCGACGACCGCTATGTCCTCACCGCCGACCGGGACGAGAAAATCCGGGTGAGCTGGGCCGCGGCTCCACACAACATCGAGTCCTTCTGCCTTGGGCACACCGAGTGAGTGTCCCCCGTCCCCGTCCCTGCACCGAGTGAGTGTCCCCCGTCCCTGCACTGAGTGTCCCCCGTCCCGTCGCCCCACCTAGTGAGTGTCCCCTATCCCCCGACCGAGTGAGTGTTCCCCCTCCCTATCCCCCGACCGAGTGAGTGACCCCCGTCCCCGCACCGTGTCCCCTGTCCCTGTCGCCCCAACTAGTGAGTGTCCTCCGTCCCCACCCCCCCACCGAGTGAGTCCCTCACCCTCCACAGAGGGAGGCTCAGATTTGAAATGCAGGCGGACCCTTCAGCTGGGGAAGCTTGTGGCGAAGCGAGAGATGCCTGCTGGGGGGAGGGGACCAGCCTGGATGGCCTGGCCTGCATCGGTTTGCTTCCTCGTGAGGCCCTGGTCTAGCTCAGCCCTGGTCCCAGGGCTTCAGAGCCTTCAGAACCTCCTTCCCTGTTCAGAATCCATTTCCCAGAGGTTTTCTTGGTGGCACCGAGGTCTCCATCCCCAGTTCGTGGTCACCGCAGGCCAGCATAGATGCCCGTCAGCGCCTGGCAGTAGTCAGCGGTCAGGGGTGGTGTCGGGGGACGAGGAACATGCTTCAGTCATTTAAATCGTCCAGGCGGGCGTTGTTGCTCTGTGATCTGTCTTCTGGCAAGTGAGCGCTCGTTTAGTAAGTGAAGTTTGACATTATGTGAGGGTGGCGTTTCTGAAGAATGTCGCTCTTCTGAGGTAAAAGGCCGATTACAGTGTGCAGGAAGGAAAAGCACTTAGTTTAACTGGCTGAAGTGTTTTAAACTACGTTATTTGAGGCAGGGGAGGAATTGGACGGATTTAATTCAGTTCTGAGATTGCTCCTGTTTCCTGGTTTTTGAATGGAATGTACACGTTGACCTTAAAGGTCGATGGTTGCTGGGTCTGTATGTCATGATAGCGTTGCTTTAGCTTTTATTCAGTTGTCTAGTAATCCTGCGAGCAGAGTTCCTGTGACCTGCCAGCCCCCCGCCCCGTTGCCGTCTCTCAGGGGCCTTTGCTGCTCGCCACCCCACTGGGCACACTGTGCCTCGGGGCCTTTGCATATGCCATTTTCTCCACCGGGCAAGCTCTTGCCCATGCTGCTCAGCGCCCTCCTTCACTCAGCTTTCTGCCCGATGCCACCTGCCCTCTCAGGAAGCACCCCTCTCCCCGGCCCCTCCTTGCTGGGCTTCTCAGCCTGTGCTGGCCAGTTCAGAGCCATGAGCCACCAGGTCTCAAGTGAGATGTGCCAGTAGTTAGTGTAAAACACCTGATTCCAGAGACGGTGTGAAAAAACAACGTAAAAATAGCTCATTATTAATTTGTTATATGGATTGCAGGTTGAGATGATAACATTTGGGTATATTGAGTTAAGTCAAAACATAGTATTAACATTAGTCTCGCCTGAGTCTGTTTACCTTTTTAGCGTGGTCACCAGGAAATGTAAAATGCCCTGGTGACTCACATCATGGCTGGGGCCGTGTTTCTGTTGGATGGGCCGTTCTGAGCCTCCCCTGACACCCTGGGTCTCCTATGGCCCGTCTCCCGCCGAGTCCTAGACTTGCGGGGGGTCTTTGTCAGGGTTGCTCACTGCTGTCTGCAGCCCTCAGCACAGCGCCTGGCACGCAGTAGGTGCTCAGTGGACATTTCGGCGAATAAATGATCAGTCATTGCTCCTTAAGAGTCTTGGTGAAGGCCCTGGAGACTGGGGTTTCCACTCCTTTCCTGTAGAGACATCGAGGTGGCGCGTACCCGCTGTCGTGGACGTGCCATTGCAGGGGACACAGGCTGCATTCATCCTGCAACATGTCCTTGTTCCTTTTTGAGGGCCTTCGGGGAAGGCTGTCCTGGGGAGGGAGGGTGGCTGCAGCCAGGACGGGGCCCAGGCCGAGGTGGAGCTCCAGACGGCTGGGATGGGAACCGGTGGAGGCGAGGGAGCCACGGAGGCCCCCCTCCCAGGGGTCCCCAGGCGCCCGTGAGCTAGTGATCGCGTTAGAGATGCTGGCGCACGCCTGCAGCCCCAAGGCTGCTTTCTGTGGGGAGCTGGGTTGCTCGGGTGAGGCCAATGGGTGTGACTCGGGCTGTGGTCAGTGGTGCTGCTCCCCTAACACCTGGCCCTGCTCGCAGGTCGCCCTGGTGTCACAGACCCCGTTGAGGTGCGTGCTTGGGCAGCTCCCGAGCAGGGCAGACCCCCTGGGGCCTTCCTGGCAGGCGCGGCCGCGGAGTGCCTCTGGGCCCGAGTGACAGGGCGTGCTCCCCACGCAGTCACGCTACTCCTCTCGGCTTCTGTTGGGGTCAGGGTCTGAGGTGACACGGCGGGGCAGAGTCACAGCAGCCTGGCTCACCCTCTGCTCCTCTCCACCTGTAGGTTTGTGAGTCGCATCTTCGTGGTGCCCGACCACCCCGAGCTGCTCTTGTCCTCCTCCGGGGTAAGTGCTTCGCCCCCCACGGGCGCCCCGGCTTCCCTTGGGGGGGATGCAGCCTGGAGCCTCGCTCAGGGGAGGACCTGTCAGCGAGCAGCCTGTCTTCGGTTCCCAGCGTGGTCGGGAGGTCAGCGCGTGCCTTTCCTGGGTGGCCGTCCACTAGGTGGTGCTCGTGGTCCGTGGGGTAGAGCCGGCCGGCTCGCTCCCTGCTCCAGGGCTGTGCGTGTGAGTGCGTGTGCAGGCGCTGAGCCAGAACCGGTGTGCAAGGGACTCCGGTCTGAGGGGTCCTTACAGCACCATGACCTCGTCAAAACGGCTGGTAGACGGCCCTTTCCGAATCCCAGAGGGACCTGGTTCCCTCCCGCCCTGCCGCTCTCAGCCCTTCTCCCTGACCCGCCCCTGTGTGAGTGCGTGGAGAGGGGCCAGGCACTTGGCCTTGGTGGAAGTTTGATCAGTAAGTACAGCAGCTCTGTCTGTCCCAGGAGCCGGAAGCCTGAACAGCTGAGTGATTGGTGGCCCCTTTCTCTAGGGAATACTCCTTAGAAGGATCATCAGGCAGTACTTCTGCTGAAGTGCAGGCTTTGCGTTTCTAATTGGCTCTGATTCTTCTTTTCTTTTCAGAAGCTCTGCCCACAGCCCTTTATCTTTGTCTTTCCAACCTTGAGCTTTTTATGCAACTCGGGCCTGGGGTGGGCTGGGGGCCTCGTGGACTCCTGACAGGCAGGCCTTCCAGGCGGTGGCCACGTCCCATTTCCTTCATCACGTGTGGTTTCTCACAGGTTTTTACTTTTCCCTTCTCTTGTCCTGTTCTTGAAAGTGACTTGTGAAAGTAAAGAGAAGAAAATAAACGTGCTGGAGTTCCCAGAGATAGCCAGTTTCTGTGAATTTTGCTGTAAGCCTCTTTTACAATAAAACAAAATACTCAGCCGCACAGGAAAGCGTAGTGGCCACCTTTGGTCTTACCACTGAGCTTTGTCAAGTCCAGCGTTTCGCTTCTCCTTCTTACAGAAGTGCAGTAGGGCTGGCGCTGGCCATCCTGGGTGACCCATCCCATCGCCATCCTACCTCCTCACGGGCCACCCGGCCCGGGCGTGGTGTGCCGCGTGCCCTGCACGCTGTGAAGTGCAGATTGTCTGTTTGTTTAAAGAGTCAGATGCTGCTGTAAGGCTTAGAGTGGAAACTAGCACCCCACCCCCCGTGGCCTCCAAGGCAGGCCCTGGGAGCCTTCACTGTGTCCTCTTGATGCCCGTGTTTCAAGCACGAGCAGTTTCCCTGTGTCAGGTGCTGCCATCTGCATGGGAATCAGCAGTGTCCTGCCTGCACCCCCTCCCTCTTTGCTGGTGGGCTCCTTGTCTCCTGAAGGTGCCCGCCGACCTTGTTTGGGGCGCACATCACGGGGCAGCTTTCTGAAGGTGCAGGGAGGGTGGTTAGGAGCCTGCCTTTCGGGAGGTGCCCATCGCCCGCCCCCAGCACTCGGTTATCAGGCAGGTGTACGATGCTCAGTCAGATGTTTCCCTGCAGATTGTCAAGCGGTTGCTCCAGGCTCTTCTCTGGTTTTTAGTTCGCTTGGTTTACTGCCCGCTTTTTCTTTTGAGATGTCTGAGGCCACCGAGTCTGGGTCCTCTATGTGGGGTCTGATCGCCTTCTCTCTGGCCGTTTTTTGGGGGCCTTCTCACCCCGTGCTCTGAAGAATGGTGGAGCAGGGCGGGGGTGTCACGGGGGCCCTGAAATTAGCTGCACAGTCAGTGGCTCTTTCCATTCTGAGTCTTCAGGGCCACAGACCTGGGGGTTTTCTCAGGCTCCCTCCCTCTGGAGCTGTCCCCGCCTCACTCTTCTGGGATCTGTGCAGTTGGATGTTGGACCCGCTGACGCTTGATTCTTTCCTTTCATATTTTTTCTCTCATGTTCCTGCTCCCTCTTCTGCTTTGGGGGAGATTTTCTCAACTTTATTTTCCAGCCTTCTGTGGGAATGTTAATTTCTGCTGTGATTTCTACTTTTCAAGGCTCTTTCTCGTCCTTGGAATGTTCTTTCTTCATAGCCCCCGTTCTTGCATCCTGAATGCAGACTTAGGATCACCTTGAGGTGGTGTGACGTGTGGTTTTTTTTTTAAGGATTTTTCTGTGTGTGTTTCCTTTCCTCCCTGTGTGTCGCACACCTTTCCAGCTGGAGGTTTTCCTCGATGTCTGGTGGTCCGTCTGTCCACTTATGGCACTGGGGCTGGGTTTGCGAGCCCAGGTGTCAGACTCGGGCACCCAGCTGCATCCTTGTGGGAGCCCTCCTGGGTCAGTCAGTCCTTTTCTCATGGGGGTGGAGTTCGGTTTCCTGTCTTCACCCTTTGTGGGGAGGGGCCCTGTGTCTCTTCTCTACATGTGTCCCAGCGTCCCCGAGACCAAGGCCTCTTGTTCCCATCATCTGTCCCCAGCAGCTGGGTTCTGTCTGCATCTACCTGTGATTGGCTTTGTCCTGTAGGGCTCTGCTCTAAAACACCCCTTGTTGCCTGGGGGGACTAGGGGCGAGTGGGGACACCTGTAGACGTGCGTTCGTCTCCCTGTTTATCAGCCATATTCACGGCAAGACATTCATACTCACATCCCAGCACCCGGAGATTCCTGCCTTAACCATTCGGGGGAAGTTAATTTTCCTCTTTCTCTCTGGGTCATTTAAATCATGCAGAGGTTCTTCTCATCAGACTTCGTATTTGCTCCGCAGGTGGACGTGGCCTGTGCATGTCTAGTTTTAGTCAAGGGATCCCACTCACAGGAGGGGTTTTTCTGAGGCGGGTGCCGGTGTGGACCCTGCTCCGTTTCACTCATTGTCTGGTCCTTCTCCTTAGACGTGTGGTTCTATTTCCTGGCGTCTTAATGAGCGTTGTAACAAATGTTTCTTAATATAACCCTCTCCTTTCTGTATTATGGAGGTAATGTTGGTTTATAACGTGTAAGTTTCACGTGGACAACATTGCATTTTGACTTCTTCATACATTACAGTGCGCTCACCACCAAAAGTTTAGTCTCCACGCGTCACAATACAGTACAGTTGACCCGCTTCACTCATCTTGCCCTCCCCCCACCCCTTCCCCTCTGGTAACCACTACTCTGTTCTTTGTATCTGCATGTTTGTTTTTGTTTTGTTTGTTTACTTTTTATATTCCACGTATGAGTGAAATCATATGGTATTTATCTTTCTCCATCTGACTTATTTCACTGAGCGTAATACCCTCCAGGTCCATCCATGTTGCTGCAAATGGCGAGATTTCATTCTTTGTTATGGCTCAGTAATGTATTGTGTGTGTGTGTGTGTGTGTGTACCACATTTTTCTGTTGATGGGCACTTCGGTTGCTTCCAGATCTTGGCTATTGAAAATAATGTGGCAGTGAACAGAAGGGTGTGTATATCTTTTCAAATTAGTGTTTTTTGTTTTCTTCTCAGGCGTGGAATTGCTGGATCATATGGTAGCTCTATTTTTAATTTTTTTTTTTTTTTGCAGTACATGGGCCTCTCACTGTTGTGGCCTCTCCCGTGGCGGAGCACAGGCTCTGGACGCGCAGGCTCAGTAGCCATGGCTCACGGGCCCAGCCGCTTTGCGGCATGTGGGATCTTCCCGGACCGGGGCACGAACCCGTGTCCCCTGCATCGGCAGGTGGACTCTCAACCACTGTGCCACCAGGGAAGCCCTATTTTTAATTTTTTGAGGAACCTCCATACTGTTCTCCACAGTGGCTGCACCAGTTTACATTCCCACCGACAGTGGACGGGGGTTCCCTTTTCTCTACATCCTCGCCAACATTTGTCATTTGTTGTCTTTTTGGTAGTAGCCATTCTGGCAGATGTGAGGTGATATCTCATTGTGGGTTTGATTTGCATTTCCCTGGTGATTAGTGATGTTGAGCACCTTTTCATGTGCGTGTTGGCCATCTGTATGTCTTTAGAAAAATGTCTATTCATAGTCTCTGCACATTTTTTTTTTTCTCTGCCCATTTTTAAAGGTTTTTTGTTGTCGAGTTGTAGGAGTTCCTTCTCTGTTTTGGTTATTAACCACTTACCAGATATATGATTTGGAAATATCTTCTCCCATTCGGTTGGTTGTCCTTTTGTTGATCATTTCTCTTGCTGTGTAGAAGCTTTTTAGATTGAAATAGTTCCATTTGTTTATTTTTGTTTTTATTTCCTTTGCCTGAGGAGATATATTCAGAAAGATATTGCTAAGACCAGCGTCAAACAGCATACTGCCTGTGTTTTCTTCTAGGAGTCTTATGGTTTCAGGTCTCACATGTAAGTCTTTAATCCATTTTAAGTTCATTTTTGTGTATGGTTTGAGATTGTGGTCCAGTTTTATTTTTTTGCATATGGCTGTTCAGTTTACCCCACACCATTTATTGAAGAGACTGTCCTTTCTCTGTTGTATGTTCTTTACTCCTTTGTTGTAAATTGTCCATATGTGCATGGGTTTATTTCTGGGCTCTCAATTCTGTTCCATTGATCTGTGTGTGTGTTTTTCTGCCAATACTATGCCATTTTGATTGTTGTAGTTTTGCAGTATAGTTTGAAATCAGGGAGCGTGATACATTCTAGCTTTGTTATTCTTTCTCAAGATTGCTTTGGCTATTCTGGGTCTTCTGCGGTTTCATATAAATTTTAGGATTTTTTTGTCTTATGTTTGAAACATGTTGTTGGGATTTTGATAGTGATTGGACTGAGTCTTCAATTGTTTTAGTTAATAATGTACATTTTAACAATGTTAATTCTTCTAATCCATGAGCAGGAATATCTTTCCATTTGTGTTTTCAGTTTCTTTCTACAATGTCTTATACTTTTCTGAGTACAGGTCTTTCATCTCCTTGGTTAGATTTATTCCTAAATAAATTGTAAGTGGGGTTGCTTTCTTAATTTTTCTTTCTTTTAGTCTGTTGTTAGTGTGTAGAAGCACAACAGATTTTTCTACATTGATTGTGTACCCTGCAACTTTATTCTATTCATTTATTATTTCTAGTAGTCTTTTGGTGGAGTCTTTTCTATATATAAAATCACATCATCTGCAAACAGTAACAGTTTTACTTCTTTTCCAATTTGGATTCCTTTTCTTTTTCTTGACTGATTGCTGTGGCTAGGACTGCCATTACTGTGTTGAATAAAAGTGGCCAAAGTGGGCATCCTTGTCTTGTTCCTGATAAACACTCCTTTTTTTGCATTTTTGTTATTTTTGGAGCACACATCAAGGCCATGCCAGTTGACACTCTCATGGGTAACAAACGGATGTCCTCTTTTCACCCATTCTTAAACAGAGATGTGTGGACAGTTGTCACATGCTCACTAACTCCATGTGTTTCTCCTTGTGCGAATGCATGCTCATTGATGGGTCCGTGTGTGTACGTGCGTGCATGCGTGTGTGTTCACTCCCAGCCCGAGCATAGCAGGTGTTGTCTTTGACCTCCGGCATGTGACAGGGTGTCCTGTGTCCTTGCCCATTTGGCTCTGTGGGGTCACCCATGTTTACTTATTGGTTTGTGCGACTCTTTGCACAGTTGTTACTAAGCAAAGAGCCTTTAGCTGGGAGAGAGGCGCAGTGGCCATCGCTGAGTTATTCCCACTACCCGGTGAAGCCTGGATGCCTCACTGGGTGCTGACCCGTCCTTGGTGTGTGCAGGACCGCACCCTGAGGCTCTGGCAGTACAGAAGCGGCCGTGAGTTGCATTGTTGTCACCTGCCCAGCCTGCAGGAGCCAACGGAGCCCTGGAGCGACAAGGTAACCTCACGTTTGTCTCTGGTTTATAGGGCGTCTCTCCAGTCATGGATCCTGTGGAAAAAATTCGTTTTACGTTGGAAAAGTGTTTTTACTGTCAATGTACACTTCTTCCAGCTTGAGAGGAATCGTGTATTTCAAATTCTGAAGGCACCTAGTCATGTAAATGGGAAAAAATTTATATCTTACCATGTGTGCATTCAAACCACGGATTTACAGAAAGGCCTCTAATCCTGCTTGGAAGTGGAAAAAATAGTGGTGCCTGGCGGGGAGCTGAGCATGCCCAGGATTCCCTACCTCTGTCCCTCGTGGGTCAACCTCATGCCCCCAGGATGGCGCACTGGCCAGTGCATCCCCAGGTCAGGTCACCTGAGCCTTCAGCTGTCAGGGGATCTGCAGGGGAGAAGGTGTGGGCTGCCTTTCAGGCTCTTGGGGTTCTTCGCTGTGATGCTCCCGGGCAGGTGCCCTGTTTGGCTGGGGTCCAGCTGGTCACACGTGGACGGTTCTGGCAGCTTCCAGAAGCCCAGCTGGGCCTGGTGGGGAGGGAGGGTCTGCTCATGCGTTTCCGGGGCCCGCAGAGCTGGCCTGGGGGCTGGGGTCATGATGATCAGGGTGGCAGCCCGCGGCATGGGGCTTTGCCGCGTGTCTAACGAGACCTGGGCCTGAACTGAAGGACTCTCCTTCCTCGTCCTTGGCTTCTCGGTTCTCTTATCCACCCCGAGACCTCTCTGTAGCACGTGGGCAGGTCGGCCTGACGTGGGTCAGAGCCCCAGGGCCCCAGGGCCGCGGCCACCCAGCCCAGTGGCTGCAGGGCCCCCCGGGTCAGTGGCCTCCACCTGCCCTGGCTGCCCCCGTGCGCGCCTCCGCCTCGGGTTTCTGCAGCTACGGTGCCCCCGTTGGAGCTGCGGCAAAGAGAGGCCTGCTCGTTCTGCCTTCTTCCCGTCTGCGCCCTGCTCACCCCTGACGCCCCTGGACGGCGAGGAGAGAGCGTAGAGGGGAGCAGCAGCCGGGTGGCCCCCGAGAGCTGTGCGAGGGCCTGCCGTGTCCCCCGCACCTCTGCTGGCTCCGAGCCCAGGCTGCTTCCTCTGCCGGAGTGCACGGACGCTCACGTGCCCGCTTTCCCTTCCTCCCCATGTGCTCTGGTCTCCCTCCTTTTTGAGTAGTTCCCCTGGCCTTGGAGATGCGGCACAGCTCCGGAGAGAGGGCCAGAGCCCCGGAGCGGCCTGTGCCGTCTGCCCCGTGGGTCGGAGCTCCCTGTGAGCTGTGCCCTCACTGGCGTCCAGAGAGCCCTGCAGTGCCTTCTCTTTGCCTGTCGTGGACCACACGTGGGGACCGTCCGTCCTGCAGCGATGCTCGCAGTTTGAGCAGAGCAGCCCGGCGTCAGGTCCTGACAAGCGGACATCCCTGAAGCCGCTGCTTTTCCTTTCAGAGGTTTGCCGCATCCAGGATCGCTTACTGGCGCCAGGAGGACTGCGTGGCGCTCCTGTGTGACGGGTGAGCCCGCGCGGCCCGTGCGGGAGGGAGCGGCGGGCGTCTCCTGGGTCGGGAGGCTTGGGCGGCGACGTTGGCTTGGCATCTGCCTGCGGTGATCTTCACTTTACGAGCCCTGCTGCTGAGGGCCGGTGGCTTCCTTTCTGTGCGCTGCATCTTAATCCGCCAGAGTGAAGGTAGCGGTGGCCCCCGGCTGGTCTTTTGTGCAGATAGAACCCCAACGAAGGGTCGGCTGTGGTAGAACCCACCTCAGTCAGCCCCGGTTCGGCACGAGAGACCCGTCGGGGGCGGGCGGTGCTGACGAGGTAGGTGTGGGGAGCACGGGCCGCCCAGCTGTTCCCTCCTGAGCCTTGTCTGCACGCCGGGGAGGGCGTTCGGGGGCCTCCCCCATCGTCACTCGTCCTGACAGCAGGCCTGGGGCAGGCGGCTGGGCTCGTGTTGGAAATGACGACGCAGGATTAGAGGGTGGAAGGCCCGTGGGGGCCGCTGAGCGCGGCCCGGGGTCCCGTCCGCTGCCCGGCGGGCAGGGCGGCTGTCTCTGCACGGCTTCGTCTTTGCTGCCTAGTAAGCTGCCCCCGGACTTCGGGACTGAGCGTGCGTTAGCTCACGGTTCCCGGGGTCGGGGGAGCGGGAGTGGCTTGGCTGGGGGCTCCGGGCTCAGGGCGTCCCGAGGCTGCCGCTGAGGTGTTGGCGGGGCTGGCCCGGGGCTGAGCGCCCCCGTGGGCGCTGTCGTGATCGTCCCCTCTCTCCCTGCGAAGGCTGCCCGTGGTCTGCCTCTTCCAGCTGGATGCCCCCCGGCGGCAGCTGGTCTACCAGCAGCAGCTGACTTTCCAGCACAGAGTGTGGGACGCCGCCTTCGAGGAGGCCCGGGGGCTGTGGGTCCTGCAGGACTGCCGGGAGGCCCCCCTCGTGCTCTGCAGGCCTGTGGGCGGCCAGTGGCAGGTGAGATGGGCGGCCCCGCTGTTTCCGTCGACCGCACCCGCGCCAGCGGCTGTGTCCTTGGGGGACAGTGGCCACAGGGCTTGTGGCGTGGGTGCAGGGAGCTGGGTGCCTGGCCGGGTTCTTCAGTGTCACGGTGCCTGCACGGGTGTCTCGGGGGTGAATTGCTGTCATTGGTATGTATTTCCTGTGATTGTTTTGCTGACACGTCTTTTTAGGAGAAAAGCCCACAGTTGGTGAGCCCTGGGTGTGTATGCTTAACATTTGCAGCCTCAGCACAGCCTTACGCTGGGGCAGTGGTCCCGCTGGACAGTGAGGGGACCCCTCCTTACAGGTGGTCTGGGTGAGCCTGTGCGTAAATCAGGGATGTCACCTCCCGCCTGTCCTGTGTCTAAGGTGCCATGGGGAGAAGCAGGTGACACCCGCAGAGCCCGTTGCAAACTTGCACGGCCTTGACGAGTGCTCAGAGCTGCCCGACAGCTCGCTCGGGTGTCTGTATCTGAAAACCAGCAGTGAGCGATGCTGCCAGCCGGTGCCTGCCAGGTTCCAGACGCCTTGGGCGGAGTCCTGCGTGCGAGCCGCGGTCGCTCCCAGGCCTGATGAACCGGGGAGAGCGGCCTTTCCGCCTCCTGTGAGTGCAGGGGTCACCGCTGTCCACTGGCCTCTTTCCAATAAAGGTTTTCTGTTCGTCTTCTCAGTCTCTTCCTGAAAGTGCTGCGTCGAAGAGGGTCTGTGCTCACCTTCGCGAGAACTGGGCCATGTTGGAAGGTGAGGACCCGCCCTGGCCTGCTTTGCAGGGTCACGTTCACCCGTGGGCGCGGGCGGACGCAGGTTCCAGAGCGCGGAACGCAGCGGGAAGCCGTTCTGTGGGTGAGGGTGCGGGGCCTGTGGTGGGTGCAGTGTGTGTCCGCGTCCCCGTCAGGACAGCAGAGCTGCTGTGAGCCGGGGCCTGGTTGGCTGCGGGGCCACGGTGGGCCGCGCCCCGGGTTCCCTTAGCGGAGATTCAGGTGCCGAGAGCCCCTCTGTTTGTATTGGCAGAAGGCAGGCTCTTGGGATGCAGCTTCTGGCTGTGTCTGGGGGTGCTTTTAACTCAGCCCTGGAACTCAGGTGCCTTCACTCGAATAAAGCAATGATTGCTCAGAAGACTTCTTGGGAAGACAAACCAGTGTCCGGATAGAGGTCTGGGTCCTCCAAGCTCTGGGGACACAAACGCAGCTTCGGTGTGTATAGACGCTAGAGCGGCCCGCACGTCCCACTGTTTGGGTCCTGCGGGGTCTGCATCCGGGCCACTCGGTGGTTGGCAGTTTTCAGGTCCCCTCTGGCTGTTGGCTGGAGGACACCCCAGTCCCCAGCGCAGAGGAGTAGGGGCACGGTGCCGACAGGACGCAGCCACAGCCTCTGCACCTGGCCTCCCGGGGACCCCGGGGCCCCGCGTGTCCTGTTAGAAGCGAGTCCTCGGTCTAGCCAGGTGTGGCCACCAGGAGGTGGGCATCCTTGGGGCCATGCCAGAGGAGGCGCCCCGGGTCCACAGAGAGCCGGGTGGTCACTGTCGCAGGAGGGTCCCTCCGGCCCACCACGTCCCCCGCTAGAAGCAGAGCCCCTGCGCTCCTGTGGCACGCTGGCACCCATTCTTGTTCCGCACAGGCTCTGCTGGCACGGATGGTGGCTTCAGCAGCCTCTACAAGGCCACCTGCGACAACATGACCACTTACCTGAAGAAGAAGGAGGAACGTCTGCAGCAGCAGCTGGAGAAGAAGCGACGCAGGGGGCCGCCGTGCGGGTCCAACGGGCAGACCAAGAAGATGAAGGCGGGGCGCGCACCACGGAGCTGCTCGTCCTAGCTCGGCTCGGGATGCTCGCCGCCTCGGGGCGGTGGGACACTGTGCTCACCCCTCCTGCCCGCAGCGCCCTGACGAAGGCAAAGGGGGGACCTCATTCCCGACTCGGGCTGGGGGGCGGCGAGGTCCATCCCGACTCATCGGACACCTGGGGCCGTGCTGGGTAGCTGGACGCAGGACCCTGGGCTCTAGAACATTCCGTTGCTGAGCAGAGCCCTCTGTCTGGAGGGAGGCCATGCAGCGTGTTAGCCGCTATGCCTGAGCAGCAAGTGCCTCCAAGCCCCTTCCCTTCACACTGGAGGGCACGTCACCCTGCAGCTGTGGCGCTGTCCTTTCCTGCTCGTCCACGCGGCTTCCTCCAGGGGAGCCTGGAAGCGACGGACGTCTTTCCAGCGGTGCAGTGCACACGTGCGCTTTTCTCCAGTCCCCTCGCCCTTCTGGATGGTCCACTACGCTGTCCAGCAGGCGGCTGCGCGCCTTGGGGTCTGTAAACCTGAGGGGAGTTAAGTCCTCGGTTCCCTGGGCAGCGCTGGCTCCGGTGCTCAGGCCCCTCGGGGTGCGGAGAGCTCATGCCGGTGCTGGTGGAGACGGGAGCTTCTCCGCGACGCGTGAGGACAGAGAAGCCCAGCTGCACACTTAACTCCGCAGAGAAGTGACGGGTGACGTTGTGTATGTTTGATTTCGGTTTGAACTTTGTTCACGTGCTGCAGAGCAGGAGGGTCGGCTGAATTCTAATTACTGATCAATAAAGATGAGCTTTTTTGCAGCTTCTAGAAATTTTAGCAGCAACACGTGGAGCTAATCTCAAAATATATTGAGCAGAACCATCTTTGATGAGTGTGCTGTTTCCGACGGAAACATTTGCTTTTTGATTTGGAGAAAAGCATTTCTTTGGTGTGGGTTTCACAGGGTACTTGGACACACATCATGTTGTGTCTCAAAAGCTGGAAGGCTTCAAACTTTTCCTAAGTGCCTTATTCTACTTTAAACATTGATCTGAAAACAATGCTGTTTGTGGACCGCCCGGGGTAACTTCCCACAAGGGACATCAGGACCTCCCCAGACTGGGGGCTGTCTCGGGCAGAGGAGAGCAGAGGGGGTGTGCCTGGGTTGGAATGGGGTCCCCAGGGCAGAGTGGGGTGCCCTGGCCATGGTCCTGGAGTGGGAGCCTGACCTCGTGAGCACTGCACTGGGCACAGGGAGGGTTTTCGTTAATAGTCTGCTCTGAATTCTTGGTTTTAGGAGCAATTTAGGTTTGTTCTTGTTGGTGTCTTGGTCTAAGATAGGGGTCAGCAAACGGGCTCGCAGGCCACATGCTGCCCGTTGACCAGTTTTCTGTGGTCTGTGAGCTAAGCATAGTTTTTACATTTTTAAAGGGTTGAAAAAAGTCAAAAGAGATATGTGAGCGTCCATAAATAAAATTTTACTGGGACACGCCCACGCCTGCTCGATTGGGGGTGGTCGGCGTCGGCTTTGGGGCTGCAGCAGCAGAGTGGGGTGGTTGCCGCGGAGACCAGATGGCCTGCTCAGTCTACAGCCTTGATCTTCTGGCCCTCTGCAGAGCCTTGCCCGTCCCTACTGCACTCTGTCTCAAGTCTGTGCAGTGTTTTAAATGAGCTGGTTAATTTCACTGCGTTCCACGTGGTCCCTGAGGGCAGGTAGGGGAGCCCCCGCCTCTGGAACCCCGGTGTCCCAGCTCCGGGCAGCAGGGGCGGCGCTGAGGGGTGTGTGAGGCTGGCCTCTTGCACCTGATTGGGAGGCTCAGACTTAGGATAGCGGTAGTGTCAGGCAGCCTATCCGGGAGAGCAGGGCACAAGTGAGAGGGGCCACGAAATCTCCCGCGTTTCCGGGGATCGCTTTAAAGTTACTTGCGTTCTTATCGAAGCTACACACGCACGTGTCAGAGACCAGAGTATACTGATGGCCTGACTGTGATCTGGTCTGCTGCTTCTCCCACACAGCCCCGCCCCACTTGGGTGATCCATGCCTCCGTCCCGGGGCTTCGGCCGCTGGGGGCCCGGCAGCAGGTGTGGGGGGTGGAGAGGGAGGGGGAGGGAGGCAGCGGCCTTCTCTTCTGCTGCAGTGCCCGTTCCCGTGGGCACTGTAGCCTTCTGGGGGCCCTGGCTCCACCCCAGCCCTAGGGGCAGACGTGGCTTCTTCTTGGTCCCGAAACCCCATCCGCATCTCTGGAATTAGTCTCTCCATCAAAGGACCTTAACAAATCTCAGGTGAGTGTGAGCCGAATTCTCGCTGGAACCCTGACTTAGGAACCGTTCATGCTCGTGTGCCCCCAGTTGTCCCGAAGTTTCTTCTACGGTTGGCGGAACCCGGATCCGTGAGGAGCCACCTGTTGGATTTCCTGGGTTTTCGTCTCTTACCTCTTCACCCACAGCAGCAGCATCCCTGCTTCCCTCCGTGGCTTTGCCTTGAGAAGACCGGTCCATCATCATCCGATTAGAAGAGCAGCTTCTTTTGGTTTGTCTGTTGAGCTACGGGGACTGAGGAGTTGAGTTGGCTTTCTTTACCCCTTTACTTATCTCTATTTTCCATTCTTTCTCAGTGTCTGTATGTTTTGCGTTTGGGGAGATTCCTTGGGCTTTGTTCCAGCCCATTTACTGATTTTTTAAAAACCTGGTTACCACAGTTCTGAATTCTAAGTGGTTTTGTTCCTTCATTTTCATCCTAGTGTACGGCTGGCAAGTGTGCATGGAATGCACAAACATCACCAACTGCATACACGTGGGTAACAGTCCCAGCCAGAGCCAGGACGCTTAGCAACAGCAGAGTGGTTCCCAGGTGCCTTCCTAGCAGTCACCGCCTACCCCCCACCCCTACCCCCAGGCCAGGCCGACCTGACACGCTGGTTTGCTATCTCTCGTGCTGTTGTGTACAGCTGTGTTCACTCTCACTGCTCCCTCGTATGAAAACACCACAGCGCGCTCATCCCGCTGTCACGTGGGCATTTGAGTAGTTCCCACGTTTTGGCTGCGGGGAACATTCTGGTCAGTGTCCTGGAGCACGCGTGAACACTTCTCTCGGGACTGCCCTGCTGGCCCACAGTTACCTGGACAGTGCTGCCCACCCTCGTTCATTTCAACCCCTACCGTGAATGGAAAATGTAAAACTCGGTACATTCTCTTGCTCAGCCTTTGAGGTTTAACTTTGCAAAGGGGCGAACTTGGAGTTATGGGCCGCTGTGTGCGGGCCAGTGAAGCGGCCCACTTCGTGTCGAGGCTTAACCTTGACCCTGTTCTCAGCAAAGTCGCCTTAACAAAGCGTGGATCACCGCTCAGGGGGGATGCCAGCACACGGTCCTGGGGACATTCAGGCCTGCAAATAGATCACCGTGGCCGGGAACTGAGGCCTCCTGCCAGCAGCTAGTGACTCACTGTCTTGGGAGAGC
Organism: Mesoplodon mirus; assembly: GCF_964341445.2. NCBI lineage: Eukaryota > Metazoa > Chordata > Mammalia > Artiodactyla > Ziphiidae > Mesoplodon > Mesoplodon mirus. The sequence goes on along the minus strand of NC_138982.1, from coordinate 144,350,566 downwards.
TTTCTAGTGTAAATGTAGAGGGAATGCTGTGGATTTTTTTCCTGCAGCACTGTTATTTGAATTCTGTACATGTTGACATGCATTTTTCTTTCTAATTTCCATTGTGATTTCTTTGCTGCATGGGCTGTTTGGAAGTGTGGTTGAATTCCCAAACATTGGATGTTTTTCTTCAGATTTTTAAAATTGATTTCTGGTTTTAATTTTAATTCCATTGTGGTCTCAATATACTTTGATTCCTTTCTTTTTAGATTTATTGAGCCTTGTTTTATGCTCCACAGTATGGTGACGGTTTCACGCGCCCTTGAAGAGAACGTGTCCCACCGTTGCTGGCTGGAGGAGTGTTCTTTAAGTGTCCATCAGGTCAAGTCGGTGATGCTGTTGGTTGTTACCAGTTTCAGGAACACAGCCATCCTCCTAATTTCTGTCCCTCTCTCACGTACTGAAAGCAGTACTTAAATGTCTAATTGTGGAACTAATTTTCCATTGTCCTAGTGGTTTTTGATTCTGATATTAGGTGTGTACACACGTAGGGGTAGTGTGTCATCTTGATGAATGATGCCTTATCATTCTGAAACATCCCCCTGTCCCTAGTCCTATTCTTTGTTCTGAAGTGTAGCTTATCCTGTGAATGCAGCCACTCCAAGTAAAAAGTTAGTGTTAGCATGGAATTTCTTTTTTCATCCCTTCTAACCTATGTATGTATTTATATTTAAAGTGTTTTTTTTTTTTGTAGACAATCTCTTCTTATCCTCCAAATTTTGGATTTCAGTGGGAATTCAGCTGAGCCACATATGTAATTTAAAGCGTTCAGTAGTCACTTTGAAAAGTTTGAAAAAGCAGATAAAATTTTGAGAATAGGGCTTCCCTGGTGGCGCAGTGGTTGAGAGTCCGCCTGCCGATGCAGGGGACGCGGGTTCGTGCCCCGGTCCGGGAGGATCCCACATGCCGTGGAGCGGCTGGGCCTGTGAGCCATGGCTGCTGAGCCTGTGCGTCCGGAGCCTGTGCTCCGCAACGGGAGAGGCCACAACAGTGAGAGGCCCGCGTACCGGAAAAAATAAAATTTTGAGAATAGTCTGTTTAACCAAATACAGCAAAAATAGTGTTTCAGCATATAATCTATATAAAAGTTATTCATGAGCTATTTTACATTCTATTTTTAATCTTAATTGTCAGAAATATGGTGTGTACTGTACATAAGGTTCCTCTTTCAGAAAGCCCTGGTAGCCTAGATAAACTGACTGCGTGAATGACCTTGCTTTGCCCTTTCCACAACCTAATTCCCACTCTTAAGCCTCAAATTAGCCAATAAACAGTGAACCCTTGAAACCCTAGGCACCCCAGCATTGACCCCAATAGAGGCAGCGCCCCAGGCTCATGCGTTTGCACGGTCACTCTCCTCGGCCTCGCTGTGTGGCCCTCGGGCATGCTGTGCCCTCTAGGACTGAGTAATAAACCTCATTTCTCAAAGTTCCCTGATGGCTTTTGCTGAAGCGCGTCCTGCAACCGTAAGAACCAGACAGGCTGGTCCAGCCACAACCTTGGCTTTGGCGGGGAAAACGTCTGGGGGCTCGCTCTTAAGTAATTCGGGTTGTATGAAGCACACGTGCAGTTTTGTAAGGAAGCTCCGTACCATTTTACAGAGCGGGTGTGTCAGTTTACGTTCCTATGGGTGATGCACGTTGACCCAGTTTCTCTGCATCCTCACTGGCATTTGGTGTCGTCACTGTTTTATCTTAAGTCAGTTTTGAGAGTTCTTTATTCAAGTTCTTTGCCGGATATGGTTTGCAAACGTCTTCTCCCAGGGCGCAGTTCCTTTTTTCATCCTTTGAACACGGGGTCTTTTGCAAAGCGAACACATGTAATATTGATGGGCTCCAGTTTATCAGTTTTTTCCTTTGATGGATGGTGCCTTTGGTGTCAAGAATCCTTTTCCTAGCCCTAGCCCCTCAGGAGTTTCTCCTCTGATATTTCTAGATGTTTCATAGTTTCATATTTTACATTTAAGTCCATGATCCATCATGAGTTAATTTGTATGTAAGATGTGAGGTTCTGTTCTTTGACTGTGGACGTCTGCCTGTCCTGGCACCACTTGTTGGAAAGGCTGTCCTCTGTTGAATTGCTGTTGTGGCCTTCACTGTGGAAGGGTATTTTCACTGGATGTAGTTCTTTAATTTTCATTTCTTTGGAGATGTTCCTGCTCTGTCTTGGGGCTGCCCTGGTCTCCCCAGTGTCTGTTTTTCCTCTGTGCTGGTGGCCTCAGTGTCTATGCACAAAGTCCGTGCCCAGCTTCGTGCCCCTGCAGCCGGACCCTCTGCCTTTTCCTTTGCGGGTTGGCACAGTGGCAGGCATGGTCAGTGGCGGGTGCTGGGCGGGGCTGGGGGGGCACTGCAGGAGGGTGGGGCTGCTGCTCCAGCGCCCAGGGTCCTTTCTTCGTGGGCTGTGCTATGCCGGCCAGCAGCACGGGGTGCTCTGTGACACCCCAGCGGGTTCCCAGGGAGCGTGCACCGCACCCCAGCAGGAGGCGCCCTGGCACGTGCCTTGGCACCACGTCCAGCTCCCAGAGAGTCTGTCTCCTGGTGCCCCAGTGAGTTGCTGGAACCCTGGCAGGAGGCTTTCTGCTCGCCAGCGCCACCTGCTGGCACACCACAGCCGCACCCCCTCAAGCAGGGTCCAGTCCCCGCCCCAAACCCCCAGTGGGATGCTGACATCTCCCCGAGGTCCACAGACGCCACGCTTCTCCTGGCTCGTTCGCTCTGCATCAGTCCTGGAGGTGCCGGCTCCTCCCGGACCTCAGATTCCCTTGTTCTTTAAAGTTCTTTACACTTCACTCAGCAACCCTCTGTTCCTATTTAACAATTCTTTATATTAGAGTTTTCCTCCTGAAATTATCTGTGTGATTTCTATGTCTTGACTGATACACCTTCTTTTCCCCACTGTGTGTCTTCTTTTCCTGTGTTTTTAAAAAGTTTTCCTCTTCATCACTGGTTTTCTATAATTTGATCATGATGTGCTTTGGGGGTATGTGTGTATGTATCCTGTTTATTAGCATTTGCTGAGCTTCTTAAATCTGTGGATTTATCGTTTTTATCAAATTTGGGAGTTTCCAAGTATTATTTCTTCAAATATTTTTTTCCTTCCCCCTTCTCTCTGCCTCCTGCAAACTTCAATACTTGTATTTCAGACTGTTTGATGGGGGCACCAAGGTCAACCAGTCTCAGCAATTCCTCTTCGGGCCTTTTTCTGTTTGTGCTTCATTGTGGATAGATTCTTTTTTTAAAATTTATTTTTGGCTGCGTTGGGTCTTCGTTGCTGCGCACGGGCTTTCTCTAGTTGCGGTGAGCAGGGGCTACTCTTCGTTGCGGTGCATGGGCTTCTCATTGGGGTCGCTTCTCTGTTGCGGAGCATGGGCTCTAGGCGCATGCAGGCTTCAGTAGTTGTGGCTCGCGGGCTCAGTAGTTGTGGCGCACGGGCTCTAGAGCACAGGCTCAGTAGTTGTGGTGCACGGGCTTAGTTGCTCCGTGGCATGCGGGATCTTCCCGGACCAGGGCTTGAACCCGTGTCCCCTGAATTGGCAGGTGGATTCCTAACCACTGTGCCACCAGGGAATTCCATGGATGGATTCTATTTCTCATCTTCACGTTCCCTGATCTTTTCTTCTGTGGTGTGTAAGCTGCTGTCAATCCGAGGCTGAGTATTTTCTGAATCAGATATTGTATTTTTCATCTCTGTAATTTCGATTTTGTTCTTTTAAAAATATCTTTCATTTTTCTCATCATACTCATTAAAAAAATGTCCTTGACCACATGGTGCATACTTAAAATGATTGTTTTCTTTTACGTTGACTCCATCTTCTCTGTCATTTCTGGTCTGTTTCTGCTGACTGGTTTACCTTCTGTTTATGGCACCTATTTTCCTGCTACTGTGTCCGGGAGGTTTTTTATCGGGTGCCTGATATTGTGACATTTTCACGGTTGAGTGCTCAGCCTTATTGTCTTCCTTTAAAGAATGTTTCACTCTTCCTGGCAGGCTGTTAAGCTCCTGTGGATGAAGTCGATCCTTTTGGGGTCTCTTTTGGAGCTCATCGGGGCAGGTCTGGAGCAGCCTTTAGAGGGATAGTGTACTCTGCTTTCTGAGGCCGGCCCACCTGGCATCCCTGGGGAACACCCTGTATGTTCATGAAGTCTCCCCATGCTGGGCTGGCCGGAGGGGCCTCGGATGACCTCTGGTCTGGGACTTGTCCTGTCCTCAGAAGTCCTTGTGTGAGCCTCGCGGGGTTTCACCACACGTGAGCAGGGTGGTGTTGGAGCCAAGACCCAGGGGGACCCGGGCAGCTCCCTCTTCTCAGGCGCCCTGCCTCCGAGTTCCCTTCCACCTGGACCCGCCCCCACTGTGCTGCGGCCGAAGGATGACTTGAGGCAAAAAGTCCTCAGGCCTGTGTCGCCAGGTTTCCAGTTGGTCCTGGGGGGCGGGGGGTCTGTGTCTGGGCCCGCCGTGTTCCCCATGGTCTGCGGTTGAGTCACATTTGTCCTGTGACGAGTGAGGCCTGGCCTCTCGTCTCTGACCTGCCTGTGACCGTCCTTGGCCCAGTTGGTTGTCAGTGTTTCCTGGGGGGAGAGGGAGCTGATCTGAAGGACATCTTTCTAGCCTTTCCTCGGTTATGTGAATTGCGCATCTTTCCCAGTTTGACTTTTGGCTTTGCTTTAGATATTTTCTTTTTAATATGGCCTTTTCTGGTAGTCAGATTCATCCATCTTTTTATGATTTTTGGGTATCACACTGTATTTGGGAAGGTTTTCTCCACCCTGCATAACTTGAAACAGCTGGTTTAGGAAGGGGGTCCCAAAGACAGGACCAAAGACAGGACAAGCCCGCCTGACGTGGGGAGGAGCGTGTGGGAAGACTGTGATTTCCACGTCAAGAGCCATTTATTTTTCCCCCCAAGCCTGGCTTTTTATCCGTGAAATGGAGGCAAAGTGGTGCTAAGATTCACAGTGGGATTTGCCAATTTTTGAAGCAGAAAATCACCAGCCTGACATTTGATGTTATGTTTTGCTGGTTCCAGTTCCATGACAAAGAAATGAAAGAAAATAATAAAGCTGTGTTCATGGCTTCTCTGGGTGTTTTGATTTTTGCTGGCCTGATGGGGAGGGGAGGCGTCTGGCGGGGGAAGAGCCTGTGAGCAGCCAGCGCGGCTGAGAGGGCACGGGCGGTAGCCAGGTGGGCAGGGACGGCCACGGAGGAGGTCAGCGTTCCTGGAAGCCTGCGGTTCCGGGCCAAGCATCTCTTAGGTCAGTGTTCTTTGAGGTTACTGGCTCAGACGGACCATTACCCAGAGAAATCAAAAGGCTATGAGACATCTGTCACGGCGACCCTGCTCGGAACATCTCCTTTTGTGAACTATTCCGATGACTGAATATTCCAGTGAAGTGGCTTGTTCTGCACAGCAGGCGGGCAGACAGCGCCCTTGGCTTAGGATCACGTGATGATCTACCTCAACTTTCCAGCTTTCTTAATCTGACCCGAAGAGCAGACAAAGCAGGCCCCCCACTTGCTGGCCCTGCACCCGTGAATCCTGCCAGGTCAAGTCTGACTGTACAGCACCATGTGGTCAGGGCTCCTCTGCAGTTGAGCCTTGCTGGGAAGCTTGCTTTGAACCTTAACAAAGTTCAGTATTCAAAAGACCCCCGAAGCCACCAGCACAGGTGAGAACAGACTTTTCTCTGGTAGGTGCGTGTTGGAAAGCTCTTCGCTGTATGTGGTTAAGTGAGGACAGCAGCATGTTAGAAATAAGTATAAGAAAGTTATTAAGGAACTACCCCAGAAAAACCACAGGCCTAGACGTTCCCAGGGGAATTCTACCAAACTTCAAGGACCAGATAGTCCCAGAGCACCATACAGTGTTCCAGAGTGTAGAAAAGGAAGGAAAGCAGTTCCTAATTCCTCTTGTGAAGCTAGTATAATATCAGATACTTAAACCAGATAAAGACGGTATAAAGGGAAAAACCTGTATACCAATATCACTCATGAATTATCAGTGCAAAATTACTAAGTATTAGCAGCTGGAATCTAACATAAAAATAATACAATAGCATTACAAAAATAATACATCATGACTGAATGGGATTTATTTTAAGAATGTAAGGTTTGTTCAATATTAGTATCACTTATCACATTAACACATCTAAGAAAAAAATTCATAGTTCTCTCCATGGATACATCTTGTACAAAATTCAGTACCATGATAAAAGAATGGGAATTGAGGGGGAAAAATTGTGGCAAAATATACATACAATATGCCGTTTTAGCCATTTTTAAGTGTACAGTTCAGTGGCATTAAGTACAGTCACACGGTTTACAGCCATCTGACATGATACACCTTAGTCCTAAAGCCAGTACCTTACTTTATGAAGAGGCATTTCCATTAAGATCAGGAAAAAGGCACGAATGCTCACTACCTTTTCTACTATCCTGCACGTATCAGACAAGAGGAGTCAATTAGAGGCATAACAATTGGTAAAGAAGTAAAACCATCTCTATTTGCAGATGACATAATGGTATATCTGGAAAACCCTTAGGGAATCAATGATTTAAAAAAAAAGTAGCTGGATACAAAGTTAATATTAAAAAGTCGATAGCCTGCCTACATATGAACAATAAGAAACAATACGGAAAAATTCCATTTACAAACTTTGCTCAGGAATGAATTTCACCAGAAACGTGGGGAAACCTCTACAATTAACATTTTAAAGCAGTCTTGAAAGACACAAAAGTAGACGAAGAAATGGAAAGACGTGTCTCCTTTTGGATGGGATGACAGCTTTACAAAGATGCCAGGTCTCCCTAACTTTACAAATTCAGAGCAGTCCCACTAAAAATATTAGCTTTTTTGTGGAGTTAGGCAAGTTGATCCTGAAGTTCATATGGAAAAACGAAAATAGCCAGAAAAACATGGAAAAATGATGAGGGGGACCAACCCAACCAGCATTAACACCATCAAGCCTCTATAGTCAAGACTGTTTGGTGCAGGCACATGAATAAATAGAACTCAGAATAAGAAAGAAAATGCAGAAGTAGCCACAAGTATATGTGGAAGCTGAGTGAGTGACAAGGTAGTGTCTCATATCATTGGGTAAAGATGAATTTTTTAGAAAATGTCCTGGGACAATTGGATTGCCATTTGGAAAAAGGTAAAATTAGATCCTTATCTCACTCCATACACAAGAATGAAATCCAAATAGATTAGGAAGTAAAAAATGAAACTACACAAGTAATGGAAGAAAATATAGGTGGATTTCTTCTTAACTTTGGTGTAGGGTAGGGAAGGTCTAACTATGACCCAAAATCCAGAGACAATATGAGAAAAGTATGGATACATTTTTGACTTCATACAAATTAAAAAAAACTGTATCACAGAAAACACCATAAACCAAATAAAAACTGAACTGATAAACTGAGAGGAAATATATGCAACACAGACCGAAGAGTTGTCTCTTTGTAATATCTCTAACATATAAAGAGTTCTTTAAAAAATTGAGTGACAGATTAAAAACCGGGGAGAAATGGGAAAAAGACATGCCCAAATAATTTACAAAAATGGTATAAAAGTGACTCTCAAACATGAAAAAAAAAGTTCAGACTCATAACTAGAGAAATGCAAATTAAAACGCCAATGAGATACTGTTTCTCACTTACCAGATTGCCAAAAACTTAAAATAAAATGACACACTCAGTGAGGCTCTGGGGAACAGCCCTCTTGTACATTGCTAGAAGGAATGCAAATCAGCACAACTCTTTTGGAGGGAAATTTGGCAATAACTAGCAAAACCACACATGCACTTATGTTCTTCTCCTCCCACTTCTTGGGATCTACCCTGAGGATACATGTCAACAATATGAAAATACACACCCATAAGGTTATTTATTGAACATGATTTGTCACTGTGAAATGTAGGAACCAGTGCAAATGCCCACATAGGGAGGGTTAAATAAACAGGGCTTACCCACACAGTGGAGCCTGTGCAGCCGTAGTGATGAATGAAGAAGATCTATATGAACAGACACAGTGATTACCAGGACATACTGTTATGTGTAGGACACCATGCACAAGTGTGTCTGTAGCATGATCCCTTCATGTGAGAAAGATGGGGATAGAAGAAAAGACACAGGCACCTGCTTATTTGTGCAGAAGAAATACAGGATAAACCATCAACTAAAGAGGGTGGTTGGTTACCTGTGGGGGTGGGGGGTGGGGGGGAGTGGGAGCAAATTTTGTCTAAGGAGACTTTGTTTAGTTTTGTTTTGGCCTCACGGTGTGGCATGTGGGACCTTAGTTCCCCAACCAGGGATTGAACCCATGCCCCCTGCAGTGGAAGCACAGAGTCCTAACCACTGGACTGCCAGGGAACTGGATACTTTTTTTTTTAAAGCTCCCATTCTTAGAACCATAGTAGTGCACCCCCAAATAAATGATGAAAACCAAGCACTATATGGGGAGAAATGAATACAAGCAGTAACAAATGAACCTAACCCTCTTACAGTGAGTGATGAACCCCTGTGAAGGAGGCCAGGAAGGAAGGAACCAACTTGTCACTTTGGAGAACAGTATTTTGACAGGATACCGTTAAGTCTAAAGACAAAAAGAATTGGACAAAATACTGTCCTTTAGATAGTAAATTTGTTTCACACAGGGCTATGGGTTAGTAATCCTGAAACTAATCTGTGTCAGAAAATACCTAGAGACAGGAAAACGAAAACAAATGTACAAATCCTATGGGATGCTGCAAAAGCAGTTCTAAGAGGGGAGTTCAGAGTGATACAGGTATTCCTCCAGAAACAAGAAAAATGTCAAATAAACAACCTAACCTACCACCTAAAAGAATTAGAAAAAGAAGAACAAACAAAACCCAGAGTCAGCAGAAGGAAGAAAATAGTAAATGTCAGAGAGGAAATAAAGAGAGATGAAAATAATATAAAAGATCAATAAAACTAAGAGCAGTTTTTTTTTAAAGTAAACAAAATTGACAAACCTCTAGCAAGGTTCACCAAGAAGAAAAGAGAGAGGACCCAAATAAAATAAGAAATGAAAGAGGAGAAATAGCAATACCACAGAAATACAAAATATCATAAGAGAACACTATAAACAACAAATTGGACAGCGTAGAAGAAATGGACAAGTTTCTAGAAACATACAGCCCACCAAAACTGAGTCAAGAAGAAACAGATAATTTGAACAGATTGATCACTAGAAGTGAAATAGAATCTGTTAAAAACAAAACAAAACAAACAAAAACCCCTCCAAAACTCCCTGCAAACAAAATCCAGGACCTGATGGTTTCACTGAGGAATTCTACCAAACATACAAAGAAGAATTTATACCTGTCCTTCTAAAACTATTCCAAAAAATTGAAGAGGCGGGAACCACTCCCAAATCAATTCTTTGTGGCCACAGTTACCCTGATACCAAAACCAGACAAAGACACTACGGAAAAAAGAAAATTACATGGGAACAGATGTATATGTATGACTGATTCACTTTGTTATAAAGCAGAAACTAATAAAAAAAATTTTAAAAAAAAATTAAAAAAAAGAAGAAAATTACAGGCCAATATCTTTGATGAATATAGAAGCAAAAATCCTCAACAAAATATTAGCAAACTGAATCCAACAACACATAAAAAGGATCGTACACCATGATCAAGTTGGATTCATTCAGGTCACAAGGATGGTTCAATATAAGCAAAATCAATGAGATACATCACATTAACAAAAGAAAAGACAAAAACCACATGATCATCTCAATAGATGCAGAGAAAGCATTTGACAAAATTCAACATCCATTCATGATAAAAACTCACCAAAGTGGGTATAGAGGGAACATATCTCAACATGATAAAGCCCATTTATGATATACCCACAGGCAACATAATACTCGACGAAAACATTCCTGCTAAATTCAGGAACAAGACAAGGATGCCCACTCTCACCACTTCTATTCAACATAGTATCGGAAGTCTTAGTGACAGCAATCAGACAAGAAAAACAAATAAAAGGTATCCAAGGGACTTCCCTGGTGGTACAGTGGTTAAGAATCCACCTGCCAATGCAGGGGACACGGGTTTGAGCCCTGGTTCCAGAGGATCCCACATGCTGCAGAGTAACTAATCCCGTGTGCCACAACTAATGAGCCTGTGCTCTAGAGCCCGCAAGCCACAACTACTGAGCCCGCATGCCACAACTACTGAAGCCCATGAGCCTAGAGCCCATGCTCCACAGCAAGAGAAGCCGCCGCAATGAGAAGCCCGCGCGCTGCAACAAAGAGTAGCCCCCGCTCACCGCAACTAGAGAAAGCCCGCATGCAGCAACAAAGACCCAACGCAGCCGAAGATAAATAAATTAATTAATTTTTAAGGAAGTATCCAAATTGGAAGGGAAGAGGTAAAACTGTCACTATTTGCAGATGACATGATACTCTATATTGAAAACCCTAAAGTCTCCACATAAAACTCTTATAACTAATAAATGCATTCAGCAAGGTAGTAGAATACAAGATTAATACACAGAAATCTATTGTGCTTCTTTACACTATTAATGAAATATCAGAAAGAGAAAGTAAAAAAGCAATCCTGTTTAAAATTGCATAAAAAAATACCTAGGAATAAACTTCACCACTGAGGTGAAAGACCTATATGATGAAAACTCTAACACATTGATAAAGGAGTGACTTCCCTGGCGGTCCAGTGGTCAAGACTCCATGCTTCCAATGCACAGGGTGTGGGTTTGACCCCTGGTCAGGGAACTAAGAACCCACATGCCACGTGGCAAAAACAAACAAAAACAACAACAAAAAAACACATTGATAAAGGAAATTGAAGATGATTCAAAGAAATGGAAAGATATCCCATGGTCTTGGAATAGGAGAATTAAAATGGTTAAAATGGCCATACTAACCCAAAGCAATCTACAGATTTAATGCAATCCTTATGAAAATACCCATGACATTTTCCACAGAACTAGAAAAAAATAATCCTAAAGTTTATATGGAACCACAAAAGACCCAGAATTGCCGAAGCAATCATGAGGAAAAAGAACAAAGGAGATGTAATCCTTCCAGGCTTCAGACAGTACTACATAGCTACAGTAATCAAAAACAGCCTGGTACTCGCACAAAAACAGGCACACACAGATCAGTGGAACAGAATAGAGGGCCCAGAAATAACCCCCCACACATATGGTCAACTAATCTATGACAAAGGAGGCAAGAATATACAACGGAGGAAAGACAGTCTCTTCAGCAAGTGGTGCTGGGAAAACTGGACAGCTACATGTAAATCAATGAAATTAGAACATTTCTTCACATCATATATAACAATAAACTCAAAATGGTTTAAAGACCTAAAATATAAAACATGACACCATAAAACTCCTAGAAGAGAACATAGGCAAAATATTGTTGAACAAAAATTGTAGCAATATTTTCTTAGATCAGTCTCCCAAGGCAAAAGAAATAAAAGTAAAAATAAACAAATGGGACCTAAGCGAACTTACAAGCTTTTACACAGCAAAGGAAACCATCAACAAAATGAAAAGACAACTTACAGAATGGGAGAAAATATTTGCAAACTGTGCAACTGACAAGGGGTTAATATCCAAAATATACAAACACCTCATACAACTCAATATTGAAAAAACAAATAACCCAATCAAAAAAATGGGCATGAGACCTAGATAGACATTTTTCCCAAAGAAGACATACAGGTGGCCAACAGGAACATGAAAAGATGCTCAACATTGCTAATTATTATAGAAATGCAATCAAAACCACAATGAGGTATCGCCTCACACTGGTCAGAGTGGCCATCATCAAAATTTCTACAAATAGGGCCTCCCTGGTGGTGCAGTGGTTGAGAGTCCGCCTGCCGATGCAGGGGACACAGGTTCGTGCCCCGGTCCGGGAAGATCCCACATGCCACGGAGCGGTTGGGCCCGTGAGCCATGACTGCTGAGCCTGCGCGTCCGGAGCCTGTGCTCCGCAACAGGAGAAGCCACAACAGTGAGAGGCCCGCGTACCGCAAAAAAAAAAAAAAAAAAAAATTCTACAAATAATAAAAGCTGGAGAGGGTGTGCAGAAAAGAGGACCCTTGTACACTGTTGGTTGGAATGTAAATTGGTGCAGCCATTATGGAAAACAGTATGGAGTTTCCTTAGGAAACTAAAAAAAGAGCTGTCATATGAGCCAGCAATCCCACTCCTGGGAAAAAGTGAAAACTATTTTGAAAAAGATACAGGCACCCCAATGTTCATAGCATCATTATTTACAATAGCCAAGACATGGAAGCAACTTAAATGTCCATCGACAGATGAATGGATAAAGAAGATGTGGTATATTTATACAATGGAATATTACTGAGCCATAAAAAAGAATGAAATAATGCCATTTGCAGCAACATGGTTGGACCTAGAGTATTATGCTTAGTGAAGTAAGTCAGACAGAGAAAGACAAATCCTATATGATATAATTTGTATGTGGAATCTAAAAAATAATACAAATAAATGTATATACAAAACAAAAACAGAATCACATAGAAAACAAATTTATGGTTACCAAAGGGGAGAGGGAGGGGAGAGGGACAAATTAGGAGTATGGGGTTAACAAATACAAACTACTATACATAAAATACATACACAACAAGGATATATTGTATTGCACAGGGAATTATATTTAATATCTTGTAAAAAAAATTACTCTGTGTGCACATTAGGACTGAAAAAATAATTAAATACACGGTGGAGAAGGAGGCCAGGATTCTTACTGTTGGAGAAAGACGTTACAAATAAGGAAAGGGGCGAGCTGCAAGGAACCTGATGGTATTGGATTGTATCTGAGAAATCAGTGTGAATCTATGGTTTTTGATATATGGGTATGTAGACATGTAGACACAAATTAATACGGAGTATGCATATGCCTGGGTTAGCATATATACATATTTTCTAGGTGTTGTTGCTCAAAGACAATGACACCTCAGTCACAATGAGCTCACCTGGCACCCAAATCTTGGTGTTTAAGCACCATTCTCCAATGTAAGGAACCGAGGATCCTTGGAGAATTGGTTGATTCCAGGACTGTGGTAGGGAAATACAAGCTGAGCCTGAAGCATCTTGTGGAACGAGAAAATAAGGAATTGCTTGAAAAAGAGGGGCATTTGTTGAAAGTACACAGGAACCAACCTGCAGGAGTTCCCAATGGCCAAATCTAGGATAATCTGGGCAACTAAATAAATGGTGATTGAGTTGTATTATAACCCTAGTATAAAGGAGGTATCCACAAACTCATATAAAGTATTGAATAAATAAATAAATGGTGGAGGAGAGACAGTTCTTCATTGCAGAAGAGTTCCAATTAAAATGTAAAAGGAAGGACTGAAATTCAAAATCACCACTAGGCACACGCCACCATGATAATCATTGCCAGCAAGACCCACTGATGGATGCTCAATTCAGAGGGCAAAAGTTTGGGGAGCAACAGGAGAGTCACACAGTTTTAAAGTACCTCCTCCAAGATATTTATTCATTACAAAGGGAAACTATACCTTTACAATGGAAACCCCCAGCAGACACCCCCTAGCCTGGTGATCAAGGTCAGCCTCCCCTGTAATCAGGCTTGTGGACACCACATACCCCCTGACCTGCCTGATGCACTGAGCAGGACCTGACATCATGGCTGTGGAGCTCCGGCCAACATGAGTCACCCATGAAACAATGTCAGACAAGCCCTCTTGGAGGGACAGTCTCCAGGGCTCACCCTTCCAAGGCGTCACGGCCACGATGGACAGGTGGACTGGGGACAGCCTCAGTGTGGAGGTGAGTGGGGACCCGGCAACCCGGGGGAGTGTGGGAGCCTGGCTTGGATCCTGGAACAGGAAGAGGACATCAGTGGGACACTTATTAAACACGGGAGGTACCTGGCCTGGTGTGTGTTTATGGGAATGGACTGGCGGAGGCAGGGCAGTTGATAAGGAGGACAGAGGGGAGGGCCACAGGGGAGTCCATGGGAAGGGGGGCTGGGTGGGACCAGTGGCTGCCTGTCCTGCCTTTGTGGGGTTGGTTGCATTTTAGGGCGGGGGTTAATTTACACACGGAAAGACGGAGAGCTCTGTGACGCTGTTGGGTGGGCACTGACAGGCGTGCACACCACACACCATCATTCAAACCAAGCTGAGGGCTTCCATCCCTGGAGACTTTCCTTGGGCCCCTGACCCCAGTACCTCCCCAGGACCACGCTTGGACCAGGGCAAGTGGAACCCCCGTGCCTCAGGCGTAGGTTGATGGGTTCAGCAAATAAAAGTGGTTTGGGAACCCTCCCGGGGCCCCACACCTTGAAGTGCCTTCCTCTGAATTTTCCAAGTACTTCTCATGCTTGGGAGTGGCCGATCCCCATCTTTCCCTTTTGGGGCACTTCGTGATCCTCTATACTCTACCTCCTGGGATTGACCAGTGCGTCCCTTGCTCATGGGCTGCAGCCCTATGTGTGTGTGTGTGTGTGTGTGTCTGTGTGTGTCTGCATGCCCAACTTCTGCTTGCCCTTCCATGTTCCACTGCTCAGGTAAAGCACCCAAGGGCAGCAAGATGGTGGGGGGCCTCCTTTGCCCTGTGTGGCCCCCCTGGCTATCAGCAGGCAGTCCTGGGTGTGGCCACACCCATCTCCCCTGAGGGCCGTGAGACCCTTGCTCCCATACCTTTATCCTTTCTGGTCTCCGATCCAGGCAATTATGTCAGGCTCACCCTGTGGGAAAAGTCATGGACCTTCCTTGTGCAAATGGGCCATCTCTTCTGGCTCCACCCTGGCCCCTCTCCTGGCCTCCCACTGGTGGCAGTGTGGAGGGCATGGGTGTGGCAACATTGAGAGAGTTCTGGGAGCATAACGATCACAGCTGGGGAGGCCGGTGGGAGACAAGACTGGAAGACGCCTTGTCCTACATGAAATTTCCAACAGTAAATCCAACATGGCCAGAAAAGGAACTGTCGTTCACATTTGCATTTGCGGTCACCATTGACGACACGTTGGAAAGCCATTGGAAACTGCTATTCAGGGCAGCAAGATGGGTGGTACAGCAACCCAAGTGCTGGGGGAACCAGCATGAAATAAGTGGTCTTAGGGAACGGGGCAGCGGGAAGACCTAGATTGTTTCCATGAAAACAGGTTCCCAAGAGCCACTGCACTGTGAGTAATGAGGGCACTGATCCCGTTCACGGGGGCTGCACCCTCATGACCTCATCACCCCAAAGGCCCCACCTCCTAACACCATCCCATCAGGCATTAAGATGTCAGTGTATGGGACTTGACTGGTGGCACAGTGGTTAAGAATCCGCCTGCCAATACAGGGGACACAGGTTTGATCCCTGGTCTGGGAAGATCCCACAGGCCGCAGAGCAACTAAGTCCATGCGCCACAGCTACTGAGCCTGCACTCTAGAGCCCGCGAGCCACGACGACTGAGCCCACATGCCACAACTATTGAAGCCTGTGCACCTAGAGCCCATGCGCCTAGAGCCGGTGCTCCGCAACAAGAGAAGCCACCACAATGAGAAGCCCGTGCACCGCAATGAAGAGTAGCCCCCACTCGCCGCAACTAGAGGAAGCCCGTGCACATCAACAAAGACCCAACGCAGCCAAAAATAAAGAAATAAATTAATTAATTTATAAGAAGAAAAGTGTCAACGTGAATTGTGGGGAGACACAGTTTGTAGCAGAAAAAGCTTAGACGAGAGAACCAACTATGATCGTGGGTGAGATACCTAACTCACCTCTGCCAGTGTCGCATCCATACGGGGAGGGCAAAAGGAATACCCACTTGCTAGAGTCATGAAAATTACATGTAGAAGAAACTACATGTATTCATCTGTGTCTTGCTTAGAACAGGGCTTGGCACCTAATAAGCTCTTAATAAATGTTAGCTCATTAGATATAGACTAAGAAATATGTGTGTTGTATATATTGCTATATGTAAAATTGCAGACTGGAGAAAACTATATTAAATCACTGAAAAAATAATCACTGAGCTCCCACTGTGTGCCAGCGCTGAGGATAGAAAGCTGGTCAGTGATACAAGCTTTTGGATCGTTATTGCAATTCTAAGCCCGTTCTTAATCTACATGTATTGAGGGAAGGGAAGTGTAGGTCATGGGAAGTTGTCAAGAGGTGCCACAGACCTGCAGCAATGGAGCCCCATATGGACAGACTGTCCTGCCTCTTTCTCTGACCTTCTCTTACTGAGTGTCAGGCTGGGGAGCCAGGTCGGGGGATGCCCAGGTAACCAAAGGTAACCTGCAGTGGGGGAGGGCGGTGATGCAGAGCTCAGATGTCATTTTATTGAGACTGTGCAGCAGTCTGGAATGCATTCTCACGCAAGGGCTGGATGTCTGGTCTACATCTGTTGTAAAGCGTGTCATGCCCATACGATTTGTGTCTGGATCAGCCACCTGAGCCCTCGGGACTTCCCACGTCCGTGCGCCAGCTGCCTGTCCCCTCTAATTGCAGAGCCAGCGGGCATCCACGGATGTCCCTCCCAGACCCCACTGGGGCAGCAAGGTTTGCCCTCAATGCCGCGGCGGGTGTCCACCAGGAGTGCTTTGCTGGGATCTGACACTGCACACTGGGCCAAATGCTCCGCTCTTTGCTTCTGGTCCAGAACAAACAGCCTGTTCCCGTTGAATCCTGCTCCCCAGCCCTTTCTATTTTTATTTTTTAACCTGGAAATGTAAGTTGGCCCATCTGTTGCAGCACACGCCAAGCTTGATTGCTCGTTGTCCAGACCATGTGTAGTCCACTCCCACATCAGGAGACAGGGCGCCAGCAGCAGGAGAAGCCCCTCGCCCCTCGAGTCTTCTTGGGCTCATTCCCCTCCACTCCCCTGTAACCACAACCCTGATTTCTGACATCATATATTGTTTTGTCTTTTTTTGAAATTGATCTGCATGGAATCCTTTATTATGTTTTCCATGGTGTCTGGCTTTTTCATTTTGCATCATGGCGTTCGATTCATCACGTTGTTGGGAGGATGCCCTGCCTTACAGCTGTGCTGGCTGGAGCCTTGGGCCACGGCATCTGAGCCGCTGTGACGGTCCTTGTGTGTGCCCCGCCTGATGCATGCCTGTGCATGTCCCTCCTGGTGTGTGAGTGTGGTCACAGCACAACTGGAGGACTGATTGGATGGATTGATCACATGGATGGATTGGATGGATGGAGACCCGGGATTACATTTTCAGGTTTAAATGTTTTGGAACTCCTATTTAGTTCTGAAGTTTTACCTATTGTTGGGCAGGTCTGGCTTGTCCCCTGGCAGGCACAGGGCACACCTATCCATGGGACCACAGCAGGCTGGGGCAATCAGCTGTGAGTGGTCACTCTTGATTTTGAAAATGGTTTCCCCTCTGAGATCTTCAGATTTGGCAGGAGAGCAAGCCTGAGGACTTTGAGGGCTGTTTCCGTGGAGATGGGAAGAAAATGACTTCCTGAGTGCTGACCTGCTGACTTGCTGACCACCACGGGAGGTGCTCTCATGGGCCATTTTGCTGAATTTTCACAGCAGTTACTGTTATCACCCTTTCTGGGTCAGGAGCCTGAGACTTGGGACGTGGCCAGGGTTACACAGCTGCCAGCGCCAGAGCCAGGGGTTGCACTGGTTTTTCTGGCTCCAAAGTCCAACCTCTCCCATGTGCAGCTGTTGTCTCCTGGAGACGAGACACAGTTTTCTTCGTCTTTATGTCCCTGAGCCTCATCTCTCCCCCACGCAGGAGGCACCCAGAGTTGTGTGGGAGGATTCTGGGAAGACGGCAGAGTAGGAAGCGGCAGAATCTGTCTCCCCACCTGGACCATTGCACTGGCAACGTCTGAATGGTGGAACTGTTCTCGAAATCTGGAGTCTGTTGAAGCCTTGCAACTTCAAGGGGGAAGGGCTGGGTTGTAAATTGCGGTTAATTTTGGTAAAATCCAGCTCTTGCACAGCAGTGGCTACTCAACCCCCATCACCAGCCCAGGGCAGGCAGCTGCGCCCTCGCAGCCACCTGCATAGATTGTGGGAGTTAGGGTGGGAAACAGGACTCTGCCCCCAAATACAGGGGACTGTGATCCGACGGCAGGTTGCTGCTTCCGATCCCAGAGGGGCCCACAGAGGGGGGGCAGCCATAGTTGTACCTCCCCCATCGCTGCCAGTCCCTCCCCCTCAGGCCAACGTGACTGCCAGAGCACTTAAAGGGCTGGCGTTTTTTTTTTTTTATCGTCCTTCGTTTTTTGCTTTTTCCTCGTTTGGAGCCAGACATTAAAGATTAGAACATCCAAAAACAACTGCATATATGGGGAAAACTAGAAAGTAACTGTATGTACCCAGGGAAAGGCTCAGAAAAGACCTGAGAAGACTAAGTTTACACCTCAGGCACAGCATAGAGACAGCCTACAGCAATTAAACACACACACACACACACACACACACACATATACTAAAATTGGAATGGTACAGAGAAGATTAGCATTGCCCCTGAGCAAGGATGACATGCAAATTCGTGAAGCGTTCCATATTTTTAGAGGGGATGTATGTATACGTGTGGCTGATTCACTTTGCTGTACAGCAGAAAGTAACACAACATTGTAAAGAAACTATACTCCAAAACAACGACAATAAACAAATCAACAACAAACCCCAGCAAACACTGGGAAAGAGGGCAGAATCTGATCTTCAGAGCTACCACATTATTAGATCCAAATGTCCAGTTTTCAACTTACAAGGCATTCAAAGAAACAGGGACACAGGGTCCATTCAAAGGAAAAACAAACAAACAAAAAAAAACAACAGGAACTGTCTCTGAGAGACCTGAGGGCAGATCTACTAAACAAAGACTTTAAAGCAACTGCCTTAAAGATGGCTCAAAGGACTAGAGGAGGATGTGGAGAGAGTCAAGAAAATGACACGCAAACAACATGGAAATATCAATAAATAGACCTAAATAGAGACCAATAAAGAAAACCTAAAAAGAAGCCAAAAATAAATTCTGGAGCTTACAACTGAAATGAAAAGTTCATTAGATGAATTCAAAAGCAGATTTGAGCAGAAGAAAGAATCAGTGCTATTGTAGATAAGACAGTTGAAATTATCAAGTCTGATGAACAGGAAAAAAAAGCTTGAAGAAAAGTGAACAGGGCCTGAGGGCCCTGTGAGACACAATGTATAAAGATGTAATTTTTTGTGAAATTGACAAGGAAAAGGAGTGGGGATGGAGCTGTAAGGGAGCAGAATTTTTGTATGTTACTGAAGTTAAGCTGCTACAAATTCAAATTAGAGTGTTATAACTTTAGGATGCTAAGTGTAATCCTCATGGTAATCCCAAAGTAAATAGCTATAGGATATACACCAAAGGAGATGAGAAAGGAATTTAAACATTTCATGACAAGAAATCAACTAAACACAAAAGACGACAGTAATGCAGGAAATCAGGGACAAAAAAGCTATAGGGCATATAGAAAACAAATAGCAAAATGACAGAAGTAAGTCCCTCCTTATCAATAATTGCTTTTTTTTTTTTGCTGTATGCGGGCCTCTCACTGCTGTGGCCTCTCCCGTTGCAGAGCACAGGCTCCGGACGCTCAGGCTCAGCAGCCATGGCTCACGAGCCTAGCCGCTCCACGGCATGTGGGAGCCAGAGGACTCACACTCTCTTATTACAAAGCTACAGGAATCAAAATATTATGGTACAGGCATAAAGACAGACATATGGACTAATGGAATGGAATAACCCAGAAATAAACACTTGCATATATGGTCAAATGATTTTGATAAGGGTGCCAAGGCCATTTAATGGGGAAAGAACAGTTTTTTTGAGCAAGTGGATTCGGGAAAACTAGATATCCACACGCAAAAGAACGAAGTTGGACCCTTACCTAAACCATATATAAAAATTAACCCAAGATGAATCAAAGATCTAGATGTAAGACCTAAAATAATTAAACTCTTAGAAGGAATAGGGGTAAAGTTTCATGACTTTAGATTTGGCAGTGATCTCTTGAATATGACACCAGCATTAAGAAAAAAGGCACAGGCAACAAAAGAAAATAGACAAACTTGACTTCATGAAAATTTTAAAAATTTGTGCATCAAAAGACACAGAATAAAAAGAGTAAAAAGGCAACAGAGTAAAAAGGCAATTACAGAATGGGAGAAAATATTTACAAAATCATATATCTGATCAGGGATTACTATAAAGCAAACAACATGATTCAAAAATATGTGGACTTGAATAGACAGTTCTCTAAAGATACGTAATGATTAACAAGCACTTGAAAACATGCTCAACATCGCTAATCATTAAGGAAATGCACATCAAAATTGCAGTAAGATACCACCACACACCCATCAGTATGGCTATCATAAACAAAACAAAATGAACAAACAAAACAAGTGTTGGTGAAGATGTGGAGAAATTTAAATTGTCCCTGATGTGGCCAAAGAGAGAGGCTTCGACCTGGCTCCTGTGTCTTTTTTTTTTGGTCACATCCCATCATTCTTTGAGTACTCTCTCACTTTCTGGTACAAAAAGATTTCAGGCTTATCTTGTGCCTTCCCTCCCAAGCCCTAGCATGAGCCATTTCTCCAAGGACCCCTGGTTTCATTTATTGGAGAATGGCACTTAGAAACCAAGATCTGGGTACTGGGTGTGCTCACTGCTCTAGCGGCCTAGGCCCTCTCAGGAGACAGAGAGAGGAAGTAGGTGCATGAATACACACACTTCTACATGGTGTATTTCTACATCAGTCTGTACATATTGCAGACCACGAGCTCACACAGATTCCTCCAGTCCGGTGCCACAGAGTTCATTCTCCTTTCTTCCCTTTCCACGTTTGCGACTCCCTTTTCCAACAGGAAGAAATCTGGCTCCCATTATGCTACGTATATTAACCATTGGACCAGTCCCCTGTCCCTACCGCATCTCCCATGGATGGCACCACCTCCAGCGTGGACACCCTGCTCATCCCACTCCAGCCCTGACACCCCGTGGGCCACCACCATTGCTGTCTCCACCACCGTAAGTAAACCCTCCTCACTCCTGTCGGGGTCTGGAACTCTGCACCAGGCTCCTGCAGGGGCTGGACCCCGTGGCTGCCTCCTTAGCTGGCTTGGGCTCCCAAACCCTGTGCCATGTTACTGACACCATGGGCTCACCAGCACAGACCCCTCCTCTCCCTGGCTGGTTCCCGGGCACCCTCCTGCCATCCTGTGCCCCTCCTACAGACTCCTTTACACACTGGGCTGCACCACTGCCTTGCCCAGTCAAATGGCTTTCAGACTTAATTATTAAGGGAAGGAGGGAAGTAGCTGAGGATTTTTTTTTTTTTGATGTGGACCATTTTTAAAGTCCTTACTGAATTTGTTACAATATTGCTTCTGTTTTACATTTTGGGGTTTTGGCAGCAAGACACGTGGGATCTTAGCTCCCTGACCAGGGATCGAACCTGCACCCCTTGCATTGGAAGGTGAAGTCTTAGCCACTGCACCGCCAGGGAAGTCCCTGAGGATTTATTAATTTTGTCCTATATTTTGGCTTTTTACACTTTGAAAACGTTTACTTAGTGGCTCGCAAGTTCAAGGTTGGTCTGTCTTTCCTAAGGAATTGTTCTTTTTACTACCAACCAAGGACCTTCATTATCTCCCTAGTAATGCTCTCTGCCACAAAGGCATTTTTACTTGGTATCAACATTACAGCATCAGCTTTCTTTTGGTGAATCCTTTCTTGGTATATTTCCCTCAACCCTTTCCTTAATCCTTTTGCTTCATTATATTTTAGGTAAATCTCGTAAATAGCAGATGGCTGTATGTTTTTCCTACCCTAAGAAGTCTGTCCTGTAACTGACAAGCCTAATATATTCGTAAGAAATGTAATCACTGGTTCCTCTGCACTGAGGTTATCCATCTTGCTTGGTGTTTTCCACTTACTGCATCCTTTTTCATTGCTGCCTCCTCTCACTCTCTTTCCTTTAGCTTGATTGGCTTTTTTCCCCATCTCCCCCAACCCTGCACACACGCACTTTTGCCCACTCTACTCTTTTGCAAGTCATACATTCTATTTCTCTTCTTTCAGTGCAACAATGTGATAAAACAAAGGATATTCGTTACAGAAGGAAAACTGTGGTGGAATAACTACCTCTTCCTGGCAATGAGTCATCACTCACTCAAAGATGAGGTAGACAGGTGTGGCAGGGCTCAGCCTCGACCAGCCTCTCCCTCCAGGTGTGCCCCCTCCACATGGGCGGGGGGCTGGGGAAGTGTTTCTTCTGCTTCCCCTAAAGTCAGCCCTGGAAACTGAGCTGCTGCAGGTGAGATGGGCTTGTCCGGGGAGCCTGAGACAGTGTGTGGGATGTGTACGAACATACAGTACTTGATGATTGTTTCTCTGGCATCACCTCCCTGGGGGAGAAGGAACAAATGGCTCAGGTGGCAAGATCCTGATAAAATGAAGATGGGAATTTGTCATTAAAGAAAAATGGCATTATTTAGTGAGATGAATGCCCAGCAGCATGTAGTAAAATGAATGTTTCTCCTCGGTGATGGAATCCTGATTTAGCTGGACACGTTGCTGCCTAGTCAGAGGACTGCATTTCCCAAAAGTGAGAGGAAGTGTTGTGTCCTATCCTCCCTCCTGGCATGCAGTCATGATGGCTGGTGCTTCAGCAGCTATTCTGGTCCATGAGGCACTGCACCAAGAATGGCAGAGGAGGAAGATACTTATTTAATAAACATATATAAAAATTACATGTTAGGGGGGCTTCCCTGGTGGCACAGTGGTTGAGAATCTGCCTGCTAATGCAGGGGACACGGGTTCGAGCCCTGGTCTGGGAGGATCCCACATGCCGTGGAGCAACTAGGCCCATGCGCCACAACTACTGAGCCTGCGTGTCTGGAGCCTGTGCTCCGCAACAAGAGAGGCCGCAATAGTGAGAGGCCCGCGCACCTCGATGAAGAGTGGCCCCTGCTTACCACAACTAGAGGAAGCCCTCGCACAGAAACGAACACCCAACACAGCCCAAAATAAATAAATTAATTAATTTAAAAAAATTGTATGTTAGGGACTTCCCTAGTGGTCCAGTGGTTAAGACTCTGCACTCCCAATGCAGGGAGCCCCAGTTCGATCCCTAGTCAGGGAGCTAGATCCCACATGCCACGACTAAAAAAGAGCCTGCATGCTGCAACTAAAAAAGATCCTGCATGCCAAATGAAGATCCGGCACAGCCAAATAAATAAATAAATAATTTTAAAAATTTGGTTCTTATAAAAAAATTGTATGTCAAGCCTTGCTCTAATGTTTTACAAATATTAGCTTGTTTTGTCCTCCTAGCAACCACACAAGGTCTGCTGTATTCAGGTCCACTTGCCCCAGCTCCAAAGTAGCTCAGCAAGCCACCGATAAGAGGAATGTGACAGGCAGAAGCAATGAAAAATTCACCCCACACCAGCTCTCCGCTCATCATGCTGTCTCTTCCCGTACCACCTTCTGTCTTTTTTTTTTCTGCTCCAGCCCATCTTTAGATGTGAAATTTAAGTTCATTTACACTTGTGTTCATCTTAAACGTCTCTTGCCTGATCTCTGCCTCACTCCTCTGTGGCTTTCCCACTTCGCCCATGTACCAATCTTAAAGCACGCCGAGAGAAAAGCTAAATAACCTGGATGGTGATGGACTAACAGCGGACATCTCAACAGCAACGTATATGGCGAGAACGTAGCAGAACAAAGTGCCGAGAAAAGGAAATAACTGCCAACCTAGGACTGTACACTTGGCTAAATTATCCTTCACAAACTTGCAGGAAATAAAGACGTTTTCAAACAAGAGAAAACAAAGGGAGTTTACCATGAAAGGAGCTAGACAGCCAGATACAGAAGTGACCAGAGGATTTGGTAAATATACACAAGTATTGACTTTGAAAAATAACGATAATGGTCAAAGTCTACTCTGGGCTGTTAAAACACCCAGGTAGACCCCAAAACACTGGGCAAAAATGACACACAAACGAAAGGGGCAATCGGAGTGAAAGATCCTGAGATGTTTGCCTTTTGCAGGAGGGTAGAGTTAGTCACTTTAGATTTCCTTAATCTGAGTATACGGTTAAAAACATAATGGCTCCACTGAGAGACTAGACATAGAGTAAGTACGTAACTCTCAAAGAGTAGAGAGAAAAAAATGGAATAAAAAAATCTTAATCCAGAAAATGAGGAACAACACATATCTGCAAGCAGGTGTCGGGAATGGGGTGAGTCAGGGTGAGGGGGTTATTGCCTGGGAAGCTCTGTGGGCACCTCGGAATGTTCTGTTCTAGGCTAATCTTAGGACCAAGTGATGGGGGAGGTCGGGTCAAGAGGAGGGATGGAGGTTGCAGCTGAGAATGGGCTGGAATTGGTGTTCTTCCCCCTTGCTTCCTGCAGTGACAAACTGTGATGAATCTATGCTTTTTCTTCTCAACTAGATTGAGTCTTGAGAGCAGAGACCACGACTCATTAAAAAAATATATATTCATTAACCATTTGAAAGAGTACAATTCAGTGACATTTAGTGCATTCACAGTGCTGAGCAATCACCACCTCCTCTAGTTCCAAATATTTCATCACCCAAAAGAGACCCTCACACCCCCTAAGCAGTCACTCCCCGTCCCCAAACCCCCAGCCCCTGGCAACCACCAGGCTGCTTGCAGTCTCTACGTAAAAGGAAACTTCTGTTTTCAGCTCACTACTCTTTACTCTAATACCGAATGTGTGGGTTTATTCCCCACTCCAACCAGTTCTCCAGCTCTGACACCAGCTGTCCTGTAATTCAACTCAGTCCTGATGCTAAGTATCCAGAGTTAGTGCAGACCTCACAGGCTGAGGGCTCAGCCCCACGAGACGACCCCCACTGTGGATGCGGACCCCAAGGAGTGGGTCCCCAGGTTCCCACACTTTGTCTGGCTTGGCTACAAACCAGGGGGTCCCGCAACCCCCTTCTTGGTTTGATAATTTGCAAGGACAGTTCACAGAACTCAGGGAAACACTTTACTTACATTTGCCCATTTATCAGAAGGGATGCAGATGAACAGCCAGATGAAGAGGTATCCAGGGCAGGGTCCAGAGGGGCCCTGAGCCCAGGAGCTTCTGTCCCCATGGAGCTGAGGCACATCACCTTCTGGTGTGTGGATGGGTTCAACCTGGAACTCTTTGAACTCCATCCTGAATTTGGACCTGGCTGCCTGGCTTCCGAGGCAAAGCCCATGGTCCCTGCTGGTCTAGCGGAAATTGCTGCCCCATGGCCGCCTGGGCATTGGAAAGCCTGTGGCTGGTGCCATGGGAGCCCATCTTCGCCACCTTCCATGCAAGCACCCTCCTTATCACCACCCCCGAGGCCCCTCCTCACAGCGAGCCAGCGGTTTCCCAATGAAATCCCCACAGGGGCACTCGAAGAAACGTGCTTTCTAGCCCTTTCCAGGTTGCACAATGGTGGGATCTCTTCCTTCCAAATCCCCCTCTTGTTGAGTGCAGTCAGGTGTGATCAGAGGACTAATCCCCGCTGAAGTGTCAATGATGCATCAACTCATCAACTTTTTTTTTTTTTACCCTTAAAAAGCTTCCAATCCATTAATTTCCTATTTTGCCTTCTAAATATTCTTGCTCCCAACCCTTCAATCAAAGCAGGACCAGACAAGACTTTCCTTTTCCCCCTGAGGTTTTCCATTTTCCCTGTTTTCCCAGGATTATAAAGCACTTTAGATTTTTTTCTTTGTAGATTGGAAGTTACCACTTGAAACGTCCTCCTGCTTCCCATTTTGCATTTTAATGATGGACACTTCCTTAATGGAAAAAAATACATTTCTGATGGAGGAATTGAAAAAAATTCTTTCTGTGGGAGACTTGGTGGCAGGGGGACCCTGCGTGTTCCCCGAGTCAGGTGGGAAACTGCACCTCACCTGGGAGGGACAGGCTGTGCCGATGGCACTGCAGCTGAGGAGAGTGCAGGGCAAATCACACCGAGCAGAAATGGAAAGTCCCTCCTAATCCATTCCTAGCAGCCGAGAAAATTGGAAACCCCAGGGAAGGACAGGCACACGCGGCGTACGTGTGTGTGTGCGCGGGCACGTGTACACCTGTGGGTGGGTGCACGCACGCGTGTGTGTGTGTGTACGTGCACGTGGGTACTTGCAGCATCTGGACCCTTCGCAGGGGAGGGAAAGGCACATAAGGGTCGCTCTTGTGTCCTGAGAACTTTGGTTGCATTGGCTGGAAAGCTGCCTTCCCCGGGGAGCCGCAGGGGAGGCTGTGATGCCCCCTGTTTTAGCCCATTTCCTCCTGTGACAGTGTTCTCCCCAGCGAGGCTTGTCCTGCTTCCCTGGCTGCCAAGGGGCCCCGTCTTAAAAGCACACTCGGTCTCAAATGTGCAAAGGACTCATTTCCTTGCATTTCTTCGGAATTTGATCTCTCTCCCTAACTCAGATTTTTCAGCTTGAATTTCATTTCCTTGCTTCCAGAGGACATAAATTACCCACTTCAGAGGGAGTGATTGCCGCGCATTGGAGTCAACGTTCCAGCCCTTGGGACCTCCCCTGAGCATGGGAGGACCCTCCAAGCTGCAGGAAAGCCCCTGGGAGCCTTTGACAGACAACTCCCCCCCCCCCCCATCACGATGTGCTCTTCTGCTTGAACTCGTGCTTCGCTCTCCGGCAATCGCTAAAAGCCAATTCTCTTAAGAGCCAATTTCCCGAATAACCAATTCCCTGAATTTATGGTTTCTTTGAACTAATCCATTGTAGTAGAGCAGTTTTCAATGTGTGTTCATATCAGCATATTCAGACTGTTCTTCTTTCTCTGCCTCAGTGCCCTGGGGATGGAGGGATGTAGAAAGGGGCCTTTTGAGAAGGCAACGGGGAGCATGTTTTAAGGCTGTGACCTTGACTAGGAAGAGTTCTGATCAACCAGCTCTTTATTAACATGAAATAATTGTCATAAAACAAATATTTCATATTGAAAAGTACGTTCAAGACTATGCTCAGTGATGTATTTTTCATAAATATGTTTTTAGATGGATTTATTCTTCCATTTTTTCAATCTGAAGGTATAAAAGAGGGTGCCGGTTGCCTGTTCTGTATCCGTTCTCCGTTTTTTTCCTTTAGCACAAGGTCTCCTTTTGGGGGAGCACCCTTATGCCTAGTAAACAATCACATTTCCCTGCCTCCCTGAATGTAGGGAGGACTGGAAAAATCTAAGCAAATGTATTTGGAAGGAACCTCAAAACAAAAAGTCCTGCAAGGGGACTCACCTGGGAGGCATACTCTTTGCCCTTCTGCTTACCTTCTTTCTGCCTGGAATGTAGTCACAATGGCTGGATCTACTGTGGCCATATTGGGACTGTGAGGTGACCTTGATGATGAATGCTGAGAGACTAAATGTATAACTGGACAATGGCCAGATCATATATAAAAAAAGAATGCTGACCCACAAACTGTAGGGAACTGTAGAGGAAACCAAACCTTTATCTTACAGCCAGACTGCTGTAAGTCAGACATGTATGAATTCAGACTGCTATCTCTAGTAAATGGTTCAGGAAGCCAAATAATAAGCCTTGCAGCAATTGGCCCACAATGTCCAGGACTTGATTAATAACTGACAGCTTCCCTAAATTTTGTTCCTGCTTGCAACCTGGGACCAACCAGAGAAAGCCAAATATGCACCCCTAAGGAATCACATAGGACCCCCACTTCTAGTGAGCCTGCCTACAGCTTCCCACACCAACAGCCTCCATCAGGGCACACCTGGAGCCTTCCTTTTTCTCCGCTGTGAAGCTTTCCCCCACCTCTATCTGCCTGGGAGTTCTGACCCCCTTGCTACAGCCAGCTCTGAATAAATAGCTTTTGCTTTCTCATTTGAGTGGGTTTCATTTATTTCCATGATACCACATATTAAGGATGGTGAAGAAGAAGCACAAAAGGACCTGGAGCTCTGATCAGAGGAGCAGCTGCTCTACTAGCTCAGAACTATGCTGGGGAAGTAGAAAGAAAGACAAAATCTCCTCCCAATCCAGAAACCATCTCCATGCAGGTAGGAGAAAAAGAAAGTGGTTTTATTATTGAACAAGCATTTAGCTACAATGTGATGTGCATCCCAGATAATCTGTTACAGAGACTGCAAAGGCAGGAATCTTTCTCTTGTATGTAGCTAAGTAACTATAACCCATTATATTCACATTTCTAAGATGAAACGGCTCAATTTCTTCTACCTTTATGACTGGAGGTAGGGCTTGTATCATGGAGTCGGGTGCCAGCTGAAGTTTCTCTCCTCCTAGGAAACTGGGAGATGGGGTATTAACCTCCTCGGTGATTGCATTTCAAAGAGACACTCCTGGGTCCTTGAGGAGTTGTGAGCCTGGCAAGAGGCTTATTTCACATTTGACCCACAACTGCTGATCTCCAGACTTCTTAACATGACAGAAAACCAGCCTCTATCGTCTTTAAACCACTCTTATTTATAACTAGCTTGAAACGCAATATCCCACAAAAGCACAGTTTTGTACATTTTTTTCAAGTCTGGAAAATTCTCTTATCTTTGACTATTGCCTCTTCCATGCCTTCTATTCTGTCCTTCTTAGAAAATATCTATTACAGCGTCTCATTCTATCTTCCTTGTCTAAAGTTTTCTTTAATATTTTTCAGGCTTTATTTGCTTGTGTTACAGGTCAAGCTTCCAGTTCATTAATTCTCTCTTCAGCTGTATCTGGTCTACTGTATAATCATTGTGTTAATTTTTTATTTCAATGAATCATAACAAATAGATCTAAAATTTTTGTTTGCTTTTTAAAAAATTCTGCTTTAAAAATATTCTGTTTTATGTTATTAGTGCTATTCTCTATATGCTGTCTAGAAGAAGCCATTTTAAGTATAAAGACAGATTAAACGGATGGAAAAAGATATACTGTGCAGACACAGGTGAAAAAAAATGCTGGTGTGTTGATATAAATATCAGACAAAGTCGATTTCAGTACAGGAATTGTTACTAGAGATAAAGACATTACATAAAGATGCAGGGGTCAGACTATCAGGAAAACATCACAGTCCTAACTGTGTATGTCCTAATAACAGAGCTTCAAAATACATGAAGAAAAACCTGAAAGAACTGAAATAAACTAACTGCAATTACACCTGGAGATTTCTGCGCTGCTTTCTCAGTAATCAATAGAACAAGTAGACAGAACTTCCTGGGCCAGGAAATCAGTGTAGCACTGAGATGATCATGGCAACAACAAACCCAAACCAGCCAGGCTCCTGACCAGAGGGTCCAGTGCCCCACACCAAGGCCTGCAGGAGGTGAGCTACAAAGTAAAGACGTCAGTTCTCCCCAAATTGAAAAACATGTTTAATGCAATTCCTATCAAAATCTGAGCAATATTTTATAGATACAGAAAAGATTATTCTGAAATGTATATGGTAAGGTAAAAAAACTCCTAAATATTTTTGAAGAAATATAAAATGAGAGGAATCAGTCTATCTGATTTTAAGACTTATTATATTGAGACGGTGGTATTGGTGGAGGGATAGACACAGAGATCAGTGGAACAGAAGAGAGAACCCAGAAATAGACCCACACAAATATGCCGAACTGATTTTTGACAATAGTGCAGAAGCAATTCCATGGAGGAGGACAGCCTTGTCAACAAAGGGTGCTGGGCATCCGCAGGGGAGAAAAGTGAACCTCAACCTAAGCCTCACACTTCATATAAAGGTTAACTCAAAATGGACCATGGATTAAAATGTAAAACTATAAGACTCTTAGAGAAAAAACAGAAGAAAACCTTCAGGATTTAGGGCTAGGCAGAGAGTTCCTAGAATTGATGTCAAAAACGAGATTGGCAGAAGGAAATGTTGATAAATTGGACTTCATCAAAATTAAAAATGTTGGGGGCTTCCCTGGCGGCGCAGTGGTTGAGAGTCCGCCTGCCGATGCAGGGGACACGGGTTCATGCCCTTGTCTGGGAAGATCCCACATGCCGCAGAGCGGCTGGGCCCGTGAGCCATGGCCACTGAGCCTGCGCATCCGGAGCCTGTGCTCCGCAGCGGGAGAGGCCACAACAGTGAGAGGCCCGCGTACCGCAAAAAAAAAAAAAAAAAAATTAAAAATATTTGCTCTGTGAAAGATGCTGTTAGGATGAAAAGACAAGCAGAAGACTGGGAGAGAATGTTTGTAAACCGCATATCTGACAGGAGACTAGTGTCTAGAATATACAAAGGACTTCCAAAACTCAACACTAAAAACAATCAAACAAACACAGGGAATGCCACTCAATACTCTGTAATGGCTTATATAGGAAAAGAATCTAAAAAAAAAAAGGGTGGATATATGTATCAATATTTGTATAACTGATTCACTTTGCTGTACACCTGAAACTAACACAACATTGTAAATCAACTAGACTCCAATAAAAAATAAAACAATGAAACAACAACAATCCCCAAACAGATTTGAAAGTGAGCCAAAGACACGAGCACACATTTTACCAATGAGCATCTATAGAGCACATCTTTTCAGATGTTCAACACCTTAGCCATCATGGACATGCAAATTAGAGCTACAATGGGCTCTCACTAAAGTAAAATAAAACGGTGACAATACCAAATACCAAAGAAAGTGTGGAGAAACTGGATCACTTGGACATTGCTAGTGGGAAAGTATAGGTATAGCCATTCTGGAAAACGGTTTGACTGTTTCTTATAAAAGCAAGCAAACCCTGGCATATGACCTAATAAATACACTCCCGGGCATTCATCCCAGAGAGGTGAAACATCAGACTCATGCAAAACCTGTTGGTGAATGTATGTAGCAGTTTTATTCGTGATAGCCAAAAACTGGAATCAGCCCAGATGCCCTATAAGAGGTGAACAGGTAAACAAACTGTGATCCATGCAACCGTGGAGCACTACTCAGCCATAAAAAGGAACAAATTCCTGAGGCACACAAGGACCTGGATGACCCTCCAGAGAATATGGTGCTGGATTAAATAAGCCAACTCCAAAGGTCACATGCTGTGTGATTCCATTTATAGAACATCCATGAAGTGGCACACTTTTAGAGATGGGGGACAGACCGGTGATTGTCAGGGGTTAAGGAGGGGGTGGGGTGCAAGGAAAGAGGAGGAGGCTATAAAAGGGCAGCAGAAGGCTCCTTGTGCGGATGGAATAGTCCGTGTCTGGACTGCATTAGTCAACAGCTCGGTGGTGATTCGGTACAGAGTTCTGTGAGGTGTTACCATGGCAGGGGGAGTCTGGGTAAGTCCACATGGGATCCCTCTGTGTTCTTTCTTACAACAACAGGGGAACCTACAATTATCTCAAAATAAAAAGTTCAATTTAAAAAATGATCATTTGGGGAATTCCCTGGTGGTCCAGAGATTAGGACTCGGCGCTTTCACTGCCGAGGGCCCGGGTTCAGTCTCTGGTTGGGGAACTAAGGTTCCACAAGCTGTGTGGCATGGCCAAAAAAAAAGAGATCATTTTTCTTGGTTATAACATCAAAGAGAAGCTAATTTCATGGAGCCCACGTGGTTCCTGAGCATCCCGGTGCTGGGAGAACTCTCTTTGTGAGGAAGACCTCTTCTGGATCCCTGTGGCCTCTTCAGACACCTGCTGGTCCAGTCGGGCCCTCAGCAATTCAGGCCGGATCAGCCTGAAGCCAGACAAGTCTCCCTGCAGAGAAAACAGTTCACTTCTTGGCTTTGAATGATGCCTCCCGAGATGTGGGAATGGGGTGGGGGCAGGCTGTGGGCTTGGAGGGTGTCCCAGGGTGGGTGCAGGCCCTGAGCTGGAAAGTGTCCTGGGGGTTTGGATGCAGCCTGTGGACTGGTGGGGCATTGAGTGACCCACACCCTGCCCCGCCCCGGCTGTGATGACGAGGGTCTCCTTGTGGGGAATTTTAAGGAACCACAGAAGATCCTGCTGGAGGAGCTGGGAGGGGCCCACGCCGTGGAGGCCCCGAGAGCTACGGTGCTGTGTGCACAGCCTCACCTGGACCCAGGAAGGGTCAGACCCAGGTGCCTCGCCTTGAGATGGGGGCTCCCTTCAGCTCCCCAGGAAGCAGCGCTTGTTGGAAGGGACCAACTGCACGGGCAGCACGGATATTGCCCACCCGCCTTGTGGGCACAGCAGGTGATAAACGGTGACTCACAGGCCAGGCTGCGGTCAGCGAGGACGGCACGGCTAATAAATGAAGAATCGCAGGCCTCGTGGGTTAGCGTTCTCGCCCCTCTCCCCGGGGGCTGCCTGACCTCGCGGCCCCTCATTCATAGCAGGCGGGTAACAGCTGTACAAGGGTGGCGGCCTGACTGCCTATAGTGGCGAAGCTGCTTTTGCAGCTTTATAACAGGAGAAGAATACCCTTTATAACAGGAGGAAAAAATACCCTTCATAACAGGAGAACAATCTCCCTTTATAAACAGGAGACAAATACCCTTTTTGGTCTTTCTGCAATCACGTGCCTTCCTCATGCCCCTTCATTTCTGCACAAAAGAAGACGTATTTTTCCTAAAGACAAACGCTTGGAGAATCTACTTAACTGAAGTGGTGGACAGCGGCTCGTTACAGAGGATGGAGAAAATACCACAAGCTTTTTCCCAGGGGCTTTTGTGAAATCCTATCAGAAATGAGTGGTCTGATCTGTGGGGAGACCCATGCATTTCCCTTCTCGTTCACTCTTCCAAGCTTCCTTGAAGTCAATTTGAATGCAATGTTAGTAACCCTTTCCACTGAAAACTTGAGCAGCAGACCCAGTGATTCCACTAGGTTAGCGGCATAAACCACATTCCAAGTACCTGCCTTTTAACTGTTCTTCCTTCCTTCACTCACTCATGTGTTCATCAAGCATCCTTGAGCACCTTGCTCGCTAGGCTGGGTACCATCAAGAAGGCAGAGAATGTGCCTCCCTTGCATTTCTGGGCGCCCATCCTCACCCACCCCAGTGCGCTCAGGTGTTTTCTTCAGGTGCCAGTGAGGGCAGCTCACTTGTCGGAGATTAACTTAGCTTATTCATGTGGTGAATGAGAGAGAATGAGAACAAGATTTTAAAAAAAGATTCCTTTATCCATTCATCTGATGATGGACACTTAGGTTGTTTCCACCTCCAGGCTATTGTGAATAGAGCTGCAATGAACATTGTGGTGCATGACTGTTTTTGAATTATGGTTTTCTCAGGGTATATGCCCAGTAGTGGGATTGCTGGGTCATATGGTAGTTCTATGTGTAGGTTTTTAAGCGAGAGAGAGGCATGGACATATATACAGTACCAAACGTAAGGTAGATAGCTAGTAGGAAGCAGCCGCATAGCACAGCTCGGTGCTTTGTGACCACCTAGAGGGGTGGGATAGGAAGGGTGGGAGGGAGGGAGACACAAGAGGGAGGAGATATGGGGATATATGTATATGTATAACTGATTCACTTTGTTATAAAGCAGAAACTAACACTCCATTGTAAAGCAATTATACTCCAATAAAGATGTAAAAAAATTTTTTTTCCTAATGCTTATGGGATTTTTTCGCAATTCTAATGAATGTGCTGACGTGACCTGACCTGGAGGTCCCTGGTGGAACGCGGGGTCTGACACATTTGCTCGTATCAGGCAGGTGCCCTGGAGGCTCGCAAGGTTATGGGCAAGGTTAGATTTCCATGTGCCCAAGAGAATGAAAACATAAGGCAGTTCGTTAATAAACAAACTCAACCACCATGCTTATTTCCACAAACTCCACACTTCCCTCACTCGGTTCAAGTTGCAAGATTGATTCTGGGTAATTAAACACCTAATTATGCTCCAGCAATTCCCAATCGCATTTAGCCCTGAACACCCACTCCCTAATCACCGTCTCATTCAGGGAGCCCTGAGGGAGCCCCCATGTCTGCAGTCCCAGTGGGGAGCATTAGGACTCCAGAGCCCCCGGGGTCTCCATGGCGGGGCTACCGATGACTCAAGAGGATGGCTGCTTTTATCTTTATGGGGGTAGGGTTTCTCTGACAATAAATATAAAGGAAACCATTATCACCTACTTGGAGGCTTAGAGATGTGTTTGTCAGACCAGCTAGGGCACTGTGTACAGGGGCTGTGGTCCAATATTCTCAACTTCTCATCTGCCACCCGTCCAGCCTCTGAGCCTCGGTTATTGGTGCCGCTTTTATGGCCAAGCTACCTTGTCAGAATATAATATTGTTCATGGCTATCTGCTGATGAAAAAGTGATACCCGTTCACTATAGGAATTGCGGAAAATGTGCTGGAAAAACATCACTTGTAATTTCACCCAGTAATAACCTGTGAAATAACTGTTAACATTTTTCTTCAACAAAATCAGGATCGTAAAGAACAAACCATTTGTATCCGCCTTGCCCAATCTAACGTTATTTAAGGAACACTTTCCAATAAAATTAAAATGCCCTGGAAGCACACGGTTGTTGTGGCTGAAGCGTGTCAAATCCTATGGATGTTTCCTGGTTTACGTGAAGTTTCTCCCACTCGTAAGACACTGTTATCTGCCTGCCTTACAGTTGCCTGAAAACACCAAATATTTGAATTTCTCAGAAAATGGAATGACCCTGCCCTCCAACCGTTTGAAAGGCCAAATATGACAGTTTCTGTGAGCCCTTAGGGGCTCAGAATAAAACCTTGCACTCATTTTTAAGAATCCCTTAATTACATGCTTCTGCTGCAAGGATAATGTCAAAAAATTCTTTACACTTTAATTAGATGCCTCTGATGACTAGGTACAGTAAATAACCACGTATAAAATCTGGTGAGGCGAAATAATACCAGATGCAGGAAAGTCTTCTTTTGCCTGTTCACAAGGCTTGGCCAGCTGGGTGTGATTCTTACCTGATTCCTGTGGTTGAGACAAGCAGACCCATCAGTACTGGGGGGGCGGGTGCTGATAACAGAGCCCACAGTGGGCCTGCAGCAGTCGCTCCAAGGACCTCGGGGAAGCTTTCAAGAGCTTTATAGGTTGAAGCCCTTCAATAGGCTTTCTAGGATCACAGCACCGGGACGTGAAGATAACTTCTCAGCTGCTCTTCATAGGGTTGGTCTTGTGCCTTCACATCTGAAATCAAGTAACTCTTGGGTGGGTTAGAAAAACTAACGAAGTGGGGGGCTTGGAGGTCAGGGAGGAAACGGGCATTGAGAGGGGACTGGAGAACGATGCCAGCTGTGGTTTACACCACGGTCATACCCACTCTCGTAGACAGCAAATGGCCGTACGTTCTTTGCAGCTCTGTCTGTCGTGAAGTGGGGCCTATTTTCCACCCCTTAAATCTAGGCTTGGCCAAGGGACTTGCTGTGGCGGATGGGACACAGTGACCGTGGTACTTGATCAGACTTGAAAAGTGCCTGGGCCCCGGGGGCTTATGCTTTCTTGCTGCTGGGACCATTTTGCCCCCACATGAATAAACCACATTTTATTAACCTGCCACATGGTGACAGACACACGTGTGGCTGTAACTCCATCTGACACCAGACACTGCCAGATGTGTGGGCGAGGCCATGTAGACCAACCAGCTCCAGCTGAACTGGGCCAGACCAACCATCCTGCCCAGTCAGCCCACGAAGCCCTGAGAAATAATACACATTGTTGTTTCAAGTCACTGAGTTTTAGGGTGTTTGTTACACAGCAAGAGCTGACTGACACACTCCCCATTCGTACCCAGCTGGTTGAAGGCACCATTTCAGGTTTGACTTGGCCCAGCAGAGGGTCCTCATTTGTTCTCCTGGATTCTTACCTCCAGACCATCCTTCTCCTTCTGTACCATGTCTACCAGTTCTCTCTGTTGAGTCACTCTGTGCTTAGTGCCCAGTCCTCTCAAAGAGAGCCCGCTGGCCATTCCTGCCTCTGCATCCGACCTGAGCCTGCTACTCTCTTTTCCTCCAGGTACCTGCCTTTTGCTTTCCTCAGAACCTGGCTCCTTTGAGGAAGCCTGACCAAGAGAAGACGACCCCAAACAACAGAGCTACCTCCCTGCCTAGGGGCTGTACATCGCTGATGGCCTCCTGCAGTGATGCCTTAGCCCACAGAGAGATGCAGGCAGGCTCCTGAGGGTACCTGATGTTGATGGAGAACTGGGTGCCAGACACTGTGCTGAGCACTTGGCACACGCTAGTGAGTTAATCCTCACAACAAGCCAGAGAGGTGGAAATTGACAGATGGGGGAGCTAAGACGGCGAGGGTGTAGGGGGTGGCATTGTGTCCCACCCCCCAAAGATTGTAACCACTTGTGCCTGAAATGGGCTCTTTGCAGATGTCATAAGTCAAGGTGAGGTCACTGGATTGGGCTGGGCTGTCGTCCAGTGGCTGGTGTGCTCATAAGAAGAAGGAAATTTGGGCCCAGAGACGAGGGGAGAAGGCCATGTGATGTCCCCAAGAGCCAGGGACCACCAGGGATGGCTAGCAGCCGCCAGAGCTGGGAAGAGGTGAGGAAGGATTCTCCCCTAGAGTCTACAGAGGGAACTTGGCCCTGACAACACCTTGATTTTGAACTTCTGGCCTCCTGAACCGTGAGAGAATACATTTCTCTTGTTTTAAGCCACCAAGCTTGGGGTACTTTGTCACAGCAGCCCCAGGACATGAGTATAGGAGGTGAGCAGTCCACACCATCAGTGAGAAGAGGATTCCAGAAGGGCTGAAACCCAGTCCTGCCAGATTCTTTGCAGAACAGGCAGCCTCTAGACAACGCCCCGTCCTGATGGCAGAAGCTGGACCAGCGCAGGAAAAGGAGGGAAGGAGCAGCCGGGCCTGGACGTCAGTGGAGGGGCTGCCGCTGGAGGAGCTGGCCTGGGCTTCTGGAAGTCTCCCAGAGTTTCCATTCAGGATGGATGGGCTTGTCCGAGGGGAGAGGGTGATACTTAAACAGATGAACATTTCTGCCAAGTTCCTTCCCAACCAGTACACTGTGGTCGGCACGGTGCATATACCAGACTGGCAGGCATCCTCGGCCCATGCAGTCAGCAGGCATTTCCATGGAGGTGGGAGCTGCGTGCCACGCTGCCCGCTGCAGCCCTGGGGTCGATTAGCATCTGTGGGACACACACGGGCTATGTAAGGGCAGGTGCCTCTGGACATCACAGCAGTGGTGAGAACAGGCAGATCGGTCAGCGGCTACAGTCACCGAACATCTCCTGTTACATTCTAATCGGCACGTCCAACACATTCTGAATTCCTTGCAGAGTTAATTTTAAGGAAAACGGTAGAAATGAGTCCAGAGTTCTCATGGCCACGAGTCATCGTGGGATGCTGCAGGTTCAACACGCGTCTCGCTGCCCCGTGAGGGACCGTGTCTGCCTTTGCCGCCTCTCTTCACACCTGTCCCTTTGTTCCTTAACGAAGCCCAAATGTTCTTATTTTTACCCTGTTCACTGCCAAGTCTGAAAACCGTGCCAAGGATGGATGCTTGCTATCTTTTGAGCATCCTTCCTCTCAGCTGGGAGTGTGGTGCACATACGCTCACAGATGTGCACACACACTCACACACACACACACATTGTGCAGGATGACTTTTCCTCTTAGTGATTCTCTAGGTTAGTGACCACAAACTCAAATTCATTCCTTCGATGGGTAAATGTCTGAGCCCCTAATGGGTGGTGGTCACCAGCGTCACCCCCAGGGTGTATGGGGTCCAGGGAAATCATTTCTCGCAGGACGCCTATCCTTTATAAACAATGCGAGTCACCCCAAATCACCAGGAGCAGCAGGGCCGTGGGGCAGGCTTCCAGCCAGGAGGGTTGATGCTCAGCAGGGCACAGACAGCCTCAAGTCCACTCGGTGGTGTTCGCAGCTGGACACCGCCCCCTTCTTACAACTGACCGCCAGTCCAGCTGGACGTAGGCCCAAATGGTCCCTCAGACCCCAGCTGCATCTCTCCCTGGACGATGCAGCCCCAGCTTGCACCCCTGGCAGAGCCCGGTCCTTCCCCACAAGCCCCAGGGCACTGGTGGCCCAGGCCCCTGCCTCACCCGGACACCTGTTGGTCCTCTCGCCGCACACCCTGGGCTTCCAAGCCCATGGGCTCCTCCCTGCCTTGGGGCCTCTGTCGTGCTGCCCCCTCGTGTGGAAGCTGCTTCCTTGGATCTTTGCCTGGTTCACTGCGTTTATCAGCCAGCAGGACTCAGGGCTCTTTGCTCCAGAAAGCACACAGCGAGGGCTGCAGCTCCCCACCCACCGGGCCATCCGCTTGGAGGGCCCTCCCTTCTCCCTCTGCTGCCCACTGGCCTTTCAGGAGGTGACGCTTGCCTCCTTCTGAAGGTTCTGGGCACCCCGGGCGCACCACAAGAAGTGCACAGGACCCGTGGCTTCCCGACGACCCTCTTTGCTTTTCCCACTGGCCCGGAGCTCCGACGGGGTGGACACCCAGAGTGGCACCAACGCACATGCTTTGCGAAAGGGACTAGTTTGGGCAGGAGGGCATGATGTTGTTTCAAAAGAAAGCCGGCATGTGATCCGGGAAGGGATATTTCCCTCCTTCTGAATGTGACAGTTTGGGAACTGCGGTTTGGCTCTGCAGACCCTGGGCACGTCTGTGACCGTGATCATGGGCCCCTATTTGGAATCAGGCTTGTTGAGAGTCACGGGGCCGCGAGGCCCTGGGCGTGTGTGCGGGGATTTGGGGCTGGTAAAGCCTGTCTGCCCCCGACACCTTCCACCTCGGGCGCCAACATTTCCCCCCCACCCAGAGAGTCATGCCTTTTCCGTGTCCCATTTTAAGAATAAAATAACATTTATTTATTTATTCTACTTAGAAAAGTAAAACCAGTCACTGCAGAAAATTTGGAAACTACAGGAAAAATCAAAAGATTCCCCCACCCCACTGCCTGCCTGTTTCAGCTGGAATGCTAGCTCCGCTTCTGCAGCCGAGGAACTGAGGCTGGGCTTTGGTTTGGGTCCTCTGGCTGCAGCCGAGTCAGCGGTCCTTGGGTGAGAAGGCCCGGCTGGGTGGACGTGGCCTTGACGTCTGGGCACCTCCGAAGGGCCTCCTCCTCTCAGCACGCCCACTTGCGTCTCAGACGATGGTCCCGACGTTTCTCAGGCCTCTCTCCCAGCTCACAGGGCCCCTGAGCACTGGGTGTTCCCATGGGATGTGTGCCCAGGGGGATGCCCGTGAGGAGGACCTGGGTGCTGGAAAGGCCTCTCCGCCGGGACAAGCAGCGTCCCCGAGAGAGGAGCGGCAGCTGCCGGGCTGCAGGTCGTGGTGTCGTCTGGGGGACCCGGCTTCGCTCCTGAGCGCCCTGCGGTGCTGGCCCCATGCTGGCCGTCCCTGGATACAGTGATGAGGCTGTGTGAGGTCCTGGGGCGGCCGTAACGAAGCACCGCCGACATTTATTCTCGTGCAGTCTGGAGGCCAGAAGTCCGAGATCAAGGGGTTGCGGGCCTGTCCCTCCCGAGGGCTCTCTCCTGGGCGTGAGGACGGCCGTCCCCTCCTGTGTCCTCACGTGCGTCCCTCTGTGTGCGTTTGTGTCCTCATCTCTCTTCTTATACGGACACAGCCCTCGGGATTAGGACCCACCCCAATGACCTTATTTTAACGTAATCACCTCTTTAAAGATCCGACCTCCAAACGCAGTCACGTTCTGAGGTGCTGGGGGTGAGGACTTCTGAGTATACATTTTGGGTGACATAATTCAGTCCATGACAAGGGAACTCACCCCCCAGGACCTGGCTCCTACCTGAGGCACCCACCCCCAAGCTCCCGAGACTGTGGTACCCGCTGCCCCTCCATCTCCCCTGGTACGGGTTGGAAGCCCAGCCTGAAGCTGGGAAAAGCTGCCTGAAGACACTTCGAACCCCCACCGCCTTCACCGGGCCCTCTCGGCTACCAGCGGAGAACGGCCTCCTCCAAATCCGCAGCGACGATTTTATCTGCCCCTCAGACAGATTACAGTTAAATTCTATTTTTTAAAATTTTGCGGTACGCTGGCCTCTCACTGTTGTGGCCTCTCCCGTTGCGGAGCACAGGCTCCGGACGCACAGGCTCAGCGGCCATGGCTCACGGGCCCAGCCACTCCGCGGCATGTGGGATCTTCCCGGACCGGGGCACGAACCCGTGTCCCCTGCATCGGCAGGCGGACTCTCAACCACTGCGCCACCAGGGAAGCCCTACAGTTAAATTCTTTTGACTTAAGTTTTAAAAACTCCCCTCACGGTAACACTGGAGGAGCAGTAAGAGCGAAAGGAGCCTCTTGCCTGGGGCCCGTTCCTGGGTTGGGGAGGGAACCAGCGTCACTGCTGCCCTTGGGGTCAGGATGGAGGCGGCATTTCTTGCTGCCACCCCGACCCCGTGGGGCAGCTCTGTGGCGCCTGGCTCTTCTCTGCCGGAAGCGACCTGCAAGCTGACAGTTCCTACCGATGTCTGCTTATCCAGGGTTAAGTACTTAGTGTGTGTGGTGTTTGTTCAACCCTCACACTGAATTGATTTTCCCATGTGATTTGGTTAAAGATGTCACGCTGGCCTCAGAAATCATGGATGGAGGGGTCCACGGGAGGTGCCCGTGGTCTGAGACATGGCGGGCAGCACGACACAGTGGGGTAGGGGCATTTGGCCGTGGGGACACCATCTAGACAGATGACGCTCTCCTTTCTTCCTTCTTAGCTGTGAGGTCAGAGCTGAAATCACAAGCAGCTGCACGGCCTTTCTGATGGCGGTGGAGAGGCGGGCGGCCGTAGCTGTGTTCCCAGGGCAGCGCGCCCTCAGAGCTGAGCTCCCAGGATGACGTTTAGGAAGGGGATTTGTCGGGGTTTATGAGATCCAGTCTTTGTCTGACACGTGCGTCATTCCTTGACGGCTCAGAGAAGTTCTTGGGGGAGAAGAACCACAGAAAAGGGCGCTGTCTTGTCCCCTTGTGTGAACACCAGGTGATGGAGGCGTGGCCGGGCTGCAGGGTGGGGCCGAGTCCCGCTGTAGCGCGCTGCGCGCAGGTCTCCCACCAGGAGGCTCGGCCCTGAGCCTTTTATCCTTCACTCTGGCTTTACACTGAGGTTGATGGGGGCCACCGCCGCCTCCCCACCCTCCGTTTCCTACGTGGTCATTCAGCCAGCATGTGTGGTGCCCCAGGGCAGGAGGCCTTCCAGGTGCTGGTGTGCAGGCTGACCCGGCTGGATGGGGCCCCTGTCCATGGGCTCTGGGGCTGGTCTGTGCAGCAGGGGGGGTGGCTGGCAGTTTTTCTGCCGCTCACAGGGAGGAACGTCCCGTGTGAGAGGTGACTCGGGATGGGGCCTCATGATCCCCGGGCCCAGCTGATGGGGGAGGAACTGCCTGCAGTGTGGAAACCCTTTTGAAGCAGAAGGGTCAGGACGGCTTTCATGGGATCCTGATGCTCTAAGGGATCCTGTTAAAGGGACCAGGCTGGCTTCACAAGGACCCAGACTGTGACAGGTGCTGCCAGGACGGTCTCTCCTTGTTTGTTGATCTCATTGTCCCAGGATTTGGTATAACCTCACCCAGTCAAGCAGATGAAGTGTGTTAGCGTGTGTATGTGTACACACATGTGTACATGCGATTGCCTACATAAGTGTATATAAGCTTGTGCATGTGTATACATGCATGTACACGTGATTGTGTATGTGTATGTGGACACACGTGTGTCTATGCACTATAACTATGTGTGTACACACGTGCCTACGTATCATTGCATGCTCATGTATGTGTATGCGTGTGTATTACGATCATGTGTACAGTGCACAGAAGCATTGTGTGCGGACACCTGTGCATATGTGATTGCACATGTGTATGTGTGTCGACATGTGTATTGCCTACGGGTGGTTGCGTGTATATGTAAGCGTGTGTGTATGCATGTGTGGATACACGTGTCTGCGTATGCCTGTGTGGACACGTGTGTGGACCTATGACTGTGTATATGTGCATGTGTGTGCATGAGTGTTAAATTCAGTAATCATCGTATGAAGTTTGATCAGGGGCAGAGTTTGGTGAGGTAGGCATTCAGCGTAACCCAGCAGCCAGAAGGCACCATTCAGTGCACTCCCTCACCGACTGGGAGGGCGGGTGATGAAGTGTCTGTATAGGATGACGTGGAGGTTGAAGGCATCAATACCTAAACACCTACTAAGTTTGGGTTGTATTTTAGCCAAAGCTGCGGTATGTACTGGCTTTAGCAGGATGAAAATGAAAAACAAAAATAAGAAGAGAGGCGGAACCCAAGCCCCCTCTCCATATTGAAGTGAATTCAAGAAGAGATGGAACATTTCACAGCTCAAAAATGAATTATTCAAAGATGGGAGGTAATATTCTGGAATTCACCAAGAGGGAATAGATGCTCCGAGGAAACTGAACCAACATGCAAATGAAACGTCCACAGAGCTCAGATTATGCTGACGGCCTTTAAAGTCAGTTTTTAGAGCAGATGCTTTTGGGGGGACAGAGATGGAGCTCACAGCCCCAGGAAGCACTGAGGAGTCTAAACGCACAGGGGGAGCAGGTTCTGGGTGGGAGCTCGGGCGTGTGCAACCTGGCGAAGCCCAACTGTGAACTAGCCTGGGGCTGGGTCTCCCCTTTTGGGCGCAGGGCCACCCAGGACGTCCCCAGCGCTTGCCCCTAAAACAAAGGCAGGAAGAGAAGGACAGCTTCATCCCCTGAAACGGGGGCCCTGAAATGTGCTGAGCAAACGCGGCTCCTTTGCCTGTCTGCCCACTTAAACGTGGAACTCCCGTGCTGGAAAGGGGCTCCAGCGTGTGGTAGGTGGTACCCCACGTGGAGTTCTTGGGCTCATGCTGCCTGCAGTCTGACCGAGCTGCCTCTAGCCTCACGTCCCTGGACACAGCCCCCAACATCCCCCTCGCAGCTCACAAACAGGACACGCACAGCCCCGCGCTCCGGGCACCGGTCTGACATTTAATGCTGAATTACATGGAGGCACACAGCACGTCACCCAGGCCATCACTCTGAGACGCACGGGCGAGGAAAGCACAGTGTCCTTTGTCTCCCCATGGGAAGCGGGGGAGATTCCTGTGGTTTATCAAAAGCAGCCCGGGATACACAACACTACCAAAGAAAAAGGACAGTACCCATTTCTGTATAAGAATATATTATTTAAAAGACAGTTTAAAAATAAAAATTCTGTACAGCATCGTGAAGTCCTTTTTTTTGTGTCAGTGAACAAAATGGTTCTAGAAAACATGATCTCATGGTGGCAGACGCTCAGGACCACTTCTCCCTGCAGGGATGATCCTGCAAAGCCCAGCCGGCCGGGTCCAGAACAGCAGCCCACGGCACTCTGCTTTCTTCAGGCATGATCTGCTTGGAAAAGGA
This sequence comes from Mesoplodon mirus, assembly GCF_964341445.2. Lineage (NCBI taxonomy): Eukaryota > Metazoa > Chordata > Mammalia > Artiodactyla > Ziphiidae > Mesoplodon > Mesoplodon mirus. The sequence goes on along the minus strand of NC_138982.1, from coordinate 144,307,244 downwards.
AAAAGACGGCTGGTTTGTGATTGTGGGATCGGAAATGTGCAGGCAATGCCACAAATGTCACAGGCTCACACACGAACAATGAGCATTTGTTCTGTGCCAGCACTCTGCTCGTTTAATCACTAAAGTAAGAAGAATGGGATTATTGCCTCTAGTTTAGAGACTGGGGCTTTGCGGCTCAGAGAGGTTGAGACGCTTGTAATTAGCAAAGCCCGGACTCAGAATAAGGATTGTTGGATGCCAGGGCCTGGCACCTCTCCTCTATAAAACCAACCCAGTTCTCATGCCCTGTACCCGGACTGCTCTATAAGCGAGGGTCTCCCAAGTGACCCTCATACACGTGTGTGGCATGACCTTACCCCGCGGAGGCCGAATGGGCTGGCTTGCCTTCTACCCGGACTAAATGCAAGCGCGCAGGAAGTGCTCGCGGCGACATAAGCAAAGACTTGATTTTTGAAAAGCTTTTAAAAAGTGATTTTCCTTGTAAGTAGTACCTACGATAATCATTGATCTTTTTCTAAGGCATGGCTCCTTCTTTCTGAGCCTAATTGTAAAGATTATACGCAAGGAAGAAACGTTTCATTTAAAAACCTTCATACATTCAGATTCTCTCCCTTCCTTCCCTCCGTCCCTCCTTCCTTCCCAGATTTCCACGCCGTCCCCACTTCAGTCTGAACTACCGTACGCACTGAGACATCATTCAGAACAGCATTACCTTCACTTTTCCCCCCGTCTCGGCCTTTCTCTCTTGACATGGTGCGCTCAGGTGTCAGACTCTCAGGCCTCTGCTGTAACCAGGAGAGAGTATACGGAAGGCAGAAATCAGGCTCCGGGAGCCAGTGAGTGAGTGACTGCTTGTTTGCTCAAGACCTTCCCGGGGCTGCAGATGCTAAGACGTGAGACTGGGGTCTACAGCCTTGGGGAGCTTCCCGGACAACAGCTCTGCATGGGCCACCTTCCCTGCGGTCAGAGGCCTCACTGCACGCAGCCGCTGTCCTCTCACTCATGCTGGCCGCAGATGCGGCACCAGCGCACTGGTGGATGCGGGTGCGAAGTCCGAGGCCCTTTCACCTCTTTTGTGGGTCTGTTCTTTCTGGGAACAGGAAGGGGCCCTGGAGGGTCCTAGCGGCCCTTCTAGGCGGCTGGCCTGGGACCTGGAGACTGAGGCCTTCGCAGCGATGGCTCTCAGTTGACCCTGGGGAGTCAGGCCCCTTTAGCCCTCCCGTCAGGGGGCTCGGCAGGGGGACACCGCCTCTTCCATCTGTTCTCTGCATCATTTGCTCTTAGGTTCTTGGAGCTTCAGGACCCGTCTGTGACTTTTTTTTTTTTTTTTTTGCGGTACACGGGCCTCTCACTGTTGTGGCCTCTCCCGTTGCGGAGCACAGGCTCCGGACGGGCAGGCTCAGCAGCCATGGCTCACAGGCCCAGCCGCTCCACGGCATGTGGGATCTTCCCAGACCGGGGCACGAACCCGTATCCCCTGCATCGGCAGGCGGACTCTCAACCACTGCGCCACCATGGAAGCCCCGTCTGTGACTTCTTGGGAGAAGAATCCAAGTAGAGGAATCGGCTGCCAGCCTGGATTGCCCATCGACCCATAAGCATTTACCGAGCAACACAATGCGTGCGGCATTGTACACGAAGTTGGTCAAGAGCTGCACTGAGGCTCAGCGGGGCACAGTGGGAGTTCCTGGCTGCAAAGACGGGGTGGGGCCCTGCCCGCAGTGGGGACAAATGGCACAGAAGGGGACCCTTGGGGGGGTGTGGGGGGGACACCGGCCAAGGCCAGAGGGGGGACCAAGCCCGAGGTGGCAGGGACGGGCCCCGGAGAGAGGGGGTGGGAGGGTGGACGGAAGGGCTGCCACACCCAAGTGGCTGGACGTCATGGGGGGAGGTCCCAGGGGTCCCAAGCAGCAGGGGGACCTGAAGCAGATCTGCACACACTGGGGTCCTGCTTTGGCCAGACCAGCTTCTGGGGCTTTTCTGAAAACCTCTACCCCGGCTCTGAGCCTATGAACTGGGCCTCCCTGAAACACAGGACCAATCCCAACCGCAGCCTAGAGCCAGACCCAGACCCTCCTCAAGGTGCCACGCTGCCACGTGGCAGCCCTGTGGCCGGGTCGTGGTGGTGGCTTTTCCCGGGCCAGGGGGAGCGTCTCTTCCGCCGCCCTCCCTCTGCACAAAGTCAGCCCCAGGAGGAGGTGAGGGACCTGCACGGGGCCAGGGCGCTGCTCTGAGGGGATGCAGGCAGCCGAGGCGTTGTGATGCTCTGGATTTCCCATGGGCAATCACGACCACGGGGCACCGACTCCACCCGAGGTTCTGTGCATTCCATGCCGTGAGTTCCCCGAGGACTGACCCCTCTCCTCCGTGGGACGCACGAGCTCCCGTCTGGAGGGCCCCCCGGGTCGCGTGGCCAGGCCGTGCGGGCCCCGCGGCCCCCACGCCTGCAGCAGCCCGGCTCACCTCCTTCCTGGCGTCGTCCATTTGCTTCAGCTCCTCGTAGCGGTCTCTGGATTCCCACAGGGGCTGCAGCATGAGCTCCTCCACTGCAGGGAAGAGCTGCGAGGGAACAAACGGGCTCTCTCAACAGCTGGTCACCCTCGCAGAGAACGCAGGAGCAAAACCGTGCCAGGTCCCACGCGTCCCGGGAGAAAAGCCGCACAGGAAACGTGCTTCTGTCCAAGGGGCACTTTTGGACCCTCTTGGGTCTTGGCTGCAGCGGAATCCAAGGTGCCCGAGGTTTGAAGCCGTCTGGTCAATGAGTCCGGGAAGCCCTCGGGGAGGGAGAGCCCCTGCTCGCTGCCCACCCACCCCTTCCAGGTCCCTGTTTCCCGCTCTCACACTGTCCTTGCGGACCTGGCAGAAGCCACCCCCTGCCCTCTGCTTGAAGGAACCCCCGACTGTCCACCCTGTAGACTCTCATCTTCCGAACGCCAACCTCGCCCACTAGAGCCCTGGCAGCCCCGGGGTGGGAAGGGTGAGGCTGTTTCCCCCCGTCCCACTGCCGCGTGGCCCAGGACCCCTCCGCCCACTCCGTGCTCAGGCCTGGCCCTGCGGCTCCCGCCGCCCCGGGTCCACCTGCTGAGCATCTTTACCTTTGAGACTCAGCTCTGAGGGGCTTGCCTCCCACTCCGAGACCGCCGGCAAGCCCCAGGGAGCCCCGTGCACACAGCCCTCCGCCCCTAATGCTTCCTGTGCTTCCCCAGCCTGCTCCTGCCACCTGTGGGAGCCACCATCACCCTGCTGTGCACTGGCACCCGGTGCCCATGGGGAAGACCCCCCCAGCCTGAGGAAGGAAGCTGCAGGCAGGGAGACAAATTCTAGGAGGAACGGAGCCACGGGGGGTGTGCTGAGGGAGTTCTGGAAGGGTGCTGAGCAGGGCATGGGGCGCCCAGGCCAAGGAGGGTGGGCTCAGAGGTGGAGGCTTGAAGAAAGGCAGGACCAGGAGGGCCTGGGAGGGCGGGGCGGGGGGCTGTGTGCCCTGTGCTGGGGGCAGTGCGGAGCCATGGAAGGTTCGGGAGAGAGGCGGAGGCCGTCTCCTTGCTGAGGATTAACCTGGTGTCAGCTGTGTGCTGGGTGGGGTGGGGGGCAGGTTAGAGGGGCTTCTGTAGGCGGAGTTGAAAGGCTGACAGGGCCTTGGCGGGTGCCCTGGGAAGCGGAGCCCTGGGGGGGCCCCAGAGACACCATGGAGGAGGGTGGCCAGGGATGGGGCAGCTTTGCTGCTGGGTCGCTGCCCGGGGGGCGGGGCAGGAGGCCAGGAGGCGGGAGTCTGTTTCAAACACGCAGGTGTTAAGATGGGTGGGGGGCTTCAGGTGGGCGCCGGGCAGGCGGCCAGTGCACACGTGTGTCCGTGTGAGCGTGTGAGTGTGTGTGCACACATGTATTTATCACGGCTGGGTCACCAGCTTGTGGTGATGGTCACTCACCTTGGTCACCGTTTCGAACATCGGGATCAGGACGAAGTTGATGAACCCAGTTTGGGCCGTGGCCTTGGTCACTTTGTCCCGGTCCATGAAAGGGGCCACGGGAAGGCCCTCCGACTTCTCGCGGTCGCTCTGCGGGGAAGGCAGAGGACACAACGTTAAAGAAAGAAACACCCGTGGAATCTGGGAGTTTCCAGGATCATTGTCTGAGAAGAAGAGAGAAACAGCTAAACGCCAACGGAACCACCCGCATCATGCACATTAGTGACCACGTGGGAAGATGGGGACGCCGTGAGTGCGAACTAGGTGCCCGCTGGGCCTGCAGGGTCGTGCGGGGCGGAGGGGGAGCCCAGGGAGGGGGTTTAACTAGTGGTAACAGGGGCACTAATGTGGTAACAGTTTGACATTAGCTTTTCCTGTTGGTCCCTGTCTTTCGTGTCTCAAATTACACGTGTGCCTGCTGGGAAGGCTTCCGGAGGCAGTGATGCTGGCAGCCACCTTGGCCCGTCCATCACGCTGCCAACAGGAACCCAGTTAAGGGGCTAATGAGCCCAGGAGGCGTGATGCTGCGTGACGCTGTGTGATGCTCCTACCTGCATGAAATACTCCTCTAATAAACAGTCCACCCAGGGTTCCGCCACCTCCATCGGACGGACCTCGTTAGAGATGTCACAGCATTTTATCAGGATCATCTTCAGCTGAAAGAAGAGATCTGGAATCAGCTGTGCAACACGGGACACATCCCACAGTGCTGTGCGTCTGGACTCACCATCACCGGCCGGCGGGGAAGGAGGGCGGGTGATGCTGGCGGAGGGGAAGCCAGCATTGTTGCCCCCTGCCCCCCGCAAGGGCATACTTCCCGCTGCAGGGGGAAAACGGGGCATCCCTGCACCCCCGAGGGTCAGAACCTTTCCTGGAGGGGCCTGAGTAGTAGGAAAGCCCCTTTAACACACGGACGTTTTGTCATACAAACTATACACTGCAAAGCTCAGAAGTATCTTCTTGATGTTGAGAATATGCAAAAAATGTAGACAGACGGTATTGTCTGGAGGCAGAGGTTTAACAGATAACGAAAAAAAAAACAGCGAGTGGAGAGTGCTGGGACCCCAGAGCACTGAAGGGTGTGTTAGAGACACAGAGTGCAGGGGGTCCTCACGTAACAGCAGGGAGGGCGCCCACCGGCCTCGGCGCCTACCGCCTGAACACCGGGGAGGGATGCAGGGGTGGGAACCACAGTCCTGCCGGCTGGTCCAAGGGGCATCCAGGGCAGGACTCCACCTCTGCCACCCCCAGCACGGGGGGAGCAGTCACACAACTGTCAAGGCGGCCCTGGCTTCTGCCCTCTGCCCTCTGCTCCCAAGCCTGGCACTCCCCTGCGTTGGCCGGGCCTCTGTATGCTGGCTTATCTTCACCTACTTATAACCTTCAAATCGGAATGAGATGGGGGAATGGAAAAGGGGTGACTTTAACTAGGAGAGGGGGTCCTGCTGGGGTGACGGGGGTGCTTTCCCCGTTAAGTACTGTGACTTGGAAAACCGGCTTTACCGCCACCTTGCTCCAAGGCGAGGTTACACGTTTTCCTTTGGTGTTTTGGTTTCCAGTCTGAACTGGAGGGTGGCGCTCACTCACCGGCCCCCCAGAGAGGGAAGACAAGCCGCTCACCAGGGTCATGTGCTCGTCGTTGCTGTAGTCAAAATTCTCCATTTTTTCCTTGAAAGAATCCATAATTTCCGCGTGCCTCGCCATGTCAGTGGCCAAGATCAGTGTGATCATCCCCTGAGAAGTGAAGGCGAAGTGTGAACGCGGGGCACGATCCCAACAATTCCTCAGTGAGCGCCTGCTGTATGCGGAGCCCACTGCTCATACCACTTCATCTAGGCCTCATGCCAACGCCACGGGCGTGTCTAAGAACCACTGTCCTCATTTTTATAAAGAAACTGAGAGCCGGAGAGGCTGGGGAGCCTGCCCAGGCCTCAGCTGGCGAGTGGAAGGCTGAGGGGTGAGCCCAGGGCTGCCGGACACAGGCTGTGTCCCTGGAGAAGGCAGCGCATCGGGCCCGCCAAGACCATTCACCTGCAGAGGGCAGGCTCAGCATGTGTCTCCTTGCGAAGTCCAGACGCTTTCAGCCAAGGACAAATGCTTCCCGCTGATTTAGTAATTTAGATATATGGTTTGTTCCTCCCAGAGCTTGTTGTTGGAGGTCAGTGACCTATTTTCCAAGAGTATTTTTTTTCCTGTTATCTAATCTGTATGGGATTATATGTGCTCATCTTGCTTGGGAGTGATCAAAGTCTGATCATATAATAGCATTCTTCTATTAACGAATTTGTAGGTAAGGATGAAATAAAGGTTGTTTTGTTTTGTTCTTTTTGGCCGCGCCATGTGGAATGCGGGATCTTAGTTCCCCGACCAGGGATCGAACCCGCACCCCCTGCATTGGAAGCGCAGAGTCTTAACCACTGGACCGCTAGGGAAGTCCCCAAATAAGTTTTTTTTTTTTTTTTTAATTATTATTTATTTATTCATTTATTTATGGCTGTGTTGGCTCTTCGTTTCTGTGTGAGGGCTTTCTCTAGTTGCGGCAAGTGGGGGCCACTCCTCATCGCGGTGCGCGGGCCTCTCACTATCGCGGCCTCTCGTTGCGGAGCACAGGCTCCAGACGCGCAGGCTCAGTATTTGTGGCTCACGGGGCTAGTTGCTCCGCGGCATGTGGGATCTTCCCAGACCAGGGCTCGAACCCCTGTCCCTTGCATTGGCAGGCAGATTCTCAACCACTGCGCCACCAGGGAAGCCCCCCCAAATAAGTTTTTTAATACAAATATTTTGACCTTGTTAACCCAGTATTGGTTTAGTAGAAATAACATAATTTGAAACCATGATCATCCATCAACCCACTCATCCACCCATCAATTTATCTGTCTACTCATCCATCCACTTGTCCACTCACCCATCCATCCATCCATCCATCCATCCATCCACCCACCCGTCCGTCCGTCCGTCCATCCATCCATCCACCCACCCGTCCGTCCGTCCATCCATCCATCCACCCACCCGTCCGTCCGTCCATCCATCCATCCAACCATTCACTTGTCCACTCATCCATCCATCCATCCACCCACCCGCTTGTCCATCCATCCATCCATCTATTCAGTCATCCATCCATCCATCCTGCAAACATTTACAGAACACACCTCTGTGCTGAGTATGGTGTTCTACTTTTCCAAGAAAACACCACCACAAACATCAAATACAGAACTCAAATCAGACAAGACAGATAAAAAATGGGGGGGCATCACTGGCCTTTTGAATTGTGCCATTTCTCAGTCAAGATTTAATTGTATTATTAGTGAAGGATCTATTCCTATGATGAGCTATCCCTCAAAATATTCAAGGACGAAATATTATTAAAAATTGGGACAACGGATTTTACCCTTAGAAAGTGTTAATGTCAGTAAGGTGTTTGGGGCAAGATCACCCTGTGTCCCCGTGGCGGGCGGCATGAGGAGGGCCCCGTCCACTGGGGTGTGGCTCCTCCAGCAGGAGCGGGGTGCTGCTCTGACGACTCCACGCACAAAGGGGCTCAGCTGCTTGAATTCTCTGGGCCGAGAACCTGGCAGCGTTCCTCACCCGGCAGCCATCGGGGCAGCACAAAGGCAGGGTCCTTTCTTCAGGATTTGCCCCTTTACCTGCTTCACAGAAAGACTCACTACAGCTAGTGGAACAACGTGTAGCATGTGCCTGCTGGGTGGCTCCATAAACGTGGAAGGGAGGCCAGAAAGCCAGCAGATAAAGGGGAGATAACCGTACCAGGAATTGGTGATTCAACAAGGGTGGTAATTAAGCCCTGATTGAGCTCTGACTTCCTGGAAGCTGGAAGGATGGGGAATGAGGCTGCTGTTGTCTGATAAGGTGAAGCTATCAGTTCTCCTGGAGGGAGGGGAGTGTGTCCCGGCCCTGGGCTCTAGTGCCTCTTGGAGCAAGGCCACCGAGACACCGAACAGACACAGCGTGTGGCTCCTCCTACGCTGTGGACACGGCTCCCATTCGAGTCCCAGGGCTGCCGTGCTAAGTGCCACATGCTGGGGGACAGAACAGCAGGAAGGCATCCTCTCACAGTTCTGGAGGCCGCAAGTCTTGAAACCAAGGTGTCCCCTCTTGAAGGCTCCGGGGATGGTCCATTCCCTACCTCTTCCTGTTTCTGGTGGCCCCAACGCTCCTTGGCTTGTGTCCACATCACTCCTGTCTCTGCCCCTGTTGTCACACGGCCTCTCTGTATCTCTCCTCTGTGTGTCTCTTACGAGGACACTTGTCATTGGATTTCACATCCACATGGATAATCCGGGGTAACCTTATCTAAAGCTCCTAATTTAATTATGTCTGTAAAGACTCGTTCACAGGTCCTGGGGAGTCAGGCAGAGGACATACCTTTTTTTTTGTTTTTTTTTTGGTTGGGGGGTGGCTATCATTCAACCCACCTCACTCCTCCAAGATCTCTCTGACATCGCCCCTCCCCCGAACACGCCAGAGGATGGGGCACAGGGCTGCGTGCAGTGGGAACTCCTGTGTGTGTAGGGGCATCACTTTTAGTGAGTTGGAAGCATCTGACCCCAGACAGCTGGTCTCCCTCATCCTCTTCCCAAAGTGCCTCAAGCAGCAGAAATGTCTCTTCTGAAGTGGGTGGTGGGGCTGCAGGGGACAAGAGCAGGGCCTAGGGGACAGTGGTCAGGGTTCTGCTGGGCTGGATGCCACAGATGTGTCTGTCCAGGGCCTGCTCCCTTGAGCGAGTGACTGCCTGTGTCAGCCTCACTTTCCTGGGCTGTGAGATGAGAAAGGACCGATCTCAAAGGGTTCAATTAAATGGTGGCCGTGATCTGCAGGTCCACGGAACACCGTGCATGCGTGCCAAACACATACCTCTTCCCGGGGCACCACTTGGCCTTGGAGGAGGTTGGGGAGGAGGGCCGGTCCCCCAGGATCCCCGGTGGGGGACTGGGAGATCTTGGGAGCCTCAGGCACGGGGAGAGAGGGCTCCTACTCTCTGGTCGGGCTCACTGTCCCCCCGGTACCTCCCACTCTGCGGTGGGCATGCCCTCACCCCACACACCTGTCTGATCTGCTTGAAGCCCTCCGCCGGCACGCTGGAGAAGATGTTGCACTCGGGCTGGCTGAGGATCTGGAAGGCCACAGCACAGTGGTGGTTCTCCAGGGGCGAGATGTCATTGTAGCGGATGGCCAGCTCCGTGCGGGCGTTGATCTGGTACCTGGGGTTGGAGGAGAGAGCAGAAGGGCCCTCGGGCACTCGCACTCAGAGGCACCTTCGAGTCAGGGCAGCAGCGCTGGCGGGGGGTGGGGAGGTGTATGGAGGCTGGAAGGGATGGAGGGGACCACACTCTGCTCATGCCAGGAGCCCCCTTCTCCTGGCTCTCCTGGGTCTCCGCTGCCCCTCCAGCTGGATACCTCCACGTTGCTGTAGTCCTACCAGTGGAGGTCACCAAGAAGCCTCAGCGCCTCCCCATCACGTGCCCTCAAAATGGTGAGACACCCTGCAGACATTTTCAGTATGTGGAGGAGGACCAGGGTGCATTTTCACGTCAGCTGCTGTGGGCACGGCCCTTGGCTGGCCTGCGCTCGGGCACGTCATCCGAGTGTGAATTGAGGGGATGGATGCCCACGGGGACGCCTCCTCTGAGGGGCACAAATGTCCACACCTTGGAATCCGCTCTGGTCCTGACAAACGACGGCACGCTTCTCGGGCAGACCTGGTATCATCACCCACCCAGTGATACTAGATACGCAAATACACGAATTCGATAGAACCACCAATGTGCCACTAGGAACACAAACCAGCGCCACCTGGCCTGGACTCTGGCAGGTGCGTGGGGTGGCACTCGGGAGCCTTCGCCCCAGAGGCGGGAGTGGACCGACGTTCCAGCAAAGCCTGGCCCGTCCTCCTGGCTGCACGCCTTCCCTGGACCCTCCCCCCTCCCGCTCGTCCACAACCCTGCTCTTGCTGTCACAGCCCCTGCCTCTGCCTTGCTCCTGTTGGAAACAGGCTGGGGAGGCTGCCCACGGGGCAGTGAGATCCAGAGACCGGGGCGGGGGTTGCCCCTCCCTGTCCACGTGTGTGCGGGCGTCCCTGCCTGCTTCGGGGGGAGGGAGGTCCTGCTGCCATCGGGGCTCTGCCGGTGCAGACGAAGAGGGCTATGGCAGCCCCTCTGGGTTTGGTAACCTCCAAGGGTCCTGCCCCGGGAGGCCCAGGCCCCGGACAAAGTCCCAAGCGGCGAGCCATGTCCTAAGAGGTGGGGTGGAGCTGGGGGCTTAGGAGGCCTTGGCCGACATCTCCAGCTTGGAACTGGCAGAGGGTTGAGCTGAAAATTTCACCTCTGATACCCAGAGGCCCCTTTACAAGGGAAAAAGAGACAGAGAAAAAGACCGCGTACGTACGTGTTGTTGTAGCCTGGATGATCCAGATCATGGCAGATGGCCGCTGTCATTAAGATCAAGATATCCATTTGGGAAAATTTCTCCTGGATCAGAGAGAGAGTGGGACGGGGTGAGGAGGGGGCTGGAGTGGGGTGGGAAGCGGTTGATACAGGTGGATGAAGCCCCTCCAGCTGCTGGCCTGGTGGGGGAGGACCTGCCTCTCCCTGGGGCAGGGAGGGGGTGGGCGCCCATTTGCTCACTGACGAAGCTGGGCAGGGGGCTCCCCCAGACCCACCTGCAGCCTGCAGAGCCAGGTCATGCTGTACATCATCTGGGTGACACAGAAGCAGTGACGGAAGTTGTGGAAAGGGTTGTTACGGTAGTTGTCGTGCACGCAGAGCTGCGGAGACGAGAGGATCCGCCCTGTGGCCAGGTGCCCACCCCTCCCCCCAGCTCCTGGCACCTTCGTCCCAGTGCCAACTGCCTGCTCCCCGCCTGGTCCTCATCCAACTGCCCTCCCGTTTCCCGAGGGTGAGCACCAGGGGGCCCAGGGGCCTGAGGATGTCCAGGGGCCACGGCATGGCCCCCACGATCCCACTCCGGGGAAGGGGTCCCCAGGGGAGCCACGCTGGGGCGTGAAGCTTGGGGGGAGAGCTGGGGGTCTACATGCGGGGTGCTGGGTCCCCAGCCACCATCAAACCTTCCACAGGCTTTTAACATCTGGTTGTGAGCAGTATTTTATTAAAAAGAAAGATCTGGGGCTTCCCTGGTGGCACAGTGGTTAAGAATCTGCCTGCCAATGCAGGGGACATGGGTTCGAGTCCTGGTCTGGGAAGATCCCACATGCCGCGGAGCAACTAAACCCGTGCGCCACAACTACTGAGCCTGTGCTCTAGAGCCCGTGAGCCACAACTACTGAGCCCACGAGCCACAACTACTGAGCCCATGTGCCTAGAGCCCGTGCTCTGCAACAACAGAAGCCACCGCAATGAGAAGCCCACGCACCGCAATGAAGAGTAGCCCCCGCTTGCCACAACTAGAGAAAGTCCGCGCGCAGCAACGAAGACCCAATGCAGCCAAAAAATAATAGTAATAAATAAAATAAATTAATTAAAAAAAAAGAAAGATCTGCTGCTAAATACACACTCTCTCACACACACACCCTGGCAATCACACAAACGCAGTCACGTGCATACGGTTACACACGTTCACATGCACACGTACATGCACACGCCCCACAAGCATGCAGGCACCGGCACTCACACACAATCACACGCACACACACACAAATACAGACGTACACTCACATGCACGTGCTGCTTAGAACACCCTGCTTCACCTGACCCTCCCCGGTTCTTACTATTTTCTCGCTCACCAGAGCAGGGACCTAAGGGCAGAGAGTGTTTTGGGGGAGGGGGACAGGCAGAGACTGGCTGACCGTCCCCGCAGGGCTCTCATAGAAGCGTGGCTTCCGTCTGCAGGAAGCCCAGGGCCATCAGGAAGGCGCCCACAGTCCATTCCCATGAAACTGTGTTGGGGGGACAGGGGGCCTGACACTCACCAGCCACCTCTTGAGGGTGATGGGGTTGATGCCAAACTCCCTGACCAGGCCGAGGTCGTGGTACATGTGCTCTAAGCAGCTCAGCATCTGCGGGCACAGGAGCAGAAGGACGGTCAGGAGCCAGAGCGGCCAGGAGACGCGCTCAGGGCAGGCCGGGTGGCTTCTCCAGCCGCACAGAGAGTCTGCCGGGGAAACTGGAAGCCACCCCCAGCCCATCCCAGAACTGGGATGATGTCCCAGATGGAAAGTCCTTGATGGCCACCACACATGGCTCTTTCTCGAGGGCATGGCACACATGCAGACCGGGTGCCAGAGTTTGGAAACGGGGGCCTTGAAGGAGCCCCTGGTAGAGCGCTGGGACTGCAGGGTCCCGGGTGAGAGCGGGAGGGCTGGAGTCCAGGCTGCTGGCCGGCTGCTGCCCGGATCACCCCAGCTTTGCCAGCAGCACGAGCGCCCAGCCAGGGTTTTGCCGTCCAGAGGGGCTGTGGATCCGACAGCCCCACTCCCCGTCCCACCAGCCTATTCGCAGCTGCGGGCAACCCCCAGGAGCTGAAATATTTGCTGTGAAATCAGAGTCAAGAGGCGGAGGTGATCGGCAGACAAAACCATCTGGTGCCACTTATGTGGCAGCTTCGGAGCAGGAGTGACGCATCTGTGCATCTGTTTGCGCGCTGACACTGCGGCGGGCCCTGGGCTGGGCAGCTGGATGATGCTGTGTGTGGAGGATGCACGAGGTGACCGAGAGGCCCCGCAGCCTTCGAGCCCGCGCTCGGCAGACGCGGCGTCGGGGGGAGCACTCAGAGGTCAGCCCGCGAGAGGGGAGCAGCGGGAAGTCACCCCCCCGCCTGGTTTGCGATCGGAGAATGCTGGGCCCCTGGGTGACGCAGGGTGCGTCACCCCCCTTGAAGGGAGAGAGGTGAACCACCACCACCCGGGAGCCCTGAAGTTCTTGGGGTGCAAGCTGCTGCTTGGGTGGCCAGATGCAGTTTTGGGGGCCAGGCGGACTGTTGAAGCTTTCAGGTGTGTCCCTGTAGCTGTTCACATTTGCCGTCCACACTCCAAAGTTCCTGGCATCCCCAGAGGCCAGGGCTCCCGTCTTTGAGCACCTCTGGTTTGCCACTGTGGGCAGCTAGGTGCTTTTCGGAAGCACCGGGACCCCTCCCAGGTTGCCCGGGGTCACGGAGGTGTACTGGCGAGGGCCTGGGCCGGCAGACGCCCACACGGGCCAAGCCCACTGGCAGGGGGCTGGTCCCTCCTTTCATCCCTGCCCTGATGGCGGCTGCACATACATCCCGAGTGTGGAGGACCGCCTTCGCATCCCGGATGCGTGGACCCTTCCACCTCTGAAAGGGAGGGTGGCGTTCCCTCTCTGGCCACAAGCAGCCGGTGTTCCAAGGAGACAGGAATGGCGGGGGTTCTGCCATCAGGGCCCCAGCTTTGCTCTTCCTCCCTGGGGGCTGCTGAGGTAAAAACAACTTTGGGGAGAGTGAGATGTGCTCGGTAGCGGCACTCGTCCACCTGCTGGAAGCAGGGCTGCGTGTTCTGAGCTCCTGTGCGTCCAGGCCAGCTGGGTCCCCTGTTCAGTGGGAGCTTTTGGGACAAGAGGTCCTAATGCTTCTCCTGGAAGATCTGACTCTTCTCCTCCTGCCATGGTCCCCCTCCACCAGGTCCATTTCTGACCATGCATCCATCTGGCAGTTGACAGCTGCACACTTAGAATGCCTCCCCCACCCCTGAACTTGCAGCTCCAGCCCTGCGTGCTGACTGGTTGGACGGTTTGGAGCACACGTGTCACCTAGTTCCTTTTCTCAGGCGCCGGCCAGCACGCGGCTCTTCTCAGGGTGGACCAGGCGGGGTGGAGGCGGGATCTGCACTTTCCTGGCCCCTCTTGCTGGGGCTTTTCTCATCCTGGGAGTCCAGCCAGGGAAGGCAGTTCACACAGGAGATTCCAGGCCCAGGCGGGGACAACCTGGATGGTGAACGCTCAGCGCACACCGTTCCTTTCCTGGAGCGCAGGGAAGTCACTCTGCTGATCTCGTCCAAGTGGGTGAGCCCCTCCGGGCAGCCTTTCTGGGCTTCTGTGTTACCAGAAAGCAGGCAAGAGTCTGTGGATTCTGGTGGCCTCATGTCCACGTGGAGGGACTTTTTGTTTTCTCCGGGTTCACAGAGAGGAAGGTATAACTGATATTATAGACTAAACAACAACAAAACGATCCCCATGTTTGTGTTTTCTCAGCAAAAGAGGAATTTTAAAGAAGTGTGTTGTTGCTGCAAGAAGTCGCTCTGGGTCTCCGAGGTCTCACAGCGGCCCGGGTCGCCTACTCTCAGCAGCATGTCCAGGGGAAGCTCCTTCCTGAAATACTCCCCAAGCCCGGGAGGCCTGCGGAGTGCAGGCCCAGGGAGCAGGACGCAGCCCGGGGGGCTGCTGGGCGGAGGTGGTGCACGAGCAGCCAGAGCCCGGGTTCGAGGCCCCGCCGTTCACCTGCTCCTTGGCTCTGACGCCCCTTCCCGAGCCCACCAAGGGGCAGTTTGGCTGCCAACCTGGAGAATCAAGTTGAAAGACAAACAAGACGGAGGAGAAGCCGAGGAGAAGAGCGATGGGGCCGCTCCCGTCTGGTCCCCGGAGGCCGGTCCCGGTCCCGGGTGGCTCCTGCACTCACCTCGTTGGGTTCCCAGAGCCAGACGTCGAAGGTGGGCTTCCGCAGGGCGTCTACGGTCTCGGGGGACAGCAGGTACTGGCGGGGACAGGAGAGCACTGTGAGCACGCACGGGGGCCTCTGGGTGGAGACGATGGCTGGCCGTGCCTTCTCCATTCTCCTCTCGCCCCCCTCTCAGGACACCTGGGTACCTTCTCAAAGGCTACACCCACGAGAATTCTGGAGGGGTCAAAACTACGGGGACGGACAACCCACCAGTGGTGGTCGGGCACCAGGAATGACTGCACAGGGGGCGAGGGGGCGCTTGGGGGAGACAGAACGTTCACCCCTTGACCGTGGTGGAGGGTACGTGACCACGTAAGCCTGTCCCACTTGACAGCGCTCTGCCCTGCAGAAGGTGACCTTTACTGCATGCTAACGACATCCCGAGAAACCTGACTTTAAAAAATGCAATAAAGTGAAATCAAGGGAAATAATTTTTACTTGGCATAAATTCAAATAATCTAAGAAGCTACTTTGAGGTTTGCTTTCGGACGCTGTCACTGGTTTAGCCGTGGGCTACAACAGCCCAGCTTGCTGGGGGCAGGCGCTGGTTCTACGGAAGACCGGAATTCAGGTTACATTGTCAGAGGAAACAGAAGGTTTTAGACCTAAGACAGTCACGGTGTTTTGGAATTAGATATAGTCGTCTCCTAGGTCCTTCCGTTTGTTTTTTAAAAGGAACCACTGTGGAGGACTGGCACCTTTTGTTCTGGGCCTAAGCTGGGCCTCGTGACTCCCTGGGGTAGATCCTGGGGTGTGGGTCACGTATTCCTGTGGGGTAGGGCACTCGTGTCCGTGTGAAAACCTTGGACAGTATTTAGCTTGTCTTTCGTATCCGAGCTGGGGAAGCCCCTGGCAGGGAGGCTCTGGGAGGTTCTTTGCTGCTGTGGGAAGTCGGGGGGTGGCCTTGGGCACGGCCAGGCGCCCTGTCTGCAGGATCCCGGCCACTGCGAAGCCCAAATCTTAGTGGGAGAGCATGCAAAGAACAGCTGGGCCAGGATCCTGCTCAGTCACCAGCTGCAGGCATTGTGAGATGGGGGACCACCATCACTGGACCCCTCTTTTGCAGCTGTCTGAAGAACCCTACCCCCCGTTCCCAGGGCACTGCTGCTCTAACAAGGGCTGAGGTTCTCTTGTAATGGAGAAATCCTTTGTGACCAAAAAGCAAAACTTCTCACAACAACTACATGTTGTTCAGGGACAGGAGATGCAGCGAAGCAGATTTTAAGTAATTTAGTTAAAAATGAAAGTTCTTTCAAGTAACACTTGCACGTAAGAACCGTTTGTTCACTGAGCCGGCGATGGGGGCTGGCTGGACACCGGGGGGGAGCTCCGATCTCTTGGAGCTTGGTCTGGGACCACTGTGGCTAAACAAACGTCAAAGAGAAAATATATCTTGCCTAAGAAAAACGGGAGCGTTCCACAGCCCAGGGCCCGGGAGGGAGCTGGTTTTGCAGCTGTGCAGATGGCAGGGGCCGGGTTGGGAGGCCAGGGGGGCCGAGGGTGGGAGGCTGTGGACGCTGACTGTGGTTTCTTCAGGGACAGGATGTCACCTTACCTTGGGATAAGTGGGGACATCGCGTCGAGATGTCAACTTCTTGCTGTTATCCAAAAAACTGTACTTACAGGGACAGCTGGTCCTGAAGGGAAAAGCAAAGATTGTTTCCGGCGCTGCCGCCTTGGTCTTGGTGTCACTTGGGCAGTGGATTGCGGGGACCTCATGGGAGAAATACCGAAAAATGCCAAACCCAACCCAATCCGCATCCCACAAACCCCTTTGGTCTTATTTGTTACAGAAGAATAAGTCATAAAGCCAGTGACGCCTCATTGCTAAACCCCAAAGACCCTGCCTGGACCTCCTGAGATAATACTGAGCTCTCAGCAAACATGGCATCTTCATTTTAGAGAAGCTCCTGCAAATCTCTTTTAAATGATGCGAGCAAAATACGTTTCTTCTAAAAAATTCAAAAAACACAGAAGCAAAGTAAAAAAAAGTTAAGTCCCCTTTCACCCACTTCTTTCCTCTAAATCTCACACCTGGCAATGCCTTCTGTTAAGTTTGGGGTACCTTTCCAGAACGTTCCTAGGTATGGACACACACGGACAGCCCCTGGTCCTTTTAAGTAAGGATGGAACTGTACCAGGCTTGCTCTCTGGCAACTTGCTTTTCCCACTACCATGTCACAAATACACTGCTGCTGCTTCAAAGAGCTCGAGCTCATCAAAAAGCGAGACCTCCTCGGG
Organism: Mesoplodon mirus; assembly: GCF_964341445.2. Taxonomy (NCBI): domain Eukaryota; kingdom Metazoa; phylum Chordata; class Mammalia; order Artiodactyla; family Ziphiidae; genus Mesoplodon; species Mesoplodon mirus. The sequence continues at coordinate 144,290,394 of NC_138982.1, read as the reverse complement.
ACCTTGGTCGTGATGGACCTCGTAAGGTCATCAATCCCGCCTCCTGTGATAGACCTTCTGGATGTCCCCAACTGTTCCCCTTACACACACGTCGAGAGGCGAGTTTGATCTCTGACTCTGCTTTGCATTCCTTAACATCAAGGCATCAAGAACAGAACAGGGACTTCCCTGGCGGTCCAGTGGTTAAGACTTGCGCTTCCGATGCAGGGGGCCCGGGTTCTATCCCTGGTCGGGGAACTAAGATCCCACATGCCTCGGGTTGCGGCAACAAAAGCAAAACAAAACAAAAGAACAGAACAAAAGGAGCCTGGTGGTTTTGGAGGGAAGCCCCCTTCCGACATCAGGGGCGAGTGTGCTGGCCCGAGGGGGTCACAGCCAGGGACTGCAGGTCGGGGCTGCTCCAGGAGAGCCGGCAGCACCTGGGCTCCCAGCCCACATGGGCACCTTAACTCCTCTGGAAGGAACTTGAAGTCCCCCCACCTCGAATAGGGAGCACAGCGGGGGTGGCGGGAGAGTCTAACACCCCAGTCCTCGCCCTGCTCCTGCCTTGCGTGAGATTCCCAGGCTGGGGATGGGGCCAGCACAGAAGCTCATGCATTTTGGAAATAAACTTCCATCTTCCAGGAGAGCAATTTATACTGTATTGTAAGAGCCGTAAAGAAATTCACATCCTTTAAGCTGCAAGGCTCCTCTGGAGAAGTTATCATAAGGAAAGAATTAGCCGTAAACAAACATCTTGAAGGTATTCATCACAGTGTCATCTGTTGCTGCAAAAACACAAAACCAAACTAGAACCCACCGGAATGTCCCCCAATGGGAAATAATTTAAACCATTATGGTACTTCAACAGGGAGGGTTATTATGTCATCTTTAATTATGAGTATTATGTGAAGCGAGGGAATTTTGGGTGAAAAGGGAAAAAGAAACGTTGCCTACAGTATGTCCTGAAAGGTACTGCAAGACAATCGACCACGGAATGAGGAGAAAAGAACTCAGTGGGTGGGTGAAAAGGAGTGCTGGACCGCGGCCTTCTGGAAAAATGTCTGAGGCTGCACTTTCTTTTACTGACTGTTTACAATGTTGTAAATGAAAAAAAATTACAACAGTATTTCGTAGCTGTTTTTCACAACTGGCTATCTGTGCGTAGAAGAACATCTGGGAAGCTCAGGACTGGGTTTTGACTGGGAGCAGCGAGGTTGCTGTTATTTTTACTGACTTGCCCCCCTCATCAGTATAGTCTGGAGGTTTGACAAGGTGCCTATGCCACTTGCAAACTCAGAGTAATACGCCTGCTTCCTTTTTGGAAAAAGAGCCTCAGTATTACTTTCTTGGCGTGCTGCTATTCCTTCCCTCCACCCGATGCTAGCGAAAATCATCCGAGCTGCTTAAGACAGCTTCGTGTATGGAGTGGGATTTTAAGACAGATTTAGCAAAAGGGTAACCAAATGAACCAAGAAAACGCGCCAACCAAACGCTTCCCGTGGTCGCCCTTGTCAACGAGAACTCCCATGTACACACAGGTGTCTGAGCCGTGAGAACCTGGTCTGTGACTTAAGAGCACAGGTAGCGTCGTCATTATTTCTTTTCTGCTTTTAACCTCTTTTGTACAAACATCCACACACGTGCCGTGCAGGTCAGTCCCGCGCCTTTCCCAGGAGGGCTGCGTAAGCTTCCACCACCGAAGATGATTTGACTGCTGGAATCCACTGCTTCCTTGAAAATCCCAGCGTTGGGGGGTCCCGCCTCGGCCAGGCAGCCCTGCCTGCTCCCTCTTTGCCCCGCCGCCACGGGAACCAGCGTCCTCCAGCTGACAGAGCAGCTGGCATGGCGCCTTTTCTTTTCTTTCTGTTTGGGGCTGGTTTTGGCTTTCATTTTCTGCGCGCCCAGCCTCCCCCGCTCCTGGGGCTCAGTCCAGTGGTCAAGGCCATTTGTTTGGGATGAAAGCGGAGAGGACAGACCCCAGAGCCCTCAGATGCCTCTCCGTGTTCCTGCAGCCCCCACGTGCTCGGCGGGGCCGGGCCCTGCCCTGAATGCGGGCGGGCAATCCTCCCTGTTTCCTCTTGGGGAAAAAGCCAAGAGAAACCCAAGGCCTGCGTCTCAGGGGAGTGCGGCTTGTTCCGAGGGTGTCTGTGGGCCTGCGCCTCATCCGACCCAACTGCCATCGCTATTCCCTAGCGAAAGGCGGCTCTGGTCCACGCAGACCCCCGGCTCCAGGCCACGCTGGGGTGTGCCTGTGGGGGGTGAAGGTGCTCATCGCTTCGGGCTCACTGGCCACCCGAGCGGGTGCAGACCTGAGCTCAGCCGGGCTGGTGCCTTTGTTCCCCTCTCCGCCCCCGAGAGGCAGGATCACCGCCCGGCTGGGTGGACATCCTCAGAGAGAGCTGCTCAGCTGTGCGACTTCCCCCCCAGGTAACGAGCCTGGTCCCAGGACGCTGAATGACTGCACGGCCCCCTTGCACGATTAAGATGGAACCCAGCCGCCAACAGAGACGAGGGGCAGTGCAAGCAGCTTATCCTTCATCTGAGTTAATTTCTCCATAAAGAAAAGGGCAGGGCTGCTTGTACGGGGCACAGAGGGCTGCTAGGCTCCTGGGCCAGGGTCCCAGGTGGGTGATGCTGCTGTGGAGTAGCCCTGAGCCCAGGAGGCTGCATTTCTTTTTTCGCAATGTGTCAGCACTGTTTGAGACTTTACCCCATTCTGTTTTTGATTGAAGAGTCACCATTACCTGTCTCTCACCTACATGGGCTGCTGTGAAAACTGCCTGCTGAGAAGACATGGCTCTAGAAGCGGCTGGGGCACAGGGAAGGCTCCTCTTTGGATCACAGCACTGTGAGTTCCAAAAATGTATTGATACTTCTTGCGGGGGGCGTGGGGCGTGGAAGAGGCTTCAGTACTTGGATGAGCCCCGGCTCTGCCCACTTTGCCCCCGACGGGTGCCTGCAGGTGACATCTTGCTTCCCTTGTGCTCTGAAATCGGGCAGGTCTTCTCCACGTGGTCTATTGTGTCCCCCAAGAATCATATGTTGATGTTCTAACCCCCAGTACCTGTGAATGTGACCTCATTTGGAAATAGGGCTGTAACAGACGTAATGAGTTAAGATTGGTCACACCACGTAGGCTGGCCCCTCATCCAATACGACTGGTGTCTTTTTTTTTTTTTTTTTTTTTTTTTTTTGCGGCACGTGGGCCTCTCACTGTTGTGGCCTCTCCCGTTGCGAAGCACAGGCTCCGGACGCCCAGGCTCAGCAGCCATGGCTCACGGGCCCAGCCGCTCTGCGGCATGTGGGATCTTCCCGGACCAGGGCACGAACCCGTGTCCCCTGCATCGGCAGGCAGACTCTCAACCACTGCGCCACCAGGGAAGCCCTGGTGTCTTTTTTAAAAAGGGCCATTTGGACACAGAGACAGACACATACAAAAAAACAGGCCATGTGGAGACAGAGGTAGAGACTGGAGTGATGCTCTACAAGCCAAGGGGCCCCAGGAATTGCTGACAACCCCTAGAAGCTGGGAGAGAGGCATGGAACAGTTTCTCCCCGAGAGCCTTCAGAGGGAGCCTGGCCATCATGACACCTTCATTCCAGACTTTTAGCCCCCAGAACTGGGGGAAAATAAATTCCTATTGTTTTCAGCCCTGCAGTTTGTGGTCCTTTGTTATAGCAGCCACAGGAAACTAATACCACTTGGACGAACTTTTGTTTTTTCTCTTGCAACCTGACCCACAGGGCAGTGCACGCCAGAAAGCACAGCAGGAGCATCACGGTGCCCCTGCCCCAGCCTGGCTCTTACAGAAGGGGTGGCGGAGGGTGCCTGCGACACGGCCGGCGGGGCAGGACCAGCAGGCGGGGGCTCCTGACTCACCCCGGCTGCTCTGGGCAGGTGGCAGGATTGAATCATTTGAGAAGGGATGAGAGGCCTCATTATAAAACACCTTCTGCTTTTGAATCACTATGTCATGCCCCTGAAACTAACCTAACACTGAAAATCAACTATACCTCAAAACAAAACCCAAACCCAAACCCCGCCTCCTGCAAGTGCTCTGTGGGCTGCGTGGCTGCAGCATGTTTATGGGTGAGGTGACCCTACAGAGGGGACACGGGGAACGGGGCCCAGGGGCACCACCCGCTCGCCACAGCAGACACGGCACTCAGCCACGGGCCGCCAGTCTGAGGCTGCTTGCAGAGCGGCCGGGACAGGGCCTGGCAAATTAGCTTTTCTCCCCTGGGCGTTAGGACTGGCCACAGCACGGAGGTCCAGCACGTGGCAGCCAGAGGGCTAAGCTGAGCCATCCAGATCCTGAGCCCGAGGACGACACCGTGACCAGGGGCCTCCTTCCAGCTGCTGAGCCAGGGCCCCGCCGTGGGGCTGCACGGGCAACTCCAGGGCTCTTACTGGGTCACGTGAGGGATCTGCCTCCTGACCCCATAGAACCTTCCGCTTCAGGGACGGTGAGGACGAATTATTCACTCACAATTTTCTGTCGTCACGAACTCCTTTGCCCGACTTCCCCCAAATCCAATGGGATGAGACATCCTGAAGTCCAAAACACTTGACAAGTGAGCGGGCCAGGAAAGTGGCGTGGTCCCCGGAAGACACGCACCAACAGGCTTGGAGCCCATCAGGCTAGTCCCCGAGCCGCCCTGAGGCCGCCAGCCCCGCCCCAAGCCTGTGACCACCAGCTTCCCCTTTGCCTCCTGCACCAAAGGCCCTTGCATGCAGCCACACTCTGCAGTAAGCAGGCTGCCCTCAATTTTGAAAAGTTAGGAAATGATCTTCAAGATGTCGGGTGGCCTCGTAAGCCAATTTGGTGCGCTTGCACCGGGCCGTTCGCAGGTTCGTTAGTCCTGTTAAATCCTGCTGAGCCCCAGCTGTAACCTCAGCCTCCTTAGTGGCGTGGCGTTCCGGGGGTGACAGGCCACACCGTCACCACGCGGTCTCTGGACAGGTGACCACGGGCGTGCAGCAACGCGGGAGAGCACACAGGTGCAAGCCGGTCCTGTCAGCAGGGCACTCGGCACAGCCCCGCACACAGCAAGCGCTCAGTGTGTGCAACATCCAGCATCACCTTGGCGGACACGCTGCATCTCTGCCCTTGACCTCAACATCTGCTTTAACCACGCTTTCGGCCAAGGGTCTGGCTGTAGCCCAAACCCCACTTTCCAAAAAATGCCTGGGGCATGTTTTTCCTGGATTTCGGCAGCCTGGGCCACCTTACCCTGGCTCCCTAGGGGCACGTGTGGAGGGACCCTTATTCCGCGGGACAGGTGATTTCTGTGTCCAGAACGTGGCATCACTCCCCTGACGGGCCGCTCTGTGCTATGGGGACGTCCGCACGGGATTGGGGCCTTGGGGACACCAGGACGCTCGTCCCCTGGAAGCCAAAGGCCTTTCTCCTTTTATCGTTCTCCTTTTCAAAACATCGATGCCAACTTTGTTGAAGTCGGGGCCGTGAATCCTAACACTTTGATCTGCAAGCAGATTACTCTCCTTTTCTGTGAAGTCATCCTCCCAGCCTCCCTCTGCCATAAAGTCTCTTTTATGATAAGAAAGCTGTGTAACTGAAAAGCAAATCCCAGACGGTGCCCACCCCAGCCAGAGCTGGGATTCTCCAGCTTTGCTTTTGGGGAAAAAAGCCCCCAGGGCCCCCCTCGGCTCCGCCTGGCCACGCAGAGCCCATCCCTGGCCGTCTGCCGCGCTCGCCCCTGGCCATCTGCCGCACTCGCCCCTGCCCATCTGCCGCGCTCGCCCAGCGCAGACCTTACCTGTTGCTTCTGGCTGCCAGCTCTTCCCTCATCTTTTTAATGTCACTCTTGCATTTCTCAACCTCCACCACTTTCAGTCCTTCCACTGGAGACCAAGAGAAACAAGGGGGTTACCATGGATACACGTGGAGGCTGGGGAGGCTGGTGACTGGGGGCTCGCCTGTGGCTCCCATGTCCCCGGGGGCGGGGGGTGGAAGCTGGCTCAGACACTGGCTCCCACTCCCGCCCATGCCACTGCTTCTCAGGCTTCCCCCCTCACGCAGCTCAGCCACAGCCTGTGCATCACGTTCATCCACACGGGCCCTCGAGGACAGAAGCCCCTCCTCCTCCCCGCTTCCCGAATCTCCACTGTTCCCGCACCTACTTCTTGCTTCTTCTCCGTACCCCTAAGTGCCAGGTGAGGACACAGGACAGAGGATCTTTTATCCCCCAAAGAAAAAGGGGGTACGTGTTCCCAGGGTAGTAAAATGCAATGAAGGGCTCGGGGAGCAAAACCACAGCCTTCCCAGCAAGGACGAAAGTTTCGTTAAGGTAAAAGCTTTGCATTTGAAGGTCCTGGGTAGAGCAGTTAACCGGGACAAGTGTTGACTTGAAATGGATGAGAAATGATCCGGCCAGCTGAAGGACGGGTGGAACCTGCGCTTGGTCACATTCCCAGGGTCCTGCAGCTCGGGGTCCCCTAAGTCAGAACATTCTTTTTGTTTTCATCAAAGGATGAACTGGCGCTTATGCCTGCCAGTGAGCATTCAACTTCAAGACGTTCACTCTGGCAGGTGCATATTTAGCTCAGAAACGCTGCCAGTTTTGGGATGGCTTTCAGATTAGAGTCAGTTCATAAGAAATAAAAAAAGATTAGCTTTGTTACTTGGTAATCACACCTTGATTTTTATGCAGAAAGATACTACCCACGATGCCACTCATTCCCCTTTCCATCAGGCGGCTCGGGATATGGCTAAAAATAAAATGCAGGTGATTTCTAAAAGAAAAACAAAGCAACTCAGCGACTTCCGCAGGCTTCCATCCATCTCCCATCCGGAGGAACTGTCAGCGGTTCTGGAGCTCGCGGCTGGGGGAACTCTCCCAGCGCCGAGCCCCCGGGCAGCCCGCCAGGAACCACAACCTCCCAGGGTGGGTTTTCTAAGCATTTCAGTGTCCGGGGCCAGGCGGGGGCAAGACTATGTGAAACCACTGCTTCTTTCCGCCCAGTGGCAGGAATCTGGAGGATCTGGTACTCGGATCTGGTCCCCGTGACCTGCTTCTGTGCCGTGCGGGATCCCAAGGGAGAGGCTCAAACACCATCTCCACCCTCCTGTACCAGGACGCGGGACCAGCGAGGTGGGGAAGCCAGGGAACTGGACATCGGTACTTTGTGCTCCCACCAAGAGCCCACACCCTCCTTTGGGGTGGGGTGCTCTCAGCACCTTCTTGCATCGCGGACCCCGTTAGGAGGTGGATGAAACCATGGGTCCTCTTCCAAGAAAAAGCACATCAGCACACACCCTTTACGGTTTGCATTTGGACCAGGCGTGCGCGGCCTCCCAGGCATTTCTCGGCCTCCGTCCCATTGCAGGACGCTTACCCCGAGGAGGAAAGGACCACCGCGGAGCTGTGTCTGCGGGTCTGCTAATGGGACAGATGGTAGATTCAACATCAGTGTCAGGAAGGGGCCCAGGAAGGGGCTGTTAACACGTAAAGGGCAGAAAATCTTGGAAAGTTGAATAGATCTGGAGAAGAGACCTGGCATGTGGCATAGACTTGGATCCAAAGAGTGGATCCAGCTGGGGAAGAGATGGAGCACACAGTATAGAGTCCAAACAGGGTAGCGGTGCCCTGCCTGTCAGGGTCCACGGATACCATTCATTACGTTTCCAGCATCACCTCTCTGAATACAAAATAACCTATGATCATTGTAGAAAATGGAGGAAATACAGAGTATCTCAAAGAAGGGTATTTAAAAATTTATCCATGGGACTTCCCTGGTGGCACAGTGGTTAAGATTCCGTCTGCCAATGCAGGGGACACGGGTTCGAGCTCTGGTCCGGGAAGATCCCACATGCCGCAGAGCAACTAAGCCCGTGTGCCACAACTACTGAGCCTGCGCTCTAGATCCCATGAGCCACAACTACTGAGCCCGCGTGCCACAACTACTGAAGCCCGTGCGCCTACAGCCCATGCTCCGCAGCAAGAGAAGCCACCGCAGTGAGAAGCCTGTGCACCGCAACCAACAGTAGCCCCTGCTTGCCACAACTAGAGAAAGCCCGCTTGCAGCAACAAAGACCCAATGCAGCCAAAAAAAAAAAAAAAATTTATCCATGATCCTATTGGCCCAGAGAACTCATTTAATATTGCATATATTGGTGTGTATCCTTCCAGGCATTTTTCTCCCACCCCCATGCAATCTAAATATCTATTTATCTTTCTTAATTTAAAAAAGGCAGAATTGGGATCATGTTTTCTCATTTGCTTTTCTCCATCATCAACAAGTCAAGGATGCTCCTGTTAGCAGCTGCCTCCTAGCTCATGGTTTTTGGTGGTTGCCTGATGTTTCATGGTGTGGATATTGAAATTGATGTAGATCAGGTTCCTTGGCCATTTATTGGGGGTGATGTTAAGATTAAGCCTTTTGGGCAACACGGGATGATAGAATTTACCGCAGCGATGTTTAGGAAATAGAGCCTCGTTGCCAAGGAGATTGATAATGGGTAATGAGATGGCAAAAGTGCATTAATCAATGGAAGAGAAAAACAATGCGTCTCGGGATTGAAGAGCCAGACCGCCGGGAGGAAGCCAGGAGGCAGTGAGGGCGCTCGGCGGATTCAGGTACCAGCAGACCCAGGGCTGCCGCTCCCAGGCCTTGCTGGACACCAGGCTGCCTTGTGGAAGATCCTGGGGGAGGGAGAAGGCCGTCCGAGCTGGGCCACCCCCAGGTCCTGCACTGACACCAGGGAGGACTCAGGGTTGAGACGGATGTCAGTTTCCCACTCGTCAGTCTCAAACTTTAAACACAGGCGGGTGCGGACCAGAACCCCAAACTAAAGCACAGGCTCCGCAGCCCCAGGCTGACTGGCAGTGTGAGCGCCACCTGGCACTGCTGTTCTCTCAGACTTTAGAAGGGGTTCTGCGGGCCTCCGTAGGTCAGGGCCACCCTAGAGGACTTTAAAGAATGATTTTCTAAGAGGGACACTGGCTTCGGGGATGGGGCCTCAGCAGGCAGGAGTAACAGCACGGTCACGGTCAGGTCACGAAGGCAGCTCTGTCCTACTCCCTTCTCCCCCTGACCCGCTGGGCTCTCCTGAGAGGCCGGCTGTGGGCAGGCGGGGCCCTAGTTAGGCTGCAGAGCTTTGAAACTTGTTTATAGCCACGTAGGAATAGAGCCTCGGGTTTCAGCACTTCCTCCAAGGACTTTGGTAAAGAATTTGCATAAAGCACATTTCCCCAGTGACAAAAAGAAAAGCAAGTTTTGGTTTCAGTCTTCGGGGTTGTTTGCATGACCTGGCTGTAAACTTTGCCCCATGGGGCCAGCTCTCTAGTCTGTAGGTTCTGGGCCAGGCCCCGGCAGGGATAAAGGCTGAACAGGGGCAGGACTGCCCTGGGCCCACCGCAGGGTGCCTGGGCCCTTCCCGCAAACAAGGAAGGAAAGGAGGGAGGGGCTCCCCGGGATGGTCCATCCCCAGCCGGGAGGTGAGGGGAGGCCCTGGATGTCCTGTGTTTAGGAAACGACTTCTCACCTAAGCGAGACCCCAGCCTCCCGAAGAAAGAAAACATTTCGTAGAAAAGGAAGGAAAGCTTTTAAGGTGAATTAAGAGCTAAGGCAAAATTTACATTTGATTCCAAAGAATTATACACTTGAGAAGGTAAAAAAAAAAAGGCAGGAAATTCCATTTAAAACAAGTCAAATCAATGTAATGTGGTTTACAGATGGGCAGTTCTAGGTGGTGCCTCTTTGAATTCAAGAAGCAGAGAACAGCTCTGAACAGCTCACACATACCAGACAAAGTGTGTGTGTGCATGAGCATGGTATGTGTGTGTGTGTTTCTGTGTGTATTGTACATGGGGGTTCGTGTATGCGTGCAAGTGTATGTGCCTACGTTTCTGTGTGTACTTACGTGTGTGTGTGTGTGTGTGTGTGTCCATATCTGGCCGGGCCCAGCGGAGCAGCCTGGCAGTCATATTCCCGGCAGCCTTCCCAGGCCAGCAGCGCAGGCCGGCTTGCTTCTGGCAGCTCTGCAGGGTCAGGGCTGACCTTCTGAGTGGCTGGGATGACCAGTTCCCCAAGTGACCTGCGGGAGAGGTCCAGCTGCAGAACCCCTGAACTCAAAAGGCCTCCCCTGTCCATTTCCAAGGTCCCTGCGATGTCTTCGGGGGAGGCCCTGATTGCTGTGTCTGGGCGGCTCTTAGGAACTCACACCCCCCGGGGCTCAGCACTTCCCGCTAACGCAGAGGCTGGTGGAGCCCGGGGAGCGGTCAGCCACAAGCGCCAGGAAAGGATGCGCCCAAAGCCAGGTGGAGGTCAGGGAGGATGAGGGCCACCTCCGGGGGTGTGTGGGTCCCCACAGCCACGTTCCTGTGGGCAGCGGGCAGCCAGGAGGAGGTGGGGAGGCCAGGGGCTGACCGCTGCCCACACCTGGCCACCTGACCGCAGCCCCTGGAACCCTAACCCTAACGTCCTCTTCCTCCTGAGAAATGCAAGCTCTCTCCATCCCACTCCTTCAGTGCCCAGGTCTCTGGTGCTAGAAATTAACACCATTAGGAAAAACACTAGTAATTTTGGTCTGTGCACTGAGCCTGAGCTGGGGGATGAAGGGGTGATGCCATCCTCCAGGTAATTTATGCACACGTGCATGAATTATCTGCTTTACACAAGAGCCCCAGGAGGAGATGCGAGCTGGTTCTGGAGGATTCCGGGCAAGGACGTGCTGGGGAGAACGTCATCGGGGATCCATCCTTTAATGGTCCTCAATCCACAAGCCACTTGAAGGCAAAATAAAAACACTTCTCGGCCCGATTGGTGTCCCCTCGGCCAGATACCAGAAGCCTCTCAAGTTGAAGTCAACACAGCTCCCTGTAGGAGTTCTGAGAATTAATTAATGGCCTCTTCAACTTGCCTGTTTCCAAGGAACGGCGGCACTGGAGCTGGCTTCCGTGTGGGGCGGGGGAAAGTGGTCCGTGGCGCTGATGAAGAGGAGGACGAAGCAGGAGGCGCCTGTCACCCCCCAGCCTCCCTCACCCCCGGCATCTGCTCTCCAGGAGGGGACTGTATGACTGTTCATCTCTGTGACTGTAGGTGGTGACTCGGCAGTGAACGTTTTTTGTGTTCTTTGGCTGAACCTCTTCCCACGTCCAGAGAGCTCCCTACTCCATGGGGCTTGGTGGGAAGCTGAGCTTGCCGCCCACGGCAGAAGATGGAAACCCCAATTGCTCACGGCAGTGGGTTGAACTGCGCCCCTGTAAAGGACAGGCTCACATCCTGACCCCCAGAATGAGAGTGTGACCTTGTTTAGAAAAAGGATCTCGAGATGAGATCATTCTGGGCCCTAAATCCACAGACAGGTGTCCTGATAGGACAACCTGAATGCAGATGCAAGGGGAGGAGGCCATGTGCAGGCGGCGGCAGCCTGGAGTGATGAGGCCACACGCCAAGGCCTGTGGGCGCCCTGGAAGCTGGAGCAGGCCTGGGACAGATTCCCCTCCAGAAGGAACTGACCCGGCCGACACCTTGATCTCGGACTTCTGGCCTCGAGACAGCGGGAGAATTCATTTCTGTTGTTTTAAGCCCCCCAGTTTGTGGTGCTTTGTCATGAGAGCCACAGGACACTAACACTTGCTTTCTTTGGCCGTCCTTGCAGAGAGGGTGTGGGCACCTGATCCAGCTCTGTCCAGACTCTGGATCTGTAGCTCGTGTACAGAGAAGCAGCCTGATGTATGCAGCAGTGGCCACAGGGGCTATGGGGGTCCAAGCACAGATCTAGGGGTGCCGGGTGGGTACTGTACATCTGGGGCTCAGATCCTCCAGTCAGCATCCTCACAGCATCAGCTCTACGTGGGGTTTGGAGCATCGCTCCTGCTGCAGAGCTACTGAGCCCTGGTCCTGAGCCCTCCTGACACCCAGGGGAGCTCCCCCAATCCCTTAGGGCAAAACCTCTTTTCTGCTCAGTGCAGCCATGACCAGTGTTTGCGGCTGTAGCCGTGAGGTCAGCCGTCACAGCTGCTTTCTAACCTGCATCCTCAGGCCTTCCCCGCCTCGCTGTGGCACTGGCTCCCCATGGGGAAAGGGGATGGTGAGAGCGGCCCCACCAGGACCCCGGGGCTGGTCCCAGTTTTATTTACTTTTCCAATTTGCTGAATGAACTTGAGCAGGTCACTTAACCTCTTGGTGGCTCCTTCATCACCAACGGGGAAAATAAAACTGTTCTGAAGCTCTAATGACCAAATGGATTTTATTTTTTTACCCAAACCAAAGTTTCTTTATTATGAAGCTCTCTCTTTTGAAAAAACATCCAGCAGAAACAATGTGCTATATTCCAACCCCTTTAATTTTAGAGTATCAGCACCACTCCCAGAAAACTAAGTTCACAGCAGTTTCTGGGTACCATGATTTTTGGGGGAGAAAAACAAAGCTCCCAGGGTGATACGACCAAATGGATTTTTAAAATGTTGCCATACTTTGAAAAGGGTAACTATATAAATCATGATTCAAGTTATTTAGGTGGATTGGTTTTGGACATGATCCTGAATTTTTTTTCTTGTAAAAAGTCCAAGCAATTCGTACAAGATATGAAAAGTGACATTCAGTGAGTCAGCCAGGTAGAGTCTGTGATGCCACGACCCCGATGGCCTCAGGTTTGGAGTTTGTTTACTCATTCCGGAAGTCAGTCAATGTGGTGCCTATGAGCCATTAACCTTGGCCTTGACACAGACAAAGAGCCTTCCCGTTGTGCATTGAATGGGGAATTGTGGGTCACGTGGAATTCAAGCTTGTTCCTTATTTGGTGGATGGGAACACAAAGGGTGAATGACTGGAGGCTGTTTTCCTCCCAGGGTTTCAGCTATTTGGTCACTGAATCAAGACTCGGTAATGACTTAGTAGACATCCTCCCCCCAAATTGTGAAACCGCAGAGTACGGGTCGGTGCATTCTCATTTTTGTAAAACGACACACACACAAGTTATTCTGCAGAAGTTCTTCTCTGGAGGGGCTACGTCTGGGGGCCTCACGGTTCCTTCTGTGCTCTCCTGCACTGAAGAGACCCTTCCAGGGGCTCTGCTACGCTAAGTACCATGTTGCAAGTCACTGCATACTTATAAGATGGCACTTATAACACGTCACATGTTACTGAGTTACTTTTAAAATAGAAATAAAACACTTAAGATTCATCACTGTTCTAGCCCTCGTTAACTTCAAAGGTAACTTTCGCGCATTTCCCAAAGAAAAGACATGTGCTGTCAGCCTCACCTCGGTTGCCATCACCAAGCGCCCCGGTTTTAAGTGGTTACTTTAAGCAGAGGTAAAAGACAAACCAGCCAAAGGGAATCAACATGCCACTCACATTCAACGCGCTTCTCGAGCACTGCCAAGTGATGTGCAACTTCAGCTTTCAGTTCGTTGATTTTAAACGCTCTAGGAAGGAAAAAACAAAACAAAACAACATAACTCATCAAATTCTCCAAGTTAAAATGGGTTCGGCCAACATCTGCTGACTCCCTGCCGTGGTGAGGCCTACAGGTGGGCTGGTGAGGGGCTCCAACGGAGGCGTTACTTTTAAGGAATTCAGGGAAGTTGGGGAGGGGTGGTGAGGGGGAGGAGGAGAAAGACACACCCTTGAATTATCTCAAAGGTGTATTTTCCACGATGGGAACGTAGAGCAGGTATGCTTACGTCCCCATACGTGGGCAGTGAGCAGATGCCCTCCGGGGAGGACCGGGCCCTCTGCTCACACAGGGCATGGTCCAGCCCCACACCCTTCCCTGCTGGGCACAGACCACCTCAGGGGACCTGAGGTGCCCTTCTCCGGGCTCCAACCCATTCAGTTCAACAACTCTTGGGCTTTAAGAAAATACCCTACGGGCCTTCCCCATTTTAACTACCCTCAGGCAGTAAGAGGCCACCGCGAGGTAACTGAGAAATGGAAAGCACTGACCCAGAACCGGCAGGATAACTCAGAATGGAGAGGAAGTCGCACAGCGACACAGGATCTCTGTGAAAGCTGTCAGTTCTTGTAGGTTGAAGTCCTAGCCCCAGAAGAGCCAGCTGGGAAGATTACCAGCAACACGGGCTCTCGTTCTGAAAACACCCACTTGACATGGTCTGTGGCACCTGGCGAGCGTTTCCTGGACCCCATCCAAGCTGGCTTAGGTACGTAAGTCCCCAGAGGATTTCCACTGGGGAGGCAGCTTCTGGGGGCAAGTGATGTATCAGAGCCTGCCGGCCAAGACAGCCTCAGAGCAAGTGGCCCACCCCAGCCACGAAGAGAAAAAGCACCCAGCTCTGGAGATGATGTATCTAGAAGATTCTGTACCTTGAGAACTGCTCTGCTACCTGGGCCAGCACGCTCTGGATCAATTCTTCTTTCTCTGCAGACAAAGAAAGAAAGACGGATGGAAAAGGGCACGCTGTGCGGACCACAGGCTGAACCCGCACGTTGTGGGCAGGGGCGCCGACACCGTGCCAGGGAGCCACCCGGGTACCTGGAGGGCTGCTCTGGCCGCCTCTCAGCAGCAGGGCCTCTCCTGGGCCCGGGGTTTCCTGTCCACCTTCAGATGCTCTTTCCCTCCTGGACTGCTCTCAGCGGTGCCTGGGCAGAGGGACCGGGGCTGAGGTCCTCCCGCGGTCAGCACCAGCCATAAAAAGCAGGCAGGACTGGGTCTCTAAATACGGGACATTTTCATGTGGTGCCCTGGTCCATTTTATGGGGGCAATTAGTATGACAAAGCGAGTTCAAGGCATAGTTTGAGTGCAAAACAGTGTTCTCACGGCAGGTCCCAGAGAGAGGAAGCAGGCTGGGGTGAGCAAGTTTGTCCCTTTGTTGCCTGGCACATAAAACCGGGCTGGGTGGCTGGTTTTACAAGGTTCAGGTCCCAGGCTGAATATAACCTGACTGTTTTCCTGTTTCCTGACCGGGCCCAAGGCGGGATGCCTCATAGGAAGGTCTAGATTGCATGGCACTGTTCCAGCAACTCCACCCTCTGAGGAAGGGAGGGTTCTCCTCCTGGATCCAGATGGCCATTTAGTTCACGCCCTGAAAGGTTGGGGACCTAAACAAGGCCTCCTCCTGAACTCATGTCATCTTCTATATTGACTCTAAAACCAGCACAAGTCAAAACCAAACCAAGCCTGTCCAGACAAACAAAAAACCTTGATAATCCAATTTGGCAACAGGGCTGAAAAGCTAAAAATGATCCAGTGTCTTCGTTTCTAGGAGAAAGATGTTCATCCCAAGGTTATTTAACACAGTGAAAACTGTAACAGCCTATATGCCCATCAAATGCACATCACTTATAGCATATAAATGATGGTTTATCTGTACTGTGGAAACATATTCTGCTATTAGGAATAACATCTTGGAAAATGTTCATGTCTATTGTTAAAGAAAAAAAAATTGTAGTACAGTGTGATCCCATTTCTGAAAACTTGGGAGGATACATTCCAAAATAATAATTGTGGTTACTTTTTGGTTGTAAGATTATATATACACTTTTTTCCCTTATTTTTGTTTCTCTATATCTAATACATTTCTATAATAAACATATGTTAATTTCATAAAAGTATTTTAAAAATGAAAATTAACCTGTTGGACTTTATTCCTTCACTTGCCAAGTGAAAGGGTGGACCAGATGACCCAAGGTTTCCTCTGGCTTTAGCATTCTATAACTTGATGAGAAGAAGGGAAACAATGTCTTGTTGTATCTCTTGGAAATATAAGAGTAAAAATGTCAGCCAGGAAACTTCATTGAGCCATATGTTGAGCTGATCCAAGTTCTATCCTTCAGAGAGGCCCACACCTATCAGGGAAGAAAGGTGGTGACTCCACTGACAAGAATCACCAGAGAGAAGGTTTCACAGCCCTCCTCGGTGAACTCAGCAGGATTTTAGATCACTTATTCTGAAATCTTTTGCACAGCAAAGGAAACCATAAACAAGATGAAAAGATAACCGTCAGAATGGGAGAAAACATTTGCAAATGAAGCAACTGACAAAGGATTAATCTCCAAAGTATACAAACAGCTCATGCAGCTCAATATCAAAAAAACAAACAACCCAATCAAAAAATGGGCGGAAGACCTAAATAGACATTTCAGCAAAGAAGACATACAGATGGCCAAGAGGCATGGGAAAAGATGCTCAACATCACTAACCATTAGAGAAATGCAAATCAAAACTACAATGAGGTATCACCTCACACTGGTCAGAATGGCCATTATCAAAAAATCTAGAGACAAATGCTGGAGGGTGTGGAGAAAAGGGAACCCTCTTGCACTGTTGGTGGGAATGTAAATTGATACAGCCACTATGGAGAACAGTATGGAGGTTCCTCAAAAAACTAGAAACAGAACTACCTTACGATCCAGCAATCCCACTACTGGGCATATACCCTGAGAAAACCATAATTCAAAAAGACACACGCACCCCAGTGTTCACTGCAGCACTATTTACAATAGCCATGACATGGAAGCAACCTAAGTGTCCATCAACGGATGAATGGATAAAGAAGATGTACATATATTCCATATATACAATGGAATATTACTTGGCCATAAAAAGGAATGAAATTGGGTCATTTGTAGAGATGTGGATGGACCTAGAGTCTGTCATACAGAGTGAAATAAGTCAGAAGTGGAAAACAAATATCGTATATTAACACATGTATGTGGAATCTAGAAAAATGGTACAGATGAACCTATTTATGGGGCAGGAATAGAGATGTAGATGTAGAGAATGGATGTGTGGACACGGGTGGGGGAAGGGGAGGGTGGGATGAATTGGGAGATTAGGATTGACATATATACACTACCATGTGTAAAACAGATAACCAGTGGGAACCTGCTGTAGAGCACAGCGAGCTCAGCTTGGTGCTCTGTGATGACCTAGATGGGTGGGATGGGGGGAGGCGGGGAGGGAGGTCCAAGAGGGTCAGGATATAGGTATACATATAGCTGATTCACTTTGTTGTACAGCAGAAACTAACAGCATTGTAAAGCAACTATACTCCAATAAAAATATATAAATAAATAAAAGTTAAAAAAAGTAATGTATCACATAACCTTCAAGAGTTAGTGATCTGTCTCAAAGTCTTGAGATATATTTAAAAGTCTATCAACGGGGGCTTCCCTGGTGGCGCAGTGGTTAAGAATCCGCCTGCCAATGCAGGAGACATGGGTTTGAGCCCTGGTCCGGGAAGATCCCACATGCCACAGAGCAACTAAGCCCGTGCGCCACAACTACTGAGCCTGCGCTCTAGAGCCTGCAAGCCACAACTACTGAGCCCGTGTGCCACAACTACTGAAGCCCATGCACCTAGAGCCCATGCTCCACAACAAGAGAAGCCACTGTGATGAGAAGCACTGCAACGAAGAGCAGCCCCTGCAACTAGAGAAAAGCCCACACGCAGCAACGAAGACCCAATGCAGCCAAAAATAAACAGATTAATAAATAAATACATTTAAATAAAAATGTTTAAAAAAAAAGTCTGTCAATGACTGCAGAACACAGATTCTTTCCAGGTGCCTACGAAGTGTATACCAAAATAGACCATATGCTGTCCACACACAGACACAAAAACCCGCAACAAATTTAAAGGAACTGCAACCACATAGAGTATAGTCTCTGACCTTTAAGAGAATCAAACTAGAAATCAGTAACAGAAAGATAGCAGGAAAATCTCCAAACACTGTGAAGCTAAACAACACACTTCTAAGTAATACATGGGTCAAAGAGGAAGTCTCAAGGGATACAAAAACAGACTTTGAGCTGAATGAAAATGAAAGTACAACACATCAAAATTTAGCTGTGGGACACAACTAAAGCAGTGCTGAGAGGAATATTTATAGCACGACATGCTTGCATTAGCAGAGAGGAAAACCCTCAACACAATAATCTAAGAACCTAGAAAAAGAAGAGCAAAATAAACCTAAAACAATAGCAGAAGGAAGGAGATGATAAAAAGCAGAAATTATGAAATAGAAAACAGAAAAGCAAGCAGAAAATCAATGAAACAAAGGGCTGGTTATTTAAAATTATCAATAAAGTGACAAATCCCTGGTAAGACTAAGAAACACAGAAGACACAGATCACTAATATTTGGAATGAAAAGGGGGAGAGCACTACAGACCCTGCAGACGTCAATAGGATAACAAGGGAACACTGCAAACAACTCTAAACACATAACTTTGACATCCTAGACGAAAATGGACCAATTCCTAGAAAAGTATGAACTACTACACTCATCCAGTATGAAATAGGTAATCTGAACAGTCTGTATCTATTAAGGCAACTGAATTTCCAATTTAAAAACTACCCCCCATGGAAATTCCAGGTGCAAATGGTTTCACTGGAGAATTCTACCAAACATTTAAAGAAGAAGTAATACAATTCTGAACAATTTCTTCTAGGAAACAGGAGAGGAGGGTACACTTCCCGATTCATTTTATGAAGCTAGTATTAACCTGATACCAAATCCAACAAAGACAACAAAAAAAGAAAACTACAAATCAATATCCCTCGTTAATGTGGATGCAAAAATCCTTAACAAAATATTAGCAATTAGAATTCAGCAAAATATAAAAGTAAAACCGATAAGGGAGTTCAGCAAGGTCACAGGATACAAGATAAATATACAAAATTGATTATATACTAGCAATGACCATGGAGACACTGAAATTAAAATCACAACACCATTTACAAACACTTACAAAAGCTCAAACAACTTAAGTGTAAATATAACAAAACATAAGCAGAAGCTGTGTGCTGAAAGAAATAAAAAAAGATATACAAATGGTGAGACCTACCATTTTCATGGTTTGAAAGACTCAACATAGTAAAGATGTCATTTCTCCCCAGATTAATATATAGATTTAGCACAATTCCTATCAAAACCCCATCAAGATTTTTTGTAGAAATAGACAAGATTATTCTAACATTCCCATGAAAATGCAAAGGAACTAGGATAGCTAAACAATCTTGAAAAAGAAGATAAAATGGGACAAATCAGTCTATCTGATTTTAAGACCTATTACATAGCTAATAATCAAGACTGTGACGTTCGTGGAATGTTAGACACAGATAACAGAACAGAGGACCCAGAATGATACCCACACAAATACGCCCAACTGATGCTTGACCAATGAGCAAAAGCAATTCAATGGTGGAAAGACTGTTTTTCCAATGAATGGGGCTGGAGCAACTGAACTTTCACAGGCAGAAAAAATAAGCCTCGAATTAAACCTCACTGATTATATAAAAATTAATGCAAAGTGGACCCTGGATGTAAAATAGAAAACTATAAAACTTTTAGGAAAAAAAAAATAGGGGAAAATGTTCAGGTTCTTGGGCTAGGCAGAGAGTTCTCAGACTTCACACCAAAAACACAATCCATAAAAGGGAAAATTGATAAACTGGGCTTCATCAAAAGTAAAACTTTTCCTCTGAGAAAAATCCTGTTAAGAGGATGAAAAGTTACAGTCTGGGAAAAAGATATTTGCAAACCACGTATCTGACAAAGACTTGAATATAGACGATGACAAGAACTGTCAAAACCCTACAGTGAAAAACAGAACAACCCAATTTAAAAATGGGCAGAACACACGAGCAGACATTTTACTGAGAGCATATATAGATGGATGACAAGCACATGACAAGATGCTGAACTACATGAGTCACTGGGAAATGCAAATTAGAACCACACTGAAATATCACTGCACACTTATCAAAAAAGCTAAAATCAACAAAAAGTGACAACCCCAAATGCTGGAAAAGATGTGGAGAAACTGGATTACTCCCACATTGCTGGTGGGAATGTGAAACGGTACAGCTATTCTGGAAAATGGTTTGGCAATTCCTTAAAAAAAACTAAATATGTAACTACTGTACGTATGACCTAGCAATTGCCCTCTGGGGCAGAGAATGACAAGTTATGTTCTCACAGCTTTTGTGATGTTCAGAGCAGCGTTTATTTTTAATAAACCAGAAACAACCCGGATGCCCTTCAATAGGTGAATGGATAAACAGACCGTATTCCGGCCACACCATGAAATATTACCCAGTAATAAAAAGGATTGAACTTGTGATACACGTAACAACCTGGATGCATTTCCAGAGAATTATGCTGAGTGAAGAAAGTCAATCCCAAAACTCACCCACTGGATGAATGCATTTATAGAACATTCTTGAAATGACAAAAGTATATAGAGATGGAGAACAGATTAGTGAGTGCCAGGGGTTAAGGAGGGGTGGGGAATAGAAGGGAAGGATCTGGGGGAGGCTATAGAAGGAGGGCTCGTGTGTTGGGGGGATGGAATGCTCTGTATCTGGACTGCATCAGTGTCAACAGCCCAGGGGTGATATCTTACTACAGTTTGAAAGATGTTACCACTGGGGGAAAAAGGGTAAAGGGCGCCTGGGTCTCTCTGCCTTTTTTCTTACAACTGTATGTGACTCTGTAATCATTTTAAATGGTTTAATAAAAAATTTAATAGATAGAATGGAAAGAAAAAGTTAAGGGGGAATTTTCCTTTGGACTTTTGAGGTGGGCTCCTTTGAGCATTATAGGATTTTGATGCTGAAATTTAATTTCCAGCCCAAGCAGTAATAATGCTTCTCGCTACTTCATCCCATACCTTCCTGCTCCCAGCTCAGTCCAAGGCGTGGACACTCATATTCCGGTCCACGTAATAGCTACACCTCAGCCCATGTGCCACCCGTGACAACAAATCCGATGTCCTCCGAAAGGGCACAGGCACAGAGGTGAGCTGGCGGCCAGAAAGCCTCGGAGCGCCACTGCCCAGGCTGCGGGGCTCACACCCCTGCCATGTATGTAATTTCACCCTGAGCCGCCTCTTTAGACACTGCGCCATCTGCATTCTTTTGCAAGGGGAAAAGAGCGAAAAAATGCCTCTATGTGAAAGGCCAGCCACACCCACACAACCACAAACAGAGCCTGGTCAGGAAGTGGGTGCCTCCACCCCCTGCACCCCAGAGCACTGGCATTCCTGTCGCGGGCCACTGTTTCCTCCCAGGGGAGTTCCGAATTTAAAATTAATTGACTTAATGTGTGTAAAGTACTCAGGACAGTCCCTAGCCCGTGGCGAGCGCTCCTATATTGGCTGTTGGTTGTTGCTGCTGCTATTACGTTGCAAGTGTTTTTACAACACTAAGGGTCCCTGACACCCACAGGTGTTGTTTTTACATCACTAAGGGTCGCTGGCAGCCACAAGCTCTCTGACACCTTCTCTTGCTTTGCGTGTTTTCCCCGGTGCGTGCACTGTCCCTGGGGTCACAGGCAGAGTTCTGGGGGGGACCAGGTCCAGGCTGAGAAGCAGCCGCATCCTTCTTGCACTGTCCCAGAGGTGCTCTTCATTCCCCTAGAAGCCTCAGATCGCCCTAAACCCCTGGATCTGGGGGCAACAAGCAGTTTTCAGTCACAAATATTAGTCATGCCCAGCCTTGGTGGCCAAACCACACCCTATCAGAAAAGTCTGACAGCATGTGGGAAACCCATCTATTTCCTAGATGCTACGTGGCATATATCGAATTTTAAAAATCGAAGCATATTCAAGTGTTTTTGCTTTGCAAATTTTAAAATAGCTTTAAGAGTAACCAGCCACAGCCAGGGATGCTGGCAATTCAGGGTTGGACATGATTGGGTCTTTGGGGTCTCTCTGGATCTCGAAGTTTTTGAGAAAATTGGGAGACAGGAAGTACGACTGAAAGAATGGGAGTCAGCAGAATGGTTGCCGGGCCACAGGATGGAGGCTGAGAGGGAGCCAGCCGGCCACGGGTGACTCACGAGCTCTCCAGAGAAAACTCTGCCCCATGAGAACAGCTGACGTACCATCAGAAGCGTCCCTGAACCTAGCACGTGCTAGCGAACATCCGGGGCACTGCTCCAAGCTCACCGTGATTTGCTCCTAGGCACCCACAGCTTTCATAAAAGCAAAAGATTTAATAAAGGCCAAATGGTCAGTCGTAAGCACAGAGGTCTCCGTAGGCTTATCATCAGCCTCTTCAGGTCTGGGCTGCTTTTTCCCTGCTTCCAACTGGATGCCTAGTCTAGATATTCTGGGGGCCTTACCTGGCTGGCCTCTCAGGTGACGGGCCCCGACGGGTAAATGCTGGGGCTGGCAGGGTCTCCCACACATTACAGAAGCGTTTAATTTAGTCCCAGGACAATCTTGGAGTCTGGCAGAATCCGAGTCCTGTTGTAAGGATGCTGCCAGATCAGTCCAGCTTCTGGCCGTGGATCTGCACCAGGGTGGCGCCAGGGGCTTCCCCTGGAACAGAACCAAGGGGTCTGGAGCAGCCCACCCTGTGGAGACGGATGCAGAGCCGCCTACTGGGGTTTGTGGGCAGGATGCCGCCCGTGGGCTGGCGGGACAGCACCCACCACCTCAGCCCCGTCGTGCCCTTCCCCGATGCCGGCGGCTGTTCCCCAACTCCATGCTGGCCTGCTGCAGACGCTTCGAGGAACCCGCCTCCACCTCTCCCAACCCTTCCAGGAACTGTTTCCTTGTTTCAGACAAATCCTGAGTCTCTGCAGCACAGAAGGACATAAAAATCTGGTTTAACTGATCGACAGGACAGCCCGGCCCTCTCATTCCTGAAGGTCAACTTGAAGGTGATGCCCTGATTGGCTAGGCCAGCCAGCTGATGGGCACCTCTCTTCCCACCCCGTGCTGGACAAGACAATGACAGCCATGGCCATTCCTCCCTTTTCTGCACACGCATACCTTCCTCCCCTGGTGCAAATGGAAGCAAACGCAGCCCTAGCAATATGCTGGCTCCACACCTGTGCATGCAGGGAGGGGACACCCTGCATGGGGACACCGGCATGGGCACCTGAAGCCCAGCCCCCAGTGGTGCGATGAGTGGACCGCCTGGAGTCCACGGTGGGTCCTGATCTCTCCTGATACGTCTGCAAGTGCTGCACAATATTGCTATTGTGTCTCCATGCTGTGAATATGATGTGTGAGCTGTCCGACCTGATCCACCTCACCTGAAGCCCTGAGCATCCTTCAAAAAATACATACTTAACAGACACCCTCCCAAAGCTTTTTTTTTTTTTTGCGGTACGCGGGCCTCTCACTGCTGTGGCCTCTCCCGTTGCGGAGCGCAGGCTCCGGACGCGCAGGCTCAGCGGCCGTGGCTCACGGGCCCAGCCGCTCCGCAGCATGTGGGGTCTTCCCGGACCGGGGCACGAACCCACGTCCCCTGCATCGGCAGGTGGACTCTCAACCACTGCGCCACCAGGGAAGCCCAAAGCTTTTTTTTTTTTTTTTAAATGGATATCCCTTCAGAAAGGGGTGTTTTGCTTTGCATTAGGGAAAATCACCCTTTACTTGGCCCAAAGAGACACCCCAAGGCCCTGAAGATTGGGGGTGCGTTTATTTCCAGGGCTGTGTGTAGGAAGGGCCTAGAGGGGACTCCCTCTCTGTCCCCTCCTGCCCCTCCTTGTGGGAGGTGGCACTGCCCCTCTCCAGGAAAGAAGCGGGGGAGTTCACCTCTGCCCCACTTTTGCTCTCCGGGCCTCTCCAGCCAGAGAGGATGTTCCAGCCCTGGGCACAGTCATCGGCAATTCACTGTTTATGGATGTCATAAAGTAGACGTGCAGAAGGAGGACGTTTCCTTTACAACCCAGGAGCACAATAAAATGATATGATTAACAGTGACCTGGCCTCGCTCCTTAAAGGAACAGGTGCCCTTTCCACGGTCTGTCCTGTCGAGAAATCACCCTTGTTTATCAGCAGCCAAAGGGACGTCCCAGGTGACCCATGGTGTGACTCTGACTAGATGCTTTCGCCTCCTGTTAGCCATTCAGATGTGACAGAGAAAGCCAAGTGGACCAAAGGGCCCTGGTGACCACATCTGACATTAGGAGGATGTCTCATAACTGTCTTGGCCGAGTCCTCGCAGGATCACCGCAGACTCGCCGGACCTCTGCGGCGGGGATTGGATTGTTTTCTTTTCCCCTTTCGCTTTTGGAGCTGGGATTTGTACTCTGCACAGTTGAGTTTGATCTCAGGTGTTGGATACAATTCCTCCCTATGCCCTCCTGTCCGCTTAGGCTTAGTTTTGAGAAAAATGCCTCGGAGGGAGAAGCTTCTGGGACAGCTAGCGATGCAATTTTTCTTTATTGTTCTATGGATTGCAACAACCAAAACAGTCTTTATGGAGCACTTTCTAGGTGCTAGGCACTGTTCTGAGTGGTTTGCCCATGTTGATCAGGTAAGCCTCCTAAGAGCTCGAAGTGGCTGCAGAGAGAAAGCCATGGCATGACCCAGCCAAACCCACCTTGCCCCCCGCCCCCCACGAGGCATGTTCCCACGTAGGACTGCCAAGATGGGCAGTGTCGCACTGAGCCCAGGGGGCAAAGATATTCTGCACACTGGCCTCCTCCCTGAGAGCCACCCCTCCTCCATGGTGTGGTCGGGGGGGTGGACTTTTCAGGGACGAGGATGCGGGTGTGACGTTCTCTTGAGGATGCCCTCAGAGGAATCTGAATTTGAGATCTAGCAGCTGATTGACTGTACAAGCTGGAGGGACTCTGTCCATTAGGTGATAACCTTGAATGTCTCAGTGAGGGGACACTCTGTGGGAACATTTAATTACGGTGAAACCAAAGGGAGTCAAGCCTGGTTCACTGCGTCTGGGCTCTGACGGTGTGTCACATGACCCCAGAAGACCGGTGTCAGGGAAAATTCTGTCAGGATCAACTCCGATCCAATAAGATGATCAAAGGTGGCTCACACGACAGGAGGGCGCCTGTAAAGCTCTATTAAGAGACTGAACCCTTTCTGAGAACCATCTGTGGACGTTAATGTTGCACAATTGCAGAGGCTGCACAAGATAAACTCAAAACAAAAAACCCCACATGACACAGAAGTTAAAATGAGTGTGTCCTTATGATTGCTTTTTATGTGGCAAATATAAGTACATCCAAAAACTAAAGAAAAAAGATGTTAGTAAGTAGTAAACAGACGGGATCTTAAAAGAGGAATCCATGAATAAGAACAGAATGAAATTGTTGAATTTAAAAATGTATCTGGAACAAAAAATTCACAGATGGGTTTATAGCAGTTTGGAGTGAGCAGCAGAGCCAGGGGAATTGAGGGCAGATCATTAGGAATTCTCCAATCTGAAGAGCAACAAGAAAAAAAGTTTAAAAAAATAACAGAGCCAGTCACATGAGGGATAAGAGCAAACTTTCTAACATGCATGTAATTAGTCTCAGAAGGAAAGGGGTGAGAATGGTGCATAAAATACACTTAGTGAAATAATAGTGGAAAATTTTACAAATTTGATGAAAATCACATTTATATACCATGGAAGCTCAACAAAGGACACCAAGCAGGATAAACAAAAAGAAAACCAGGGCACGACATGGTCAAAGTGCTGAAGCCCAGGTATAAAGGAAAAACACCTTGAAAGCATCCAGAGGGAAAAAAGGGAATGATATGATTCATAATGAAATGATTCACTTGCAGGGGAAAGAGACCATAAAAGCTGACTTCTCAGCAGAAACAATGGAAGCCAGGGGAAAAAAAATAAATAAAGGACATCTTTAGACCTCTTTTAAAAAACAAACACAAAACAAAGCTCTGAATGCAGCATTCTACACCCTGAAATATGTTTCCAAACGAGGGCAAACAGAGACATGTTCAGAGAAGCAACAGCTGAGGGAATTAGTCACTAGCTGTTCTGCACTTCAAGAGATGCTCAGAGAAAAAAGAAAATTTTCAGGCTGAAGGGCTATAACACCACTCAGGAGTTGGAATCTACGGGAAAAAATAATAAAAGCACCAGAGATGGCAAATAGGTTGGTAACTACAAAAATTTTATCTTTAAGTTTCTTTTCATTATTTCTCCAAAAGACAGCTGGCTGTTTAAAGTAAAAATTTTAATACTGTATTATGGAGTTTATACTGGATGTAGATGATCTTGGTTGCTCCATCTGCTCTAAGAGACTACCAGAGACTCGGTGGCTTGTAAACAACAGAAATTTACTTCTCACAATTCTGGAGGCTGGACGTCCAAGATCAAAGCGCCAGCAGATTCGGGGTCTGGTGAGAGCCCACTGCCTGGTACCTAGATGGCCATCTTTTCAGTGTCTTCACAGGGCAGAAGGAGCGAGGGAGCCCTCTGGGGTCTCTTTTATTAGGGCCCTAATCCCATTCATGAGGGATCTGCTCTCATGACCTACTCACCATTCAAAGGCCCCACCTCCACACGCCATCACATTGGCGGTTAGGATCTCAGCATGTGAATTTTTTTGCGGGGTGGGGGGACGCAAACATTCAGTGTGAAGCATAGATGTAAAGTGTATTGCAGCAATAGCTCAAAGGTTGTGGGGAGGATTTTACCGCTGCAGAGTCCTTACTTTTTATGTGAAGTGGCACAACATTAATTTTAACTAGGCTAAAAAGTTAAGGATGATTTAAAAATGGGCAAAGATCTGAAAAGACACTTTGAGAAAAAAAAAGATATACAGATGTCAAATAAACATGAAAAGATGCTGAATATCGTTAGCGAACTGCAAATGGAAACCATAATGACATACCACTCCACACCTATCAGAATGGCAAAAATCCAAAACACTGACAACACCAAATGCTGGTGAGGATGTGGAGCAACAGGAACTCTCATTCACTGCTGGTGGGAATGCAGAATGGTGCAGCCACTTTGGAAGGTATTTTGGTGGTTTCTTTTTTTCTTTTTAAAACATGTTTTAAATATTTATTTATTTATTTATTTAGGGTGCATTGGGTCTTAGTTGCGTCACAAACGATCTTTCATTGCGGCGCATGGGCTTCTCTCTAGTTGTGGCGTGTGGGTTTTCTCTTCTCTAGTCGTGGCATGGGGGCTCCAGAGCGCGTGGGCTCTGTAGTTTGCAGCACGCAGGCTCTCTAGTTGAGGTGTATGAGCTCAGTAGTTGTGACGCGTGGGCTTAGTTGCCCCGCGGCATGTGGGATCTTAGTTCCCCGACCAGGGATCGAACCCGTGTCCCCTGCATTGGAAGGCGGCTTCTTTACCACTGGACCACCAGGGAAATCTCAGTTTGGTGGTTTCTTACAAAATTAAATGTATGATTCAGCAATTGCACACCTGGGTAGTTACCTAAAGGAGCTGAAAAGTTATGTCCACACAAAACTTTCCCACAAATGTTTATAGCAGCTCTGTTCATAACTGCCAAAACTTTGAAGCATCCAAGACATCCTTCAATAGGGGAAGGAATAAATCAGCCCTAAGAAGAAATGAGCTATGAAGCTATGAAAAGGCATAGAGAAAGCTGAAATGTATAGTACCTAGTGAAGGAAGCCAATCTGAAAGGGCTGTGGACTGTATGATTCCAACTACGGACATTCTGGAAAAGGCACCACTATGGAGACAGTAAAAAGATCCGTGGTTGCCAGGGGTCTAGGGGGAGGGAGGGATGAACAGATGGAGCACAGAGGATTTTTAGGGCAGAGAAACTACTCTGTATGACCCTGTAGTGGTGGATGCAGGTCATTATGCATCCGAAAACCCACAGACTGTATAACACAAAGAGTGAACCCTGATGTAAACTATGGACTTTGGTTGACAATGACGTGTCAGTGTTGGCTGACTGACTGGGACAAATGTAAAGCTCGGAGGCAGGATGCAGATGGTGGGAGAGACTGAGTGAGTGTATAAGGAGGGAATATGTGGGAACTCTGTACTTTTCACTGAATTTTGTGTTTTTATTGATCTCCAAGAAATAAAGCCTGCAATTAAAGAAAAAAGGTTAAGGATGCACGGTGAAATATAACAACCAACTAAAAATAATGCAAAAAGCAGAGGTAAAGAGTCAATAGAGGGCTTCCCTGGTGGCACAGTGGTTGGGAGTCCGCCTGCCGATGCAGGGGACACGGGTTCGTGCCCCGGTCCGGGAGGATTCCACGTGCCGCAGAGCGGCTGGGCCCGTGGGCCATGGCTGCTGGGCCTGCACATCCGGAGCCTGTGCTCTGCAACGGGAGAGGCCTCAGTGGTGAGGGGCCCGCGTACCGCAAAAAAAAAAAAAAAAGAGTCAATAGAAGAGGGACTTCCCTGGTGGTCCAGTGGTTGAGACTCTGCCTTCCAGTGCACCGGGTATGGGTTTGATCCCTGGTTGGGAAACTAAGATCCCACATGCCTCGTGGCCAAAAAACCAAAACATAAAACAGGAGCAATATTATAACAAATTCAATAAAGACTTTTTAAAAAAGAGCTAATTTCTTCCGTTAAAAAAAAAGAGTCAACAGAAGAAATAAAATAGAATACAAAAGTTTATCCAATGAACCCAAGAGAAGGCAGAAGAGGAGGAACCAGGAAACCAAACCCAAGATCAATAAAAAAACAAATGGCAACATGGTAGATCTAACCTCAGGCATATCAAGAAATACATTACATGTAAATGAATATAGGAAGAAGTAACCCCAAAATTACATAAAATCTTTCAGAAAACAGAGAAGAAAGTAAATCCCCCAATATGTTTTATAAGGCCACCATAACCCCACAGTCAAAGCATGACAAAGACATTACAAGAAAAAAGTTATAAGTCAACATCCTACATGAGCATGGACACAAAACTCCTTAACATATTATTAAAAAATAAAATCTAGCAATATATAAAAAGGGACTACATCTTACATCAGGGTAGAGGTCCTGTATACCCTTTGTTAAATTTATTCCTAAATATTTTCCTAGGAACACTTCCTGGGAATACAAGTGGGGTTATCCCAGAAATGCAAAGTTGTTTTAACATTCGAAAATCAGTCGGTATAATTCACTGTCTTAACAGAATAAAGGAGAAAAATCATATGTTATCCCAGTAGATGCAGAAAGAACATGTGGCAAAAATCTAACACCTATTTATGATGGAAAAAACCATTAGAAAACTAAGAATAAAAGGAAACTCTGTCAACCCATTTCAGTCGATGCACAAAGAACATCTGATAAAATTTAACACAGAATTTTGTCAAAGAAGATTTGACAAAAAAACCTCTTTGTAAACTGGGAGAAGAAGGCATCCTCAATCTGATAGAGGGCATCTACAAAAAAACCTGCAGCTCACGTCACACCCAATGGTGAAAGAGTGAATGCATTTCCCCTGAGGTTGGAATGAGGTAAGGATGTCTGCTCTCAGTCTTATTTAATTGTATTGCAGTTTCAACCAATGCAACAAGACAAGTAAAAGAAATAAAATCCAAAATGATTGGAATGTACAAAGTAAAACTGTCTTTATTTTTAGAAGATATGATTGTCTCTATGGAAAATCCTAAGATTCTATGAAACAACTACCAGAACTAACACATGAATTAATAAGCAAAGTCACAAGATACTATGTCAATACACAAATATCGGTTGTATGTTTATAAATGAGGAGCAAACAAATGGAAAATTACATGAAGATCCCATTTACAATAACACCAGAAGACAGAGAATGCTGAGGAACAGATTTAACAGATTTAACAGATATGCAGGACCTCTATTCTGAAAGCTATAAGCGTTGCTGAGTGGAGGGATGTATCATGCTCATGGTTGGAAGACTCAATATTGTTTAGATTTTATTATTCCCAAATTAATCTGTATATTGAATGCAATCCCAGTTTAAGTAGAGAAGCCTTTTTTAAAGAAATTAACAAGTTGATTCTTTATTCTAACATTTGTAGGGAAAAGAAAAGGACCCATAGAACCAAAACAACCGAAAAAGAAGTACAAATGTGGAAGATTACCGGATTCCAAGCTCTAGCAATTAAGCCAGTGTGGTCTTGGTGTCAGGACAGACAAACAGATCCATGAAACAGAACATGGAGTCCAGAAAGGGACTCACACATAGAGAGTCAATTAATTTTCAATAAGCATTCCAGAGTGGTTCAATGGAAAAGGAAACTCTTTTTTAACAAGGAATACTGTGACAACTGGGTACATGTATGGAAAAAAAAAAAAAAAAGACCATCAACTCCTACCTCACACCGTACACAAGATTAATTTGAAATGGATCACAGATTGAAATATAACAGCTATAACCCTAAATTTCCTGAAAATGTATCTTCATGACCTTGCGGTAGAGAAAGGATTCTTAAAGAAGGTACTACACATAAAAGAAAACTTGTTCAATTAATTTCATCAAGTTAAAAACTTCTGCTCATCAAATGACCTCTTTAAGAAAATGAAAAAGGTAAGTCACAAACTGGGAAAAGATACTTGCTATATATACATCTCACAAATGAATTATATCCAGAATATATGGTTTCTTATAAACCAGTGATAAACACTAATACAACAGTCTCAAAACTGCACAAAAATACTTGGAACAGACACTTCACGAGGTAAGATATTCAAGTACCCAATAAGCACAGGAAACCATGCTCAACAATTATTAAGTCATCCGAGAAATGTAAAATTAAAACCATAGTGAAATATGATTCTACGCCTACTTGAGTGCCTAAAATTAAAAACATTGAGAATGCCTAGTGTTGGGTTGGATGTGACAACGGGACCACTCATACATTACTGGTGGGAACATAAATGGTACAGCCACCTGGGAAGACAGTTGGCATACGAACCAGCAACATCACTCCTAGATATTACCCAAGATAACTGACAAATATGTCCATAATAAGACATGCACAATGCTTACCGTAGCTTAACCCTAAACAGGAAATGTCCATCCACAGGAGAATTAATGACCAGTGGTGGAGTGCTCATGAAATAGAATACTACTCAGCGATACAAAGTAAATAAACGCATGCATGAACCTTAAAAACATGATCGTGAGCGAGAGAATGCAGAACCCAAAGAGCTCACTCTGTGTGATTCCATTCTCATGAAATTTAAGAACAGGAAAAAGCAATCTGCCTGTGGCAAAAGAAGCAGTGGTTTCTCATGGTGCGTGGGAACAGATTCGAAGACAAGCACAAGGGAATTTTTCTGGGGAGATGGAAACGTTCTTTGTCTTGACTGGTGTGGTGGCTACACGCGTGTGCTCTTTTATGGAAGTTCATCAGATGGTACCCTTTATGTCTGTGCATCTCACCGCACAGTTAGAGGGGACATGAATATGTGTGTGCCTGGTTTTTGCAGATGCCTAGCGGCGGAGAGCGTTTGCTTTGCTTCCTAGAGGTATGGTCAGTCCTCGGTATCTGCAGGGGATTGGTTCCAAGACCCCTGCCCCCAAGGACAGCAAAATCTGCTGATGATTTTGGTACCCTTAGTCGGCCCTCCGTATCTGTGGATGTGGGACCGCGGACACCAAGGGCCGACTGGACCAGATTCTGTAGTCATCACATGGTGATTCTGTGTTCGGTATTACCGTTTGCCACCCGCCTCCCTGACAGTGATGTGCTCAGTGTTCCTGCTGTCGCCTAGACCACCCCACGGAGCAGGTGAACGTGCAATTCCATAAAGCTAAAGAAAACAGAAGTGTGCTAAGCCCCTAAGAGACATCACAGGAGAATAGGAGCTTTCATTTTGTACACTGAACCCTTTTTATTTTCAAAAGAATACAAGTAAAGATGACTAAGGCTACGATGACCAAGCTGTGGGCAATGAAACTGCACTAAAAATAGAAAATATTATTAAGAAGCATTATTATTTCTTCTAAGCACCATGCTTGTGCTCAAATGTCAAGCATTAACTCGACTGGCAAGTGAAAAAGGGAGCCAGCCCTCCACGTGCAGGTTCAGACCTTAGGAAGCAGTCCTGGCTCCATGAAAATTCAGCAATTCCAGAGAGACGCAGCTTCAGCCATGCAAACGTGTCCTCTAGGTCATTGTAAATGATAGCACCATTTAGCGAGCGCTCCCCAAGCGGCACGCCCCGTGCTAAGCATTTTGTATGAATTACTTCATTTATCCTCGTAAGAACCATGCGGGTGTGTATCCTAATTCCTACTTCGCAGGGTAACTGCAGTGTAGCGTGGTCAGTCGCTTTCCTGAGACCACTTCACCCAACTGACACCTGAACGAAGGCAGCTGGACGGTCCCTGCTTCTTAGGTTTGGATCTTCCAAAGCCGACCTGGAGACAAGGAATCAGGGGCCAGCAGGGCACGTGGAGGTGGTCCCAGGAAAGCTGGGGGGTGCGGGGAGCGGAGAAAAAGCAGGGAAGTGTGAGCCGATGAGCAGGGGCATCTGGGCTGATCGTTCTGGGGTCCCTTTGGGCAACTGCATATTCGATGCGTGAACGGTCCCCACCGCTCCACCCAGGGGCAAGGAAGCCAAACAGTTGCCCGCGGCTCCCTCTCTGGCAGGAGGACCGTTCTCGGGGCATCAGCCCTCAGAGCTTCCTGTGCAGAGGGAGTCCACAGGCAGGGGACTCAGAGGAGGAAGCCCTTAGTCTGCATGTGCTCTTTTCTTAGACCCTTCCTCCAAGGTGGCTGGACTCTTGTTTTTTTAACTGAAATATTTTATCTAACCCAACTTATCTCAAAAATATCTCATTTCAACATGTATCATTCCTAGGAAAACTTGCCCACACCTGTCCAAAACTGCATCATTTACATTAGCCAAAAAGTGGAAACCCCCAAACTGTCCACGAGCTGATGAGTGGAAAACACCACGTGGCTCTTCCACACAACAGGACGAGCGTTGACCTTCGCTACAACACAGAGGAACCCCGCCTACATCAGGCCAAGCGAACGAAGCCAGGTACAAAGGGCCACGTACCCTGTTACACGACACGTCCATGACAGGCCTACCCACGGGGACGGAAGGCAGACAAGTGGTTGCCAGGGAACAGGGTGAGGGGATGGGAGTAGGTGCTGGCAGCTATGGGGCTTCTTTTGGGGGTATGGAAAGCTTCTGGCATTAGAGAATGGTGATGGTTGCAAAACGAGGTGCATACGCTACAAACGACTGAATTTGCGCACTTTAAAATGGTGGATTTTATGCTGTGTGAATTACATCCCAATAAGAAAACATGAAATATAAACATTACTCATGAGATATCTTACATTCCTTTTCTCCATGCTGAGTCTTCAAAATTCAGTGTGTATTTTGCATTTACATCTGCAGCTGGACGGTGGCTGGCCTTCTTATACACGTGGTGGCTGGGTCAGGACTGGCCCGTCCTTCTCTTCTATGACAAGTCATGTTTTTCACAATACTCTTCTCTTCACTGTTTCCTAATATTTAAACAGCAAAACAGGAAGCCTGGGGCATTTCTGCATTGCCCGGCTCCACCAGGACCGCTAGGAGCGTTTATTGACACGTGAGGCTCAGAGGATCAGCAGAGATGGCGGGGCCCCCAGGAAAGGCCAGGCCCACAGGCCCCGGCAGCTGCATGTAAGTCTGGACACAAGGTTCCTGAGTCCTCTCCTGAGATTGTTTTTCCCGCCATCGTGAATGCGGCCTGGCGACTGCAGGGCCGGTGGGGCTCCTTACAGGCCCTGACTCAGGGCTGCATGGCCAGAACCGGTTACTGAGCGGGGGTGAAGGCCGAGAGGCTCCAGGAAGCCAGGCCAGGTGTTGATGGATGGGAGACGGAAGGCTATTTCCAGAGAGAGAAGCTCAAAGAGTTAAAGACTCCTACGAGCAATTCCCAAAGGGCAGAGGGTCACACAAAACCCTCTTTCTTCTTCCTCTAGCAAGGACCGTGCAAACATCTGATCACACAGCCACGCCCCCCAGTCTTCCTCTCTGGAAGCTCATCCCTGTCCTGTCCACCTGCTCGGCTTGTTTTTTTCCCCTTTGTTCTTCAAAGGGACCCTCTTCCGGATGGTGCCAAGTCGTCAGTGGCCGTCGCAGGGAATGCTGTCCCCCAGTGTGCCGTCTTAGGGCTCAGTCCTCGGTCCCTCCCTCACTGGGGAGCTCATCAGGCCCATGGCTGCAAACACCATCCCCACCGACAGTCCAGTGGCACGTTGTCACCTCCCCAGCTCAGGTGTGACAGCTCCTCCAGACCCATCTACCTGACATTGATGTCCAACAGGCAAATCATGCACCACCACCTCCCGCTGCCGCCCAGAGCCCACGTCACCCTCAGCTCACATCCTCACGGGGCTGCTGTTCCATCCTTTCTGTGGCTCAGGCCTGACCCCCGAGTCTTCTCTGACTGCTCTTTCTTCTACATCCCACTTCCACTCAGTCAGGAAATAAGCCTGGTTCTTCCTTCAGAACACGCCAGGATCTGATCACTCCTCACCACCTCCCCTGCCCTTCCCATATGGGAATCAAGGCACCAGCTCCTCATGGACCTTCAAGGTCCCACATGACCTGCCCCCAGCAACCTCAAACCTCATTTCCAAATGTCTGAGCTCCGAAGAGCTGGAGTCAGGAATGCTTGGTGGTCACCAGGACGTCAGTGGAGACCCCACAGGAATGGCGCCTCAGCTGCAGGATGGAACTCTCCCTGGAGTAGGGGTTCTCTAGAACCGTCCTACCAAAGCTAAAAGACAGGTCTCAAAGGCATCAAACTGATTTGTAAGTAGCTTAACTGTCTGCCAGGACAGAGCCTATGCTCTTTAATGGAAGAAAACAAAATCCAGATGATCCACAACATAACAAAGAGGCAAACATGAATATACAAAGACATGAAGAAAAAAATATAATTGTTGAAAGCAAAAATTGATAACAGTGTATCATGGGGTTTAAAACATATGTAGGAGTAAAATGTATGACATAAAGCACAAAGAATGAGGTAGGAGAAATGGAATCATGCTATTCTGAGAGTCTTGCATTATTGTGAAGTGGGGTAATGGAACTGAAAGGCAGACTGTGATGAGTTGATGGTACATATTGGAACATCAAGAGCAGCCACAAAGAGATAAGACAAAGAAGTACACTTCATAAATCAAGAGTGGAGGAAAAAAAATGGAATTAAAAAATGCTCCGTATCCAAAAGATGTAGAAAGAGTGGAAAAATATCAAAAAGAATAATGAGAAAAATAGAAAATGAGTAACAAGGAAGTAGATTTAAACCCAACCATATCAATAATTACATTTAATGTAAATGGCTTAAAAACTTAATTAAAAAGCTTAATTTGCCAGAATTGATAATGCCACCTATATAAAAATTCCACTTCAAATATAAAGACATTAAAAGTAAAAAGATGGAAAGGGGTATGGCATAGGAGCACTAAGTATAAGTAAGCTGGAGTGGTTATAATAACATGAGATAAAGAAGAGTTGAAAACAAGGAATAGTACCAAGGATAAAGGGCAAATTTTCATAAGAATAAAGGGGTTGATCCATCAAGAAGACACAACAATCCTAAATAAGTATGTGTCCAATAACAGAAATTGAAAAGCATGAAGCAAAACCTGAGAGAACTGAGAAATGAAACAACCCATCCACAACAGAGTTACGTATTTTAATACTCATCCTTCAGTAATCAATAGAACGAGCAAACAAAAAATATGTAAAACTTGAAACTTGAAACTTGAACTACACTATTGACTAACTTGACCTAATTGACATTTATAGAATCTTTCATCCAGTAACCACAGTACACGTTCTTTTTTATGTGTGCATGAACCAGTCACCAAGATACACCATGTATCTCAATAATCAAAAAAGACTTAAGTTACATAGTCACAATGGAATGAACAGAAATCAGTAACAGAAAGATAACTGGAAAATACCCAAATATTTGAAAATTAGATAATATACTTCTATATAACAAATGGATCAGAAAAGGAACCACAAGGTAAATTAGACAATATTTGAAGGTGAATAAAAATGAAAACACAACACATCAAAATTTATGAGATACAGCTAACGTATGCTTCAAGGGAAATCTCTAGCTTTACATTATTATATAAAAAAAGAAAGATCTAAAATCAATGGTCCAAGCTTCTGCCTTCAGAAGCTAGAAAAAGAAGAACACATTAGATCTGGATGAGTAGAAGGACAGGAATAATAAACATAAGAGAAGAAATCAATGAAACAGGAAGCAGACAAACAATAGAGAAAACCAAAGAAACTTATTTCTTTGGAAAAAGAAATCAATACAATTTATAAATCTCTAGTTAGACTGATCAACTTAAAAAGGGAGAAGATATAAATTATTAATATCTTGAAAGAAAGGAGGAATTTCACTACAATCCCCTAAAGAGGATAACAAAGACATATTTCAAACTACATCATACCAGTATATTCTTAGATAAAACTTAGGTGAAATGGACACAACTTCCTAAAATTAATACCCAAATAAATAGAAAACTTGAATGTACCTATTAAATTGAATTCATAATCTGAAACCTTCCCAAAAGAAACTCCAAACACAAATGGATTCATTGGTGAATGCTATTAGACATTTAAGGTAGAAATAATGCCAACTCTATACAAACTCTTCCACAAAATAGAGGAGGGTGGAACACTTCCCAACTCATTTTATGAGGCTAAATGTATATATTATAAGAAAAGAAAACTATGGACCAAAGTCCCTCATTAATATAGATGCAAAAATCCTTCACAAAATATTTGTAAATTTAATCCAAAACAAAAAGAAAATATGCCATGGCCAAATGGAGTTTATACTAGGAATGCAAGCTTAGTTTAATGTTTTAAAATCAATCAGTAAAATTCACTACTAACTGGAGAGAGGAAAAAAACATGATGATCTCAAAATAGCCAGAAAATGCATTTGACAAAATTCCAAATTCCAACACCAATTTATGATTAAAAATCTCAACACATTAGGATGAGAAATTTTAAAAAAACAACAAATAAACCCTCAACTTGATAAAGGGTATTCACCAAAAAACCCTATAGCTAACATCAAAATTGATGTTGAAAAACTTCATACATTCCCTCTGAGATTGAGAACAAAGCAAGAATCTTCACTCACACCTTTAATTCTTCTATTGTACTAGATATCCTAGTTAGTATAATAAAGCAAGAAAAAGAATCTGATAAATGGCATCAGATTTGAAAGGAAGAAGCAGTTCTATCTTTGCATATGTAGAAAATCATAGGGAATATACAAAAAGATACTAGACTTAATAAGTGAGTTTAGCCAGGTCAGTACACAAAAGCCAACTGTATTTCTATAAACTAAAAACTACTGGAAATTGAAATTTTAAAAAATCCATTGACAGTGGCATTAAAAATATGAAACACTTCATGATAAATTTATCAACATACATTCAAGAACTTTACACTGACAACTATAATACATTAGTGAGAGACACTAAAGGAAACCCAAATAAATTGAGAGAGACTATATTCACGAATCAGAACACTCAACATTACTAAGATAGTAGTTCTTTCCAAATTGTCAATATATTTAACATCATTTCAATCAAAATCCCAGCAGACTTTTTTGGGTAGCAACTGACAGACTGATTCTAAAATTTATTTGAAAATAAAATGAACCTGGAGTAAACAAAACATTTTTGAAAGATAAGAATGAAACCCAAGGACTTGCACTCCCAGATTTCAAGACTTACTAGGAACCTAGGAAACCAAGACAGTGAGGCATCGGGTAAGGATGGACATGGATATTAATGGAGCATGACAGTAAGACTCACACATTTATGGTCCACTGATTTTTGACAAAGGTGCCATGATAATTCAATGGGGGGAAGGATCGTTTTTTTCAACAAATGGTGCTGGAACAAATGGGTATCTGAGAAAGTGAACCTCAATTCTTTTCTCCCTCCCTTGAAGGTGGGCTATACTTAGGGACTTGCTTCCAAAGAATCGAGCAAGGAAAGGGGAAAATAGTGACTTTACAGCGAAGAAGCCAGTGATTCATGTGGGTACTATGGTCTCCTTGTATTCTTTCCAAAAACCCACATCCCCAGGCTGATCATGAGAAAAGCATCAGACAAGCCCAGATTGAAGGGCATTCTACAGACTCTTAAAGACTGCCAAGGTCATGACAAACAAGGAACATTGGAGACACTGTCAGACCAGAGAAGACTGGAAGGCATAACAACTACGTGTGGATTGAATCTTGGATCAGGAAAGGGACATCAGGAAAAAAACTAGTGAAGCCTGAATAAAGTCGAGGATCTAGTTAATAACAACAACAAAAAACAATAATAAAGTTTATTGTTAAGTCAAGGGCTTGATAAGTGCTTTTTATGTTAATAAAAAGTTATTGGGCTTCCCGGGTGGTGCAGGGGTTAAGAATCTGCCTGCCAGTGTAGGGGACATGGGTTTGAGCCCTGGTCCGGGGAGATCCCACATGCCACGGAGCAACTAAGCCCACGCGCCACAACTACTGAGCCCGTGCTCTAGAGCCCGTGAGCCACAACTACTGAGCCTGTGTGCCATAGCTACTGAAGCCCACGTGCCTAGAGCTCATGCTCCGCAACAAGAGAAGCCACCGCAATGAGAAGCCCACGCACGGCAGCGAAGAGTAGCCCCTGCTCACTGCAACTAGAGAAAGCCTGTGTGCATCAACAAAGACCCAACACAGCCAAAAATAAATAAATAAATTTATTTTAAAAAAAGAAAGTTATTTTCATACAAAAAAAAGTTAGAACTCATATTTTATTCTAACATCTACTATCAAAAGAACTGAATTAAGAGTTTTCATGAAGAGCTACTCAGGCATAAAAATATTTAAAGCAACCAGTGCTCCTATGTAAACGTTGTCACTTTAAAGATGAGACCCTGAGACACAGAAACATCAGGGCCTCACTCACACACCATCCAGTGCAGTATGGGTGGCATCAAAATTCTATTCTGTAGACATCAATTTTGAAAAACTTAAAATTAAATTAATATTAAATTTTAAAAAGAAAAATAAACCTCAACTTTTGCCTCAGGCCATACACAAAAATTAACTCAAAACGGATCACTGACCTAAATGCAAAAGCTAAAACTATAAAACTTGTAGAAGAAAACAGAGGAGAAAACTTCACAACTATGGGATAAAATAAGATTTCTCTGGACACAAAAAGTACAAACCATAAAAGAACAATTGATAAATTGGGCCTAATCAAAATTTAATTCTCGTTATTGAAAGACACTCATAAGAAAATGAAGAAGCAAGTTGCAGACCAGGAGAAAATATTTACAATATCTACCTGACAAAAGGTGTGTATCCCAAATATACCAGGAATGCTTTCAATTCAAGAGTAAGAAGGAAAACTACCCACCACCACCACCAACAACAAATCAGAAAAGATCTGAACAAATACTTCATAAAAGAAGATTTAAGAATGGCCAGTAAATACGTTAAAGATACTCACCATCATTAATCACTAGGGAAACACAAATTAAAACCAAATGCAGTACCACTCCACACCCAGTAGAATTGATTAACACAAAAAGGACTGACAATGTCAAGTGCCACTGAGACTGTGAAGCAACGGGAGCGCTCGTACCTTATGGGTGGGGATGCAAGATGTGCAGGGAAATTGCCTGGCAGTACTTTTTATAAAGTGAAACATACACTTAACCATGTGATCCACCAAGCCCATTCAATCCCATTGACTCCAAGGGAAATAAAAATATATGTCCCTATAAATGCTTGTACTTGGATGCTCACAGCTGCCTTATTCATAAAAGTCCCCAACCTGAAAAAACCCAGATGTCCTTCAACAGGTGAATGGATAAACAAACTGTGGTCCAGCCATACCTGGAACGTTACTCACCAATAAAAAGGAGAGAATCGCTGATACACACAACACATGAACGAGTCTCAAAAACATCAGGTCGAGTCAAAAAAAGAGTACACGTTACGTAATTTCATGTTCTATGAAACTCTCAAAAAGACAAATCTAATCTATGGTGTCAAAGAGCGGTTGGTGGCTGACAGAGACCAGGAGCGGAGGGACAGGGGTTAAGCGGGAAGAGGCACAAGAGAACTTTTTCAGGTGATGTAAATGTTCCCAGTCTTGGTTTTGGTGGTAGTTAACAAGGATGTATAGAACGTTCAAAGCTTATCAAAATATACACTTAAATGGGAGCATTTTATTATGCCTAAATCATACATGTGATCAAAGATCCAAAAGGAAATGGGATTTTAAGAAAACAACACACCTGACTGTATGAGGCATCCTGGGGGCTGGCCTTTTGCCTCACAGTCTGAATGGTCAGGACAGATACTGGGCCCAGGGAGACAAGAGTGGGGTGTCACCCAGTGTCTGCTAAGTCGTCAGGACCGGGTGGGAGGGGGTGGGGCTGGGCATCCTGGGGGTTTGTGGAGGGCAGAGCATGGCTGTCTCTGCAGCAGTACGCGGCTTTAGATTCTGTAACAGTACTGGGCTTCAGATTCAACGCCTAACTCATACATAGTCAATCACAGGCGCAGCCTGGAGCTTTTTTTTTTTTCTTTGAATTTAAAAAACGATAGCAAGGCCTTACCAGAGAGCTGCTTGATGGCCACAGGTCTCACTTTGTAGGGAGTCCTGCAAGAGAGAAGGCAGTTAGTTCCACTGTAAGATGCTGTCAAAGATGTTCATGTACATATGGCTCGAGAGAGAAGCACTTGGGCTGAATTAGAATTCAGTGAATTAGGTCTTTTTACAATGAATTTCTTTGGCAGGTCTGAGCTTTCTCATTCAGAAGAAATCTAAATACTTTAAATATAGCATTTAAACAATGGACCTCCTCTATAATGTTCATATTTGGTTAATAAAATAAACATGTTGAATGCAGCTGGGAAGGCACAGAATTGTCCTGGTCTGTCCTGACACCTGACTGATGCAGGAGGCTCTCCCTCTTTTGCTTTGAGCTCCTGGAGACTGCATCCCCCAAGTGCACAAGAGAGGATGATGTCAATAACTCAGTCGAAAATATACTGGCACCTTGGTGATGTCACCACCGGTAATCATGAGACCCACAGGGGGTGGGGAGAGGATACTGGTGATAGGAAAGACAGAGTAAAGGTCACTGTCCCTGACACACAAGGACCTCTGGCAAAGGTGGCGGGGAGACAAGTCAATGGAAAATAGGCAAAGAATAGGAACAGGCCATCACTGATAACAGTTAATAAAAATAAAAAGAGGGACCTCAAGAAAGAGGCTATTTTTTTACCCAAATTTTAGAACCTGGTAACATGAATGCTACGAGGGCACAGGGACTCAGGGTCTCACAGGTATTGCTAGTGGGAGTACGGATTGCCATCACCTAGGGGAAAGCAACCCAGCAGCGCTGATTCAAATGTAAAATCCTTTGTCTCAGCATGTGAACCTAGGGATGAAAGTATTAACTCTTCTGGTTATCTTACACAGGGATACCTTCATATGACACTCATTCATTCAACACATTTTACACTGAGTGCTCAGTGTGGTCGGGTTCTGGTGATATAAGAGTGAATCAGGGCTTCCCTGGTGGTGCAGTGGTTGAGAATCCGCCTGCCAATGCACGGGTTTGAGCCCCAGCCTGGGAAGATCCCACATGCTGTGGAGCAACTAAGCCCGAGCGCCACAACTACTGAGCCTGCGCTCTAGAGCCTGTGAGCCACAACTACTGACCCCTCGTGCCACAACTACTGAAGCCTGTGCGCCTAGAGCCCATGCTCCGCAATAAGGGAAGCCACCGCAGTGAGAAGACTACATGCTGCAATGAAGACCCAATGCACCCAGAAATAAATAAATAAATTTTTTTTAAAAAAGAGTGAATCAGACAAGAACACTCTGCCCTCACA
The DNA here is from genome assembly GCF_964341445.2 of Mesoplodon mirus. Classification (NCBI taxonomy): domain Eukaryota; kingdom Metazoa; phylum Chordata; class Mammalia; order Artiodactyla; family Ziphiidae; genus Mesoplodon; species Mesoplodon mirus. Next base: position 144,248,879 of record NC_138982.1, on the reverse strand, counting down.
GATCCCACGTTCCACGGTCAAGTACACGTGGAAAGGACATGAATGCTGCCGTCTGAATGGCTAAGAAATATCCGGGCCCCTCTCCGCCAGGGCCGGATGACACATTAGCTGAACTGTGGAGTGTCATTCAGTTGTCCAAAAGATGGGGATGAGTGATCAGGAACTGATGGGGAGGGAGGCCCACAGCATCTCGTTAGGGAGACACGGCCAGTTACAGGGTCACAGACGGAGATCAGCTCAGCGATGGGGAAAGAAAGTACAGAGACTCTGGAAGGAATTACATCAAACACCAGGCTCTTAACAGTGGCTAACTGGGCATCCTACCTGAGGTTTAACAGTTATAGGGCACACGGAAGATTGTTTACATTTAAAATGCCAATAAAGTATAAAAATAACAACTGCGTGGCACGGACAAGCCCACAGTGATCTCGAGTCCCGCCTCCCCAGGAGGGTTTCCTCCTGGTGTAGCCCATGAGGGGCAAGTCACCCCCACCCATCTCTCCCGCAGGAGCATGCACCTTGCTTGGGGAAAGGTCCCCGGAAGTTGGTTATTTGGGACTTGGGGAACATGCCCTACAGAGATTTCATCATAATGGTGTTTTTGGGTCCTGGGAGATCACAGAACATCCTGCTCAGAATCCACGCGGTTTGAAGTGTGGCTCCACCTGTAGAGCAGGTGAGATGCCTGGCTGGGGCAGGGCTTGGCCAAGGCGGTACTAGCTGCCTCTGTCCTCACACTGGGGGCGAGCAGGGCGAGTCCACCCTCCCCGGGCCCTCCCAGTGGCCATCAGCCTCGCCAGCTTGCAGGTTTCCAGGAGCCACCGCTCAGGGAAGGGGGGAACCTCCCTGAAGCCCACCGCGTGTGTGGGGCTGACTTTGAAACAGGGGCGTATCCAGAGCACGTGTCAGTGCTGCCTGGCAGGGCCAGGGCTGCGGCGATGGGGTGTGGGGCGCGGAGAGCCAAGGCGAGGTGGGCGTCACCTCTCCTCTCTCCTCCTCCCTCAGCCCCATAAGCAGCATTGATGCTGGGGCAGTGAGTGGAGAGACGGGATCCCAGGCCCGAGGGGTGCAGAAAGGGGTCTTCCCTTCCCCTCTTTCTCTTCTCTCTCCCTCCCCTGCAGCCACAAGGACTGTCTTCCCCTGCTCCCCACAGGCCTGCGCTGGCCAGGAGGTGACAGTGACGGCACAGAGGAGGTGCCGGAGGTGTGGATGGGGAGAGATGGAGCCGCGCATCCCGAAATGCCCCCGCTCCCCGTGTCAGAGGCGCTGACCACAGCGGGCTCCCCAGGGTCACTCTTGGCCTTTGGTTCCTTAATCCTCTTCACTCAGCTGCAGGAATGTTCTCAGAATCAGTTATGTTGCTTCCACGATTGAATAAACTCCTGCCTCAGCCTAAATTGAGTTGCAGCTTCATCATTTCTTCCTCAACAACAGAATTGAGATAAACCACTTTTCATTTGCCTTGAACCTGTATTTGTCTTTTTCCAAAATGCCTCTTTTCAAACACGTTTAGTGGGAGCTGCGCCGGAATCCAGGAAGCATTTCTCCCCAGCTGAGGGGATGGGCACACACACCATCCTTGTAAGTGCTCAGCCATTTCATCTGGTGGACAGCTTCACGTATCACAACTTGGCTAAAACTGGAAATAAAGGAGCGTTTGTATCACGTGTGTGCCGTGCCGTCCTGGCTCTCCCCTCTCTCCACACGCCCCATTTTTCCTCATACTACTTAAGGGTCTGTGTCTCTCCTTCAACAAGGATCTTGAAGCAGCAGAGGCAGAAACGGAAGGGTGGTCAAGAAGCAACACGCGGGCCTCCCTGGTGGCGCGGTGGTTGAGAGTCCGCCTGCCGATGCAGGGGATACGGGTTCGTGCCCCGGTCTGGGAGGATCCCATATGCCGCGGAGCGGCTGGGCCCGTGAGCCATGGCCGCTGGGCCTGCGCATCCGGAGCCTGTGCTCCGCAACGGGAGAGGCCACAACAGTGAGAGGCCCGCAAAAAAAAAAAAAAAAAAAAAAAAAAAAGAAGCAACACGCTGGTCAGCGGGACACCATGGGATCCACAATGTCCCCTTGTCCAGAAAGGAGCACTAGGACCAGACGCTCAGTACCGCCGAGCGTGACATGAACGAAGCTGGGATGTGTCTACTTGTGTTTGTTAGTCTTTAGGAATGAGGGTGATTAGCAATCAATCACCTTTCATATCAGTTCCAAAAGAGAGAGGAAGCTACTCAGCCCATTGCTAGGTTAGAGCCTCTCTGACTTAGGTAAATATGTACCAGGTTATTTAAAATGCTGGTCTGAACATTCTCTGATCGTTAAGGGAAGAAGCATTTTGAAGGAAGAGTCAGAAGGTCATGAGATTTGGTTTGAAATGAGCCGAAAAGTTTAGTGTAAGAGATGGGAAAACTGGGACCCCGACTTCTTTCTCTCTCTCTCTCTCTCTTTTTTTTTTTTTGCTGTACGCGGGCCTCTCACTGTTGTGGCCTCTCCCGTTGCGGAGCACAGGCTCCGGACACGCAGGCTCAGCGGCCATGGCTCACGGGCCCAGCTGTTCCGTAGCATGTGGGATCCTCCCGGACTGGGGCATGAACCCATGTCCCCTGCATTGGCAGGTGGACTCTCAACCACTGCGCCACCAGGGAAGCCCAGGACCCCGACTTCTGATCAGTAACCAGGTGGTCACAGTCAAGAGCCCTTGTAATTTGGAGAAGAGGCTGTGAAAAGCGGCCCCTGCGAGTGTGAACTGGGCAGAAAGCAGGCAAGGTGGACAAGCTGGCACCTGCAGGAGAGCCTCTCCCGGGAGGTGGTTCCTGAATCCGAGGCTGGGGGCAGGGTACAGGTGTTGACAAGGCTGGACTGAAGGGCTGCAGGGTCTTCAGTGGTGGAGGAAGCTGGAGGGACATGACCTGACTTGACCATCCTCCGGGAGGAAACAAAATTCATCCAGCGCTTTCCGAGAAGGGGAAACCCTGTGTCTGGTAGAGGTGACCTTCTGGTCACTGGCAGGCTGAGCACCCACCTGGGGGTCAAGAGTAGTTTCTTAGGTTTTGTCCACTTTACACCAGTGATTCTCACCCTTGCTGCATGTTGGAATCACCCGGTGAGCTTTAAAAAAAAAATCCCTCAAAAATCCACATTTCCTGGGTCCTAGTGGGGCTCTGGTCACCAGAGCCTTTTTGATGATCCCTGGTGGTTTGAACCTGCAGGCAGGGCTGACGGTCACTGGTTTGGCTGGACTAGGTTATACCACGCATGTTTAGAGGGGGCGGGACCCCCGACGGCAGCTGGAACCATGGGACCGGAGAATTAGAAGCAAACGGAACAGATCGGAGGCCGCGCTGGGGCTCGTGTGTGACCCGGGAGGGGGAGGTGAGCGGGCGGGAAGGGAACCTTGGGGAACGCTGCCTTTCAGGGGCAGAGTGGGAAGCAGACGCAGACGGGGGGAAGGTGATGGAGGCAGCTGGTAAAAGGAGAAATCCATGATCTCAAATGCGGGGAGCAGACAGAGACAGGGGAGGGGATGCCCAGTGCTGAGAACAGTGATTAAGGAGGTCCCGGCCCACAGCATTGCCACCTGGGAACCTGCAGAAATGCCAGTTCTGGGGCCCCGAGGGGGTGGGGAGAGGGAGGGAGGGGGCTCTGCTTCAGCCAGCCCCCCGGGGTGTGCGTGAGGCTGGTGGCCTGGGGGACCCCGGGCAGCTCTGCGACGAGAAAGCCGTGGGGACCACATCCACCGGTTCTCAGCCTTGCCACCACTGACATTTGGGCAGGTGAGTCTGGGGTGGAACCAGTCCTGGGCACTGCGGGATGTAGAGCAGCAGCCCTGGTCTGCCCGCTGGATGCCAGAGACCCCATCCCCTGGCGTGGCAGCCAAAATGCTCCAGACTTCGCCAAGTGTCTCCTGGGGAACCAAACTGCCCCCCGTTGAGAAGGGCTGGCACAGAATAAAGAGCCAAAGGAGATACGATGAGGAGACAGAACAGAATCGACAAACTACAAACTGCTTGAAATTAATTCGGGAAAAACGCAGCTTTGCCCCATCAGACACCGGCTTGCGCGGACAGGGCACTTCCCCCTGACGACATCGTGGTATCTTGTGGACGTCAGGGGTGACAGGTCACTCGTGACTTTCCTTATGAATACACATCTGGGTCAGGCTGGAGCTTATGCCACAATTTACGACAATCTTCCTGGAGCCTCTGGGGATTCAATTAGCATCGCTCCTTCCGGGGAGCCCGGAACCGATAATCAGAGCGTAATCAGAGCCAGAATGCGTGGGGCCAGAAGCTCCTGATGACGAAATTAAAAATTCAGGAGAAAAAAAAAATTCAGGAGATTGATGGATGCAGTGGAGCGGGAGGGGAGACCGGGTGGAAGCACCCAGATGCTCGGGGAAGGACAGTGCTGGCCGTTCACCACGGAGCTCGGAGGACACTGGAGGCTGTTCAAATGTTCTAGGACTTTGTACCTCCCAAGGGTTTGTTACTTGCCGGGCTTTCTGCACCAAAGCCTGGCAGTCTTTGCGAGGTCTTGAGCCCTTGCCTGGGGCCAGGCATCCTGCACCCAGGCCGGCGTGGATGGCTGACAGGTGGCTTCGGGGGACAGAGGAAGAAGAGCTGGTGCCCATCCCTGGGCGCTCAGGTGTGCACACACCTTTGGTCGGGGGAACCTTCTGGGCACCTACGGTGGAGGTCCCAGGGACCCCATCATGGGAGCCCAAATATTCCCACGCTGCCATCAGGGGCCAGGGCCCTCCAGTGGCCGGGAACTTCGAGGGTCTGCCTGGGCATGCTCTCTCTTGCGGCTGGAGCAGCTGGCCTGGTTCAGTCGGGGGGCGGGCACACCCTGATGGCCGGATTGACACGTGTCCCTCGCAGGGGGATGCAGCGAGGGGTAGGGGTAACAGGGGTCCCGAGGGGCACCCCACTCCCAATCACGCTCCTGCTTCCAGCCTCGCAGGGCACGTGGGCTGGATTCTGCCTGGCCCTGCTGCAAATACAAAGTGTGGACCACCGGGGACCTCGCCAGCCGCTGTGCAGAGGGGCGGGCGTGGAGGGGAGAGGCTCTGCTTGGAGCCCCTCCCTCCGACCACATGCACCCGGGCTGTTTTACAGATGTTCACAGGTGCGTTTACTGCCCAAGCCTTTTCCTCTCTAGGTCTCTCCTGGTTTCGGTCCTCTGGCCCCCAGGCTTTCCACTCCCAAATGTCCGCCGTCTTGGGCAGAGTAGCCGGTGGACAGTGCTTGACAACTCCAGGACTTGCCCCAGGGGGTCAACGCCCAGCGCTGCCCAGGGAATCTGGTCGGGGAATCTCCTGCCCGGATGGACTGGGGGCAGCTCTGCTACCGCCACTCAGTGCCTCGGTTTCCCCATCTGTAAATGCCCCCTCAGAGGGCTCTGGTGGAGCCTCGGAAAGGTCACACTTAGAGCTGCTACTGTCTTGCAAAGTGACAAGTTCTGCAAAGGAACCAGCGGCCTCCTTCCCAGACCCTCCCATCTTTGGTTTAAATTCAGATTTTCCTGCAGCAGTAATTTAAAAAACAACCATGGAGACCCTGCCGTGCATGCAGAGAGCTGTCAGACACACCACGAGAAGGAGCTGACGTAGCCCACCAGCCGCTTACCGTTCCGAATTGGTAGGCATGGTGGGGTCGATGGAGACCATGGCGTCGTCCGTGGTCAGGAGGGAGATGGTCGTGTTCCTGGAAGACAGCAGAAGCCAGTGTCTTCACCCCGCTATTGTCCCCTGGGTGCACACTTGAATCTGGGCCTCCCATGAGGTAGGAGCCCGGGTAGCAGGCCTGTCCTGCCCAAGGGGCCATGAGGAGTCGGCCTCAGGACACTGGCCCTCAGCTTGTAAACCAAGTTACGGGCTGTGTGTGTACTTCTAAATCCTCAGCAGATGTGTAAGTAATTTAAAATGGGAATTGGAGAAAGTGTCATTGGTTGAGTTGGGAGATTAAATTGTGGTAAAGTAGAAATGAACATTTGTATCAGCCAGGGATGAATTCAGGGTTTGCCTTTCTACTTCATTTCCTGTGGGAGTCTATCTAAATGGGCAAAAAGCTCTCCTACCAGACAGTTTTAAGTGGATACATTGAATCTTCCTCCAACTTCTCATCTGTGGGGTCTTTCACGCGAGGTGTTGCCTTAACCACGTGACTTAACTCTCTGGTCTTCAGTCGTGTATCAAAATCTGTGCAATGGGGGTGACACCTGAAACCCAGGTTGTTCTGAAGAATAATATTTATTTATTTCTTAGCACATTGCTTAATAAAAGATGCCCCAAACTGTGGGCTATTCCTTGCTGCTACAAACCGCTACTTGCTGTAACTTCAGGTGTGTAATCTCATCCCTGACTCTCCTTTTACTCACCTGACTCTGAAAGGCTCCTACTGTCCTTGTCTCTCACCCTTCTTGACCTGGGTCATAACTTTAGTTAACTGCAGGCCAGAGCTGCTCCTCATCACTCTCTATAGTTGGGAAGTTAGGACAGAAAATCCACTTGCTGGAACAAAATGTTGATTTGGGGAAAAGAATTCTTCTGGAATTCTTATGGTTCTATAAGGTAGATTTCCAGTCTTTTCAACCTATTTCTGACATCAGTCTTTCCCTAAACCTTGATCTGTGATGAGCCCCTCTCTCCCCCTTGCTGGATCATTTGGGGCTGGGGGACCAAAGTCTAAACACTACCACTGTCCTTTACCCTTTCTCCCAAAGCAAAGGAATAAGTGAAAGAAACTCTTAAGACAGTAGTTTCTGCCTAATTCCGCCCAAAGGTTCCTTCTGTGTAGCACAGCGGTGGCTGAAAAAACCTCCAGGGACTCATCCACTGACTCGAAAGGTCCCGAGTGCAAGGTACAAGGTGAGCCCACGGGCCCTACCACACCTCTTGTCCCCTAGACTCGGCCACTTGTCCTCCCAGGTACCTGTCCCTCCAGGTGAATTTAAAGGCGTCCCTCTGGCGGGGGCAATTCCGGGTCACTCACCGAGGCAGGCCGGTGGCGATGCAGAACAGGTCCATAATGTCGCTGGAGTTGCAATACTTGCTGAAGACCACCTGCAAAACAGAAGCAGAAGGCCGTGAGGGACAGGCGGGAGCAGGGCAGCTGGTTTCCATGGTGACGTCAGATGCCAGAGCTTTCTCTCCGGTCCCGACCTGCAGGTTAATTTTACAAAGAAAAAACGAAATAACCGTGGGCACTGGAATGTTACACGCACGTCTCTTCACTGAGTCGATTTATACAGGTTGAGAAAAACGTCACTCTTTTGTTCGCTGAAAAGAGTTGTGAAAAACAACGCTATCACCCACGTAAGGACACCTGCACTGACATGCTGCCTCGTGCCCCTCACGGCGATGTCCGACGCACCATCGACAACCTCGGCTTAGTGATATCACACCGCAGGGGGTCTCCAACGACCTCCGGGGCCATATGCAAAATAAATTTAAGATCATTAGCTTAAAAACAAAAGATTGCCTTTTAGGATTTGGGGGCTGAGGTGCAGGACCAAATCCAAGAGGGAATCACCCTGAGAAAGGGTCCGATTGGAACCGTCGGTCTGCATAGTGAACAAATTTCACTGGAGGCAAGTTTACACACGGCCTGGGTGTCCAGTCCCTGCTGGACAGGAGAGAAACACATCACATCAGCATCTTTTGTCCGAGGGGCCCCGATTGTGAATCTGGCCTCCGGAACCCCTCCCTGGGAGAGGGGGCTTCATGTACAGAGAGGGGGGTTGCTCTCCAAGGCTGGACAGTGAACGGGACAGTCCACGCCAAGGCCCCCGTTTTCACCAAAATGGAGGTTTTCCTTCACCATCTTCCCTGGCTAATTGCTGTAAGGCCCCTCTTGCTCACCAGGAGTCTGTGGGCGTGGGGAGAGCCAAGCTGAGGAGAGTGGGTATTTTTCAGTGCCCAGAGCGCTATTTTTTCAGCCAGATCAGTTTGCATCTTTTTTTTACTGGAAACAGTAAAACAGAGTAAGCAGAGATTTCTCCCCGCAAACGTAGCTGTTCCCTGACTACCACGGCCTCCTGTGTGCTGCTGGCCTGACTACGCTGAGACTCAGCCAGCACCACTGCCCGGGCTGCCCGCTTGCCCGCCGAGGTGGTATTCGCACCCTTGGTGACAGGGCCTTTGTTCAGCACTGTCCACCCCACGGCCACCGGCCTGGCTCGGAGCTGGTCCTGCCTGGACCCCTGCAGCAGCCCCTGCACTGGCCCTGCTGGGTCTCAGCCCAGCACCCACCCTTGGTTTCTAGAACTCAAACCTGGTTGTACCGCTTTTCTGTGCAGACACCTCTGCTGCCCCGCACGCCCACCGGAGAAGGTCCACCTCCTCGCTGGGCACCTGAGGCTCTGGGGTGTGTCCCTCGAGGCTGTGCCCTCGCCAAGCTCCCGCCCCTGCCTCACTCCGGTCCATGGGTGCCCCTCCCTCGCCCTCTGCTCTGGGTTCCCCCTTCCCAGAGACCCTCCTCCGCTCTCCCTCCTCCCAGCCCTCGGGACTCAGGGGCAGTTTCTCCACACGGCCCCCCGACCCCACCGCCAGAGGAGTCTTGTGCCTTCGTCCCCTGGCGTTTTCACAACAGTGCGTCCCAGCGCCCCCAGCACAGGCCTTAGCTCACGCCTCGACCTTTGCAGCTGTGCCCAAGACAGGTGAGGTGCGGGGTCCTGGCCGTTTGCCCACTGACACGGGACCATTTCTGACTTTCCCACTCAAGCCTTTGTGAAGTTCGTGTCTACCTGGTGCAGGCTGACTGCGTGGGTTTATTCCAGACCCCAGTAAAAGGCGAGGGTGGGCCGAGGCAGAGGACAAGACAGCTCTGTCTGTGAACATTCGATCTGCCCGGAGATCCCGGCACAGGGCGAGGTGGCTGGCAGGTCACGACCAGATGCTGGTCAGGAGATGAGCGTGACCCCAGCAAGTCAGTGCTGACAAGGCCCTCCCCAGGGAGGGAGATGGGAAGAAAGACCAGGAGCTTGGAATATCCTGGGGGCCTTGACAAGAGGTGAGTTTGCCCAACTTTATAAGCACTGCAGATGAAATCTGGAGGAGCGAGTCTTTTGTGATGGATTCCTAGCCTCGGGATAGCAAATAATAGAAGCTTTAAGAAGTCCAGTTATGAAGCAGCAAAACAAACCCAGAAGGGCCCACAGGGCACCCTGACATTCTCGCTGCCCCTTTGTAAGCAATCCAGCCCAACCTAGTGAGGGAGGCTGGCCTTCTTCTGGGTCCAGAAGAGTCTTTGAGATTATTTTTGACTGGGGGGGTGGTGGTGGTGGAAGGAAATCAGAAATAAGCAGAAAAGATTGCATCGGGTGTCTCCCATTACAATGGAAAACCATGCCGTGTCCATCTGTAAATCCATTTCAACATTTCCTCTACTGTATAGAAATGCAGGGTTCTCTGCCTGCACTTCTGAACTGGTTGTAACATCTTGCTGTTTCCCTTGTTCAGCAAACAAGTTAGTTTGACGCGTGGCCATTTCACATCTGTGCGAGAGTCAGGCTTCTGCCTTATTTAGTTAGTTAGTCAATGAGCCTTTAGCAGGGCCAACGCAGGTGAGAGGCTGGGGTGAAGCATCCCGTGAACCCTAACATCGGAAGTGCTTGGACAGCCTAGTTCTCGGCCGGGTGTCAGGAGAAGCTCCCGGCCTAGATGGGTTGTTCCTGGTGTGGGAAACCAGCCCCTGTAGCACAAAGGCTTGGCTGGCCTGGGAAGAAGCCCTCCCCAGCCCCCGTCACCAGGCAGCCTGGTCAGGAGGGCACAAGGCTTTCTGTTCCCAGGCTGAATCATTCTGCAAATCCTTTATCCTCTATCCAGAAATAAACAGCGGGGGAAAAAAGCGCTGGTGACATGAAATTTAAACGTGAAAAGTGGAGGCAGCATGATTAACAGAGAAATAAGGGTCTTATGCTGCCCCGGGGCTGTGGCTCATCGGTAAGCACGGCAGGTCACCCCAGACCCTTTCATGTGGCTTGGTCAGCAGCACCGCGATGTTAAGGACAAGAGAAAACAAGGCGAGCCCAGAGGCCTCCCTTCTGCTGGATGCTGGTGCTCCCTCACATCCAGCTGGGACCTGTGAATGCCAGAGGGCACTTCGGCATCTGGAACCTTCCTGCTGCCTGCAGAGCTGGGTAACAGATACTCACGGAAACCAGCCACCCGCCAAGCTGTGTTCTGAGGGGTCCCCAGAGGAAGCAGCACACAGAGCTGGACGAAGCTCCCCTGGGCCCAGCCCGTGAGGGGTCAGGGGGTCAGGGGGTCAGGATCACAGTCCAGGCTTCCCTCTGTCCAGCAGACACACGTGACCCAAACAGCTCGCGGGCTCTGCGTGGCGTGAAATATCTGTATTCACCCCCCACCCACCCAGCGACGGTGTCCTGGCAAGAGCAGGGGGTCCTGCGCTCCCCGTCGGTTATTCTTCTATCCATCGGTTCCCTCCCAGTGCCTTGCCCACCCCTCCGCGTCATGGGCAAGACCGCCACCACCCCATAGCCTCAGTTTGCCTTTCTGCGAATGGGGTCCATCACGCCAGCTGCACCTGCCTCTCAGGGCTGAGTGGGCAACACGTGGGGGAACATGCTTGAACAGAGCCCTCAGGACACTGCCGCCCTGACACAAGATTCAGCTGCGCACCAGATCTGCTGCTGTGAATCTCCCGGTCCCCACTGGCTCTAAAATCCTGACCATGGATGGAAGTCTCTGGGGCTCTTCAAGTTGCCAACTGCACCCAAAGTGACTTGTGACCCTCCTTTGTCTGGCACCCAATTTTATTTCAGTAGGACCTCAAATGTACGACTGCAGGATTTCCAGAGCGTGAAGAAAGGACATGTAACCCAGCTCCTCCGTTTCCACTGTTTCTTGGTAGGCGGGGGACCCTTGGCTCCAGAAAGGCAGGGATGGAGCCCGGGGTGGGAGCTCCAGGCCACGGGCTCTCGGCAGGATGGTGCTGGGGCTTTGTGGGGAGCGACCAACAGTCAGTGCAGACAAGGAAGAGACGTGAGTGTCCCGGGGCACACACGGGTTGACCGGGTTTTCTGGCTCAGTGCATGGTTGGGACTGGCCTTGAGCCATCCCAGTCGGGCAGCCCAGGAAATGGGCCCAGCGCTCTGGTCAGGGCTGTGCCCTCCCAGGCGGGTTGCTGGGTGGGGACCTTTCTGAAGACATCCTGCAGGCCTGTCCTTACAGGTGGGGACTTGGGAGCGAGACCCAGGGGACTGCCGTGGCCCAGCCACAGCCCTCAATGCACAGGGCGCCTCCCTAGAGCCCTGGCCAGGCAGCCCTGGCCCCTGGGGACCCTGCCCCTGCCCGCAGCCTGACCTACAACTGTCGGGCCAGCACACAGTCTCCTTTCCTCGGGAGAACTTCACTAAGCGATCCGGAGCTGGTGGCAATTGGGGTGAATCACAGGGTCACGGGGAGTCTGACCTGGGCTGACCACATCAGGCCACCCACGAGACCACTAAGGAGGCGCAGCCCCCAGAGAAGGCGGGTAGGGAGGCCGGATCACAGCGGGCAGAGGGGAGCAGCAGAGGGCAGGAGAGCCCAGTGTCTTGAGTTGCCAGATACGCACGGTTCTGTTTCTTGGTATCAAAAGCACCTGCATCAACATACTTAGAACCCAGGGCTGGTAACCGTGGAGCAGATGGTCAGAGCACTGCCAGCTCGCGTCCAGGCTTAAAGAGACAGGACGGCACTTTCTAAAGGCCTGGGGGTGACTTGTCCATTCTGAGTCCAGAGGCCTCTTCCCGGGACGGGATTCTATTGTGTTTTCCTCTCTCCCCCTGGACTCCCCATTCAGAGGCTCATGGAGGGGAGAATGCAGGAAGCAGCCGCTGAGTTCCCGTGTTCCAGCCACACGCTGCTGTTTGCCTGTCGAAAAGCAGGAGGACAGATGGTCTCCGGGCCGCCAGGCAGCTCAGATAGACGATCACCGAGTTTCCCATTATGAGGTTAGGAGGATGGAGATTCGATCATCGCCCAGCCGGGGCTCCTGGAGGGCACTCTCTGGTCTTCTGCAAACCAACCCAGCATGAAAGGGTTTCCACGTTCCTCGGGAGAGATTCCAACCAGGACCTTCCACTGGGAAACGCAGCTTCGTGTTTCAGCATGAGGACAGCGTGCAGGGAGCGGCTGAGATGTTCTGGATTGGAAACCAATCCCGATGGGCTGTACACTGGACGGGAGACGGGACACAGGCAATCCAGCAACGACGGGGGCGGGACTGGGGCCCCAGGCTTCAACGAGACCCACAGAAGCCCTGAGATGTTCATCCACGGATGGGGGCAGCCCCGCCTCTGCTGGACCTTTCCCGGGAGGGTCTTCCACCTCTTGTGAGGGCCCTGCATCCGGCTTCCCCACCTTCGGCCCTAGAAGCTTCCAGGGTTCCTTCCAGTCTGCCTCTCCTTTCAGGCTGTGCTCTGGCTCACCTGCTGTGTTTTTGCGAATCTAAAAGGTGCAGAATTAAGCCCGATGTGTCCCATTCTCCAGTTTGGAGGGGCTGGTTCAGCAAGATACCTCTGGTGACCAGTCCGTCAGTTCAGCAGCGGACTCCGCCACGGGGAGGCTGCCCGGACCGTGACACACACGGTTTCACCGGCTCAGGCTCTGTTTCCCTTGCTCCCGGCTCCACTCCCAGCCCCCGTCCATGTGTCCGCAACTGTGGCACGTGGCTGACCAGCACCTGCTTCCATGTCTGCCCCACGATGGTCGTGGCTGCCATGCTGGTGGGTTTTCAGACCTGGAGGCTGAGTCCCGCTCTATCCGTGGGCCCAGAGCCTGGGGCTGCTGGCCCGGGTGGGTGCCCAGGTGGCGCAAAGATGCTGTATTCCATCTTCGCCAGATATTAGCTCTGATTTTTGCAGCATGCATTTGAGGATTATGACCCCTGACGCACTTAAAATCCACGTATGGATTCATGCAGGTGAAGCTTCTTAAAAGAAAGTTTCAAAAAAGTGCTGGTGTTGATGTCCATCACCCGCTGTCCTCTGCCTTCCTGCCTCCCCGCTTTAAGGCGGTGGATGGAGGAGAAGTCGTGGGGGGCTGGCTGCTGGTGCCGGGCGTCCGCGGTCCAGGCACAGGATGAGCCTGGCTGCTGGAAGGCGGTGGAGGTTGGGGAGGGCCACCCTGGGGGCGGTGCTCAGGCACGAGAAAGATTTCGAGTAGAGCATCCTTTCATTTGGGCTCCACAGGTGAAAGCGACTTGTCACTGTCCCTGCCCCATTTACGCTGGTCATTTAGGCATTTGTTCAGCGCAAATGTTGTCGGCAGTGGCTGCCGAGCACACAATTTCCTCTGCTGAGTAATGGGGAGCCCGCCCCGGAGGGGCAGTGATAACAGAGCAGAGATAACCAGAAAGCAGAGAGACAGCACCGCCCCCCCGTCCCCAGACCCCGCACCTCTAAGCACCCTCGGGGGCTGGGATGAGCACCCTTTGTGCCTGCGCTCGGAGAGGGGAACCTGACTTTGGTTTCCTATTTCTATCTGAGGCACTTCCTTGCAGCTGCTGAGAACATTTCTTGCTGGGTTTGTCAAATTTTGGTTTGGACTGGCATGGAGTCAGTGACCACTGGAAGCTGTGGGTTTCTCACTCAGACATCTGTGGCTGTATATTGCGAAATGCTTCCAGTCCTGGACAAATAAGATAACCAAACGGCAATTTAGGTTTGGGTTGAGAAAGACAAAACCCACCACTATCACAAAAGAGAAGTTCAGTTTGTGGATGCTGGAAGGGGACCAGGGACCAGGCAGGGAGGGGGACGGTCAGAGGCCTCCTGAGACTGTAGTGTGTCCCCGGGAACTTTCTCGGCCAGGCCGGCTACAATCTTCTTCACCAGGGAGACAGCTCACGGAGCTCGTAAACCAGGATGGTATTAGTTCCCTTTCAAAATCATTAAAAGCTATCCATGTCAGGGAAGTTGTGCTTTTGGGGTTGGCTGCTGTAAAACATGCAATTACGTTCGTCTTGCTGTTACGCTCACACCGCACGTGAAATTTTTTATTCGACTGCATTAGCAACAATTTTCACAGAGCGTCTTTGAACTTGGAGTAATGAATCTCGAGCAAAATTTTCCTCGTTGTAATTCTTCTGCAGTTTTTCCCCGAAGTGATTTTAAACGGCTACAGCTGAAGCTGAGAGCCGGGGTGCGTAGACACCAGGACGCCGAGGTCCTGAAGCGGGCACGGAAGAAAGGCACTTCTCCTTTCCCAGCAAGTGGTCCTTCCTGAGGGCACGTGGCGAGCTCTGTTCCTCCACGCGGCACCCGGCTCCGGTTCCTTCCTCTGTTAATGAGAACTCGACGCCTCTTCCAGCGACGTGCACTCTGGCCCCTCCTCGCTCCATCCATGTCGGCTATTGATCTCAGCCCCCCGGCATCTTAAATCTCAGCACTGACACTTCATCATACTCATATTTACTTGATGATGATGAATTTTATGCGTCACACGGCATCAGAAATCTCCACCCAACCAAACTAGGGTACTGACTTCTAAAAATAGCCACATTGGCCTCCAAGAAATGGAAGGCAAACCACCACATTGGGAGGAACGAAAAAGTGATGGAGAGCCCGAATCTGGAAGCAACCCAGGTGCCCTTTAACAGGTGAATGTTAAACAAACTCTGGTCTGTCCACACTGTGGGTGAATTACTGATCTACACAACTGAGATGGATTCCAAGGGATTTATGCTGCGTGAATACAAGCCAACCCCAAGAGGTTACATGCTGTATGATTCCACTTATACGACATTCCTGAAATGACAAAATTATAGAGATGGAGAACAGTGTTACATACTGTATGATTCCACTTACATGACATTCCTGAAATGACAAAATTATAGCGATGGAGAACAGTGTCAGCGATGGGGGTGGGGGGTAGGAGGGTGGGGCTCCGGGGGGAGGATGGAGGTGGGCGTGGTCACAAAAGGGCCGGGACTGTCCTCTACCGTGACTGTGGTGGTGGATAAGAGACCCTACATATGTGATTGAATTGTACAGAACTCAACATGCACACTCAGATGAGCACAACAAAATGGGGAAAGTCTGCATAAGGCAGGGGACTGTCTCACGGTTACATCCTGGCAGTGACCCTGTACCGTGATTTTGCAAGATGTTACACTGGGGGAAACGGGGTGAAGGGTACACAGATCATTCTGCAGTATTGCTCACAACTGCACGCTAATCTCCCATTGTCCCCAAGAGCTTATCTGAATCAAGTGAAGGCACCAACTCTGGCTGGCAGTGGGGAGAGGGATGCCCTTCCAGGAACGTGTGTCCAGACAGCGCTGCTGGGAAACAGTGTGGCCATATGTGTGCCCTTTGACCTGGAATCCCATTTCCAGGAACTGCTCTTAAGAAAATAACAGCAAACGGGGCTTCCCTGGTGGCGCAGTGGTTGAGAATCTGCCTGCCAATGCAGGGCACACGGGTTCGAGCCCTGGTCTGGGAAGATCTCACATGCCGCGGAGCAACTGGGCCCGTGAGCCACAACTACTGAGCCTGCGCGTCTGGAGCCTGTGCTCCGCAACGGGAGAGGCCGCGACAGTGAGAGGCCCGCGCACCGCGATGAAGAGTGGCCCCCGCTTGCTGCAACAAGAGAAAGCCCTCGCGCAGAAACGAAGACCCAACACAGCCAAAAATAAATAAATAAATTTAAAAAAAGAGACAATAACAGCAAACGTAATAAAGAGAGCATTTATTAAGTGCCAGGCAGTGTTCTAGTCACCTCCCAGGCTTAGGCCCAAACCACTCCCCTGCATGGCCCCTTTGCAAGCAAAGAGCTAGTGGGGTTGTTCCTCGTGCGTTAGTTATTGCAGAGAAATGGAATTAAGATGAATATCTCAGAGCAATGAAATGATTACATCTTAGTAAGTCTCAACGATGGAACACTATATAGGCATTAAAATCATGTTTTTGAATACCGCTAATGTAATGCTGAGTGACAATGATCAAAATACAAAATTATGTAAAAGAAAGCGATTCTCTCTCCCTCTGTCTCTCTGAAAAGAAAACACCAGCAAGGAGAGGTCCTGAAATGTTCGTACTGTCTGGTGGAATAATGGGTTCTTTTCTTTTCTTTTTTATGCTGCTCTGTATTTTTCAAATATTCTACGATGAATACGCAGGGCTTTTATAACCAAGAGAAAGGTTATCTAGATCTAGAAGCTGAGGTTAATAACTGATAAGAGAACTGGCTTGTGGATATCTCTTCCTAACAGCGGGCTGCGCTGCATTTACATAAGATTCTTAGTAGAGGAAAAAAAGGTCTTTACCATTTTTATTTGGAACGAATACTCTTTGGCTTTAAGCCAAGCGGATGAGAAAATTAAATGACAAGTTAACCAGAGGACAAAAATCAGAATTTAAATAGCATTTGGCTAGGAGGAGAGGGAGCTGGTGCGGAGCCGGAGGCACCGGGAGAAAATCAGAGGCGACGGAGAGGCAGGGACCCTGCGGATGGGAAGCGAAGGGCAAGCTGGGTGCCTCCCGGGACAGACAAGAAAGCAGGTCCCACGGTTCTGTGCCAGCGGCAGGGACACAGCTGACTCGGGGCTGGAGGGATTGGCCGTGGCCCCCGGGGGACCCGAGTCCGTGCAGACAGAAGGGGCCACAGAGAAGCCGCATCCCCCATCCTCCTCCCCCCTCCCGCCGCCCCACCCACCTGAGACTCATGGCCCATGCGCTGGAACTTCCCGTTAAAGGATTTCTACGGCTTCAGACCCTAACCTGCTGTGCCTCACATCATGCATCTTCCAGACTCACCCCAGTGAGGTTTTCAGTGATCAGGATGCGTGTGGGGTCCTCCTAGGGGGCTGCAGTGAGCCTGGGCAGAAACCCCAAGGGGTCCAGACCAGCAGGTGGGGTGAGACCGGCCTGGGCGGGGGAGCCACGCCCCAGACATGGGAAGGGGGCATCTGGTTGACCAGCACTGCCCTGAGGCAGGAGCAGGGGCAGGTGGTGGAGGCCTGCCAGCACTGGGCTCAGCTTTCCTCACGTAAAGGCTCCTTTAGACACTAATTATAAAGCGAGTACTCAGCTGTAATAACATAAATATCAACGCAGCTGAGGAGGGACATGTCATCTTTGGGGTCGGTACCCACGAGGCTGCCCCCGACTGCTGTCCTGAGACCTGAGTGTCTTGTACATGCCTCCTGGCCGGCGAGTGGCAGGGCCGCACTGCCCGGGCCTTCGGGCCTCTCCACGGCCTCAGGACCGTGCAGGTCAGGGCCCTCCTCAGGCAGCGTTCTGGGGGCCAGTACAACGAGCTGAGGGTAACTGATGCTGAGGCCAATGCCAGCCTGCGGCTGCCATTCTGAACCCTAATTCCAAACACGGTGCTCACACAGGGACCCGCTCTGTTCCCAGTAATTCTCTGGTGGGTGCCGTAGATTTGAACTTACAGAATAAATGGGTACTAATACATGGCACTTAACTGCTTATCCAAGCTTTATATAGTAGGACTGTATGTAAAACTTTTTGAGAAAGAAAACAGTTCAGTTGCTAAAGTTATGCAATCGCTGCACTAGTTATTTGGCCATCCAGGCAGAAGGGGTGCCTGGCTGCGAGGCCAGTCAGTGAGTGACTGCCCTTAGCGGGCTACGGCTGACGGGTGGGCGCTGGGTTGGCTGGAGCCCACGCGTCTCCCGCTGTCTCACATCCCAGGATCGCCCTCGGCTGGGGCCAGAGTCGCACACTGCTCCAGGCACGTGCAGGGCAGAGGGGTGGGAAGGGAGGGGTCAGGGACGTGAGTTCACTTCCAGTCCCTCCTCCTACCAGCTTGACCCAGGGCAAATTTCTTCACCTTTTTGAGACTCTGATTCTTCATCTGCAGAGTGAGGATTATCATACCCCAGAGAAGGTTTCATCATGACATCCAGAGGGCCTGGTACATAGTCAGTGCTCAGTTAAGCGGCAGTTGTGATGACAGGGAGGGCCCCTTGAAACTTATGGATGTCTTCCCTAGAGACACAGAGGCTCCTCCTTGACCCCTCCAAGGCCATTTCACAAGCAAGAGGCGCTGAGGACGCACAGCCTTAACTTCAACATGTTGGCGTCCCTGGGTGGTTCATACATCGGGACATGAGGATACCTTAACCTGGGAAGGTCACCACAAAGCAGGCTCTGACGCGCTAACTGACCTCCCTGTGTTACCAACCACACCCAACCACGACCAAACCGCAGTGAAGACCAGGATGGTGTCAATAGCAATGTGTGTGAGTCAACAGGATCACCACATGGGATTTAAAAGACGCTGACGGGTTAAATGATCAATTCGACCTCACTGTGGTGAGTGTCAGTTTTCTTCTGGTAAACACGGAGCACAGTCTTTGCAAGGCGAGGTCCTTGTGGGCAGGACCCTGCTCAGCTCCTCTGTATTCCGTCTGGGAGCACAGGGCCTGTGCATCTGATCACGGGACACCGGTGCCCAAGTAGCCTCCTGTGTGAACAGGCTGAGGCTGAATTTTGCATCTGCTGGTTTTAGGTTATACCACTAAGGATGCCAATTCCACCACCACCTCCACCATCACCATCACCATCTGTCACCACCACCATCACCTCTACGATCACCATCACCACCACCACCAACTAGTGAGGTTGAACTCATGCTTGGTCCAGAACCTGAGCCAAGCATCTTACACCCTATGACCCTGGGTCCTTGGAAGGACCTCATAAGCTTGGGGTATCCTCCTCCTCCTCACAGAGGGGGACTCTGAGTCACAGAGAGAGAACCTGGCCTGGCCGGGTCCCTGTGGTCCTGGATACAAACTCGACCCGCCTGGCTCCAAGCCCAGAGACGCGTGCAGTGCCTGAAATCAGCCTTCTGAGTGGTGGCCCACGTGGGAACGAGAGGTGGTCTCTTGGCCTCTCGGCCACTATCACTCTCCTGTAACACTGTATGCATCCTCTGTTTGCCTTGTTCTCAAATGACTGATATTTCTGATTGCATACTGGAATGAATATTGATTTGGATCCCACACTCGGAAGAAAATAAACCAATCCAAATTCTTTTGCCTTTGTCTATCAGACCATGATTCATTTTTTAATAGCTTTTATAAACTGTGAAGCTTGTATAGGGCTTTGTCTACCCTCAAAGAGTATTTCAGTCTGGCCCCTGGTTCTTGTGCTCCAGGTCCACGAGAGAGATTGGAAGATGCTGGCCTTGAGGACTCGAGGGATGAGGCCGCAAGCCAAGGTATGCTGGCAGCCGCAGGAGGCCCAACAGGCAGGGACGGATTCTCCCCCAGGGCCTCTGCCAACACCTTGATTCCCACCCCCGTCATACTGATTTAGAACTTTTGGCCTCTGGACCAGTGAAAGAATACATTTCTGTTGTTTTCAGTCACGCTGTTCATGGCGATTTGTTACAGCAGTCCCAGGGAGCTAACAAACCCTCGGCCTCCATTCTGAGAAGGCTGGAATCTTTTATTGCAGGTGATGGGAGTCCTTGAAGCTGCATGAGGCATGGAGTGTCTGTAGGATTGGGACCAAACTGCAGGACGGGGCCAGGGAAGCACGGATTAGAGGGCGGAGACACTGGAAGCTCGGGAGCGGGTCAAAGGCTGTGATTCAGCCCCTAAGAGCTGCTGTGGGCCTGGGGGACGGTGAGGCGGGGAGGCTGGAAGGAAACAGCCCGGGAACTGTCCAGTCGCGGGCACTGTCCTGGATGTGTGCATGTTCCCTAGCAGGATGCGGCCAACCGGACTCTGTAAACCCCCACTTGCTCAGACTCTGGGCTGCCCTGAGGCTCAGTGGGATTTCAGGGCCCACTTTCCCGCTCAGGTCTGCAGCAGCCTCTACCCTGAATCCATCTGTCATGGCTGGTCCACTCACCGCTCTTGTCATCTTTCGGGGTTGCTTTGTTTCTGTTTTTTCTCGCTTCTAGTGTCTGAGGCCAAGCTTCATTGTTATAAATAATGGACCCCAGGGGACTGAAAATGCACAAAGCCAGGAGCCGGAAGAACAAGAAATGTGCTGAGGCGGAGTTCGACTCGGAGGGCTGCTTGACGCTAGGACGTGGCTGAGGGCGTCTGTCTGCTTCCCATTTGCTTTACTTCTTGAGATCTAACCCCAGTAAGAGGCGGCTCGTGGTCCACGAGCCTTGCACTTCCCCTCGATGGGCCCTCATCCTGCTACCCTGCCTGCGTCTCCCAGGCCTGTATCAGCTCTGCTGCATCAGGACTCCGAGTGTGGTCCCGGGAGACCCATCCTGGGCTCAGGGCTCCTGGGTGCCCCGGCTGGGAGGGGGCAGGTGGAGAGGACCTGGCGCCGAAGCCCCTCGGGGACCACCCATGGGGAGCCTTCCCCCAACATGCAGTCCCTCTGGCCCTGTTTCAAGGCAAAATGTGAGTGTGGCGGGGATCGGGGAAAGGCGAAAAGACAAGATGTAGAAGAAACTGCAGGAAAGCGAGACCTGTGACCAGGAGGCGGGAAGGGCCCCTCTCTCCAGCTCAGGCCAGAGAGCTCGGCTGTCCTGCAAAGCAAGCGTCCACGTCCCACTGTCATTGCCAGTGGGAATGAACCGGGAATCCGAGGGTTTTAGGGAAGCTGCGCCTTTCAGCCCTTTCCAGAGAACGATCAAGGCTTTCGGGGGAGGGCTGTATTTGGAGAAAGTCTTTAAAGAGGTAATGAAGTTAAAATGAGGCAATTGTATGAGTTTTCTGGGGCTACCGGAACAAAGTGCCACAAACGGGCAGCTTGAAACCACAGAAGTTTGTGCAGGCCGGGAGTCTGCAGTCAAGGTGAGGGTGGGCTTGGGTCCTTCTGGACGCTCTCAGGGAGCGTCCGTCCTCGTCTCTCTCAAGCTCTGGTGGCGGCCAGCAACCCCTGGGGCTCCCTGGCTTGTGGACACACGACCCCGGTCTCCACCTCCACCTTCTGTTCTCTGTATGTGCACATTCACTTCCCTCTTCTTAAAGGACACAGTCATGTGGGATAAAGGCCCCTCCTCGACCAGCATGACCTCGTCTCACCTTGGTTACATCTGCAAAGACCCTGTTTCCAAGCACAGTCCCATTCACAGGTACTGGGGGTTAGGACGTGGGCATATCTTTTGGGGGGGGGACACAATTCACCCCAAACAGTGGGGACCCACGGGAACAAAGACAGGACGAGGTGACAACGCAGGCAGGCGGGAACCTGCCAGAGGCACCTGGGGCCGTCACGCGGGCGCCCTGGCGAACAGTGGCGTGTGCACTGAGATGGGAACTCGGGGAGAAAGTCCAGGGAGCTGAGCTGGCCGTGGGGCGTGGGGGAGCCGAGAGGCTTCCATCTGCAGTGGGGGTGGCCTTCCTACCTCCCTCCATCACCTCCTGTATTTCCTTCTCTTTTTCTTTCTTTTTTTTTTTTTTGCGGTACGTGGGCCTCTCACTGTTGTGGCCTCTCCCGTCACAGAGCACAGGCTCCGGACACGCAGGCTCAGCGGCCATGGCTCACGGGCCCAGCCGCTCCACGGCATGTGGGATCTTCCCGGACCGGGGCACGAACCCGTGTCCCCTGCATCGGCAGGCGGACTCCCAACCACTGCGCCACCAGGGAAGCCCTTCCTTTTCTTTTTATTGCTTGAAATTTCATTAGAAAAATTGAGCACAGTTTTTCTGCCAGAAAAGAAATGTCTCTGGGCATGGGTGATGCCGGGGGCCCCGAGCGGGTCCAAGCCCCACCGTCCTGCATCTTATCCAGGCGGAGGCCAGCGTCCACCACTGGGAGAAAACCCCCCCGGGCATCCTCTACGGCTACTACAAGCGCCTCCAAAGATTGGGGTTTCTGCTCAGTGAGGCTGCACTTTCGGGGGTGCTCGTCCCTGATGTAACGTCAACCGGGCACAATGTCTCCTGGGCCACGCCGAGACGCCCACTGTCCCACATCGCGCGGCACCCGTGCCACCCAGCATGTGGAGGCCGTGTCACCCGTGCAGCCTCTGCACCGAACCAAACAATCCCTCTGGGGCTCCCTAGTTTTACTTTGATGCATGGGGCTCACAGCGGTTGGCTTAAAGCCACGAAACCCTGGCTTCTTCTTCCAGAAGCCAAGCCTGGCACGTCCAAGGTGGGGGTGGGAGCTGGAGGCTTCGAGGGGCCCCTGTGGTGTCTGGACCCAACCTGCGTCCGCTGGGAGCTGCCTGAGCTGTCCCTCTGGAGCGTGTGGGGAGGGGTCACCACAGGGCCGCAGACCGAGTCAGAAACCCCAGACGTAGAGGGGGCCCCGCTGCTCCAGCACCAGTGCCCAGAGTCCCCCATCCCTGGAGAGGCCCTGGGCTTCAGGGAAAGGCCTGGGAGGGGAGATGCCGTGCACAGGACGAGTCGGAAAAAATAGGGTGCAGGGCTTGGCATTCTGTCATGTTCCGGGGGGGGAAATATGGGGTGCAGGGCGAGGGGAGCAGGTGGAACGGGGTCTGGACGTGTCCATGGCTCAGAATATCAGCCACGTCCGCCGGTGCACGCAGCCCGCACCCTCCAGGCTCACTCACGGGAGCCCTGAGAATCGGGCCCTGACGATCAGGCTTAACATCTTAGGTGCCCAGGACAGGCCAGCGAGTCTGACTCTGAGAAGGGCCGCCCTCACCCTCTGCCCACCCACCTCAGCACCCTCGGGCATCACCCAGGCATCACCTGCACGGGAGTGTCCTCTCCGTCCCTGAGGCTGGGACCCATCTCATCCACCTTTTCTGCCTGGTGCCAGCAGCACTGCTTCAAGAAATACTCCCGGAGAAAACTCACTGCTCCCACATGTGCCCCTTTATAACTCTCTGCCACAGGGAGTGCCTCTCCGACCCTCACCCCTTGGAATATTCTGGGCCGTCTTTGCCAGGAAGCCACAGGTGCCATCTCTCATCTCTGCTCTTTGGGGCTCAGCCTTCAAAACACCCCCTGCAAAATGGGTCTCAAATACATGCGGGACCACCGCTGCACATCCCGTCGGCTCCAGGGGGGCGTCTTAAGCCACCTCTGAGTCACGTGTTCCACTGCTTCTTGTGTTTGCTCTTTTTCTGTTATTAATAGTGATGGTAAGGCATCTGAGGCTTACGTAAGAAGCTTCATTGAGAGATCTCAGAGTATGTGTGACCATGAATTTAGAGCCTTTGAGCACTGCCCACATCTTGACTTTTCCCCCGTGAAGCTTATATAACACAACTCTGAGTGCAAACATTTTGGGGGCTGCTCCCCGAAGCGCTCTGGAACCGGTGCGCATGGCAGACGGGCTCCAGACGAGCCGCCAGCCACGCCCGGCTGCTTCTGCCGGCAGTCAGCCTTTACGTAACAAGGAACGATGCTCTGGGTTAGCTGTTCTTGCAAATGGGAATTGCGGGTGGAGAGCTTATTGAAGATCTCTAGATGATGATGTCAAATGCACTGCCCCTTTTTCTGTTATTTGTAAGGCTATAAATGTAAAAACAAAAAAATCCCCAAGGCAGAAGCTGCGGGGATAAAGCCAGCCTGAATCACTGGGTCTGCTAACCGTTCTGCCTACAGAATGAATCAATGCACCTTGCAGCTGGCCTCGGGGATGCCTGACCCCACCTGGACAGCACCCTGGTTCCCGGAGCCTGCAGCTGGGCGGTGGTGACTGCAGGGTGGTGGCCGCTTTTCCTTGCGGCCGTGTTCCCTCTCGGCTAAACCGAGGAGGGTCTGCCTGTGACAGATCGCCCAGGGCCGAGCAGCTCTCCCAGGCTGCACATGGGGGCTGGGGGAGCACAGCCAGCATCCAAGGGACAGCGACAGCAGAGTGCTCCTGGGGCCGCAGGGGACAGCGACCAGCCGAGCACTCTCCAAACACCGCTCCTTTCCACAGCAAGGCTGATTTCGCCTGTAAAATTATTGTTAAGTGCTTGTGGGTACCGCTACCATCCCCTCCAGCAAAACAAACGAACCAGAAGCCTGGAAACCCTAATGCAGCTGCAGAGCATGCGGGCATGCAGGCTGCCCCACGTCACCATCGGGACTGGTGGTCCTAGAGCATCCAAGCCGAGAGCCTGCACTGGGCGGTCACGTCCCCCCTCCCCTGCCCTCCCTCCTCACCGCTGTCCTGATGGAGCGCCACCTCCGAAACAGTCGGAGGAGAAATGAAAGGCATTGGCGGTCTTTTCTTTGCTGGGAAGAATGGGGGAAGGAGGGAGGTTTGGGGGCCGACCTGGGGAACACAGTCACCGGGTATCACAGAGCTGGATACACCCGAGGGGCTGGGCTGGCCCCCTCATTCCACAGAGCACTCCTGGACACACGGCCCTGTGCCTGGAACGACGGCAGGACACACGGGGCCACACGTCTCAGGAAGGTTCCCCCAGCCAGACACGGGGATCCGGCGGCTTGAATCCATGACATGCGTAAATAATAAACAACAAGTAAAAATAACACGACCTTCCTAAGCATACACCACATGCCACCCCGCTTCAGCACACATGCTTGAATTTAATCACAGCGGCCCTGTGAAGTGGACGCTGGCTTCCCCCCACGTCACAGACGGAGACACCGAGGCATGTAACTTGCCCACACGCTCGCGGGTGCAAACGCAGACAAACCCGCCCCAGAATCGGTGCTCTCGACTGTGATGTCACGTTGCTGGTAAACAGACTGAGTGTCGTTGAATCTGAAAAGCATCTGTCTCCCCTGAACAGTGGACTCCCGTCCCCGCCTGTAACATTTCACTTCATCGACCACACCGCACACAACCGCCCTAGTTGAGCACGACCAGGACCAGGAAATGCGGGAGGGCTTTGGGAACACACCTAAGTTTTCCAGAAGACACAATAATTCACTATTGCGACAGACCTACGCTTTGCAAACTGAGGTGATAAGAGTGGAAATGATTCAGGTTTAAAAGAGCAGGCAAATTCGTTGACGAATACATGGAATGTGGTCCAACCACACAATGCAATCTTATTCAGCCTTAAAGAGGAAGGACATTCCGACACCTGCTACAACAGGGATGAACCTTGAGGACATTAGGTTCAGTGGAATAAGCCAGTCGCAAAAAGACAAATCCTGTATGATCCCACCTAGAGGAGGTCCCTAGGGGACTCAGATTCACAGAGACAGAAAGTAGAGCGGTGGCTGCCGGGCGGCTGGGGAGGGGGGACGGGGAGTCAGTGTTTAGTGGGGACAGAGTTTCAGTTGGGAAAATGAGAAAGTTCTGGAGACGGATGGTGGTGATGGCTGCACAACAATGTGAATGTATCCACGCCACTAACTGTACACTGAAAATGTCGAAGGCAGTAAAATTTTATGCTACGTGTATTTTACTACAATTTTTAAAAATTAAAAAAAAATGGGATTCCCTGGTGGCGCAGTGGTTGAGTCCGCCTGCCGATGCAGGGGACATGGGTTCGTGCCCTGGTCCGGGAAGATCCCACATGCCGCGGAGCAGCTGGGCCCGTGAGCCATGGCCACTGAGCCTGTGCGTCCGGAGCCTGTGCTCCGCAACGGGAGAGGCCACAGCAGTGAGAGGCCCACGTACCGCAAAACAAACAAACAAACAAAAAATTCAAAAAAGTGTTAGGCAGGGCATCTAAAGCCACTGAACAGAACGTTCTGGCTCTTCTTTAATTGTGTCAAGACCAAGTTTTCAGAGGTGCTGTGAGTTTCTGTTCAGGCAGAAGTCCCCATTGGGCGATCAGCTTTGGGAATTGAGAAGGAGATGTGGTGCCTGGTGGGCTGATGGGGTGGGGGACAGGTAGGCAGGGCTGCGGACAAGGCAAATAACCACACCATCGACTGCAGAGGTTATGTTTTTGAGACTGAAAATGTTTGGTGCCATTTCCAAGGCACCTGAATGCACTGTACAGTGACCCACAGCACGGCTGTAAACCCGGTGCCCAGGGAGAGACGGGTGCACTTTTTATACTCCCACGGCTGGATCTTTAAGCGTGCACTACCTTAGAATACTTTTTTCTCAAAAAGATTCAGAACACTGGAAACGCAAACACTTAACCACAAAAGTGGGAGGAATTAGCCCAATGAGCTGACCTAGAGGCTATGGCTCCACCTCAACGTCTTTCGAGCTGGGCGGCTGACATGCCTCCTGCACTGGCCACGAGCCGTCCTCCAGGCTGGAGCCCATCCTCTGCCACACCTGGGCGGGGGCTGCCGGGGCCCCCCCTCCCATCTCATGGCCTGTTCGGCCGAAGGGGAGGGGATGGGAGCATGGAGGAATCCTTCACTGGGGCAGGGCTGGGCTGCAGCTGTCTTGACAAGGACACCTGAGGTCCCTCTGTGTCCTCTGGGGACCCTCTCAGCTCTTCTTGCCAAAGACCTCCCCCAGTCCCCAGGAGTGCAGCCTGCCACCTGCAAACCGCAAACCCAGCCTGCAGTGACCCAAGGCTGCCTGACTGCCCAGCCCCTGCTGCCTACTACCGGGCTTGTTTCGGGGTCCCCGTGGCTGGCACAGGGCTCAGCATCCTGGCTGAGCGTGCAAATGAGGGTTCCCAGAAGCTGTCTGACGGGGCGCCCTGCCCTTGCTTTTCCTCCCTGACACTCAGAGCCGTACTCTGCACGTTTCTGAGGCCAAGCAGCCGCTCAGCCAACAAGGGCTCTGGTGAGGCCACTGGCCCTCTCGCTCAGGGCAAGAGATTCGCCTCTGCCGGGTCGGAGAGGGAGGTGCCCTGGGCAGTGGCCCGGGGTCTCGGGGCCTTGGCACTGCCCCCCCCCCTTTGTGGTTGTCTGTCACAGTGGGCTGGCTCACAGATATGAAACTGGAGACACCAAGGCACTGCCAAGGCTTCTTCCAGAGTCTCCGAGTGGACAGGGCAGAGGGAGGGGGCCGGGGGACAGGACGTGATTACTGAGCCCCCCTGGGTGGCCGGCTCCGCCCTGGGCTCTGTACGAGTGCTACTCAGCGCCATCCGCATCACCTCGTGCGGGGCGTCAGCACTGCACCCACCTCACCGAGGAGAAGGTGACCTTTCCGTGGCAGAGCCGGGCACTGAGAGGCTGACTGTCCAGCACCACGGCCTCTGCCCCTCCACGTGTCTGCCGAGAGCAGCTCCGGCCCCCCTGCACTTGGCCGGCAAGGTCTCCGTGTCATTATCCGTCAACCCTGATGACATAAGTGAGGGTCGGGCCTCCAGCCAACCCCGTGCTGGGGCGTCCGGATGTCAGAAAGTGTCTGGTTTAAGAGGTCTTCCGACCGTAGCTAGTGGGAAGGAGGGAGTCCAGCAGCCTCCTGAGTTCTCCACGACCTCGGGCTAAAATTTGAGAGACTGAGTTTCCAAGAGGTCTTATTTGGACGCATCTGATACGGCATCTCAGGAGTCTGACTTACTGTAGTGGCTGATCTACTTGTTAAAAAAGAGCCTGAAAATGCAGACGTCAAGGTTCACAGCCCAGCTCTGGCGCAGCTGCAGACAGAGGGTCATCACAGGCAGGGGCTGGGTCTTCTCCCCATCACGACCAGCCCTGTACCTCCATTTGCACCAGAACCCCTGAAAGGGCATGGAATGACCCCCTTTCTCCACCTTCCCTTGGCTGCAATTAGCTTGTTACCATTTCAATATCTTTTTAAAGCTCTTATATTATGAACATTAAAAGGAGGATAAACGACTTGGCTGGGACTGTGGAGGGCGACCAAGGGGAGTCACTGTCCACCTGGCAGTGATGTGGGGAGAGGACAGCAGCGCAGAAGCCCAGAGGACTCGCTGGGTCTGCCTGGCCAGAGAGTGCATCCCTGTACAGACGGGCATAGACCCTTCCGGTCGGCAGGCCAGGGATGTTCTGAGCGTGGGGCAAAGCAGGGGCACACATCTGCGGGCAGAAGGGAATCTCCACTAGGCTTCACCAGGCAGCCAGCCAGACATTCCAGGAGGGGAAAGACATTCCATGAGCCAGGGAGGGACTCCAGGCCCCGCCATGCGGACCGCGCTGGACCAGACGGGGGCAGGTGCACCCTGCAACAAACAGGCTGAAGACGAGCAGCCAGCTTGCAGCGCTGGCTCGTGTCTGTGCCAGAGGCAGCGGAGGCTGCCCTCCTCGGAGGGCACAGAGCCAGAGCAGGGCAGGGGGGCACAGGGAGACTGCGGCAGAGCGGGCAGAGCCGGGCTCCCAGCGCAGGGGGGAGGGAGGGCCTGAGCCCCGGGGAACCTCTGGGGAGGGGATGGCAGGCCCGGCCCCGCAGCTCCACGGGGGCTGAATGCCGGCTTCAAGGCCTGGGGTCCCAGGTGTCAACAGAGCCAGGCTCGGGGGAGGGCAGCAGGGTGGAGAGAAGGCCCGGCAGACGGGGGCTTAGCCCCAGCGGGGAAGGGGGCACAGTCACAGGGCGGGGAGAACCAAGCACGACAAGGCACTGGACCTGGGAACAGCCTTCTGTTGACATTTTAACAACGTTCCAATGCTCTAACTGCTCTTCCTTTTGGATTTTTCTCATTTGTTCCATTATTTTAGAGCAGAAACAACTTAGTAGAACTCAAGTGGCTGATCGCCCATTAAGACCTGAGTTCCAGCTGCAGAGCGAGGCAGGAACAAGGACGTGGCAACTCAGAGAGGCCGAGGGTGGTCCCAGCAGAGCCAGGTGGTCCCCCCTGACAAGGGGCTGTGCCCCAGGGGGCCGCTAGACCAGGGTGATGCACCAACAGGCGGTCCCTTTCAACGGCACTTATCCTGGTCTCCAGGAGGGTCAGTCTTGCCCACATGAGGCCTCTCACCAGACCCAAGCCCAGGGCCAGGTCCGGGGGTCCCACAAAGGCCTCACTCGGCCTCATTCAGGAGGTGGGCAAACCCATGCTCGGACGTGCCACCAGGGAGGACACCTCAAGCTCCCTGATGCCAAGGGCATCATCCCGTCATGCCCCGGGCAACCCAGCCGAGCTTATCCTTGCTCCGGACATGGGTGGGAGAATGGAGCAGTTGCTGAGGTCAGGGGAAGCTGCGGAGAGAAACAGCAAGCCCTCTGGGTAGGGACAGGACGCATCAGCTCCTAGAGCAGAGTCCTCGGAGCTGCGGCTCTGGCTCTCTGGGCTTGGGGGCTCCCACTCCCTCCTCCTTCACCTGGGGCTGGCAGGTGCCAGGTCCCACCTGCCCCCCTGGCAGGTGGAAGCGCAGGCGATGGGGATAGGTGTGCAGAGGTGTTGCTGGCTGCATGAGGCCACAGCCCTGGCCATACGGCAGTTCCCGGCCTGGGTCTTCCTGAGGCCACCCAGTCTGCGAGAAGGGCTCCTTCCCCACAACGCCAGTCTTCTCTGAGGAAGGAAACCTCTTCATTGGGCCCCATGTACGGCCAGCATCACAGCCCCTTCCCGCCAGCCGAATCCCGCGGTGTCCTGCCCGGCACCAGACACCCTGCAACAGTGTCAGTTTACTATCTGTCCCTCCCGGGGGAAGCAGGGGGCAGAGGGGCCATGGCTCGGGGGGACTCACCAAGCTGGATCCCAGCTCTCAGCACATAGCAGCTGCTCAGTAAACTCGTTTGGATAACTAAGCTATTTGTCCTGTCTGCTCTGACTCCTACAACAAGCAGCATGACTGGCATCCCCGCATGACAGTGGAGAAATCCACTGCAGAGAGAGGTTAGGTAACTAACCCGAGGCCATGGGGATGGTAGTGGAGGCGCTTAGGACAGGACCACCGTCTGGCTCCTGGCATGGCTGCCAGCCACCTGGGATGCTGCTTCTTTGTAGACCCAGGAAGGAGCCAGACCCGGGAAGATAAGCCACGTCTGCCCTCTGAGCCTCCTCTGCACAGCCTCTGCAGGAGAATCCGGCGGATGGAACACGGATCCCTCAAGTGGACCCCAGATCCCCGTGGCGGCCTCCCACTGGATACCTGAGCAGGTGAAGTGACCGTGTGTGCTGGACTCTCCTTCACACCAAGGAAGCAGTGAACCAGCCTCCCGAGGGCCGCCACGGTTTCTCTAGGAACCTGGAACACCTACGGTACGATCACTACGGTACGGCCTCAGACGGGGACGCTGGCTGGCTGTCCCTACGGACCACATTACGTCTGTACCCCAAGCTTTGCTGGAGCAGACACCATCTGCAGAAGCCACTGTTGTGACTGTTACCTTCTTCTTCCCCGCTGGGGCCCTCTCCGGGGGGAGCGGGGAAGGACCAGGAGCCGGGGCACTGGACGGACAGGGAGCAGAAACAACGTGGGGGCCGCAGGAGGGACGATGGGCAGACAGAACAGCACACGCGCCAGAGGCGGTACCTGCCTCATCCCCTGACTCCGACTCCGCGGGGCTCTCCCCTCAAGAGTGACCTTCCCCGGAAAGGAGACGGGATGGGGATAAAAGGGAGAGAGAACACGACTGCGTGCTGGGAACTTTAGGAATTAACCCGGTGCCTGGGACTTTAAGAAGAGAAACCGCAGCCGCTGGAAGCATTGCTGCAGGAGCTCTCAACCCAGGATGAAAGTCCCAGCAGTGTTGCTCGGTGTCGAGCGTGAGGTGAGCGCGGGGCTATGACTTTCAAGCACACGCCTGGAAGCCCAAATGCTCCGGTTCTCCCCCAGGGCTAAAGGTGCAGCCAGGAGCCCCCAACAGGGCCGGCAACAAAGGCAGAGGGCGCAGAGCAAGGTCAACAAGCACTGACCGAGACGGCAGAGGTCTGGGGACCACGGCCCGCCTCCCCCGTTTTGTATCAGTTAAAGGCATGGACGCAACAGAGAGAGGGCATCACGCCCGCGGTGTTCCAGAGTGTGCCAGGCACTCTGTCTGCATGGCCTCCTTCACTGTGCACGAGAGTCTATGAAGCAGATGTTTTTGTTCCACTTTACTGACCAGGAGGCCAGCTCAGAAGAGCCAAGGGTTAGATGCCCAGGATCACAGAAAGTGGTGGAACCAGCACTCAACATCAGATCTGGCACCCCTGGGAGCAGGTGCCCGCGGTCTCCCAGGGCCACCTGCAGGGCTGCTTTCGTGGAGGTCACCCAAACCTTGAGCATCTCAGCCGCAAAATGCCCACAGTGACAGCTGAGCCGAGCCC
Source organism: Mesoplodon mirus (assembly GCF_964341445.2). Lineage (NCBI taxonomy): Eukaryota > Metazoa > Chordata > Mammalia > Artiodactyla > Ziphiidae > Mesoplodon > Mesoplodon mirus. The sequence continues at coordinate 144,217,975 of NC_138982.1, read as the reverse complement.
GCCCCTCACCGTCACCTCCCTCTGGACCCTCTCGTCCACTGTTCACCCACGTCCCACTGAATTTCTCCGGGAAACCTCTGGGAAGTTCCTGGGAAGGAACTGTCACTTCTGATGGTGACAGCGTCTCATCGCGCCTCTTTCCAAAGATAAAAAGGGCCGATCTTTGATAATTCTCCTCTGCTGGGGTAGAGAGAGCGTGTGTGCTTGTGTACACGTGTGCATGTTTGTCTGTGTGTGTGCATGCGTGTGCATGTGTGCTTGTGTGTGTTTACATGTGGTGCGTGCACATATTTTTATGTGCATGCTGTGTGTGAATGCATGTGCACACGAATGTGCCCAGGTGTGTGCATGTTAGTGCATGTGTGTCCATGCTGGAGCAGGGAAGTACTCAGCGGAGGGCACTTTCTTCCTTTGGGGAGGCTGTTAAATTCCTGTGCAGTCACAGGTGCCCAGCCCTGGCAGTCAGGGGATCTGGGGGAAGTACTGCATCAGGTCACCACCTGCCCTGTGCTGATGAAATAAGAGGGGTGGACCACCTGCCCTTGTCTCAGCTGCTTCCTGTTCCCCGTTATATGGTTCCAATGAAGCGGGCTATAGTGGGACAAGGGGAGCCCATACTTCTCCCTTCCTGGGATCAAGCAGGGGATGGGCTGAGAGTGAAGCAGCTGGCAGAGACTTGTGGGAGAACTGAAGACACCTGAGCCCCCGAGGCTTCTCCGTGCCTGGCTGGGGCACCTCCCCCTGCTTCCCAGCTCTGGGTGCGCCACCTTGAGAAGAGCAAAGTGAGCCGCAGCAGCTGCAGGGTTTCCCTGAAACGTCCAGCTGAGATCTGGGAGCGTTTCCCTCACTGTGGCCTTCCCTGCCCCCTGCGCCCAGGACCTTAGGGGGAGCTTAGAGAAGCTCGCTCCAAGCCAGCTTTCTTATTGTCCCTCTCTGCCAGTGAGAAGCAGGAGATGCTCTGAATGTAAAGCTGGTCCAGAGGGTCACCCAGTCTCTCCGCAGGCCCAAGAGGTAGCGCAGCCCCGGGGTCACCCCTGACGGTCAGAGCCGACCACCTGCTGGGATGGGTAACTGAAGGAGGTGGGGGGATGAGCAGCCCCTGCTGAGCCAGCCTCTACCAACACCCACCCACCCCGCCACCAACCTGCTCCCTGCTGGCCGGGAAGCAGTGCCCGGTCCCCACAGGGGCTGCGAACTCCAGGCACCCTCTCCCTGTCTGAGGACTCTGCCCGGCAGGTCTGCCCACCGGCTCCCGGGGTGTGTTCCACCGGAAGTAAAAGGCTTAACGGACCAGCCTCTGAACGAAGGAACTCAGCCTAATCAGATCTGTTACAAAGAAAGCTCTGCCCACGAAATGGAAAAAATACCCCCTTGCAGTCGCGCCTTTCCACGGGGCCGCGCGTGGGGACACCTGCCCCGCAGAGCCCCACCAACCCCCGGCCCGAGTTGTCGAGGGCCGCAGCAGGCTCCACGGATGCCGGTTCGCTGGACCGCCGTCCCCTCCCCCGCCGGCACCCCCTGGCCGGCCCCCACCCGCCTCCGGGACCCCGCGCTGTCACTGGGGAGGGGCCGCCGCCGGGCTGGCACCGCAGGGCGCGCGCCGGGAGGGCGCCCGCGCCGGGCTGGGAAGCTTGGGGAGGGGCTACCTTCTGAATGCGTCCATCGATGTCCAAATAGATGGCCTTGGGCCGGTAGCTGGAGGAGCCCGTTCCCATCTTGACGAGCGCTGCACTTGGACTTTTTACTGTACTTTCTCGACGCCAGCCGCCGCGGGGAGGGCGGGGAGTGGGAGGAGGGGGCGGGTAGCGGGAGGACGCGGGGACCAGCCAACCAGCGCGCCGCCGTGGCCCGTGCCGCCGGCTCGGCCCCTCCTCTCCCCGCCCCCTCCTCCTCTCCCCCACTCCGCCTTCCTCCCTCCTTCCCCTTCCCTCCCCGTTTCTCCTCTCTCCCTTATCTTCACTCCCTTTTCTTCCCCTCCCACATTAAGGCACACCCCCTCATCTTCCCTTTGAGTCCAGCCGCCTTGGGGACAGGGCCAAGCAGCCTGTCTCCAAGTGCCCTCTGGACAGGTGCTCATAGCGAGCGACACCCTGTGGCTGCAAAGCTGGTCACCTTCCCATGTGACCAGATTCCCATAGCGACCCCCTCTGGCTGCAGGGCTGGTCACCTCCCCATGTGACCAGATTCCCATAGCGACCCCCTCTGGCTGCAGGGGGCTGGTCACCTCCCCAAGTGGACAGTTGCCAGCTGGGACTCCTTTGCCGCAGGTGGATACTCCCATCATCAGCAAGCACCTGGCTGGCATGGGGCCGTAAGCTATTTGTGGTCATGACCTAAACCCAAGCACCACTTAAGGCTAGGAGAATCCCCCTGGGTTCCTGCTTTCCCTGCTGTGAGTGCCCTTCTCATTTAATTTCAACAGGAGATGGGAAAAGTTTCTTCTCCGTGTACCTCCTTCCCCTAAGTTTTCTGTACATCCTCGAGAGTGGAAGCTTTTTCCCGCTGCACCCAGAGCTGAAATGGCAATTTTATTTCTGTCCTTGATGTAGCCAGAGTGAGGATTACCCAGGCACCAGTTATTTGCTGGCTTCAGCACTGTTCTGGTCCCCACTCCCCTTGTTAATTGCCACAGGGAGTGTGGGAAAAAAGGGAGGGACTGCAGGCAGCTCTTGACCTGCAGATCACAGCGCGGGCTGCCTTTGCAGCTCCCCAGCTCTCTCAGGGGGCGGGAACAAGTTTGGGGAGGGTGGTGATGCTGAATGGCTCTCGGGGCCTGTTGCTTTTGGAAGCTGGTGTCGAGAAACCAGACAGAGAATGCACTTATTGTTTCGTTCTAAGAGAATTCCAAGCCACTGCTTTTCATCTGTTGAATGTCTGGGGCTTGCTTACTGAGAGAGTGGCTGGAGCACACAGGCTCCCTCCTCCCTGCCGGTCCGCCCAGGCTTGGCTGACCACGGCCACGGCCAGTGGTCTTTGCTTTTCCTTCCCTGGCCATCTGGCCTCCACCTGGTGGATAGTCACTGGCTTTCCAGACTCTTCCCAGCTGCCTGGAGAGTTGGCCAGGCTGGAGCCCTGGGGAGCGTGGGGTCATCGTCTTTAGATGAAGTGGTCTCCCTCAGCCTTTGGACGGTGCAGCCCGTGTCGCTTCACGTCCCCTGCCTGCTCTGGGGTGGGGTGGGGGCCGATGGGCCCTCAAAGAATGATGATGGTTTTGCTCTGGCATCCAGCGTGGTGATGGGACCACGTCAGGACCTGGGCACCACGAGATTTGCTTTACACGTGGCTGGAGGCGAGAAGAGGCACCAGAAGGCCTTTGGGGTGGAGGGTCAACCCTGCTGGGTGGGCACAGCTGGCCACTGGACTCACAGTTGTGAAAATGTATCCCCAGAAAATTGGAAGGAGCCCTGTTATTACAGCTCACTTTTGTTGTCGAACGTTCCGATGTTTTTGGGGCTCATCTGGTGACCAATCTGCAGAGCTATTGTGCTGCCTGGCATGGAAACTTCACCGCCCGGCAGATGGCTCATTAGCTTGGTGCGTATTTATTCTCCGTGTCTTGTTGTCATGACCTTGCTCGCTCAGACCGCCTCTTTCGAGCGCCCGAACACCGAATGCAGCTCTTCAGGGCCGTTTACCACCGATCAGAGGGTGAGGCTCTGTGACGGTGCATTCCGTACCACTGTGTGTTGAGGGTGGCCCTTAGGCTGTCTGGCTCATTCTGCATTCAGAATAATAATCGCCCCATAAGTATTTGCCCAGCTAGGCTGCTGTCCAGTTCTCCAACCCTGAGCCAGCAGATCCTGCCTCTACCCCGCCCCCAGGAGCCGAGGTTCCATCCTTCATCAGGGCCGCCCTTGCTGTGTGTCGGTGCTGTTCTAGGCCCCAGGGAATTAAGTGGAGCATAAACAGAAATCCCTGGTCTGGAGGAGCCGGCATTTTAGTGGGAACCAGATGAGATGGTGTAAATAAATGCAACATGTAGCATGTTGGATAATAATTAGTGCCAAGGAGAAAAGTCACGTGGGGAAAGGGGTGCACCATGGAGTGGGCAGGGCTGACGTCGGCGGGGTGGCTGGGCAGGAACATGCAGGGGTGGAGAGGGAGCAGGGGGCCCGTGTCCATCGGAGGAGATAGCCTTCCAGCAAAGGGAGCAGCCTCAGGCCGAGGCCCCTCCCACAGGAGAGGAGGGCGGGGGTGGTTCGGGGGGGTGGCCTGCAGGGGCTGTGGGTCAGAGAGGTGAGGGGTGGCAGGGCCGTACCAGGGACGCGGTTCCACTCTTTCAGATGGAGCCATGCAGAGGGCTGAGCAGAGGAGAGACGCGGCCCCCTCGGGTCCAGCCGCTGCTGGGTGGGGACGCCGTAACGGGAGGGGTGGTGGGAGTCCAGGAGGAGCTGCCTCCGTAATCTTTGCAAAGAACCACAGTGGTTTGGGCTACTGGGGTGCAGAGTGGTTGGACTCTGCATCTGATTTGGAGATCGTTCGGCTCTTTCATGAAGGCTCAGTGCTTACGGTGACATTATTTCTGCGTTTTGCTCCTCTTGCCTTCCGCGGAGTGGGGTTCTGCCTAAATTCGTGCTCCTCCATCCTGGACGGGCCCTGGGGTTAGGCTCCAGCAGCCACCCCTCCCCTCTGCCTGCACCACATCAACCCAGAGGCTCCCTGGCGTCCTTGACCTGCATTCCTGATCCTGGCTTGGCCACCAGGACTGCAGCCAATGTAAGTTCCCAGAGCCAAGATAAAGCGGAAGGAAACTGCCTGCCTCTGCCAGGAGGGCTGGGTCCGGATGACTGACGAGCCAGGGTGGGGCAGGAGGCCTGGGGCCTTGGGCAACTTGGCCACTGAGTTCAGAGCCCTGAGGGGGTCCAGGGGGCGAAGTTTCCAGCTGTCTGGGCTGTCAGGGTGTGAAACCCTGCCTGAATCTCGCAGGGACGGCGGAGGTGAAGGAGCTCAGGGAAGTGCACAGCCAGCCCCTTGGGGGCTTCAGCCTCGGTCTTCAGCCTCCATGTGGGCTGAAACGTCTCCTGGTGCCATCCGGCCTGCACACGGGCTCATCCCTGCATGCAGAGCTCACCCTTTAATTGCCATAAAGACCTCATCAAGGAAGAATTTCAAATTAAGAAATCAGAGCCGAACTGCAGAACAGAAGGGCCGAGACTGTGGCCTGCAGAGCTGGATGCTGGTTCCCGGGTCCCACACCAGCTCTTCATCCCTGGCAAGAAGGGGCGGAGCCGCGATGAGGAGGAAGAGAAGGGTCTGCCCTGCGCCCCCAGAGTGGGCGGCCTCCAGCAAGGATGCAGGGATGGGGAAGGAAGGTCAGAGTGTACTCAGGAAAAGTTCGCAGGGTGTCTCTGTCGGTGGGAGGAGGCGTCCGTCTAGAGTGGCCGGGCCAGGCCAGGTGGAGCATCTTTCCCCCCTAGCCTGCAGCGCCTCCGGACGGGCTGGGGCAGTGGGTCTGCAGGCTTCTGCTGATCCAGCCCCGAGGGCATCCTCTGCCTAGTCTGTCTTGGGTCTAACTGGTGTTTTTAATGACTCTTCTGAAAATAATCCAGTTGCTTCCTGTGCTAATTCTTCCGACCTGTGGGGCGGGGGGCGTACCACAAAATGAATTTGACGAACAAGCAAAATGTATTAGCGCCTACTGCATATAAGGCACTGAGCAGGCCTTGTTAAAGGGGATTGGACTAGTTAAAGGGGGTCTGGAAACACCATGCGAGAGGATTAACATGAACCAACTGGTCAGAGGTAAGATGCTTTATGTTCTGAAAGTTTTACCATCGGCCTCTTGGAGGAATCAGCCTGCTTTGTGCATTTATAACAAAGCGAGCACCCCATAAACTGCTCTAACCTTCTGGGAAAACCATCTGCCAGGAGGCACCAAGAATGAGAGGAAGGGTGTGCCCTCTGGCCCATCTGCCCCAAGCTTTCGTGCCATGGCAGTGTCAGTTTTAGTGGTACAATATTTGATTTACACACACATCAACTTACTTCTTTTTATGGCTTTGGTAATTACAAAATTATTACTAGTTGTAAATATTTCAGACAACGCAGAAAAAAGGCACAGTCCCATCCAGGTCAGAAGGTGGGGACTCACCCCTTCTTAATGGTCAGCCAAGGGGGGAGCGGAGATACATGTGCTCTTACCTGCTCTTACCTATTTATCAGGTTCCCTATATGCTGGGCACTGAGATTTTCCTCATCACTGATTTCTACTGGCTCCTTTTATATTGTACAAAGGATAGTAACCCTTTGACTATCGTATATTTTACAAATATATTCTACTAGTCAGTGGCTTATCTTTTAACTTCATTCGCAGTATCTTCGTAACGTGGCGTTGCACATTGAAGTAATCAAAATTGTACCTCTTTTCTGGTCAGCTTTCTGGATTTCTTGTTGGCTTAGAAAGGAGACATCATTTATAATAGAAAATTTTAAAAAGAAATAAAGAAAGATGTGACCTGGATTTCCAAAGACTGGGACTGCTAATTAAATTGTGGCACATGTGCCAGAGGGAATATCAAGGACGATGCTTATGACGGGTTTATGGAGGCCGAGGGAAGTGACAGCCCCGCCAGTGACGGAGCAGGATCCGCAGAGGCACTGACACCCTGACTCTTCACTCCCGCCCCGACCCGTTTGTCAGCAAGCGCCCCAGGCCCGGCGACGCAGGTCTGGCTGTGGACGGAACCAGGCCCTGCTTGACGGGTTTACGCACCGTGTTAGGCTCTGTGAACCCTGGCGGAGAGTTGAACCGATGCAGGAAGAGAACACGAAATGGTTGGTTTAGGTTGGTAGGGTTCTAGGCATTTTATAAAAAACATTTTTTTCTGATGCTATGATGTTATTTTTGCCGTAAAACGGGGAAAAAGGGGAAGAGTTAAAGTGATAAACAAGTAGTGTGCACGAAGCAGCATCCTCCTACTTTCCTGGAAGTGGCTGCATAGGGAAGAACAGATCTGCTTCACAAATGTGGTGCCGTGAGCCTTCCAGACCCAGACAGACCCTCGAGTCTGCTTATGGCGGTGGTGTGGAGTCACGCTGCTTGCCAGGGCCCTCAGCTGGCCCCCCTTGTCCCCTTCTCGTGGGCGGTGACTCCCGTTCTGGGCAGCTGGCGGGTCAAGACCTTCTTCCATCCTCTCTCGGTCCATTTTTGTGGCCTCCCACCTGCCTCTCCTCCCTCCCCCCTCCTTCGTGAGTATGCGTCCCTGGATCTTCCTATTTGGCCCAGCTGTCCCTGTCATTTCCCTGGCTGGCCTCCTTGGGGACCTCCCGTGTGACACACCTGGAGTCTACTGAGTGTCCTGTCCTTCTCCGTCCCCATCCCCCGAAGACAGCAGACACTGTGCTGTGATATTCGTGACTGCTTTTCATTTCATCCGAGAATAACGTCCCTCCCTCTTTCCTCCCCTTGATCACCTCTCCCTTAAGATCCATTCAGATGTCATTTACACAGTGCCATCTTCCTGAAGCCCCAGATCTCTGGACCAGGGTGGGGAGCTCCTCCCCGGGTCCCTGAAGCCCGGCATCCTGTGTGATTCCCGCCATGTAGCCCCGGATGATTTGCATGTCCTTCCAAGCTAGACTCCTCATCGATCAAAGGGGGTGACAACAGCTGCTCCGAGGTGTCCTGAAGATGGATGGGAGTGGGTGATAACGCGTGAACATGCGCTAGCCCGGGCCTGGTGCACCGTCGGAGCTCGGGGCTGCCTTGTTGTACTGTTTGGAAGAGCAGCATTGCTGTAACCCGCACTCACCCTGTGCATTGTCGCTGCCGCCGTGTCCCCACTAAATGATGCCCTTGCGAGGGAAAGACAGAATTGTGGACGGGCTTCAACAGGGGTGGCCCTCCCCCTGGAGCTGAGTGGACGTCGAACAACCTTCAGCAGGTGAATGCCTTTCTGTGACTGGGCAGCCCCCATTCCTCTGTACAAAGCCGATGACCTGTGTTGAATTTTTGACCTTGGCTTAATTAGCATTAAAAGCGGTCGTAAGAGCCAACCGTGCATTCCCTGCGCTTTGGCTGAGATGGTTTTTCTGAGTTTCTGAGGAGGAAAGTGCTGCCTCGGGCTGACCCGGGAGGCCTTTGCCCCATCGGCCCGTGAGAACCTGTTTCTCCGCTGCCTGCCGCTGGAAGCTGGAGCCCTGCACAGCCCGCGCGGGTCAAGGGCCACCACCCAGCAGCCAGCTCCGCAGCGCCGGGGACCTGGCTCAGCCCCCTGGAAACAGGGACAGCCTCTGGGGCCAGGGCGCTGAGGCTGGGCCCTCCCGTCCCCTCTCATGGTGACACGCCACTTGCCACCTCTAACCCATCTCTCCCGCAGGGACTGTGGCTGCTATCATTTCTGGACCTCTAATTGTTCTTCCACCTGCTGGCCCCTCAGGTCACTCACCTGGTAGGGGCTCCCAAGAACTGGTATCTGGGAGGGAGAGACCCACACCCTGGGGGGCTCAGGCGCTGTAGCTGCACAAGGACCCTGACTCTCTCTGGACCACGTTCCCTGCGCTCAGATGGGGGTCAGAGCCCGAGAGCTCATCCCGATGCTCAGAGCTGCCCTAACTGGGAGAGGAACAGGGTGACGTCATCAGAGCTAAGGAGGCTCCAACAGGGTGAAGTGGGGGTGAGGCAGGACTTTGTGTGCTTTGGGTCCAGTCACCTGGGGGACGATGCCAAGACCTGCCACCGGCAGCGGCCGCTCACCAAGGAGCTCTCATTCCTGTAATGATCTCACTTTCTCTTGTCACCCCAGGTTCTTTGGCGAGGGGGGATGGCCGTCCACCACACGCCAACTCGACAGGCTGGTTTTTTTTTTTTGTTTGAGCCTCTGGGTGAGCGTCGGAGTCTGTTCTCAGCCTCCCCTGCCTTCAGGAGTCCCAGGGTGACTGCCCCAGCAGGTGCAGGAACCTAAGTCATTGCCTAGCTGATCCGAGCACCCAGGTGACCCCCTGGCTCTGGCTCGACTCAGTAGTAAGTCTGCCGTTGTGAGTCGGATCCACTGCAAACTGATGGTCTCATTTCCAGAATTAGGACACAACAGCCTAATTCGTATGCAGACCTGTACATGAGTATCCATAACAGCTTCTATCTGTAGATCCTGGCGTTCCGACTTAATTGCAAGCTCTTTAAAGAGGAGGATACTGTCCTATTTATTTTGGATGGCTTCCGCAGCGCCTAGGGATGCTTTAAAAAATATTCCGAATGCTAGTTTAGGGGCCAGAGCTGGAATATCCTTCAGTGAAAGAAACTCTTCTGTAAACTCAAAGCTGGACAGTGGTCATGCCTCTTGTAAATCTGTGACTAATTTCCGAAGCACCCACCTGTCCAAATCAGCAGGAAGTTCCCTGTCCTGTACCCCAAGAGTGTCCTTCTCCCTCCCAAGTGTCCCAAACCCCAAGGGTTTACGAAGGTCAAAGGGAGGGGCCACTGAATCCTTCCCCTGGGGAGAGGGCAAGGCCCCGATCAGCCCATTTCTTCTCCTATTGCTTCCCACGAAAGCAAGCAAATAAACCGAAAGTGCCCCTCCTCCAACAGGGGAGAAAGATTAGATTTTGAAAATTGCAGGATGATGGAAGAGAGAGATCTTAACAGCTGGAAATTTCTGTTTTTCTTTTTTTTTAGTATTTCTTAGCAGCTGAGCCGTGACTGATATTTGCTCATTTAAATAATTTGGGTCTGAGAGCCACGCGATGTGGGTGATGCTCCAGGCATCCCCCTGACGGCGGTTTTAGGGAGCTGGGTCTCAGGAGACCCCGCTGTCGGCTGCCTCCCCTCAGACGGGTCCCCTCATCCGTGGAGACAGGAGACCGGCTCTCCCCACAATCCACGGCCTCTACGACCTCTTCCCTCCTCCTCTCTCCTCTCTTTCTTTTGGTTTAGTTCTTTCAACTCCATCTAACCTGTGGATTTCCCTGTTGTGCTCCTCCCCGTCCTCTAGCCCTGGGGAAAGCCTGTGGAATTCAGTCCCAGACCCTCTGGTCCCCTAGCCTTTGGAGTGAGCCCATTCTCAACACCATGACGCCCTTAAATGAGGGAAATCACTTTTCTTGAACACAGAAAAGGCTGATTTCTAAAAAAGAAGCTTCTGCTAAGAAAAAAGGATTTGCCAAAGTTTGGAAACATGAACTTGTGATGGCCTGTTTCTGATCAGAACTTCGTAAAGGCCAACCTCAAAGCAAATGGACGGGCAGGACATGTCAGGCCTCCCAACCTCTGAGCCCAGCCCAAATTCAGACAATTGCAAATAAACACTCATTGAGCTCAGATCAGGGTGAAGCACTGGGCCTGGAGCGGGGAGTTGGGAGCCAGGAGCAGGGATCAGGGCAAAGATATATGTGGCTGGGCCCTGCTCTCTGACAAGCTCATAGACAGACAGTGGGGGAAGATTTGTAAGCAAGAGATAGTACCCATCTCCCCTCACCCCCACCCCTGCACATACATGCAGTGTGATAAGTCCCATCTCCAGTAGACATTTGCAAAAAGCTCTATCAGTTAACAAGACAGGCAGAATTCTACCAACCTGGGACTTCTATTCTAGTGGGGAGACAGACAACAAACACCTACCTGGGACTCATATTCTGGTGGGGAGATAGATAATAAACAAACAATAGATGTGTAATTCCAGCACAAAGATAAGACCTATCAAGGAAAAAATAAAGCCAAGAAGGAGGATAGAGGATTCCTCGGGCTGCTGTTTTAGATATTGTGGTCAGGGAAGGCATCATGGAGGGGGTGACATTTGAGCAGAGACACAAATCAAGTGAAGGACTTGTTTGAAGGGAGAGCTGTCGAGGAGGAGGGAACAGAAGCAGGGCAGGCCGGAGGCAGCCAGGGATGGGGCAGGGAGGTGGTGGAGCAGAGGCAGAGGATAGCGGGGGATCAGAGCGGGCTGGCCTTGCAGGGTTTGGGGTTTTACTCTAGGTGTAACCAAAGCCACAAGAGGACCGAAAGCTGTACAGTGACCCGAGCTGACTTGGATGCAGGTGGCATGTGTGCAAGGAGGCCAGGCAGGGCCAGCAGGTCCTGGGATGTGGTCCGTTGGGGTTTGAGTCCAGCTCTTACTTGTTGGGCAACCCTGGATAAATTGCTTACCCTTCCCGAGCCTCAGTTTTCTTCTCTGTGAAATGGGTACATAAGGCCTTTGCAAGGATTAATGGTATAAAGCGTGCAAAGCACTTAGCCCCACATAGCATGACTTTATCCATGCCTTTCTTCTTCCTCGTACTTCTCTGTTCTGCTTTCTGTATAACAAGCACTAGATCACGGTTGCCATGGCAGTTGTAATTTTTTTCACTTGGGAGTGTAGGCTTAAGAACTGCTGAAGAGGCCCCTTCAGAGCACTGAACACTCCAAAGAAAACTTCTGCTCCCACATCAGGGCGGTCCGCAATCGTTTTCCTTCCTGAGATGCTCCAGGTGACGGCATCCAGCAGTGGGGACGGATGCCCGGATCAGCGAAGAGCTTTAATGGGAATCACCTGGGGCCTCCCCGTCTCCATCTTTCCTTGCTGCCTTCCGGGAATGGAGCCGGTCCTGCTGACCATCAACCAAAGCATGTGTGGGATGCTGTGTGCGCCCAGAACCACCTACTTCAAGGCTATCTCCCTGGCGACCAGCTGTCCCCATTCACACAACATTTGTACAGCAGCAGCTCTGTACCTGTGGTGATGAAACACAGCTGGGGGGTCGCTGCCGTTGCTGTTTCACATACATCTGCTGCCCCCTCCTTCTTTTAAGTGCAAAGGTAGGAGTGGGTCTAACAGCCTACCAGCAAAACTTCAAATTGCCATCATCTCAGGGCAAGCTGGTCCTCAGCCACGTAATAAACAGGGTGAAAGGACACGGGTGCTCAGCCACTGCGTACAGGAAAGTTCGGTGCTTTGGAGGAAAATAGATTTGAGGCTTTTCATCTGTGAGGTGTCCCATAAAAACATTAATTTTTGATGATGTAAGATACGGTTCCCCAAATTTCTTTTCTTTCTAAAACATAGGGCCAGCGAAACATGGATTACATCCAGGGCTCATTAGATGCTTCATTTGCAAGTGACAGAATCTCAACTCAAATAAATGTAAACAAAGGCTACGCTTTGATTCATAAACGAAAAGTCCAGGGGTCGATCTGGAGTTAGAGGCACATGGATCCGGGGTCTCCGTCCACATCCGTCTGTCTGTCTGCCCCCAACCTACCGCCGCCACAGGGGGCTTTCCCCATGTGGCCAGTGTCGTGGCTGCCTGGCTGCCCGGAACTCACATCCTGCTGGCACCGTCACCCAAGTAGAACGAGAACTTGGTGGGAACTGAGCTGGAGGGAGAACCCCACGGGGCCAAACTGGGTCCAGCATGAGTCATTTCAGCAGGGAGCCGGGCGCTCTGATTGAGGTGCCTGGTCACTTCACAGCAACATCCATGAGTCACAAGCTTAATATGCTCATTATATTGTTTTAAATAAAATTTTACTTTCGATCTGTTTTAGATTTACAGAGAGATGACAAAGATAGGACGCAGAGTTCTCGTGGCCCTGTGCCAGTTTCCCCCGTGATCAACATCTTACCTCAGCAGGCTACTCTTATCAGACTTAATGAACAGGTATGGATACATTATTCTTTTCAAAAAAAATTTATTGAAGTCTAGTTGATTTACAATGTTGTGTTTAATTTTTGTTATACAGCAAGTGACTCAGTAATACATATATGTATTCTTTTCCATGTTCTTTTCCATGATGGTTTATCTCAGGATATTGAATCCGGTTCCCTGTACTCTACAGTAGGACCTTGTTGCTCATCCTTTCTATATGTAATAGTTTGCATCTGCTAATCCCAAACTCCCTCTCCATCCCTCCCCTCCCCCATACCATTGGGTAACCACAATTCTGTTCTCTATGTCTGTGAGTCTGTTTCTGTTTCATAGATATGTTCACTTGTGTCGTATTTTAGATTCCACATATAAGTGATATTATACGGTATTTGTCTTTCTCTTTCTGACTTACTTTGCTTAGTATGATCATCTCTAGGTCTATCTGTGTTGCTGCAAATGGCATTATTTCATTCTTTTTTAGGGCTGAGTAGTATTCCATTGCATATATATAGACCACATCTTCTTTATCCATTCATCTGTTGATGGACATTTAGGTTGTTTCCATGTCTTGGCTAATGTGAATAGTGCTGCTATGAACATAAGGGTGCATATATCTTTTGGAATTGTAGCTTTGTCTGGGTATATGCCCAGGAGTGGGATTGCTGGATCATATGGTAATTCTATTTTTAGTTTTTTGAGGAACCTCCATACTGTTCTCCATAGTGGCTGTATCAATTTACATTCCCACTAACAGATATTGATGCATTATTCTTACCTAAAATTCGTGCTTTGTTCTTGTTTTCTTTTTTCCTAATCGTTTTTTCTGTTCCAAGATCCCAGCCAGGAAACCATATAACATCAGTCATCCTGTCTCCTGGGGATCCTCTGGGCTGTGACAGCTTCTCATACTTTCCTGGGTTTTGATGCCCTTGAGAGTTTCGAGGAGGACTGGTCAGGTGTTTTGCAGGATGTCCCTCACTTGGGATCTGTCTGACGTGTTTCTGATGGAATTGGATCGGGTGTGGGTTCTGGGAGGGGGACCACGGAGGTGAAGGGCCGTGCTCATCACCTCTTATCTGGCATCTGTGCATCAACATGACACATCGCTGCTGGTGTTGATGGTGACCCCTGGCGGAGGTGGGGCTGTCAGGTTTCTCCCCTGAGAAGTTACTCTATTTCCCCCTCCCCACGCTGCCCTCTGTGGGAGGACATCCCTGTGCACAGCCTGCCCCTTAGGAAAGGGGAGGCGTTCTCCCTCCCCCAGGGCAGAGGACCTGCATAAACCCTTCTGAATTCTTCTGCAGGGAACATCTTCTCTTCTCACCCTGTGTATTTGTTTATTCAACCATTTATTTATCTGGACTCATGGATATTTATTTTACTCTTCGTGCTATAATCCTTACTACTTTGTTTTTTTGCTCAAATTGTTCCACTTTGGCCACTGGGGGCTCTTTCAGTGGGGTCCTCTGTGCCTCTGACGTTCCTCCATGTGCTTTTTCTTTCTTTTCTTTTTCTTTTTTCCCAGCACTTCTTTACTTTCTGAGACCACTAGACGTTGCAGCTCATCTTGTGTATCTCCTGCCCGGGTCCTAGAATCAGCCGTCTCTCCAAGGCACCCTGGTTCTTTTCCCTGGAGAATGGGATTAGGAACCAACATCTGGTCCTGAGTGTGCTCAGCTCTGCTGGAGTTGCTGCAAAGGGTCAGCTGCCCCTTACAGCTGACTGAGCAAGAAGATACACGTGAATCTCCTGAGCCGTGTATATACACATATCTATAAACATTTCCACGTAGAACCTCGGTATCTATGTTAAGTCAAACATGACCGTATTGGTATCTCCCGCTCGAGTCCATTACCACGTGGATCGTTCCTGCCCCTCTTCTTGCTCACCTGTTACCTCCCACTCCCACAGTGAGAAGGCCACCGCCTACCACCCATTACTTGTTCAACTCCAGTATCTATGTGTTCGGTGTTTGCAGGGCTTGTCAGGGGTGGGCGGGCTCTCAGGGCCTGGCCATCTGGATGCAGAGGTGAGGAAGGGCTGGAGGGGGTTTCTGGCTGGGAAACCAGTCTACCCTGTGAGCTGCCCGCTCCCAGTTCCATGACCACGGTCACCGAGCAATCCAGGCTCCCCAAGCTGGAGGCTGAGGCCCAGCGGTGTTGCAGGAGTTTATCAGCTGCTGTGGAATTCACAGTTGACTGAGCTGCTTCTCTGCAGAGCGTTCGATAAGGGCCCTGGACAGATGCTCATTTCTTCCTCCCAGCCCGGGCAGAATGCGGTGGCTGCAGAAAGAAAGAGGTGAGAGGAAGGATGTTTTGATGAGCGCTCACACGTGGGGGGCAGGAAGAATGCACAGCTCGGCAAACCGCCCAAGGCTGGAGGGAATAAATAAAGATGCTGGGAAGGGACCTATCAGATGACCCCGAGACAATCTTAAACCCAGGAAGGATGTATAAGGAATGAAGAGTCTCAAACAAAAGAAGACCTACTGTATAGCACATGTAACTGTACTCAATACTTTTCCCTCAATAAGGGAAAAGAATATGAAAAAGAATAGATTTATATTTATATGTATAACTGAATCACTGTGCTGTACACCTGAACTAACACGACATTCTAAATCAACTATACTTCAATTAAAAAAATAAAAATAAATTTAAAAAAGACTCTCCATGTGCTGGAAGAGGAAAAACAAAAGTTGTTTTTTTTTTTGCGGTACGCGGGCCTCTCACTGTTGTGGCCTCTCCCGTTGCGGAGCACAGGCTCCGGACGCACAGGCTCAGCGGCCATGGCTCACTGGCCCAGCCGCTCCGCGGCACGTGGGATCTTCCCGGACTGGGGCACGAACCCGTGTCCCCTGCATCGGCAGGCGGACACTCAACCACTGCGCCACCAGGGAAGTCCCAGGAGTTAATTTTGAACTAAGCAGTGAATCTCTTGATGAGAAGCCCGAGGTTGCAATGGCAACTTCAAAGCAAAATGTTGAAAGGTAGCCTTTCATCCAAAAGTGACCTCCCCTGCCACGGGGCTTCTCTGGTGGCGCAGTGGTTGAGTGTCCGCCTGCCGATGCAGGGGACACGGGTTCGTGCCCCGGTCCGGGAAGATCCCACATGCCGCGGAGTGGGTGGGCCCGTGAGCCATGGCCGCTGAGCTTGCGCGTCTGGAGCCTGTGCTCCACAACGGGAGAGGTCACAACAGTGAGAGGCCCGCATACCACAAAAAGTAAAAAATAAAAAAAGTGACTTCCCCTTTGAAAAGTCCCCAATCCAGACCCAGGTAGCGTGGGCAGGGCCCCAGGAGCCCACCTGATGAGACTGATGGTTTCATAAGGGTTCAGCACGGGGTCTGCTCCTGGAACAGGGCTCTACTGGGGCTGGGGTTGAAGCCCTTCCTGTCACTTTGCCCTCCTTGGAGGGCATCTGAGTTTGGGGCAAGTTACTTGCCGGCTGTGGTCATCCCACGCCGTGGCCAGGAGCCCCTCTGTCTGTGCTTTGTGGATCAGCAGAGCTAGCCTGAATATTTTGCTCAGTAGTAGCTCAACACTGTCAGTGGACCCAGGAAGTCCCCCGTAACCTGACCCTGAGGACGGGTTTTTTGTAGACATTTGTAGATTGCCAGGAGAGTGAAGAAAACTTCATCTTCTCTGTCCCCCTGACACCACCCCAAATATAGCTGGGACATTGCATCAATGTCATGTTTTCCTTTCTCCATCTCTGAGACGTTGATTCTCATCAGAATTTGCAAGAGAGGTCACAGAACTCATAGCTCCATGGTTCTGGGAAGCAGGCGTGGGCTGTCAGAGGCAGCTTTCCCCCAGTGTGTGCACGTGTGCTTGTGTGTGCGTGTGCCTGTGTGAGCATGTGTGCCTGTGTGTGCATGTGCTTTGTGTGTGCCTGTGTGTGCCTATGTGTGCCTGTGTGTGTGCCTGTGTGTGCGTGTGCCTATGTGTGTGTGCCTGTGTTTGTGTGTGTGTGTGCCTGTGCATGTGTGCCTGTGTGTACATGTGCGCCTGTGTGTGCCTGCACCTGTGTGTGCCTGTGTGTGCATGTACCTATGTGTGTGTGCCTGTGTGTGCCTGTGTGTGCCTGTGTGTGCCTGTGTGCCCGTGTGCCTGTGTGTGCCTGTGTGTGCATGTGCTTTGTGTGTGTGCCTGTGTGTGCCTGTGTGCCCGTGTGCCTGTGTGCCCGTGTGTGCATGTGTGTGCATGTGCGCCTGTGTGTGCCTGTGTGTGCCTGTGCTTTGTGTGTGTGCCTGTGTGTGCCTGTGTGCATGTGTGCCTGTGTGTGCCTGTGTGTGCCTGTGTGCATGTGTGCCTGTGTGTGCCTGTGTGCGTGTGCCTATGTGTGTGTGCGTGCTTTGTGTGTGTGTGTGTGTGTGCCTGTGTGTACATGTGCGCCTGTGTGTGCCTGCACCTGTGTGTGCCTGTGTGTGCATGTGTGCCTATGTGTGTGTGCCTGTGTGTGCATGTGCTTTGTGTGTGTGCCTGTGTGTGCATGTGCTTTGTGTGTGTGCCTGTGTGTGCCTGTGTGTGCATGTGCTTTGTGTGTGTGCCTGTGTGTGCATGTGCTTTGTGTGTGTGCCCGTGTGCCCGTGTGCCTGTGTGTGCATGTGTGTGCATGTGCTTTGTGTGTGCCTGTGTGTGCCTGTGTGTGCATGTGCTTTGTGTGTGTGCCTGTGTGTGCATGTGCTTTGTGTGTGTGCCCGTGTGTGCCTGTGTGCCTGTGTGTGCCTGTGTGTGCATGTGCTTTGTGTGTGTGCCTGTGTGTGCCTGTGTGTGCATGTGCTTTGTGTGTGTGCCTGTGTGTGCATGTGCTTTGTGTGTGTGCCCGTGTGTGCCCGTGTGTGCCTGTGTGCCCGTGTGCCTGTGTGTGCCTGTGTGCCCGTGTGCCTGTGTGTGCATGTGTGTGCCTGCACCTGTGTGTGCCTGTGTGTGCATGTGCTTTGTGTGTGTGCCTGTGTGTGCATGTGCTTTGTGTGTGTGCCTGTGTGTGCCTGTGTGTGCATGTGCTTTTTGTGTGTGCCCGTGTGTGCCCGTGTGTGCCTGTGTGCCCGTGTGCCTGTGTGTGCCTGTGTGCCTGTGTGTGCCTGCGTGTGCGTGTGCCTGTGTGTGTGTGCGTGCTTTGTGTGTGTGCATGAACTCTGTAAAATTCTATTCATGAGCCAAACTCCACACGAACCCCTCTCAGGTGTTGCTGGCTAATCTAATCCCACCCACAAAACACAGGGAGCCTCCAAGGCCAATTCCATGAAAACCTCATCACGGCAGCTGACGAAAACACACAGTCTTTCAGTTTTCTAGAACTAGCCATTTTTATCATTTTGCAATCCGGATGGATTCTTTGAAGGGAGGTTGTTCTCAGGCACGTGGGTTGGACGTGATTGTGTTTGTGGTAACGAAAACACCACCAGGCCAGGAGCCCCCAAGATGCTATGAACATCCCTGCTTGTCAGTAGGTTTTACACACGGGCCTTCCACCCACTTTCTAGCTTCAAAAAAGAAGAGAAAATGGTGTACAAAACAGCATAAAACTGGAAAAGGCAGACCTCTTTGGAAGCACTCCTCAGCCGAGATGCGGTGTCTGTAGGGCTTTGTTATGATATTGGTATCACCATCCATGTCAGTGTGGAAGAGTTAGTCAGATGGAATGTTCATCACTGTGTGGAATAAACATCCAGTTATCTGACTGCATGTAAATCTTTCCCATGATGATTCGATGTTCGGTGACAGAACTTAAATGAATCATTGTTAAATCTATTTAGCTGCCTCACAGAGAAAGGAAAAACGCTATCTCTGAGTAAACACAATGAAAACCAGAGTTCTCTGAGTTCTATTCTTTGCTTTAATTCAGGGGAAAATAAGAAAAACGGCTACAATCAGCCAGGGCTTCCCTGCCCACCCCTTGCGGGTGTGAAAATGTCCACCTTGGGCCCTCCATCATTGGGAGAGCTCTTTTGCATTGCTGAGGAGGTGAGCTACGGTGACCTTAGAGCAGGCAAACTCTCTCTGTCCATGGCATTTACATCTCAGGGTCACTGTGTGTGTTTCAACACATTATCTCCGGAAAAAGAAGCCAGGGGAGGAGTTAAAGATGAGGTTACTGTCCTAAGCCATGGGCACTGGGTGGAGAGATGCTGGTGCTGAAAGAGACAGCTGAATATATCTTAAATGGATGAATGGACATATGGATGTTTGGACATATGTATGTACTGATATCATGGATGCTTAGATGAATGCATGGGCGGGTGGATGGGTGGATGTTTGGATGGATGCTTGGATATATGTATGGATGCATGTATGGATGACTGATGGATGTATGGATGCATGCACGGATGCTTAGATGTATGGATGGATGAATTAATACATACGATGTTTGGTGTGGGTTGGACAAATGTCAGCACATTCACTCCCAAGTCTAGTAGGCAGGTGGACACACACTCATTGAGTACCTGTTTTGTGACAGGCACTGCTCCAGGTGTTGGGGGCACATGGTTCCTGCCTGCATGTGGCTTATCTTCTAAGGAGTGGGGACAACAGGGATCTAAGAGAGTCAGCAAGGCCTCTGAGGAGGTGGCACTGACCTGGGCCCAAATGAAGAAGAGCCAGCCCTGAGCAGGTGGGGCTCGGCCTTCCAGCACAGGGGACGGCCTTGTGACGGTGGAGGGCATCACACAGGGCTGCAGGGCGGCAACACTGTGCTGTGGGCCCCGGCCCTGCAGGTCCCCTCTCCCTCCTTCTCTTTGCCTGTCCTGGGGCTGACCCACATGGATGCACCACCAGGTCCCTATCCTCTGGCTTCTGTTTGGTTCCGCCAACAGGGAGCCCTGGCGGGAGCTTGGTGGTGGGAGGAGAGCCTCTGGCCATTGTCTCCTTTGACTGAAGGTCACCGCTCTGCTCATGGTGGCCTGCTGTCCGTGGGCTTCTTTCAGGTTCCTAGTTAGTGCTCACCCACCCACCCCATGGGCCCAGGGTGGAAACAGCTCCACCACCATGATCTCCAGATTTCCATCTCTGAGGCTCCCCTGTGCCCTGCCCACACCTTTATAAAGAATCCCCCCAGGGCTTCCCTGGTGGCGCAGTGGTTGAGAGTCCGCCTGCCGATGCAGGGGACACGGGTTCGTGCCCCGGTCCGGGAGGATCCCACATGCCGCGGTGCGGCTGGGCCTGTGAGCCATGGCCACTGGGCCTGCGCGTCCGGAGCCTGTGCTCCGCAACAGGAGAGGCCACAACAGTGAGAGGCCCATGTACCGCAAAAAAAAAAAAAAAAAAGAATCCCCCCAGCCCTGTCTGATAAGGTAGTCAGGACAAGGGGTGACCCAGAAAACAGATGCTCAGAGTGGGGGCTGGCATTGGGTTGGTCATAGATGCAAGGTAACCTCTTGGCTGGGGAAACAGAACAGAGGTAAACACGGGTATCACAGCATCTCGATGATTCCCATAATCAAGGGGCCAGCGTGGAAGGAGGCAAAGCACTAGGGGAGAAACCGGGTTGTCATGGTTTCCTAGTGGAGACGGAAGAGAGTTTAGCTTCCGGGCTCCTTCTTAAGCTACACGGGAAACAAGGAGAATTCCAATTACTGGATAAGCAAGGGAGACCCAGAGGGGCAGCTGTGAAGGACCCCCGTGGCCCCTGCAGCCTCAGGACCGGGACAGGGGTCTGGCTGTGAGGCCGCCGAGTGAAAGCTCTTGAGCGTGGCCAGGTCTCTGAAGCCAAGCACAAGTGTGTTCACAACCAGGGCCATGTCACCCCCCAGGGGAAGGTTGGCGAAGTCTGAGGATATTTGGGGTTGTCACAACTGGGAAGGGTACTACTGGCATCTAGTGGGTAGAGGCCAGGGATGCAAACAGGATGGTCCCCCAGCAAAGAATAATCTGGCCCAACATCAACAGCACAGAGGCAGCTGACATAAGGGCCCTGGGGGGTGAAGACAGGGACCCTGAGATGGGGGATGAGGCCAGGTGAGTGGAACGTTTTGAACTTCCGAGTTCCCTGAGCTTCCTTCCCCCGCAGAGACAGTCTCCATCCTTGATTATTGCCCAGACCCAGGATATAGAGGGGGAATGAACGTGCTCAGCAGCTGGCCGAATGCCCATCGTGGTGGAGGGGGCCGAGGAAGCCCTGGAGCTGCCCCCACACCACAGCCCCGTGAAATAATGAACCAAGCCCAACACTGCATCCTGGGAGAAAGCAGTGGACCTGGAGAGGTGTTGGGGCAGAGATTCATACCATAAGCCCATGTAACTCACCTGTTGCACAGGTGTGCAAACGTCCGAAGGACCCCAGAGCATTACAGTGGGTTTTCACGAAGCTCAGCAGTGGTCCAGAGGTTGTATCCTTACTGGAGGAGGTCAGCACAGCCCCGGCAGTGGCTACGCGGCTATTGCCCGGAGAAAGCCTCTTCTCCAACCCGATCAGGAAGGAGAGGCATAAGCTGCCTGCTTTTGCAGGGTGGAGGGTCTGCACCACCTGGTCCACGTGGTCTTCCTTCCACCAAAGCCAGCCTGGCTCTCCCACCGCTGAGTGCCGCCCTGGACCACTGCCGAGCCACCTGTGTCCCCTCATGGGACGGGCTGACTTCCTGGTGGCCGGTGAATTACACTACTAACCCCGTCACTCACGGAGGGGCAGATCCCTGTCCTCACGGGGATAAATAGGTTTCCCTTCCTGCCCTTGGTCCTCCGCCAGCACCACATTCTTGTACTTACAGGGTCTCCTCCATCACTGTGGTCTTCACGCTGCATCACCCCTGAAAGCTAAGACATTTCATAGCAAGGAAGTGAAGCCACCCCTAAAAGAGGTCTCTGGGGACCACGTGGCCCCAACCATGATATTGGAGATGCACAGTGGAATTCTGTAGCAGACGGAAGTTTTCGTGGGACGACCAGGCCAGAGCAGCCTGGAAGCCACTGGGAACCTGTCTGAGCAGGGAGCTAGGGCCCTGTGGTCCCGTCGGCTCCGTCTCCACCTCTTCCTCAGCCCAAGCCTGGGGCCCCTTCATGCAGGAGACGCGTGGTCCTGGTGAGGAGATGGTTCTGTGCATTTTGCTGCCACCAGCTGGGAGTCGCGGCTGGTGCGCTGCCATCAAAGTGTCACTGGAGGACCCTGGTGAAGGGATGCTCCCAGTGGGCAGAGCTCCGAAAGGCACGGCCAGCTGTCGTCCCCCTCCTGCGACTGTAGCGCTGGCCGGGGAGCAGATCTCGGTTGATTCATGGTGGGTGGCAAAAGGGTTAGCCTTTCGGCCAGAGACGTGGAAGGAGCACAGGTGGAAAACTGGTGACGAGGTGGGCCTTAGGGAGACACTGGTGGATCTCGTGGAGGGGCACGTGGAAGATGTTTGTGGCCCATGTCAATACCCATGGGGGGCATGGGTGTGGGCATCTCAATATTCAGGGGGCCAAGGGTGGCCGATCTTACAGATACCAGCCAGTCTTTTCCTTCAACCACCCAGGTGCTTGCTCACTGGATCCATGTAAAAGAGGCAACATTAAAAACAAATTAAATAGAAAAAATGCACCATCAACAAAATATCAACATTTAAAATAAAAACCAGTGCAGCACCAAACCTTATTGAAGTGTGAGCGGGGCAAGGGGGCTGGGGGCATTGGGAGGGGACGTGAAACCTTGGTGTATTAGTTCCTTGGAGTTGCTGTGACAATTTATCACAAACTGGGGGGCTTAGAACAAGGGGAGTGTATTCTCTCCCAGCCTGGAGGACAGGAGTGTGGAATCAAGGTGTGGGCAGGGCAGGTCCTGCTGAAGTCTCGTGAGTCCCTCCCAGCTGGTGTCCTCGTGTGTCTCCTCCCCTTCTTGTCTTTTATAAAGACACTTGTCATTGACTTCAGGGCCCACCCTAGTCCGGGACGACCTCTCACTGAGACCCTAACTTGGTTACACCTCCAGAGGCACTTACTCTAAACAAGGTCACATTCATGGGTTCCGGATGGAACACCTTTTGGGCGCGTGGGGACCACCACTCAACGCACTACACCCGGCTTGCATGGAAGTGGACTTAATAATATTTTCCAAAACTACTGGTTTGCTAATCTTATTGTTTAGATTTATTATTTTTATAAAGACTTGATTTTTTTAGAGAAGTGTAAGGTTCACAGCAAAGTTGAGGGGAAAATGCGGCAATTTCCCACATCCCCGCTGCCCCTACGCATGCACAGCCCTCTCCCCCACTAACGACACCCCTTACCTGAGTGGTTCATTTGTCATAGCTGGTGACCCTACATGGATGTGTCATAATCACCCAAGTCTGTGATTTACCTTACAGCTCACTTTTGGTGTCGTACATTCTTTGATTCAGACTATTCTTATTTTTACCTAAGATTTTCCAGGTTTGACAATTTTTCTTATCCAAGTAATTATCTTAAATAATTTTAAATTAACTTAAGTTGGAGTAAAATTATAATTAATTCTGTTTTGATATAAATAAAATAGTGTTGTAAGGTTCTTGTTTTGTTTTGTTTTGTTTGTGGTACGCGGGCCTCTCACTGTTGTGGCCTCTCCCGTTGTGGAGCACAGGCTCCGGACGTGCAGGCTCAGCGGCCATGGCTCACGGGCCCAGCCGCTCCGCAGCACGTGGGATCCTCCCGGACTGGGGCACGAACCCGTGTCCCCTGCATCGGCAGGCGGACTCTCAACCACTGCGCCACCAGGGAAGCCCGTGTTGTAAGTTTTAATACATCTACTTTGCAGCTTTTTATCTTTGCAACTATTTTAATGCTCTGGCCAAGACGTGACCGTATAAAACGACATAAAACATGTGAATAGGGGTGCATCTTTTCCCTTTTGTCTCAGGCTCCACTTTGGTTGGCACAGCACTGCTCAGCTCTCAACATGCAGGTAGGGCAGCAGGAAAGCAGGCTGGGGTCCCCAAGGGAAGGACGCCCTGAGGGGGCAAAGGGAGGTGGGTGTTGAAGGATGGAGGGAAGGAAAAGCGCCCACCTCCCTGAGAAGGCGTCTTGACACCGAGAAACGAGGCAGGCAGCTCCATCTCATCATTGGATCGGTTTATTTTTAGGTAATTTACTGGCAGGGTGGATCGGGCAGGCAATGATCCGTATTCACAGCTGCACTCTGCACCCCTGAGGGGCCGTTGGGACAGTTTTACAGTTAACCTAGGGCATGGGGGTGCATGCTTGGAAATAGGATGTGCATTCCTACGTCAAGAAGATTGAATGGGCAACCACTCCTCATGCTGGGAACACATCGACATTCATCATTGTTTGGGGACTAACAAAGCATAGAAGCCACCTGGTCCTAATAATTATCAAACGATATCTATTAACCTCAGAGCCTGTGATGACAGAGACGGGATTTTCTGCACAGTACAATCCTGGGTAGGGTCAGCGGAAGGACAGGAGGGACCTAGCGGGCCCAAGATGGCGTCACTTACGCCAACAGCCGGCGGGTGCTGGCACTAAACACGTCTGTCCGTGACCCCCAGAGCTGCAATTTGGATGAGAGTTTCAACCCCTGCTGCCCCTGGTCCAGGTGCCTCTCACAGTTTTGGTGTCTTCACTGCAGCCGGGGCACCTGATAAAGACCTCCCAGCTTGGACATAAACGTGGAATCAGGATCTCAGTGCAGTCCAGGGCTTCAGGTGCTGTAGGAACAGGCTCAGTCGCCCGACTGATTCCTTGTGGCCCCGGTGGATCCCACATCTAACACACAGTGAGGCCCGGCTGTGCTCTCAGATGGACAAGCCAACGCTTCCTGGGCAAGGTCCTCAGAATATCACACAGACAAGGGAGCACGTCATGGTCCTCGGTGGGGAAGAAACACGGACAATTTTACATAAAGACATGCGGGGTGATATAATCTGAAGAGCTTTCAAATGTTCTCTGAGCTGAGTCTCTGCTGGCTTTGTAAAGGCTGCTGGGTGAGTGCTTCCTTCCTGATTTTATAAACTGGGACCCAGGTGTCAGCATGAAAAGATCCTGGAAAGTGGAATAGTGCAGGTGGGGCCGGGGACCCTGCTGTGGTGATGTGCCCTGGGGTCCCCGACTCTGGGGAAGGCCAGATTTCCAGTGGACGTTTGTCCCCCGTGACCTCACCCCCTCCCTGGGAGAGCAGGGCCCAAGGATAGGTTCAGCGTCTGGTGGCTGAATGGAACAGGAACTCCCAGTCCAGTGCTCTGTGCTTGACCATTATGAGGAATGGAGATCACGCGTATGGTTCACATGGCCCCAGGAATAAGCACGTGTTGGCCTGGGGTGGGGTGGGGACCAGGTGTGGAGGAAGCAAGGGGGACGCTGTCTCCTGAAGCATCTGGGTCAGCCGATGCAGGGAGGGCTGTGTGCAACCTGGGAGGCACCACGCAGAGCTGAGGCCAGGGAGGTGCGGATGAGGAGGTGGCAGAGAGATGGGCAAGCAGAGAGGTGACTCCCTGAGTCCCGATTCTCCGAGGTTAACAGCCCCTCGCAGGGCGCCCTCCCGGCCAGCAGGAACTTCACAAAGCGCCCTGGTCAGAGCACCCTTGCAATTTAACAAATGTCGTAGCTGGCTGGCTTCTGTCTGCCTTTTCCCTCTTGTGTTAAATGTGAGTTTTGGCACTCTCAAGGTTGGATTTTGTACAGAAAACATAACTCAGAAATTGGCTTTGGTTTTAAAAAATAATCTTCATGTTATCAAAGTTGAGAATTTGAATAACTAGTTCTTCCTTGTATTTAAGAGTAGCTCATATTTATAATTTTGGTAACTGGAAGCAGTTCCATTTTTTTAAAAATAGGCTTTGATCAATGGAAGCAAATGTTAAACCCCTCTGAATATTTTAAACTGCGTGTGTAAGTTTAGCAAAGTTAATTTTCTTGGTGAGAGCTTCAGTTATTTGATTAACAAATTAAACTTTACCATTGATCTCATTATCTGAGAAATTAACTTTCTAAACATGGCGACTTCTCTTGTATGTTTCAAAACTGAAAATAAATTTAGTAAAATTTCTATTTCACATCCCAAGTCCAAATCAATTACTCCTATATTCATTGAAAGGAGAAACCAGGCAGGGCTTTTATTGCAGTGAGCAGATAAAATTATGAGCAGATAAAACTTCAACTGTCCATACATTCCTTAACCTGAAAATACTATAGGCTATGAGTTTGATTTTCTTAAAGTTTCTGTACATAATTCCGAATATTTCTGACGTTGAAAGGTCCTAAGAAGTGAACCCTAAAAGGCCACTATGGAAACAATAGCTTATCCCCAAACCACCTGGGGGCAGTGGAGTCTTGTCCTGCTGCAGTTGTGTGTGACTGTCTACACTGGCCAGGATGCTAAGTGAATTATTTTTGACAGCACGTTTGGACATATAGAGCCCCACTAAAAGGGGTGGTTTCATACCACAAATCCCTTCTTTTGAATCCTTGTTTTCACATCCCAAAGATTTAAGCTATATATGACCCAAGTTTTCTGTCCACTCACAGAGTCGGCAATTCCCACCAAGACTGTTAGACCCCCTCCAGGCTTCAGGGAGACTTGCCTTTTCTTGGTGCTCAAAATATGATCATCATGAAAATGTCCAAATATGCACAAAGTAGAGAGAACAATGAACCCTCTGTTTCCATCTTTAATTTCCATTCATTTAAGATATTTAAATAGTTTTTCATCTATTTGCACTGACCTTTAACATTATGGAATCCTGCATTTTTTCACAATCTTTCTTCTTTTTCTCTTATAGATATTAAAGTGATATACAAGTCATTTCTGGGTTTCCCTCCTGGTTTTTTTTTTTTCCTATTTGGTTACAAATTCTACGATGAGGGGAGGAAATGATCATAGAAAATACTGGAAAAATCTTAAAGAAGACAAGACAGGAGAGAAAATGGTATATAAATAGTGGAAACCAGGAAAACAAATAGTACAATGGTTGTCACGGCCCAAATATACTAGAATTTATTGAATTAGGTGAAAAAACGTCTAAAAAGTTAACAGGGAAGACATGCATCCTATGGGCACGATGAAAACCTAAAGACAGTTTCTGCCTCCTGCTCCCCGGCAACCTGCCCTTCACCTCAGGCCAGTCCTTCCTCTTTGCAAACCAGCACTGTTCTCTGTGGGGAGAGGGTGGGAGGCTCGCCCGTCCCTTTCAGATGCCAGTCTGTCTAGACTGAGGTGGGAGATGCCCAAAGTGAGGCAGACACAGAGCGGCCCCTGGTACCGGAGAGGCAGGTGCAGGGCATGGAGCCCTTTGATTGGAGCGTTAGGAAGAGAAGAGCATCAGTGCGGGAAGCGTGTCTACACGTCTGTTCTTCCTAGCAACACCTGTCCAATCACATGGCACCAAAGAAGTAAAAGATGAGCCAGGAGAGCTGGAAAGAGCCTGCTCTCGTCTGTGATCAGCTTCAGGGGAAAGTGCAGCCCAGCTCGAGGGGCCTCTTCGCAGAAACCCCACCCGAGGCCACAGCAGCAGACATCCTCTTCCCACCCACTCATGCTTACAGAGGCCAGATGGGGACACTTTTTCCTGTGTCTCCTTTTCAGAGCAACTCTCGGGTTTCATAGATTCTCAGCAGCACCTACCTCTAGACCATGACTTTTAAAACTCACATTTCATTGCAGGGACCTTTTAAATAAGATGGGAGGGAATTCCCTGGTGGTCCAGTGGTTAGGACTCTGTGCTCCCAATGCAGAGGGCCCGGGTTCGATCCCTGGTCAGGGAACTAGATCCTGCATGTCGCAACTAAAGATCCCACATGTGGCAACGAAGATCCCGCATGCTGCAACTAAGACCCAGCGCAGCCAAATAAATAAATTTTTTTAAAAAAAGGAAAAAGATGGGAAAGTTGACTGTGTCAGCCTTTCAGGAACACGAGACAGACAAGGCTGCCACCTGCATAAAGATAAAATCACTCACTTTTGATAAAATTCTGCAGAGACTGAAAAAGCCTCTTTTGGAAGATTGTCCTTTGCTGTTAGTTGTCCTGTGTTTCTTCCACATGGACCGTCAGACTCCAGGTTCTGAGTGGACAGAGACTTGTCAGCCTCCTTCGCTGCTAGACGCTGCCCCTTAAACAGTGTTGACTCAATAAATCTTGGCTGAATAACTGAACACATAAAATAAAAGTAAGTGAATAATTCAAGGATCGTAGAAAGCAAAGTACAGCTCTAATGGAAACCGTGGCTCTACAGAGCAGAGGACCACGTCCCCTGTCCCTCTCACTGGAGGATCCACGGCACACGTGACTCCCTCTGTCAGCATCCCTCACTTGTCAGTATCCCTCATCTCTCAGCATCCCTCACCTGGAGTGGGGGAGAGGGAGCCGGCTCCAGGAAGGAGTGGGCTCCAGGAAGGAGATGCCTGTGGGTGGAGTTCCCCCTCCAGGAACTGACGATGACCACACTTACTCCACCCTCGGGCCCCACCTGTGTCACCGTAAAAGGTGCTGAATTTGCTCCCCTCTCAGGAGCCCTCCTGACCCTCCATCTGTCTGTCCATCTGTGAGTCAGACGTCAGCTGGGCCCAGTATGGCCAGGCTGTTGAGTTTTGCAGGTGGTGGGGTGATAATACCAGAAAGGTATCTGGAGCCAGACCTGGGGAGGCCTGAATCACCTGCCTGATGACCTTGACCTCACTAAGTAGTGAGGAGAACCATTGGCAGGAAGAGAGTAACATGGTTGGAGTGGATCTTTGTCTGCTGGGGCTGCTGTAACAAAATGCCACAGGCTTATATGACTTGAACAATAGTGGTTGATTTTCTCACAGTTCTGGAAGCTGGACGTCTGAGATTAAGGCACCAGAAAATTCAGTTTCTGGTGAGGCTTCACTTTCTGGCGTGTAGATGGATGCTTTCCTGCTGTATCCCTGTGTCCTCATGTGGCCTTTCCTTGGTTCATATACTCAGTGTGGGGGGTGTGGTAGGGAGAAAGTAAGAGAGAAAGAAAGAAAGAAAGAGAGAGAGAGAGAAAGAGAGAAAGATGTAGAGAACAAATGTATAGACACCAAGGGGGGAAAGCAGGGGCTGGGGGTGGGAGGTGGGATGAACTGGGAGATTGGGACTGACGTATATACACTAATATGTCTAAAGTAGATATAACTAATGAGAACCTGCTGTGCAGCACAGGGAACTCTATTTCACTTTGCTGTACAGTAGAAACTAGCACAACATTGGAAAACAACTATACCCCAATTTAAAAAAATGAAAGAGAGACATATTTTATGATTGCAATAATCACCTTCCAAAGTAATAAGCTAACCATTATCTAAATGGTTTTATTTTCTAAATCATCATTTATTTTTATTTTCTGAAAATGATGTGAATAAATGTCATTTAAAAAAAGAAAGGAAGGAAGGAAGAAAGAGCTCAAGAGAGTGAGCTCTGGGGTCTCCTCTGATAAGGGCACTAATCTCACCAGACCAGGGCCCCACCCTGAGGACCTCATATAACCCTAATTACTTCCTTACCCCAAGTACAGCCACGCTGGGGAGTTAGGGCTTCAACCTATGAATCTAGGGGGTGGACACAGCAGGGTGGTAGTTTAGGCAGATTCACTGGGGTGGCAGAGAGGGGAGCTGATGGAGAAGGAAACACATTTTTCAAGTACCTATTATATACCTGTCTGTGTTAGGGATTTTATGTACCTTTCAAACCTCATTCTCATCTTCCTTTACAATTAGGGAACCGGAGGCCAGGAAGTGAAAGAACTGTCCACAGGTACACAGCCCTGGGGGTGGGACAGGAGGGGTCCTGCCCCTGAGCCCAGGCCTGGCTCTGTGGAGGCCGGGGGAAGAGTGCCTGGAGGGGAGGTGAAGGGGGCAGATGAACTTGGAGATGCTCTGGGCTCCTGGGCCAAAGGGAAGAGAAACTCTGAGAACCCCTCGAGTTCAGGGGGGCTACTTAAGGGCATGCCTGTGAGGTCTGTGGGAGAACACAAGTCGGAGAGAAGGCACAGACCGAACCGGTCAGCAATGGCCTAACAAGCCTCTGTCTGCTGGGACCAGGGGCCCAACCCGGGCCTGGGAGGGAGGAGCCTTGTGGTCCGAGCGTGGACCTGGAGCATGACGGGGTGCAGAGGTCCTTGCAGGGGCTCTGGGGGTGGCAAGTGCTGCGGTTGACACCTCTTTACCAAAGTAGATGTGTTGGGGTGACGTCAGGGCTCCGGGGAGGGGGTGACTTTGGCAGGAGGGAAGATACCAGGCAGAGGCGGCTGCAAGCTTCTGTGTGGGAGAGGAAGGAGAGTGAGGTGCTGCACGCGCAGAAATGGGGCCACAGGGTGGGGGCCAGCCCTCCCCTCTGGTCTAGGGGAGGATGCCTCACCCTTTGAGTTGCTCTGAGCTACAGTGGGAGAGGGAGGGTGGGCTGCCCTCCAAGACCCACAAGCTGCATTTAAGAGAAAGCGCTTCTGAGGAGATGCAGGCAGCTCTCTCTCTGAGCCCAACGGAGGAGTTTCCTTCCCTTCTCAACACAGATGTGTATTTTCAAACAAACAGACACACACACACATTCCAACCCTGCTGTTCCTGGATGTGGTGGGAGGACCAGTTATTGCCCAGGGAACATCTCCTGTCCAATCACACTCTTGGGCCACAGCAACCTGCTTCCCTAGCATCTCCTGATGTACAGGGTTAAGTGCGTGACCGGGACATAGGTGTAAATTCTGGGTGGGAAGCGGGGCTGTGCAGGCAGCCCCTCAAGGCTACCCACCTTGCCTCAGCCCAGGGAGGCTGTCCAGCCCTGCGAGTGGCCACAATCACAACCTGTTTTATTCCCTTCCCTCGTCCCTCCCCCACCTCTTGAAGGCGGCAGAACAGAGACTCCACAGCAGGGGCGGCTCTTTGTTCTTCACCTTCGGGCTCTTCTTGCCTTTCAGGACGGGGTTGATTGGGGATCCCCTGCCCTGGACTCACTCTTGTGTGTCACACCGTGTCGGCTGAGCACTCGGCTGCCCTGGGTTTCTGTCCCGATGGCCCCAGAGATGGGCAATTCCCCAGCCAGTCTTTCTGTCCTTGGTTGGGTCTGTTTTGTTGACGGTCCATGAAGGCTGAGCTGGAGAAGTGGAGGTGCTCCTGCGGTCCCCCCACCTGGCGACAATCCACTTAGACTACCGAGAGGGAGTGGGTGTGACAGCTGCTTCCAGATGAGGGCCCTCGGGGTCCTGCCCTGTGTGGGGTCCTCTTCAGGGGGTGCAGGGCAGACTCAGGGCACAGACACACTGGACGGAATCCAGGCGGGGTGGCCGGACACGTCAGGGCTCTCCAGAGAACCAGATACACATAAACTTATTCTAAGGAGCTGGCTTCCATGATGAGGGAGGCTGAGAAGTCCTAGGACTCGCCGTCGGCAAACTGGAGGCCCGGGACGGCCGGCGGGCAGTCCCGTCTGAGAACTGGGGAAGCCGATGGTGCAAATCCCAGCCCGAGGGCAGGAGGAGACCGAGGCCCCAGCTCCACGGTCAGGCCGAGTCCCCACCTCTAGTTCTGTTCCCACTCCAACAGACTCAGGAGTCTAGACTCGCTGGTGGAGGTCAAGGGCGCCCCTTTGCAGTGTCCTGTGCCGACTCTGTGACCACACCGGGAGATGAGCTGGGTTTCAGCTCCACTCAACCCTCTGGTGGCACCGCTGTGGACGGCAGAACCACCTTGGTCTACACAGCAAGCCTGGTTGTGTTGCTGTGGACGAGGGGAGAGTGGGTGGGAGTGGTGCTCCCCAGAACGTACTGTGTAAAACAGGAGTTTAATGGGCGCTTCTGGAAGATGAAGGAATTATGGAACTTCCCTCCAGGTGGCAGCTGCATGTAAAGTGGAGAAGCTCTAACAGTGAAGGGAAGACGTTGGGGTGTTAGCACCGCAATAACTGTCCGAGAGCCCAAAGGGGACAGGAGGGAACGGAAGCCGGTGTCCGACATTTGGATGGGGGCAACCAGTCTGCGGGGGCAACAGGGGCAGCCCTGTCAACTCTCTTCCTTTGGGGTCAAGTACTGCCCGAGGAGGATGATGGGAAGGGAGGTGTGGTGGCCTTGGGCAGTAGGGTCTTTGCGGGGCACGGCGTGTCTGTGCTGGGGATCTGTCCATAGGTAATGTGGCCCGGCTTTTGTCTCTCTCTGGGTCAACCTGAGACCAGTGCCACAATCATAATGAAGGTTGACCATTATCCATGAATAACATCAACCAAAAAAAGAAAGAATAGAAACAAATAATTAGGGGGCATGGAGAAATCTTCTCCTGGGATAGAAGGGAATATCTCAGTCTTAGCACAAAAAATGGCCATGCCGCGAGCATCTGTGGTCTTCCAAGTTGAATACATAGTCCAGCTCAGCTCGAAGACGTGACATCGACTGCTTTCCGCTTCAAGGCCTGGTCTTGTCTGTGTTAGGAAAGTTGTGAACATCACAGCAGCTTCTCCGCCCATGGGGCTGAGGCCGTGCTGGTCTGTGTCTTGCCTCCTTGCAGAACTGGGAGGCCTGATCCCTGGACCAGGTGTCTGCAGGGTCTGTAGGAGCTTAGACCACAGTGAGTACAAACCAGGCTCCTCTGATGCGGCAGGGGGCTGTGGAGCGTAACTCCAACACTTACCACATCCTGGACCCCGGCTCTGGAGAAGAATGTAGTTTCAGGTTAATTTTATGACTAGTATGGGTGTCTGTTTTATATAAAATTTCACCGTCTAAATCGGTAGATACGAAAAACAGCCATTTTACTCCATTGTTTTGGAAAAGAAATAATAGCTTCTCATGTGAAATAGGCTAAAGTGGTTCAAGAATTTGAGAAGTCACTACTTTAATTCAAGCAAAGACGCTTTGAGGGATGTGCTCCAGAGCTGGGTACAAGCCGAGTCCAGGAGAAAGAAGACCCTTTGCTAGGGCTCGGAGTCCTAGAAAAGTTCTTCCAGCCGAGCGGGGTTCTCAACTCTGGATGCCCTTGGGTATCTGCTGAGGAGTTTTAAAAAATGCTGATGACTGGGCCCACCATAGACTAAGGGAATCAGCATCTCTGAGGGTAGGCCTGGGCAGATGTATTTTTAAAACAGCACCTGGGTGGGTGCTGAGAACTGTTGCACAGAGTTTCCTGATTGCCGCAAAGTCAGAAGCCAACTGTTTTGGCGCCAAGGGTTTTGTGGCTGGGACTGGCTGGTGCAGGGAGCAGGGTGGGTGTTGCTGGTGAGGAAATGCGGGCCCAGCGTCCACAGCCAGGCTCCGTGGGAAGCCCCCATCCCCTTTGCCTCTTGATCAGGATTATCCAGGGGGCTGACAACCCCAGGCAAGGGTGTGTGATGGGCATACAGGGAGGTTATAAAGTGGACGGATGCTCCCCATCTCGACAGCTCCTCCAACAGGCAAGCTCTCATCAGTTCTTCTTCTATGTGGGTCATCCTCCAGTTGCCCCTAAATTAGCCTGCGCATCTCCATGTGCATTGCAAGGAAGCCGTGAGTGACAGCTTCTCCCAAAGTGGAAATGCAGATGACAGACGCTTAATCAAAATAGAATAGATAGTACTTTTAAGACCCCACACGTTGAGGCATGGCTTACACTGGGAATGCAGTCGTCGTGAACTTGAGTCAGTGAGTTGAGCTGTGGGGACGTGACTCAGCAGGGCCGAGGGGAGGCGTTGAGCCTCAGGACTTCTCCCTGTGGTGTCCCTGACTCCAATCACGTCCCATTCCCAGTGGGCTATACACTTCTCCAGGGCTGGGACTATGTCTTATTCACCTCGGTCATCTGCATGGCAGCCAGCATGATGTCAGACACATAATAGAAATACTTTTTCTCTCTCTTTTTTTTTTGAGGAATGAGAGTAAAGGCAGTGATGTCTGGGAGGTAGAAGATGAAACCAGCTTCCATGAGGTGACAGGAGGCATATCTCACTGGGGACTGAGATTCTTCCTGCCCCAGGATGACCAGGGAGACAGGCAGATGCCAGCTGGTATTTCCAACAGGGCGGTGACCAGTCCGGTTCTGAGTCCAGGTGTTGGACTCAGAACGGGTTTGGGGGAGGTGTGGCGGGGAGTCACGTCTTCATCAGGAGTGGGCATGTCACGATGGGTGAATCCTGCACCTGAGACCTGTGGGCAATGCTCTCGTGAGGGGCGACAGCAAACTGGCCAGGGCACCATTTGTACACCCACGCCTTCATCCCGCAGTGTTATTTTGAGCATCAGGATGTTCTGGGCTCTGAGCTGGGCCCCAGAGACCCAGGCTGAGGGACCACAGCTTGTCCTCATAGAATCACCGCCCAATGTGGAGACAGACTCTGATACAAACAATTTCAACTCCATTCAAGGGCTGGAGATGGCGCCTGGGGACCAAGGGGCTCCAAGGAGAAGTACACACCCTGCCTGGAGCGGGGAGCAGCCCACTTGTCGTGGGCATTTCTGATCCAGAGGAGCTGGGGTAAAGGTGGGAGCTGGGGTAAAGGTGGGAGCAGACCTCCTGTTCTCTGGTTCTCTGGCCACTTAACATTCTGGGTTAACGGTGCGGATTTTAGGAGAGTGGGAAGAAGGCCTGGGGTGGGGTGTGTGTGTGTGCGTGTGTGTGCACGTGCGCACGCGTGCGCGCCTTTGGAGCATCTGTGCAGAACCCCAAAGCATAGAATTGTCAAACAAGAGTATTGGACTCTGAGTTTATGGTGAAGTAGGATAAAATGTGTACCTTCTACAAAACTACTCAGAATGCTGTTAAATCAGTCGTCTTTGGTGACAAGAACAAGTGGTTTTGCTGAGGGTCAAGTACAGAGTGAGCTGAGGATGTGGAGTGGATCTTTCATGACCAGTTTAGTCACCTTTGTTTCTTAACCGTGTCTTGTTTACATTAAGCTCCCAATAAATTGCTGGCGAACGAGAAATGGATGAGCTTAATACCCACGCGCATGCCCGCCCTGCATGGGGACAGTTGCAGTCGCCTATTTATTTATTATTTAAAAAATTTTAAAAAAAAATTTTTTGCGGTACGTGGGCCTCTCACTGCTGTGGCCTCTCCCGTTGTGGAGCACAGGCTCCGGACGCGCAGGCTCAGGGGCCGTGGCTCACTGGCCCAGCCGCTCTGCGGCATGTGGGATCTTCCCAGACAAGGGCACGAGCCCGTGTCCCCTGGATCGGCAGGTGGACTCTCAACCACTGCGCCACCAGGGAAGCCCCAGCAGTCGCCTTTTTAAATGTTTTTGTGTCTTAATGGTAGACATTTTCCTATTTTTAGCTTTGAATTGCGTTCATTGCAAAACTAATACAAAAGAGATGGTTTACGTTTCTGGACGTGTTCTCACTCGTCCATATGGAAGATAGTGTGCTTTGGAACAGATGTTTGCATTTATGCCTGAGATCTGCTATTTCTACCCGTCTTCTGCTGCCAGACCCAGTGCCTTGTAATCTTTTTGAAGTAGGGATGGAGATCAGATTTTTTGTTAGCGTTACACAGAACATGAAAGTACTGGGATGAGAAGAGAGGATTCAGCTCAAAGGGCCCAGCTGTGCACTCGGGCGCCATTTTCCAGGTAGCTGTGAGTTAACTCAAGTCATCTCAAGTTGGCAATTATTCCAGTGAGCATGGCCTCGTCCATCTTCACCTTTAGATGCCTGTGGACAAAGGTGGGGACTTTCTAGAATACCTGCTTGGCATGAATCCCACTCACATTGGGTGTTCCCACCACAGGCACCCCCTGGGACAAGTTAAGTCTCAGCAGAGATGCTAAGAGAGCAGTGGACGGGGTGTCCTGCTGGCAGCGAGGACGAGGCAGGTGCCACTTCTCACAGGACAAGGGGCAGAATTTTCCAGTTTTAGAAGTCTGAGAGAGGGACTCCCCTGGTGGTCCAGTGCTTAAGACTTCACCTTCCAAGGCAAGGGGTGCGGGTTTGATCCCTGGTTGGGGAGCTAAGATCCCACATGCCTCGCAGCCAAAAAACCAAAACATAAAACAGAAGTAGTATTGTAACAAATTCAATAAAGAGTTTTAAAAATGGCCCACATCAAA
The DNA here is from genome assembly GCF_964341445.2 of Mesoplodon mirus. Lineage (NCBI taxonomy): Eukaryota > Metazoa > Chordata > Mammalia > Artiodactyla > Ziphiidae > Mesoplodon > Mesoplodon mirus. The sequence continues at coordinate 144,182,511 of NC_138982.1, read as the reverse complement.
AAAAATCTTTATAAAAAAAATCGGAAAGGCAAAATGGGCCCATTTGAGATTTTTGCTCTGTGCCCTCCTGAATTCTTGATGAGGTCCTGTCTGGGTACAAGGCCCTGCTGTTTGAAGACAACCACTTAACCTAAAATGTTTGTTTTTCTGGACCCACCGTGACAAGAAGGGAAGTGAGCACACAAGGGGGCTGCTGTCTGATGTGAACGGCACCCTGGTGCCTGTGGGAGGGGTTGGTGGCCTGGGGACCCTATAGAGAGACTCCCCAGTGTGATACCCAGTTAAATCAGAAACTAACTCCTTAAGTCTCCTTTGTGACAGTTTTTCAAGAGGTAATATCTGTGGCAAACATGTGAGCCTTGGTCCCAGGATCCACCAGAGGGTGGGAGCTGCAGAGGGTCATGAGGGGAGTGACAGTTGTGTGTGGAAAGCAGTTCGGACACTGTCTGATCCTCCCCTTCTAACAGACACTGTCAGATTCCGTCTTTCTTTGTTTTTTGTTTTTTGGCCACACCGTGTGGCTTGTGGGACCCTAGTTCCTCAACCAGGGATTGAACCCGCGCCCTCAGCAGTAAAAGCGCGGAGTTCTAACCACTGGACCACCAGGGAGTTCCCCAGTTTCCCTCTTTCTGATGAGAAAAATAATCCACCACCAGAAGGCTCCTACGTGCCAAATTTCTCTTTAATAAATGCACTGAAGGGTCAAAGATATTCACGGTGATCTTCTGGTTGGGCTGCAGCCTGGAAAGAAAAACAGAGCCAATTACTTCAGACATCAACAAGAGCATCTGTGGTTAAAAGAGTGTGTGCCGTTGGGGTACCTGCCTGCTGTTCCAATCGTGGGTGCCAGCCTGGCTTCTTGTTTTGAAACAATAGAAAGCCACCCTCACTGAATAATGAATGTGCATGGAATCAAGGAGAAGCTGGAGAGACGGGCTCAGAATGGGCCGGGACTGGGCAGGGAGCAAGCAGGGCTGGCAGCACAGTCAGATGATCCTTCAGACACTGGCCATCGTGGCATAGCCGCCTCTGGACACACCTCTCTCCGCCACAGCACACAGGTGTAGGTAGCCAGCTCAGTGAAGCCAGCCAGTCATCCTTGAGGGTCACCATCCCCTAACCGGGCTGTGTTCGCTGTGCTTGTCTATTGACCATTTGAACTGGACATAGGAGAACAAAGATGCCCCAGGGGATTAGATGGGTACCAAGCACATCTTTACATGTCACCAGCCCTACAGCCACATGACGATCAAGGTCAGTTATCCTGGCCAGCATGGTGATACCTTTCCCTGCCCGTTGGTCTCTTGGCGTGAGGAGCCCCAAGTGCTGTTACCACCCTGCCTGTTCCCCCTGGACCCTCTTTCCTACAATTTCCAGGAAGCCCCGGGCTGCAAGAGCCTGCCCACCACCTGCCCTGTCCTACAGAGGCCGGCCCCCACGGACCACTGGGATCCCCGTGCTGGGTGCATTTCCAGGATACCTAGAAAAAAATCAACAACTATGGCAAAAACTTGTCAATGTTTGCAATGTGGGCAATGTCAAGAGCTTTTCAGGTCCAGTGGACAAACCGTACAGGGACAGGGCGAAGGCTGGGAATAAGGAATCCACTGGGACCCACGTGCACTGATGGGCACGTGAAGACCTCCTCCATCTCACCAGGAATCCCATCCTTTACCTATCAAATTGTCAAAGGTTGAAGAGAAGTTTGGAAACTTGGAGTGTGCAGTTGGCTTAAAAGCTTTCGAGGGCTTCCCTGGCGGCGCAGTGGTGGAGAGTCCGCCTGCCGATGGAGGGGACGCGGGTTCGTGCCCCGGTCCGGGAAGATCCCACATGCCGCGGAGCCGCTGGGCCCGTGAGCCATGGCCGCTGAGCCTGCGTGTCCGGAGCCTGTGCTCCGCAATGGGAGAGGCCACAACAGTGAGAGGCCCGCGTACCACACACACAAAAAAGTTTTCGAGTCTGTTTCCTGCTCTCGCCTCTCTGTGCGTCTGTTTCATCTTGGTCCCTCTGTTACTTTAACTGCCACCATTCAGTGAGCTTTGCTGCTTCTCGTTCACAAAACAGCATTCATTTCATCTGGTCGCTCATAATGCCTGGTGGCCAGTATTACACCCTTGATCATGCTACAGAGCAGGATTTCACACCTGGCAGGAGGAAGAAAACGTTCCTGATCAGAATGATGCATATTGGTGGAGATAGAAAAATGATTAGTGACCAATGCAGAGATGAACTTGGCCACGGACGAGTGTGTGTATGAGTACACGTGTGTGTGAGAGAGATCACACCCAGCCTTGGCACGGCGAGGAGGCTAGGTGGGCTGGAGGGGTGGAGCGGTGCATGGCGGGAAGTCTTGTCCTGGCGCTGCTCCCGGCTTCCCTGGGATTTGGAGCAAATCATTTAATCAGCTTCTGCCTCTGAAGCCCCTAAAACCCCTTTCAGCTCGGGCCTTAGTTCTGTTACCTTCAGGGATGGGTCAGCGTTGGGACAAGCTTTGCCACAGAAGGGCTGTTCTGGGGCCTGCCCCTCGTGGGACCCCATAGGTCATGCTGGCCAGGCTAGACCTCAGATGAAGCCCAAAGCAAGGTCCGTCATGAAGGCCATGCCCGCTGGAAGCACAGGCACCGTCACTGTGTACGTGGCCTCTGTCCACATGACGTCTTCCATTCTCCTAGAGTTTGCCATGTCGTTCTCAAAAACCAAACTGTCAGGGAGTAAACTCTGCCCAGACCTGCAGTGGGCCATGAATGTGGTTTTCTACCACAGACACTTTGATCAGACACCCCTGTAAACCATAAGAACAGGGTTTGCAGAGAAATGTACACGGTGCTGTAGAGCCGTTGGGGGAGGGCCCTGGGCGGCAGCCGTGACCTGCAGGGAGGCTGGCTTCCAGGAGCCTCATTCCTTTACCTGTAAATGGGGAAAAGCCACGCTGATCATGTAGGGGGTAGGGGCCAAGCTTGGCCATCAGGGAAGAGTTGTAAACCGCTCAGGTGCTCCAATGACCCTCCACCTGCTTACAGCGTGAGCTCCTCTTGTGGTTGCAACAAAACCAGGCAGGTTTCCAGCTTTCTAGAAAAACTGAGCACAATAGAATTGTCCACTAAATAAAGCGTAGGCAACCGAAACCTGCTTGATTTTGATTTGTTTGTAAACTGATAATAATAAGAAAAACCCCCAAAACCCCAGCAGCAACACTGTAGCATGTAAATCAAATTTGATTCAGTCAAGGCAAAAACCTAAAAAATGTGACTCCAGATAATCTCAGCCTTACAGACGCCTGGTTTATTAACACAAATAGCTACAGAAGCCTCAGGGCGGCCCCTGACCTCTCCCATTCTCTGTCTCCCCATCACTGGTCCCCTTTGATACAAGGCAGACACTGCTCTGCCCTGGAGCAGCTGAAAAAACATCCAGACTAGGATTCAGAATTGGAGGGAGAGAAAGTGCTGGAAAAGTAGGACCTAATTAAGGGAATTGAATAGTTAAAGTAGAGGCACCTCAGTGACTGTCTCTCCTATTGTCTCCCCCCCAGATAATTTCACCAACTTTCTCTGCAAGCGTTCCATCCACTCTGTTACCTCTGCTGCCTGAAATGATAGAGTCATGTGTTATAACAGATGCCTTTTTACAAACTTGGAATTAGTCTGAGCGGATTCCTCCCTCTGTCAGCTATGAGCTGAGATGGGCTGCAAAGGAGGAGTATGAGATTTTATGATGAGATGAATTGTGAGTGTGGGGCAGGAGGAGTGACAGGGTGCTGGGGACCCCAGGAAGGCACAGGGCACTGGGGACCCCAGGGAGGCAGAGGGCACTGGGGACCCCAGGGAGGCAGAGGGCACTGGGGACCCCAGGGAGGCACAAGGTGCCTGGAGGCTGGGTGCTCAGAACGCAGAGAGGTGGGCAAACACCAAAGGCAGAGTGAGCCTATTAAACACCTTCTCCTGGGCCCTCCTCCTACTTGGCAGACAGGGAGCTGTCCCATCTCTGGCTCCTGTAGTTTTCCTCCCATCTGCACCTATGATACTGTGACACAGAATTCATGAGGCCTCAGTGGCTCAGCCCCACTTCGGGGCTCTTGTGGGCTGGTTGTCCTACATGGGAACACACACTCTGAAATCTAGACAACCCACTGACAGGTGAACTTTGAAATGCAACCTATTCAGAGTTCTAGGTCAGCTTGTCCTCAAGCTTCTGAACTTCGTACAAAGTTTGACTGTATTTTTTTTCCCATTTTTATTCAGAGTGTAGAATGACGTAGTCAGGCTGACAAAATGAGCATATTTGAAGCTTTGATCTCTTGGTGTCAGAAGAGTGAATTGTTAAATTTATGCTGAGAACAACAGTGTAAAGACTTATGCTTTCAGGAATACTGACCTAAACAATTTGGACCAACCCTCCCTCAGAGGACAACAAGATATATTTGAACAAAATATCTGAAAAAAATTCTTGACTACCGATGGACTAATAAGATAGTAAAAACCACGAGGCCAACATCAGGGAGAAGATCAAAATTTGGAAAGATGAGTCCAGCTTCTGAGGCAATTTTTCCACTAGGAGTGTTTGCCAGTCATGGAAGAGGCCACTGAGAAGTTGAGCAGTGCCTGTTGCCATCCCATAGGAAGAGAGGATGACATTTAGAGTTCAAGGTCCTCCAAGTTTGGAGGTCTTAGCAAGCCTTCTTCTTTGGGTTGGGACCCCAAAGTGTTATGCCTAAGGAAAAAAAGTGAATTGGAAATAAACAAGCCTTCACGAAAAGTTTTCAGACATTAGGATGTCTCAGAAAATCTCACTTATTACAATTAGATTAAAATGATTCCAGATTGCTAATATAACCAGGAGCCTGGCAGTCACAAAAAGTTTTCAGAGAAAAATACTTTCATCAATTATTTCTATAAAATCTTTTTTCTCCAAGTGCATTGTCCAGTACAAAATCTAGAATAACCGAACACACTAAGAGAAAAGATAGTATTGACAAGAACCAGCAGAAACAAAGGACAATGAAATTAGACAGACCCTCAGGGGCTCTAGATATTGGAATTGACCAGGCAAAATGTTAAAGTGAGTGAAAATTGAAAACTATAAAAAATGATATAACATAAATGAAAATAACCAAATATAAATTTGAGAATAGCAATATACAATTATTGAAATAAAAACTCAATGGATTGGTTTAATAGAATGTTCGACTACCTCATGAGAAAATGAGTGAATCTGAAACAGGTTAAAAGCAAACATCCAGAGTAAAGCAAGGAGAGACACAGGACCAAACATACAAAATAGGGGGTAAACGACATAAAGGCTACTGTGAGAAGATTGTGTAAATATTTACAGGAGTCTGAAAAGGAAAGGGAAAAAAAGAATTGGCAGAAGCAATATTGAAGAAATATTGGCTAAGAATTTTCCTCATTGAAGAAAGGCATTCAAGACCCAAAATGTTTCTGTAGACACTGCTTTGTTGCATCCCATAGTATCTAAAAAGTAAGGATAAAAATGGCTTAAAACAAAATAATGAAAAAAAACATGCCAGGCAAATACTCACAAAAAGAAAACTAGTGTATATATACTAATTTCAGAAAAAATTGACTTCAAGATTAAAATCACTAGAAACACACATTTTCGAATGACAAACGGGGATACTTTGATTCACCAGGAAGATATAGCAATTCTAAATTTGTATGCACTTAATAACATGTTACCAAAATATATTTAAAAAATTGACAGAATGAAAATAAGTAGAAAAATCTACGAATGCAACAATAGTGGGAGATGTTAACACACCTGGCTGGAATGTGTAAACTGTGTAAGCCCCAAACCTACGAGATGCTTCTTTTCCTTGGGAAGTCCTGCAGGTCACACCATTGACAATAGGCACATGAAATGTGTTGGTGAGACGAGAACCAGCCTCACGAAGAAGTCAGTAGCAGCCTCGTCTGTGGAACAGGCTCACTGGAGGAGGGGCCGTGAGAACCAGGATCACCAAGAACAACAGAGACAAAGACATGAAAACCACAAGATCAGGTGTGGGTGAGGACCCGTCAGAACACAGGTGGACAGAATCATTGCAGAGAGCAGAAGGGTCGGTGTGGCAACCTGCGGACCTCTGAAATGGTTAATAGAGCATAGCATCCTCGGGGGCAAAATGTACATGCAGCCAACAAGGGGACCACTCAACGCAGACCATGAGACAAAAGCAAGGATTCATATCTGGAGGGTAAAAGCAGCTGCCCCATTAAAGAGTCCTGATCCTTTGCCCTCTTTCCAGACCTGAGAAGCCTGGGTCCCTAGGAGAATGGACCATGTAACACACGAGCTTGTTACAATGACTTGCAGCCATTCCCTTGTGGGCGGGGGGGGGGTGTCTCCAAACATTTTAAGGATCACTAGACATAGGTTAGAGTTACTTTGGTACCTAAGGACGCAGAGCTCCACAGTGGCCCCCTGTTGGATGGGGGGTATATAGAAGCCAGGTAGTAATTATAGGTGGTCATGGCTAAGGACTGGCTTACAGTGGGTCCACTGGGTTTCTGACCCCCTATGGTCATGTCCCCTAACCCCAGATTATAATTAGGACAGACAAACTTGGAGCAAGCTGCTTTGGGTCTTTAGCCTGTGGGGTAAAAACAATCACAGTGGGACATGACAGGTGGAAGCCTCTGGAAATGCCCCTGACCCTGGTCAAGATAGTAAATGAAAAACACTCCTGGTGAGCAGATACAGGAGGAGAAGCCCCGCCCAGTTCACGGATGGGTCCATTCCAGGCAAGGCAGCACGGCTGCCACACGACAGCCTCTCTCAGGTTGCTCTAGGGAGAGGGAACGTTCTCCCCATGGGCAGAGATTTGGGCCCACCTGGTCCTCCGCTCTGTGTGGAAGGAGAAGCAGCCCTAAGCTTAGAAGGTACTGGAATTCACGAGTGATGGGGAAGGACTTGGCCACTGAACAGAGGTGGGGAGGGGGGACGTGAGGGGGGGAACACGGAGGTGTGAGTGGAGGCGTTGCTGGGTAGACACGAGTGAGCAGAAAGAGAGGCTCTCTGGGCAGCAGGGGGCATCGGCAAGGGGGAGGCAGCCAGCAGCCCAGCAGGAGGACCAGGCCCGCGTCCCGGACCTGAGGGCCGTCCTTGCTCAGCTCCCCGCCCGGGGACCCAAGGCCGTGGTCTGGTCTGCACAGCAGCTCCTCAGCGCCCTTTGCCACGTCCTTCTCCGCCCCTTTTCCACCACGGCTTCGGTCCCAAGGGAACTCCTGACAAACGCCCTGCGTGCTCAGCTCCGTCTCAGGGTCTGTTCCCTGGGAGCCCGGCTGGGCACCTAGTGGAGGGAACCGAGGCCATTGTGAGCAGCACTGACGCCCACGCATCCGCTCCACTGCCCAAGGTTCCCACTCCTCACATTGGACATAGCGCTGCCCTCACCACCCCCAGTTCCTGTTCAGTCCTGGACAAAGCTCTCCGGCTCTCTGGGTGGTGTGTGTGGGAGGGGGGGGTGTCTCTGCATTGGGGGGTGATGCCCAGCGGTTCCCATGGGGTCAGAGATCTGGATGAAAAGGCCAATTATCCCCTCCACATTCAATATAAAATGTCGGAACTGGGCTGGGATGACAGCGATCCTCACACCCATTGGAAAGGGGCAGGAGGACAGGCACACAGGAGTCCCAGGTCTGCGCCATCCTGGAACCCCGGTGGGGTGGGAGGAGCCCCGTCCACCGTGCTCTGGCTGTGGCTCCGCCTCTTGGGTGTTTTCCCTTTGCTGTTGCTGTCTTCGGTCACATCTGAACTGGACATGGGGGAACCGCCCTCCTGGGGGCTGCGCTGCTTTCCCAGCCTGTCTGCTCCTATGAGAACAGGGTATGTTTAATTTCCCATCAGTCTCAACCACAGCTGGTCCTCGTTATTTGCGGATTCTGTTTTTAAGTTCATCTATGCGAGAAAATTTATTTGTAACCTCGCATCAATACTCGAGGAATTTAGGGGCCTTTTCTGACATGCACAGGGGGGCAAAGGATCTGAGTAGTCGGATGTGCAAGTCCCCAGCTGAGGGTGACAGTGACTCTGCCTGCTTGTTTCAGCTCGTGCTGCAAACCAGCATCCTTTCCAGAGCCTATTTAGTGCCATGTTTTTCACATTTTTGTGCTTTTTGCTGGCGATTTTGCTTTTTAAATGGCCCCAGGCACAGCGGGAAGGGCTGTCTAGTGTCCTAAGTGCAGGAAGGCTGGGATGTGCCTCCCCGGAGAAAACACGTGTCAGATGAGCTTCGTTACAGGAGTGAGTTATGGGGCTGCTGGTGTGGGTTCAGCAGAATCAACAACACGTATGAAATTAGCTGTGTTTGCACAGAAACACACACCAAAGAGGCTCATTGTCTGATGAAAATGTAGTGACCAGAGGTTCGCAGGACCCTGACCCTGTGTTTTTTCCCTTTGGAGCAAAAATGGCTCAGATTTCACTAATTCTGTGTTCACGGAGACTTCGTGCAGTGTGGCTGCTGCAAATGATGAGCAATGGCTGTTTTCCTCCTGGTTTGTAGCCTCTTTGGGGGATCATCCTCTTACCCTGACGGTGGAGAGATGGCTGTGGTCTGTGAGCCTACGAGCCGACATGGGGGACACGACCTTCTCTTTGCTTGTGTCCACCTGGAATGACTCCCTGGGAGTCGCCTTGGTCCACGGAGAGGTTTTAGGAACGGACGCGAGGCTGTGCCCTGATCTCACCCTCGGAAATGGCTGAGGTTCATGCAGCTGCTGCTTCGGGAATTTCTCGGTTTCACCACTTTGCCGTTGGGGTTTGAGAATCAGTAGCTTCTTTCCGGTCCTGAGAGTTCCTGAATGTGTTGTCTCTCTGCCTTCCATCCCGCTTACAAACCAGAGAATTATTTTCCGAGCTCATCTTTTTGTATGTCTTTCCAGCAGCAACTAAACCCACACACACTAAAATCCAATTTCCAACCGTGTCCCCTAGAGCTACGGTGTCCTAAGGTGGAGGACCTGATTCCCACGGGTCACATGTGACAGTTTTACTAAACGAGTGATCAGGGTAGAGAACAGAGAGAAGACTCAGCAGTTTTGATTCCAGTTCTTAGTTTTGGTGGTGTGTTTGCAGGAGTTTTTATTATTTCTCATAACTTACAAACAATTAAATATATTCTTTTGTATATTACCTAATAATATTTTAAAAATCAAAATCCATTGTATACCAAAGATAACCCCTAGACATTAATTATAGAGAGTCCACTTTGAAACAACATACATAGTTACTCATAAATCTTCTGTAGTTGAAAGCTTTTAGCTATGAAATTCTTCCCCCTTCATATGAGGACTTTACGTTCCATAATGAAGGAAAATTGTTCCTACTTTGGGACAATTTGCCTTCTTTATTTAAGTGATACTAGTCCTTTGGCTGCCTAGAAATTTTAAAAACAACTGATAACTACATCTACTGCCTGCAAGAGAAAAAAGGAAAAGGAGCATAGGAGGCAACCTCATACATTATTGATAAACACATACAAAGACAATATTGGTACAAAGCTATTTATCCATATAGCAACTCTGAATTTTATTAATAAATACATATATATATATATCAAACATTAATAAAAGAATAAAATTTAAAAAAAAATGAGTGACCAAGCCCACCAGGAATGACCCTCTTCTCGCATCTGATGATGGTCTCTGCACGGCCCTCCTGCTAGCCCCTCAGCTGTGTAGGTTTTGCAGTGGGGACCCCGCCCCTGGGCCTGTCAGGGGCTCTGCTCACATCTAAGCCAGGCTCACAGAGTAGCCAGCATCTCAACGTCACCAGCCACAACGGCAGAGAAAAAACTGCTCTGGAGGGTCACACTCGGGCAGTTAAATGCTTCAGCCCAGAAGGGACACGCATCACCCCTCTCACAGCATGTTGGCTGAACAGGCAGGGGACTGGCAGCACAGTGGCTGCGTGTGCTTGGAAGGGGCGAGAATATTTGGTAGAAAATGCGAATGACTGTCACAGAGGACTAAAGAAGCAGGAGGACTTTTAGGGACTCCAGGGGAGCAGACGCATCACAAGCCTGCTTGATGTAGCTTCAGGGCTGGGAGGACCAGCTCTGTAGGGCGGGCTTGCCAGGGTGGTCAGGGTGAGCACACACGGTTTCATGGTCCAGCCCCTGCTCCAGTTTGTGCTGGCCACACACGGGGCGGTGTCTGAGGTGTGGTGACTCAGCTCTCGGGGTTGGGTAAACCCTGGCACACACCCGGCCATGTACCTGAAAGCCCTTTGGGGGTCCCTCCATGGGTCCTAGCTCAGGGAACAGGCCTGAAGTTTTGTTCCCACTTGACTCAGGAGCCCTAGAAGTACTGAGCCACCACTGTTCCTCACGCTGCATTTGCTTTGGTGGAGAGCGAGCTGATCTTTCCTGGAGGATGTCATTAACACCATCAATTTTTTGCTGAATTGCAAGCCCTGCAGTGGTTCCCGGTCCTGATCAAATCCCCACCCCAGGCCCCTCTGAGTCACGGGTACTTGGATGGTTTCCTGGCATTTCATATGATTTGGAGGCATCAATTTATCATTTCCCCTACTTGGTATTCTAGAGACACTCATTTTTCATTTCATGCTGCGGTTTCTAAAAATGAACTTAGTGGTATCTTGAGTTTCTTACTCATTTCTCTTCCTTTTCAACCCCAGGCGATTGGATTTATGAAATCTTGGGGCCGAGGAGGTGAATGGAGGACCTAGTTACTCAGCACATGTGTTGTTACCCTTCTGCTTCGGTCCAGGTGGCACCTGTGTGGTCACCTGCAGAGGCGACACCACGTCGGTGGGGCTTGCTCCTTGCCCTTGGGGTCAGGTCACCAGCAGGGCCCGTGTCCCCAGGGCTCCGAGCTCTGAATCTCATGGACGTGCTGTGGGAAGCTGCTCAGGCTCTCGGGCCATCAGTGACTTTGTCTGGACAGTGGAGATCAGCGTCTGGTCTTTGCTCCTACAGGAGAAAGCCGAGCAAATGGCTGGTGAAGCCCGTGAAGGTGTTTGCGTGCAATGATATGATTCCAGATTTTACCTAAAGATACGTAACGTCATAAGAGGAAAATGAAAATGCAAAGGCAGAGAGGAAACAGGAAATGCACCGGGATGGCTGTTGAGGCCGTGGACGGGAGTGTGGAGCTTATTACGTTATCTTGTCAATTTCATGTAGGCATGAAAATTCCCTTAATAAGAAGTATTAAAAAAAAACAACCCATAAAACAAAATCACAAGGATTTTGCTGGTTTGCTCCGGCCTCTCTGGGGAAGGACAGACGGACGGTGAGCTGCGGGCAGACACGTGGATGCTTACCTGGCTCAGGGAGCTCGAGCAGTCAACCTGTCTAGACCTCGGTCCCTTCGTTATTTTATTAAACAAAGGGGAAGACGGGGCCTCACAAGTGTTGGAGGAGGGGGTGGTGACTGGACGTGATGGAGCTTCTCCCCGCGGTGGAGCTGAGCTTGACAAGGTCGGTGCCTCCCAGGTCCCCCTCCGCCCCCCTCCCCCGGCTGCACCGGGCCCAGCCCCTCCCCGCCGCCTGCAGGTCCAGCTTTCCCCTTGCCAGGCTGGCCATCTGACACACGGCACCTGCCCTTTGGTTTCCTGTACCACATTAAATGTGACAGCGAAGCAAAACGACCCTCTGAAAACCCAGCCCTTGAGGGAAGCCTGGGGGCTTGGCTGGGGGCCCAGGGAGCGCCTGCAGAGGAGCCCCCCAGGGACGTGGCCGTACTTCCCCAGGTCCTTCTGTGACTCAGCGCAGGGAAGCCCTCTGGTGGCGGCAAAAGATCTGGGTTCTATTAAATCAGAACAAAAGAAAACACATAACAGGGGTCTTGGCCTTTCAGACCCTCAGGCTGGCAGGTCCTTTGAGCCCTCCAGCCCCTTGGCTGAGGGGGAGCCCCTGGCGGTCTGTCAGTGGCCGGGACCCGTGGAGCGTGGGCGGTCCCGTGGGTTGCGAGGCATGAGTCACGGCAGCCGGAAGGAACGCTGTAAAGACAAGGGCGTCTCCGGGGCTACCGGCGATCGGAGGTCAGCTGGACTCGGCATTTATAAGGGACGGTGGGCAAAGCTCAGACCAGTGGCCGGCAGGCCTGGGCTGGTCTCCACTGGGCCTCTCTTTGGGTCTCAGTGTCCTCCATCGTCAAGTGACCTCTGTCAGCTCTGAGCTTGTGATCTGTGCCCACGTCGAGCCTGCTACTCTTCACCCAGATCGGCTTTCCTTCTGGACCCTTCGTCTCTAACCCTTGTCTCCCGATCAGCGGCTGCCCAGCTTGGCCCGCCTCCCCCCATGTCAGCCCCCGTTCCCGCCATCACAACCTCAGCCTTGCTGTGGCCAGGATCGCCACCACCTCCCGAGTCTCTGCTCTGAGGCCCGCTGACCACCTCCTCTGCCCGTCAGGACCGTGCAGCACTGTCCCTCCATCAGGTCCTCAGTCCCCCTACCACCCGCCCCTTCCCGCACCGGGGATCCCGTCCCCCCTCCCCGCCTCCCCCTGCACCTCCATCCCTCCTTCCCTGGCCCTGCCAGTCCTGGTTAAGGCAGCGTCCACTGTGGATGGTGCCCGCTGACCGTCCTGCCAGCTTGCCCGGGTCCCTGGATGGTTCACTCCATCCTGTCACTGAATCCTCTGCTCAAGTACCCCTTCCTCAAAGACGACCATCCGACGTAACATAACCTCTTCCCTCCGGTCCCCTCGCGCTGGTTTAGTTTCTCCTAGAACTGGCCCCCTGACGCGGCACTGCTGGTCTGTCTGCTGCTCTGGTCTGTGTCCCACAGAATCAACCCCACGAGGCAGGGGCTGCACTCACCCTGCTTGTCACCGGTTCTCTTCAGCGCTGGGAGACACGTGTGGTGGATGAAACAACGACTCCAGTCTACCGATCGGGCTTGAAGTCATGACTCCAGGCACCGAGAGGTGTCTTCACGGGTGTGGCTTCCCGGCCGGGGGTTCTGAACGCAGCGCTTGTGCAGCTGGTGACATCTGATGTCCCTGAGGGTGTGGCAGGGTCCTAGGCTCCACAGCCCTGCTGCTGCTGCTGCAGCCCCTGGAAGAACGTGCTGAAACACACCTGGCCCGCGAGACCACGACCCACAACAGTGGTCTTCACTTTCTCCCTAGTGTTATCCCTACTTTCAAAATTAACTTTATTACTTGTTCTGATTATAAAAATAAGACATGTCCCCTTAAAACCTGAAGACAAGAGAGGAAGACATTGTACAAGTCAGGGTTCCAACAGACACCCGGAACCAGTAGGGGACTACACATACACACCCACACACAGACACACACAGACACACACCCGCCAAGCGGAAAGCCAACCATCAGAGACGGGGACCAGCTCCAGGAGGTACTCTGCCAGGCAGAAAGAAAAAGGCCAGCAGCCCAACAGGAAAACGGGCAAAAGCTCTCAAGGGGCCGGCGCAGGTGCCCGGGGGCCGCGGACACATGACAGGAAACACACCCTCACTCGCTGCAGTACAGGAAAACTGGGAAGGTCAGAATAATGTTGACTTTTAGGGCAGGGAGGCCCGGGGCCCTCTCCAGGGTAGGGGTGACCTTCTACCTTTTGCCCTGGATCCCTGCTACGTGGCTGTGAAGTTACAGTCATTGATCAGTTGTACATGAAGGGGTGAGGGGCTCCCCTGGAACGGGGCTGGTTCTTGCTTAGGGGGTAGAGGGAAGGCAGTACTGGCCTCAGCCTTTTGGGGTCAGACACGTTTGTGGAGAGAATGCTGTAGCCCTTGCCCTCTGGAGCAAGCCACCTGCTTCTCCTGCGGCCCCCAAAGCACCCGGCTTTTCTGGTGCAAATGCAACCCACGCGGGGACCTCAGTCACATCGACTTCCACACACAAAGATATGTTTTGGCCAGGATTTTCTGTTTTTGGTTGTAAGTTTAGTTTGACTCAAAGTAGTAAAAATAGTTAGTCTAAATCGATCTATTTTAAACACTGGTGGACCCGTGCACACTTACACGCATGTGTGATGTGTCCCAGCCGGACAGTAAGCCATTTGGTGCTGTTGGGAAATCATCAATAAGTAAAACCAATGGGAAGAGGAGAGGAAATGGTGTTTAGGACACAGGTACCGAGGCATCTGACTGAAAAGGAAAGGGGGGACGAGCCCATCAAAAGGGGCAAACCTCTAGCAGCCTGCCCGCCTTCTGAGCTGCGGGACATGGCCCAGCTCTGCCCGCGGGGTACCCCCTGCAAGGGCTCAGCGGGACCAGGACCCTCCGTCAAGATGTCACAAGGTCCCCATTTGGCTCGCAGGGAGTTTGGAGGTGACGCCCCTGCCTTGTCACGGAAGCATCTCAGTTGGGATGGTGACTCACCAGTTTCAGGGTCAGGCTTTGTGTGGGTCTAGGGTGCCAGCTCCTGTGCTTTATTTGGGGTGTGGGGAAGTCCGGCTCCTGGCGTGGAACCCCTTCCCCGTGGTGGTGTCACTCCCATGGGCCTTGGTAAAGCGGCCCTGGTCAGTTAGCACCCTCGGCAGTGGCCGGGTGGGAACAGGCCGGGGATGGGGACACTTAAGCACGCTTCCTTAGAAGCATATCAGGAAGTCTGAGCCTTCAGGGGACAGTGACACCAGGCTGACTGGTGAAAGGGTGACTTGAAAGGAACTGACTGGCTCAGCTGGAGAAGCAGGTCAGCCCAGCCCCTGGAAGGACTGAGACAGGTTGGGACCCGGGACCCTTTGCTGCAGGGCTTGCACCTGGACAAACGTCTCCTCAAGCAACAAAATACAAAGAAACTATAAGGGACTAAACATAACTGCGTGCACGCACAGCTGGGGCAAATTAATGACAGCAAGGTATAAAAAGACCAAAACCCAAGTGCCACTTCTGAAGAGCCAAGAGCAAAAGCAGGGCACTGTGCATACCCCCTGCGCACACCACCACCTAAGGGGTGGGCAGACCACCTAAGCCACCCTCCGGCCTGACCCCTGGACACACCCCTCCCCTCACCCCATGTAAGGAACAGCTCGTCCCCCCTCGGGGAGCAGGCAGGCAAGGGAACCTGCGGTCTGTTGCCGATCTCGCCCGCTGCAGCAGGGGCCCCAGTAAAGCCCTGCCTGAATTTCTTGTCTGGCCTCTGATCAACTTCTATTGGTTAAGGAAGCCAAGAACCCTGGTCCGTAACAGGACGAGCCCAGAACCCGTGTCCGTTCCTGGTGTGGGGGGGGTACATTTCAGACACCCTAGAGGAGGGCGCCCACAGGCCACCCTAACCCGAACGGGCCGCACGACGTGCAGGGGCCGCACAGTGGCAGGGAGAGCATGCGAGCCCCCTCCGGCTGACTCTGGCCCCGGGCTCCCCGTCTGGCCTGCAGGTCCTGTCTAAGCCTGGGTGGGGCAGCGGCGTCACCGTGATGGCTTCACGGGCCCCGGCCGCCGCAGCCAAGGGCCGCGTGCGTGGGTTTCTGCTCTGCTGTTGTGGTGTTGAGCCCTGCAGGGTGTTCTCTCTGGGTCTGTGGTTTGTAGTGAAGCCCGGTGGGGCAGCGTTAAGGGGCCGTAGGACTGGATCCTCAGCGGCCCCGGGATCCTGTCTCCTACCGCCTCTTCCCAGGGAAGAGGGAGAACGGTTCATATTCTAGTACTTTGAACAGCACTTTCTTCTGACTTCTGAACAAGGGGCCATGTGTTCCTTTCACACTGGGCTCTGGTTGGAGAAACAGAAGCCTGCCAGCCCGGCCAGTCAGCAGAGGAGCTTCCGGCACTTCCCAGCCTGGCGGACCTGGGGCGCCCCGGAAGCCAGGCTGCTGAGGCTCCTTGGCGACACTCCGCATGACGCACACTGTGTGTCACTCACAGCAGCCCCTGCACCCCCACAGCCAGCCTCCAAGCCATTCACCCTGGAGCCCCCATCCCCAGGGGTGGGGCAGCCACACCGCCATGCAGCTCCCTGCCCTGCAAGTTTCCCTCCTATTCCGGGTGTGTCTGGTGGGACACTGGTTACAGTTCAGGATAAGCTGAGCAGATTTCAAAAACAAATGGATGGTTACTGAAGGGGAAACGTGGGTTGCGGGGGAGGGATGAATTAGGAGTTTGGGATTCACATACACACACGACTATATATAAAATAGACACAGCCAACAAGGTCCTACTGTAGAGCACAGGGAACTCTACTCAATATTCTGTGATGACCTATATGGGAAAAGAACCTGAAAAAGAATGAATGTATGTGTATGTGTAACTGAATCACTTTGCTGTACACCTGCAACTAACACAACGTTGTAAATCAACTGTACTCCAGTAAAATTTTTTATAAAGGGTGAGCAGAGAGGGGAGTAAGCATTCACAAACTTCCACAGCAATGTGGCAGAGTGCTTGTATGTGTATTGAATCTAATGATAAAAAATTATGACTTGTATTCTTTTTCCAGTAATTTATCTTTATTGGATTTTACAAGCTGGTGATCGGAGGGGGTTCTGGTGTTTGACTTTGAGGGGCTCTTTATTATGGCGAGTTTCTAGGACTAGTTTCTCTTTCCTTTGTGATTGGAGGGCTGTAGCCCTGCCCTTGGCTCCTTCACTGCCCCTGTCACAAGCTTGCATTTCAATCATCCTGGGCATTTTTTTTTTTTTTTTTTTTTTTTTTTTTTGTGGTACGCGGGCCTCTCACTGCTGTGGCCTCTCCCGTTGCGGAGCACAGGCTCCGGACGCACAGGCTCAGCGGCCATGGCTCACGGGCCCAGCCACTCCGCGGCCTGTGGGATCTTCCCAGACCGGGGCACGAACCCATGTCCCCTGCATCGGCAGGCGGACTCTCAACCACTGCGCCACCAGGGAAGCCCATCCTGGGCATTTTTTATGGATTTGAATAGGAAAATCTTACTGACATATAAATCAAGAAGGGCAGAGTTACATTTCCACATGAATACAAGCATGCAGGCACCACGGCTGGCTATCTGCAGAAGGATATTATCCCAGCTACTGCGCGGAATGAAACAATGATGTAGTTTTATACTGAAATCATATACTTTTTTCCTTAAAAGTCAGGATGAAATCTTCCATCATGGACAGAGAATGCTTCAGCCAAGCGGCTTTAAAAAAATAGCCGTGTGTGAGCCTCCTTTTCTAAAGGGGTCCACTCTCCCCTCCAAGGGTGCTGTTTGCTGTCCCTTTGCAGGCTCAGAACAGCTGTCCCTCTTCCTCTGTGGGTTGTGGAAGATTTTCTTCTAATACCTTAGTGCCCTGGGCTGGGAAAAACAACGATCGCCTCCTAAAAAGCTTTCTTTTGCTGAACCACAACAGAAGGTAGCTATTCTTCGGCGAAGGTGCAAAATTGAATTGGGTTAGCTCAAGACCTCACCTGGGCATCTGAGCAGCTCAGGCCCCAGACAGAACTGTGCTCTGAGGCGGGAGCTCCGTGTCTTCTCCTGCCCTTGTTGATGCACTTTAGTAAAGAAAGAAGGACAGAGGCCGTATGGTAGCAAGAGGGCCGCAGCCTGCAGGGCACAGGCAAGCTCAGGCCACCACGATCCCTGGAGGCCAGGCGAGGAGGCTTACAGCCCTTAAGGGCAGGGAGGGAGAATGACGTGTGGGCCAGAGGCAGAGGATGAAACACAGGATGCCGGAGGGACAGGAGGATGAGGCTGAGGGAACCGTGTGCGCGAAACGGTGCGGAATCCACTGGGCGTCGATGGAAATTTTATCTTTAGGAGGAGGAAACTTTCCAAGTGTGTAAGTAACTCTGGTTAATGAAAAAGCAAGCTCCCTGTGAGGACCAGTGCTCAGAAGAGCCCTCACCTCGCCTGCCCTCCACTGGAGAGCGGGGACCACAAGATGGCCGTGATCTACGGCCAGACCCTGACCATGGCCCCAGGGACAGCCTGCCTTTCAGGGCACAGGTGTTAACACGCGGCACCCTGTCTGACAGAGACGTGTGTCACCTTAGAAGATGCCTGTTCTAAGAAGGACGTCTGAAAGCCTGCCCTGAACTGTGCAGTGTTCAAGTGCAGCCCTGCCCCTGCCGGTGTGACATTTCATCGTCAAGGATAAACCTTGGGGTATTCCTTGCATCACATGATTTACAAAATCTCCAGCCGCTGGCTTTGCTGGGGCCTGGGCACGACCTTCTGTGTAGACTGGGGACTTGTCCGCAAGCAGGTGACCCCCTCTCTGCTGGAAACGGTCTCTGCTTCCAGCTGCAAAACCCCGGACTGTGTCCGACCCTGAGAAAACCAAGACCACGAGGCTCTATTTGGAAGTTTTCTTTTTTGAATGTAACGGAGATGTGAGCAGAAATAACTGACATTCTGCCTGAGTTTTTTTTTTTTTTTAAACATTTTATTTCAAAGGTCAACAACCGAGAGGCAACACCCGAGGCAACAAGTGGTCAGAGAACAATCGGAGTTTGTCTGAATCAATAACAAGATGCCACGTATGTTCCCTAAGCTTTTGTAACACATTACCCATTTCAATAAATAAATTCGCTCCAGTGCTGTGTCGCCAAGGACAGGCCCAGGTCTGTGCGTGGCGTCATGGGGGAGACAGAGGGCTGGGCTGGGGGCCCGGCCTCGCCGCGTCCCCCCCGTGACCCCACCTGGGGCCAGTGGCTTTGGGGCCCTTGGGGCTCCGGTGACGGGAATCCCCGGGTTTCCGGGGCGGCTGCCTGTCCTCCAGCCTGTCCACAGGCTTTGACGGCTTCACCGCAGTCCACCCTGGACCGTTTCCGGGTGGGTGCAGAGCAGGGGGAAGCGCTGGGGACATCTTTTGGGTGACATGATGGGTCTGAGCTCTGTCTTGGTTTTGATGCAGGCGTCAGCTTTGTCCTCGCAGAGGCGTCTCTGCTGTCCGCACCCCGACTGCCTGCAGCATCCTGACTGTCCCCCGGCACGTTCCTGCCATCTGAGCTCCACCCACTCCGACATCCCGCGCTGAAATACCTGAGAGAGACCGAGGCTCCCCTGGGCGCCGCACACCAGTCCCGGCCGCTGCCACGCAGGATGCGGAGGGGCCACCCGGCGCCCCGAGGTGCCAGTGCGTGGGGCTCAGCGGGCGGCAGCCAGCACTGCCCACGAGCTGCTCCACCACTGCCGGGGAGCTCCACGGCCCAGCTGACATAGTACTAGGATTTCTCAAAGTGGCTTGTGTGTCTTTCCCAGGTGAATGTGCAAAAGGCAAGGGTAAATCACTCTTTTCAACACAGGATCCTTTATTTGAACTCTTCCTTGAAAGACAGTTTGTGGAGGACTGGCCCAGCCTCCCTCCACGGGACTCGAGGGGTCAGTGCTCCTTAAACCTGCAAGAGGAGGGTGAAACAGCAGCTGGTCACCCAGCCTGCAGCGCTCAATGCATGCCCCAAGCGCAGAGCCTGGAGCCTCTCCCTTCCCGTCCTGAGGCCTTGGGGACAGAAAAGGGGAGAGGACACAGGAAGGCGGAGCAGAGGCAGGCTGAGCCTGGGAGCTGCTCTGTTTGTCCGAAAGCTGCAGCTCAAAGAACAGAACAAAAGAGGCAAATTTCCCACATTTTTCCCCTCCATTTTGAGGAGAGATTGCTGGGATCGTATCCACACCAGGTACTGATTAGGAAAGGAAAAATGAGCGTGAATGAGGCGTGCGGTGCCAGGGACCACGGGGGAGGTGTGGTCTCTTAGGAGAAGCAGGTGCGGCAGCAGACAGGCCGGGCTGGCGCTCAGAGGCTGAGGGGCTGAGGGGCGCAGGGGGCAGGGGGCAGGGCGCAGGGCGCAGGGGGCAGGGCGCAGGGGGCAGGGGGCAGGGCACAGGGGGCAGGGGCGCAGGGGGCAGGGGGCAGGGGGCAGGGCGCAGGGGGCAGGAGGGAGGGCGCAGGGGGCAGGGGGCAGGGGGCAGGGGGCAGGGGGCAGGGCGCAGGGGGCAGGGGGCAGGGGGCAGGGCGCAGGGGGCAGGGGGCAGGGGGCAGGGGGCAGGGGGCAGGGCGCAGGGGGCAGGGTGCAGGGTGCAGGGGGCAGGGGGCAGGGCGCAGGGCGCAGGGGGCAGGGTGCAGGGGGCAGGGTGCAGGGGGCAGGGCGCAGGGGGCAGGGGCGCAGGGGGCAGGGGGCAGGGCGCAGGGGGCAGGGCGCAGGGGGCAGGGCGCACTTACAGAGGTTGGTTTCCCGTCGCCGACCCCGGGCAGCTCAGCTCCTTGTGTATGAGGCGGAGCAGGAACTGCACCCAGAGCAAAGACAAGGCCACGGTTACTGCTGGGGTTGGGGGGGGGACCCTGGGGGTGGTGCCCTGCTGACACCGGGAGGGTGCCGGAGCAGCCCCGACCCCCGGGAGCCCAACCCAGCGGGCGCTCAAGGTAACTGTGTCTGCGGCTCTCCCGTGGGGCACGGGGGACCGGCTGCCCACGGAGGGGCCTCTTCCTCAGAACGTAAAGAACTTAAAAGCCTCAAGCAGAGCGGCGGGAGTGCCCCGCACAGCTGCCCACGGGCCAGGTCCCAGGGCAGGGCTGCTGGGCACTGAGTCCCGTGTGTCACTGCGGAGGTCGTGCTCCTGGGAATAAAGCCCTTAGGACAGATTCCAGCCAGAAGGATGTCTGTTTAAAAGGAAACCAGTCCAGTCATAAAGTGTCCACATGGGAAAAAAACAGAGAGTGAGGACAAGGTGACCCATGGTCACGGTGACACTGCGGGAGACTAGGGTGACTGAGGACCAGGCGAGGGTTCGCAGCCAGCGGCACCGGAGGCTGCCCGGCCACCCTTGGAGCAGCCCTGTTTCCTGGGGTAGCTTCCCCGGCCGTGCCACCTCAGGGCCTGCTGGTCGCCCCACCAACTTCTCAGACGTGACAGAAGCGGCCGTCTGTGTGCACTGCCCAGCAGGGAGAGGGCCTCTTGGCCCCAGAGCCCACCCAGGTGGCTGCAGCCCCGTGAGACGGGGGCCAGAGGGAGAGGGGAAGGCCTGGGGCTCGGAGAGCAGGGCCCCAGGCGTGATCACAGCCAGACAGTGCGCAGGCCCCCAGGGTCACCTGCCGGGTTCGTGGAGCTCCAGCCTCAGACGTGGCAGGAGGTGAAACTGGCCTACTGACCCCAGAAGAGAAGAGGCGTGTCTGGTCTTTAAGGCTGAAAAGACTGTCCTCAGGGGAACCACCGGCCGTCTGCTGACTGTCCTTCTTGCTCTATCTCCCGCAGCGATTCTGGCTGTAGTCTCTCATCTAACCTAGCCGGTGCCTCGGCCTCGCAGTTATTGTTTTCCTGTTATGTTTTCCCTTTCATCCTTTCTGACATTTCAGGTGAGTTTCCTGTAAGTAACTGGAGTCGGGGTTTCCAGGCCAGTGTGCCGTCCGCTGGCGACCACAGATCCGCTTGGACCCTCTCCCACACCCCTCACACCTAGCTCCTTTCTCTTCAACGACTGCTTCGACCTCAGGTTCTCCAGTTTCTTCCTCTGGGACTCCTCCTGGATGGTGCTGGGCCGTCTCATCTGAGCCTCCAATCTCTATCTGCTCCCTAGTATTTTCCATCTTTCTCTTTCTGGGCTGCATTCTGGATGATTTCCTTATACCTGTGTGTCACCAGCTCTGTCTTTTTTAGTTCTTGTTCTTTGCACATGAATTCAGGTCCTTCTTTGCCATCTTTAGTAATTTTTTTTTCATCTTTTTTTAATTGGAGTCTAGTTGATTTACAATGTGGAGCCAGTCTCTGCTGTACAGCAAAGTGACTCAGTTATACACATATAGACAATCTTTTTTTTTTTTTTTTTTTTTTTTTTTGCAGTATGTGGGCTTCTCACTGCTGTGGCCTCTCCCATTGCGGAGCACAGGCTCCGGACGCGCAGGCTCAGAGGCCATGGCTCACGGGCCCAGCCACTCCGTGGCATGTGGGATCTTCCCAGACCGGGGCACGAACCCACGTCCCCTGCATTGGCAGGCGGACTCCCAACCACTGTGCCACCAGGGAAGCCCTAGACAATCTTTTTTTATATTCCTTTCCATGATGGTTTATCACAGGATATTGAATATAGTTCCCTGTGCTCTACAGTAGGACCTTGCTGTTTATCCATTCTATATATACTAGTTGGCATCTGCTGACCCCAAACTCCCAATCCTTCCCTCCCCCACTCCCCCTCCCCCTTGGCCACCACAGTCTGTTCTCTATGCCTGTTTGTTTCTGTTTTGAAGATAGGCTCATTTGTGCCATATTTTAGATTCCACATATAGGTATTATCATATGGTATTTGCCTTTCCCTTTCTGACTTACTTCACTCAGTATGATCATCTTAGTAATGTTACAAGTGTTTATTTTTACAGTTTATCTGATAACCCTTTTACCTGCCACTTGGGGGTCTGTTTCTTGTGCGTGTCACTCCATCACAGCAGGCCGTTTCCTACTGTTTCCTGATTTGGGAGTGTGAGCTCATCTGCAGCTGGGTGTTAGAGACCCCACGCAGCGGGCAGTGAGCTGTCCCTCTCACATGGTTTGGGATTTGCTTCTGCCGAAGAACCAGGTACATCACCACCCTAGAACCAACTTTACTTAATTTTTTTGTAGGTGTTATGTAATATTTACATAATGCTAAGTTAAAAAATGGGAGGTTACTGTAAGCAGGTCCATGGCTAAAAGTTCTCAGGGAAGACTTCCCCCCAGTCTGGCGTGTGGGCTGAGACGGCACAGATCCTGGCTGTCTTCTGTACCAGTGTGCAAACGTGCATGCTTTCACTACACGCAGGGACCCCCGACGGTCCGGGCTTGACGAGGGGTCTCCACTTCCAGCTCCGCATCCTGGGCCAGCCCAGCACCTCGCCTCTTAGTCCCAGGGCTGTGGGAGGGGAGGCATAACCATCCAGCCCCTCAATTCCTGAGACCGACGACTCACCCTGGCTGCTCCAGCATCAGCTTGGGTACTTATTTTAGTTATCTTTACATTCTGGGGTCCTGGGGATATCCTTTCCTTTCTTATGAGTTTAGCTGTGCTTTAAAAGGAAGTTTAGTGTATATATTACCTGGTATTTCTGAAATTGAAGTGTTTTCAGCCTTAAACAGCCATAACGATGGAAGTTTCACTGCTACTTGGCGGAAATAATCTGGGGACTTAATTGAAGAGCTGCTTTTAACACCTAACAGGTTCATAAGTTGAGAGTTGGTATTTGATTCTGTATGAAATGGGGGGAGCTGTGTCTTAGGGCCTCCGGGAATGAAAATATAAAAGTTTCATTTAATTGATGGAGTTGATGTTTCCAAGATCCTCAGCTCATTTGTAATGGGATCAACATTCGGTTTTCCGGGTGATGCGGAGGAGACGGTGGCTTCAGGTCTGGGACCCTGCGCTGGGTGACCAGTCGGGGGGCGCGGTGGCCACTCTTGCAGGTGGCCGCTGCAGGGCTGTGCCGTCGGGACCGGCCTTCTCCATGCCGGGTAAAGCCTCTGACCTTCGTGTGCAGGAGGGGACACACGTGGGGCGCAGAGACCGCAGTGCTCAGCGCTGCATGGGCGGCCCTGGCTCCTGTTCTGAACTCCAGCCCTTTGGGTGCGGGAACTGGCCGCTTCCCCAGTGCGGCCGACTCGGGGCGGGAGGGGTACGGGAGCAGTCGTGGCACCGGGTGGGAGGCCAGCTCGGTGCACCGTCCCCTTTAATCCCCACAGTGATCCCGTCCCTGGTGCTGTTATTCTGCCCACTTCACAGGTGGACGCTTCAGAGCAGAGGGGCTCAAGAACCCGCCCGAGGCACACACGAGCCCCCTCTCAGCCTCTTTCCCATCCTGCTGGAAACCACCTGCTGCTGCTTCGGACATCTGTTTAAACCAGAGAAAGGGCCTAGGACCACGAACATTTAGGGGTCTGTCACCGGCCCAAACTCTGCCAAGAGCCGCAGGAGTCTGCAGGAAAAAGTGCCACTGGTGTTTGGCGGACAGCCACAGAGACACTCGTGAAAGCTGCTTGGGTGAAAAGCAAGATGACTCACCACTAAGGCACAGGCGTCTGCAAACATCAGCATGTAGAACACGTTGCTCCATCCCGACGGGGAGAGGAGCCCGGCCAGCAACGGGCCCAGCGCTGCTCCTGGAACGAGGCAAAGGGACACGCGTGGTGCTGTGTGCAGAAAACTCTGGAACCGTGACTACCCAATACCCAGGCCCAGTAAATATACAGGAAGGTGCTCAACACCGTACTCCTAACTTAAAAGAGCACATTAAGGGGACTTCCCTGGCGGTCCAGTGGTTAAGACGTCCAGCTTCCACTTCAGGGGGCACGGGTTCAATCCCTGGTTGGGGAACTAAGATCCCACAAGCCACGGCACATGGCCCAAAAAAAGAAAAACCACATTAAACGCTAAAATTTCACTCTCACCTGTCAGATTGATAAGGGATAAAAAAGCCTGGTACTTGTACTGGTGAAGGCAGAATTGGTACAAGCTTTTTTTGGACGCAAATCTAAAAATGTGTCTTCACTTTACAATAACCATTCTTTTGACCCAACAATCCCATTAAAAAATTATTATAAAGTAGTCAGAACCTAATGCACAACCTTAGACATTCTTATGCTATAAAAATATTTGGTTAAATATGAATAAGGTTCGTAGATGTTAATACTGTACCACTGTTAACTTCCTGATTCTGATCATTGTACTGGGGTTATACCAGGAATTCCTTGTTTTGGGGTAATACACGCTGAATACATAGCTATTGGTAAAAGGGGCAGCATGTCTGCAATTTACTCTTAAGTGGTTTGGGAAAAAACATGCACGTGTATATTCATAAGTATATATGCATGTGTGTATACATATGCGCCCGTGTGTGGGTGTGTATGTATAGAGAGAGACAGAGAAAAGAGAGAGAGAGGGAGGGAGAGGGAATGATAAAGCAAATGTGATTTCTTTGTACTATTTTTGAAACCTTTTTGTAAGTCTCAAATTATGTCAAAATAATTTTTAAAAAAACGATAAAACAGGGCTTCCCCGGTGGCGCAGTGGTTGTGAGTCCGCCTGCCGATGCAGGGGACACGGGTTCGTGCCCCGGTCCGGGAAGATCCCACATGCCGCGGAGCGGCTGGGCCCGTGAGCCATGGCTGCTGAGCCTGCGCGTCCGGAGCCTGTGCTCCGCCACGGGAGAGGCCACAGCAGTGAGAGGCCCGCGTACTGCAAAAACAAACAAACAAACAAACAAAAAAACGATAAAACAAAAGAAAGCCAATATTCCTCAAAATATCCAAAGAAATCCGTTTAAGAATGTTTGTTGCAGCAGCGGTTTATTTTCCTAAGAGAGACTGGAATCAGTTATGAAGCGCGCGTGGGATGGTTCAGTGGCTTGCAACAGGAAGAAGCACGGAGAATCCACAGCAAGTTGCTGAGAGTTAACTGCTGAGCGGCAGGACGATGAGGGTCTTTCTTACGTTAGACGTCCTAGCGTTGTTCTCAGTGCTCACAAAGCGTGCTTACTACGTTCACAATCGGAGAAGCAGTCGTGTTTCTTGAAAGTCACAGAAGGACTCCAGGGAAACGTGGCTTGTTCACACGGCTTATCTCTTCCCTCCCGAACACCCCAGGATGAACCATAGCTGAGTTAAAGAAAATTAAAACCCACAAGGAGACGGGTGGATGAGAGAAGGCGCTGCTTGTGAGGATGGGATTTAAAGGGCGTGACTGGCACGGTTTTCCTTGCTCACGAGAAGGGGCCGGGGACTCCCAGCTCAGAGCCAGACTGCCCAAGTGCACGAGGCAGGGGAGCGGGGGCAGGAGGAGAAAACGGGATCTGGCTGAGACTCTTCTATAATGAACTGTTAGATACGACCCTCCGGCCCCTCTGATCCCAGGTTTCTCCTCCTCAGCATCACTACACAGTGATCACCCCCACACACACCCACCCCCCAGGAGAGCAGAAGCTTAACCTTGCCTCCCAGTGGCAGTGAGGTCACACCCCTGTGGGTCCTGGGGGGGGTCTCCTCCTCCAGACCCCAGTCGGACCCCGAAGACCAGCAGTTGACATGCCCCCCGTGCAGAAAGGGCTTCTGACGAGTTCTTAGTGGCTCCGTCTCAAATATGAATATATGACGGGATGGCCAAGGTTCACCTGTGTAGAGGAAAGCCTCAATGTGAAAGCAAACAAGCTGGGAGGAGGAGGAATCTGGAGGAAATAAAGAAACTGTGGAGAAGAACATTCCCAGGAAAATGTCATACCCTCCGAGAACTAACAGAAAAAGAAGTTGAATCATGCGAAACTCCCACTTTTGTGTCTGAAAACCATCCAACTTCAGCAATTTCACAGCATTCAATCTCACAACACCGCATCCAAGAAGTAAGAACAGGATGCACTAAAAGGGCAGAGTGACACTAATGAATATAACATTGTGATGCCTGAACTAAAAAGTTCAGTACGGAAGTTGGAAAGGAAAGCCAAGAACAGCTCTGAGAAAGTAGAGGACAACCTCAAAGACATCGTCAGGCAAGGAAAGAAGAAAATTGAAGGATGAATCCAGAAAGTTAAACATCCAACAAATAGGTTTCCTAGGAAGACAAAAACAGTAGAGGAGACTCGTCAAAGAGAAAACACAGCACACTTTCCCAGGGATGCAGGGCATGTGTTTCCAGACTGGGTGGGCCCCAGGTGCCCAGGGCATGGGGGATGCAAAGAGGCTGCAGAGGTACAGCGAGCCCGGGGGCCTCCAAGAGGAAAGACCAGAGGTCAGAGGTGGAGGCCTGGGCTAAGGGTGACAACGGGCTTCTCTGTGGTGACAACGGGAGCTAGAAGACACCAGAATTCTGGAGAAAAAGGACTCTCAGCTAGAATTCTATACCCAGACTATCCACCAAGGGAGAGAACTGAATCCAGACCCCACAGACTCCCGAGCTCTCAAATCTGCCTCCTGCAAACTATTCCTTGGAAGCTACTAGGAGACGTTTTCCACCAAAGAGGAGAAGTAAACACGGGATCTAGGAAACAGGGGTCCACGGTGGGCAAGACATGAAAGGGGCTTGCAGGAGGGCAGTACAAGCAGATCTGGGATGAGAGCCGTGTCCTAGGCAGAGCACAGGGGTCACGTGGCTGCAGAGCCCCTCACAGGCTGCCGGCCATGCTGGAGAGGAAGGAACAGCCGAGACAGAAATGTAAACAAAAGGGAAAACAGGACATTTGTTACTTTGGGGAAAAACAAAAATGTGCATATTAAGGGTATGCAGTTAAAGTTTATCTCTGGGCTCAAGAGTGAGCGAAGTGAAGCAGTCAGGATGGCTGGGGAGGAGGAGAGGAGGGGCTTGGGGAGCAGGGTCCCCAGCTTCCTCACCAGGAGGACAGCAGCGAAGGTCGAAAGGTGATGGATCAAGAAACCTGTCAATGTGTATGTATGTGGGGAAGACTGGAAAGACTGGTCGAAAGTGGTGGCTTCTAGAAAGAGGGGGCGGAGGGGGCGTGGGCAGGGGGCTGGCATTTTGCATTATAGCAAGTTTCTAAGACTGCTATCTGGTTTCTAAAGTAACACTGTGTGTTACTTTGAGAAAATAAAAATTAACTTGAAGAAAGTCAGGGCTCTATTTAATCGCTCTGCATAAACATATAGAAACAGCCAGCCTTGCAGCCCACCGGGATGCCGTTCTCAACCCTGCGAATGCACCACACACATGAACTGGTGTCCCTGCAACCGTCTGGCTCTGGTGAATTGCGAGAAGGCACCAGCTTGTCCACAATTAGTCGAGCTGTCTCCGTCGGAACCAACATTTACAACATCTAATAAATACATCAGGGTAAACGCCCTTGTGAACAAAATTTCTGCTGGAACAGTGTGCATTCCCGCTTGAGCCTGGCTTTGCTTCCATCTACTTGGGCAGCACTTAGGCAGAGAAACAGTGGGGGAGACACAGTGGTGTCTGCATGCCTGCATGCCGTTTCCATGGCAACCACCTCCCCTGTCCCGGTGCACTGGGGCTGCCAGAGCCCATGGAGTCTCAGTCTCAGCCAGACCCCGGATGCAGGACCTGCAGCGAGCGCAGAGGTCAGGGATGGTCTGAGTTAGCCTCTACCCTCCTTCTGTGAGGGGTGACAGGCATCCAGAGCTGGGCTTTGGTGCCTCCCGCGGCTCAGAGCCTGCCCCCGATTAGAGACGCAGAGTTTCTACCCTGGGCCAAGGACTTCTGCTTCCCTCTTGTTTTGAGAAGGAGATCAAGAAAAATGTATTCTTTAGGCTACTTCATAATTTCCTTCTTTTTAACCCCCCATCTTCTGCTTTAAAATGCAATCAGGGCTGCCGGCCAAGCTCCCAATTTGCTTTCAGAAAAGGGTGTCACAGTGGGCGCCGGACTGACTCAGACAGAGCCCTCTGTGGACAGAAGGTAGAGAGGATGCTGCCGGGTCACACAGCCCCTCAGAGCCGTGCTCAGCCCAGGAGTCTCCCGACGGCACATCTTCCAGGCCGTGGGAAACTTCTCAGGGGCCATGTGAGCCCGAGGGGGCGTGCTGGCAGGCTGCGGACACCCGTCACACGGCACGGCCCCCTTCCCCACCTCCCTAACCCCAGACCTGTACCCCGATTCCCAAGAGGTGCCCCCAAGGGGATGATCTCACCGAGAACATCAGAGTGGTGACCACTGTCACAGTGCAACACGAGCAGGGACTGGGGAGGCCCCGTCCCACGGAGCCGTGCAGGCTGAGGCCTCTGCTACCCGGCCCCGCATCTTCGAACCCGACAGCCTGGATGGGAGACTGCCCGGCCCACCTGCGATCTCCCGTCTTAGAGCCACCGGGCAATTCCTTCCTCACCCACTTACTGAGTGCCTGCTCCATCCCAGGCACCGTCTCGGGGCTCAGAGTACAAACGAGAATGAAACAAACTCCTGTCCTCCTGGGGCTTCCATTCAGGTGCAGGGAGAGAGGACAGTACAGAGCAGACAGGTGGACAGTGCTCCAGAGGAGGGTGGGCCAGCGGGCAGAGGCCGTGAGCCTGGGCAGGGAGGGGTCCGCACACCCCAGACAGGGTGGACCGAGGAGGGCCCACGGAGAGGCCAGTATCGGGTGGAACTGTGCTTACAGAGCTGCTTTTGTCCGGGAAGCGCTTGGTTTACTGCTACAAGGGTGATGCAGACCCCCCAGGGCCCCTCCCCACCTGGCCTGCCCTCATTGTCCCCCTACTTCAGGGGCCTGGGGCAGTAGGTGACACATCAGGATGCAACCGAGATCCTCCGCAGCAGCCATCGGGGCCACTCCAGCCCATCTCCCAGCTTCAGTTCCCGTGTCTCCAGAGAGGGGCCCTCGCCGACGCAGGAGCCCAGGGCAGGCAGCTCTGGGGTCTTGGCGGGAGGGGTCCCGCGGTCTGTGTGCTCCTCCCAAGAGGCTCAACAAAGGTCAAGGACGTTGCTGTCAGCCTTCTGACTCACGGATCAGGACGGGCTTGCTGTTTACCAGCTCCCATCTGCCCAGCTCAGAGCGGTGAGTTGCTCATTTTGCTCCTTTTCCCTCCAGAACATTCTACTGCATTCTCTCCAAGATCCTTAACGGGGCTGGTAACACCCGGAGGCTTGTGTGCCATGGGACCCACAAGTCCACCTGTCATTTATATTGAAATAAGATTCTATCTCCCTTGAAACAACCGTGATAAACAGTCAGTGGCCCAGCGGCCCGTGAGCCATAGTCTGCCCACCACCAGCTTGGAAGAAAACCTGGGTCCACCTCCTTTCAGACCGAGGAAACCTTGTTTTGCCAGCCACGTGCGCAGGTCTCCTCTGGAACCATCCGAACAAAGAGGATAGGCAGGGCCAGCCACCTGTTTGCTCTGGGTTTGCATGTGCTTTTGATCTGCTCACATTTTAAGAAGGCCAGCTGATCCTGATATCACCAAGGCAACTGGAATCCTGGGCGTCTGTTAACTAGGATGTGACGATGTGTCTCCCCTAGGGCCACAATCATGGGCTAAAAGCATCCACGTACCTACAGACCCAGTTCCGTCAATGATGGCGGTCACGGTGGCCAGGGCGTGGGAGTTTCCCTTCAGACTTTTATGAGTCCCCTAGAAGAGAGGGAAACACAAATGTGAAACACGTCCCAGCAACAGCAGAGCAATTGCTCATGATTTTAGATACGCTTTTAATTTTAGAATAGTCTTAGAGTCACGGAAAATTTGCAAAGAGAGAGCAGAGTGTGGCAAACCCTGCTCCCACTTTCCCCTGTGTTAACATCTTACACCTTTCGGCTGTTTCTCATGATGAATGACCCACTACCGAAGCAGTACTCACGAAAATCTACACTGTATTCAGACCCCCTGGGTTTTTCCCTAGTATCTAATTTAATCTCTCTCTGTCCCAGGATCCCACCCAGGACTGAATAACATTTAGTCGTTGTGTCTCCTGGGGCTCCTCTTGGTTGTGACATCTTCTCAGACTTTATTTCTGGGACTTTCCTTGTTTCTTGTGATTGGATGGGGTGTGGGTTCTGGGAGGGGGACCACGGACGTGAAGGGCCGTGCTCATCACCTCTTACCCGGCATCCATGCATCAATGCACCCCTGCTGGTGTTGATGGTGACCCCTGGCGGAGGTGGGGCTGTCAGGTTTCTCCCCTGAGAAGTTACTCTATTTCCCCCTCCCCACGCTGCCCTCTGTGGGAGGACATCCCTGTGCACAGCCTGCCCCTTAGGAAAGGGGAGGTGTTCTTCCTCCCCCAGGGCAGAGGACCTGCATAAACCCTTCTGTGCAGGTCACTTGTCTCTTCTCTCCCATTTATTTATGGAAACTACCTTCTAACAGGGGATTTTGTATTTCAGTGCAGTGTGTCCTTCAGATGTCTGCACGTGGCTACCGCACGAAATGACCGTCTTTCCTATCAGGTGGATGAGACAGCCCTGCTCTCTCAGGGCCCCTAAGGTCGACAGTCAAATGTCATCTGTAAGAAGCCTCCCCTCCAGGGAGAACTGGTCAGGAGCCCTTGTGGATTCCAAGGCCCTGGGTGGCCCTGCCATGGCATTCACCACCCTGTACCTGAACTACTTCTTTACCATGTTGGCCTACTACCTGGAGTATGTCCTCCCAGGGCCAGGACCCCACTGGGCTTGTCCCTGAAGTCCCCAAGACCAGCAGGGGGCTGGGCACAGAGGGGGCACCTGGGATGGGCTGGACTCTGCTGAGGCCCCGAGGGGGGGCTCTGGGGCACACGGCCACCAGCCTCCGGGGCTGCCAGGGCAGCTCAGAGGAGCGAGCCAGATGCTGGCTTCGGACCTCGGGCCTCAGACCATCTCAGCCCACTTGTTTATGGGATGGGACTGCCATGTCCCCTTATTTGCTTCAGAAGACTCTTGGCATCCTTACTGGTCATCTGCAAAAGAGTGCTTATAGAAACAGACCATTTAACTAACAGAGACCACTGCGTCACGATGGAAGGGGCGGCTGCCCCAGGCAGCATCTGGCCCCGGCTCTGCGCTGAGCTGCCCGCACTCACCAGGTCGGCGGAGACGGCGGTCGTGATCAGTGCGTACGGCCCGCTGACCAGGGCCCCGCTGAGGAGCAGCATGGCTGAGGGAAACAGAAACCGGGAGCGGGGATTCAGCCAGAAGAACAGGGCCCTGTGGGAGAGCCTCTACCGTCTTAGCTACTCCCTAGGTGGGCATCCCGGCATCACACACGGGTCGGGACGCAGGCCGGTGCGGGGAGTGGCCACTGCTGGGGCAAGCGTCACAAACGTCTTCCTTCAAACTTGCCCTGAGGTGTCTCTAAGTCCAATCACACTTTCCCAAAGATCCAAGCTCTGTTCAGAGGACCTGGTCCCCGCCTGCTCAAACCTGACGGGCAGCAGCTGTTGTCAAAAGCCAAGAGGGGGCTTCCCTGGTGGCGCAGTGGTTGAGAGTCCGCCTGCCGATGCAGGGGACACGGGTTCGTGCCCCGGTCCGGGAAGATCCCACATGCCGCGGAGCGGCTGGGCCCGTGAGCCATGGCCGCTGAGCCTGCGCGTCCGGAGCCTGTGCTCCGCAACGGGAGAGGCCACAGCAGTGAGAGGCCCGCGTGCCGCAAAAAAAAAAAAAGAAAAAAAAAAAAGGCAAGAGGAACCGAAAGCCCCGGTGCCCGGGCACAGACGGGACCACAGACGTGACCATAGACGTGACGCGGGTGAGCGCCTGGATGCCACCACCAGCCACAGCCTCGTCTGCAGCAGACAGGGCTTCCTCTCTGCACCCACAGCTGCACAGCCCAGCTCCGCCTGGGCGGGGGCACCGAGCTCATAACCTGTCCCCTGGGCTCACTTTCCAGACCATCCTCTGGTTCACATTCCTCTGTGTGGAAGCTTCTGGACCGAGGGGTCCCAGGAAACTCCATGGTCTCCTTGGATCAGGAACCTGCCCTCTGGATGACTTTAATGGGATCCCTGCCAAGCCCCACTGCTGTCATGTGACAACAGAAGACGTAGTTACTCAGGGTCAGAGCCACAATTTGATAGCGCTCCTTGCAGGACGTTAAAGATAGCAACTGTGCCCAGGATGGCAGCTGACAGAGCAGCTAAGAGGGGACGGTGCCCCTGGGCTGGTGACGCTGGGGGTGCAGGTCTCCGCAGCCCCGCCTGCTGCCTTCCGGGGCATGTGCGGCTTCTCTGAGTGCCTCCTGCACTGGGCACCCAGAGCTTCTCACCGCCCCAGCCCAGGGGTCTGCACCCTCCCACGCTGGCCCTTAAACCTGAGGCCTCAGGTCCGGGAGCAGAAGTCTCTATGGGCCCCTCCCATCTGCCCCCCCATCCCCCAAAGAGGGACACGGGGACAATTTTAGCCACATCGCACAAACTGCATGCTTCTTTGTTGATTTTAAATTTCATTTCACAAGGCTGTGTGGACAAAAAAAAAACTGTGTGTGAAAGAAAAGAGAGGCCTCATAGACTCACCGATGGTGGCTTCTAGACCCATTTTGCTGATGGCAGAAAATACGTAGAGCTGTGAACGGTGTCAAAACCAGAGAAAGACAAAGGTTTACGACGACTGGCTGAGAGGTTACCCAGGAATCTGTATTTCTGAAAAGTGATTCTCAGGCAGCCAACCAGACAGTGGAAACCCCTAGAAAGGAAGGAAGGCCGCGCCGCCCTGGCAGGCTACCCAAAGACGGGCATCCAGAGTGCTCGGCAAACTGTCCCCAGGCTTGTCCCAGACACACAGGGTCTGATCACCCTGTGAGCTGGGAACCCAGGGGGGTGTCCCCACTCTGAGCTCCCAGGGGAGGGGCCTGGGTTTGGGGCAGCTCCCCCTGAGCTCCGTGTCCCCTCCCAGGCTGTCTGTCCCGAACACCAGGGCCTGGGTGGCGAGGGGGCCACACTCAGCACTTCTGAGTCAAGGTTCTTTGAGTGTCTGTGCTGGGCAGTGTCCAAGGCCCCAGGACTGTGCAGGGAGAGTGTGCAGTGTGCAGTGAGCAGTGTGCAGGGAGTGTGCAGTGAGCACTGTGCAGTGTGCATGGGGGAGGGGGAGAGTGAGAGGGGGCGGGGGGCACTGATTGGGGCTGAGGTGATGCCAGTTCCCAGAAACCAGAGCCCTGAGAGGAGGGGTCCCGGGCAGCTGGCGTGTGTGCTGGGGGGAAGACAGAGAAGCTGTTTCCAGAGGCGCAGGGGCCCTGACGAGGTTGGGGGCTGCTCTCACCGTCGGGGCTGCGAGCAGCAGCATCAGGCCGCAGGTGGAGGCCCTTTTCTCCAGTCGATCAGAGATCACACCTGCCAGGATCCCACCTGCAAGGGAGAGGGAGGGTCCTGAGGGGCGTGTGTGGCCAGGGCAGGACCCCGTGGAGAGGGAGCAGGACCCGCGTTGCAGCAGCGGCAAGAAGAGAACGAGCTCCTCTCCAGACCCGTTTCCAGAGCCCGTGAGCAGGAAGCTGCCTCAGCGCTGGCGACCCGTGACCCAAGGGCACCTAGGTCCAGGGGTCGGCTTTCAGGCTGGCCTCAAAGCCCCTTTGCCTGTGAGGGTCCTAACGCCGCCCGTCTGTCGCCCACGTGAGGCGTGCCCTGGTCCCCAGGGAGCACCAGCTCACGGCCCAGGATGGGGAGGGACCTGCCCTCAGAGGCCCGGCTCGGGGGCCTCCCAGGTGGAAGTCCACTCAAAGAGCGTGCGGGCCACGGGCCTTCTCGCAGCGCCGCAGTGGTGAAGGCTTTAGTCAAAGTAGAACAAAAATGAACTCACCGAAGATCCCGCCCACATCAAACAAGGTGGAGAGCTCCCCGGCCTTCTTGGCATCGAGGTGATCTAGTAACGGGACAGCAGGGCGTCGCCGCAAGCAAGTTGCAGCAGCGCGCGAGCCTCACACAACATTCTTTTGTTTCAGAAGCATGATTTAAACCAAGCAGCAGTTATTAGATCCATTATCAGATTAGGGTCAAGGTAGTAATTACAGAGGAGAAGGGAGAAAAAGAGTCCACTCTGCGGGCAGACACACAGAAAGGATGGAAACCGAACACTCTTAACCGTAAGGTGAGGATTCCCCGGCTCGGTCTAAGCATCACCCCGCCTTTGCTCAGGGTCCCCCTCGGGGCAGCCGTGAAGTCAGACACGGCCCGAAGGCGAGGCAGGGCCCGTGGGGCACCACCTGGGGAAGGAGCTGGCCTGCAAGAGCGCTCTGGACACGGACCATACGACCCCCAGCTTTCAGGCCGGGGGTGGGGGCGCTGGAACCTTCTCCTCCAGAGGAGGAGACCGAGGTGTCCTCACGCTCAGCTCAGGATCTGTCGCTGGACTTAGCACAAAGCCTGAGCTTCAAGCTGGATTCCGGCTGGCCAGCGCCTGGAGGTTTGGGAGCCTCCGGCCTGTGAGTCAGGTCGTGCCCTTCCGAGAGGCCCGAACGGCACATACCGGGAACTCTGCCCCTTTCAAACGATCCCTCAGATGGTAAATGCCGGTAACTCATGATGTGAGCCCTTTGCAGCCACAGGAGACTGCTGGGGTGGAAGGCGCAGGGCCAGCCTATCAAGGGCCCACGTGTCTACACTGCGTGCGCCTTGCCTGCGGTAACGAGTGGAGGTCGCTAGCCCGGGAAGGAAGCTCCGAAACCCCACCTTGACCGGGTCCCTGCTAACACAGGGTGGTCCCCTCACCGCCTCCACAGCCTCCATCCCCGAGAAACTCAGCCCTCTGGCCTCGGGCTCACATCCACCTCTGCTGGTCCTACGACACTGCAGGAGTTACTGGTCTGTACTCTGGAGCCCCCATGTCCCACATGTCTCCCCTTTTCACGTTCGCTAGAGCCCGCTCCTCCCGGGGACCCTGGTTTCTTTGCTTTGTCCTCACACTCCCTGACCCCGGGGCCCAGAGCTCGGGGCCCTCCTTGACCATCCCTGTCCCCATTTAGCCGCGGCTGCAGCCCCTGCACAGGACCTCTCCCCGGAGGAGCTGCTGGTCCCTGCCCATCTTCCCGTGTGGTCACGCACGGGACAGGGAGTGGGCGTTACTGCGGGGCGAGTCTGCTCTGTCAGAATCTCCAGCTTCAGCCCCTGCTGGACTGGAAATGCGAGACAAACTGTCCGCTCCCCAGAATTAGAGCTCATCTCCAAGAAGCAATTTCCAGGCCAGTTCCTCAGCCTTTCTTATCTCAGATCCCTCAGGCCTCTGCTCCTGTTCACCAGCTGCTGTGACCCAAAGGTCGATGCAGCCTACATTTAAAAGCACGCTGCCCCAGATAGGAAGAACCCCGTGGAATTTGTAGCCACAGCTGGGATATACCGTGTCAACCCTTCACACCCCATCCAGGTTATCATTATGGCAATGAAACGTTGCTGTCTGAATTCTTTTTGTCTGTACATTTCTACTAACCATGTTGTTTGATTCAAAAGCATCATGCATCCCTTTCCTTTCCAAGACTGTAGACACCAGTGGATAAAAGGGAGTCCCGATCACAGACCCTGCCCAGAACCTCCCAGCTGTGAGGCTAGCCGCAGGTACTCACCTACATTTGTGATGTACAGTGGAAGCCAGAAGAGGAAAGTATAGCTGACCAGCTTGGCAAACAGCAGACACAGAGAGAACTCGATCACGCCCTGAGAGAGAGAGAGCAGGGGTTCACCCCGGAAGTGGACTCAGCAGGTTTGCTGATATGCAATAGAATTACACAGCACTTCATTCCCGTAAAAACAGCCCTCATCTTGGGTCTGGTTTTAGCACCTCCAGATGCACGGATACTGTATCGCTGTGGAGGACGTGAGGTAACTGGAGAACTGACCGATACGGACTCTTACCTTTTAAGGTTGAAATTCAATGTCTTTACATCGGATTAGAGTCAATAAAAATACTACTGGTTTAATTCTCACCCCACATATCTCTGAAACTTAGCTATTAAAGGGGTTCTCAAAGGGCACAGATGTTGTGCAGAGTCATCTAGTTACTGAGTATTTATTGGCTATGTCTTTTTCCCCTAAAACTGAAATCACTACAAAGGATAGAGATCTGGAAACACACAGCACAAACAATTCCCACTATTCTGTAAGATACACAGGCTACCCCCACCTGCCTGGGACTAAGCAAACGAGTGGGTGTTGGGGAAACACCCAGGGAACCGGGCAGAATCCTGTAACACCCCCTCCCCCTCCAAGTACAAAGGCCCCTCCATGCCCCTGCCTCTTGTTTGTGGAGAAGCTGAAGTCTCCCAGGCCTCCCGGAGTCACAAGGGAATAGGCTTGAGCAGTTAATGACTAGGATAACAGAGTCACAGAATCTTTCAGTATCTGATGCATATTCCTGAGTTGTTTTACAGATACTGTAACTGCCACCGGAGGAAAAAGCTGACTGCATGATGACCAGACTGTAGCCATGACAAAGCTGCTTCATCTTCAGCAGTATTGGATCTATGGTTAGCACAGTTCCGAGAACTGGCCTCAAGAGAACGGGATTAACACTATCGCACATAATAATCTCTGTCTTTGTGGGCATCAAAATATTGCGTTGACCAGAAAATTCATTTGGGTCTTTTCGTAAGGTGTTATGGAAAAACCTGAAAGAACTTTTTGGCCAACCCAATAATTGTAGCTTGTTCTGCCCATGAACATAAGCAGGCAACTAAAATTGTCAGCAAAGAGGTGCCCCATGTCAACTTCTCCCACTCCGAGAATATGGCATCCTATGTCAGCATGAAGAAGTTACAGAAGATGGACCTTCCCCCATGAACCCACAGAAATGGGATGATGCTCTGACAAGGGGGATCTGTCAGCAGCTTTTGGAAGGCAAGAGCTCTCTGCAGGAGATGCCCCTTCTCTCGTCACTTTAGCAGAGCTGTACTGTAACTAACCTTAAACCAGGCACCCCCATGGTCTACGCGTCTCTGGCCTAAGCACACCTGTCAAATCTTTTGATTACACAATACCTTGCCTAGCCTGTTGGTTCTTTCTTAGATCAAAGAAGTAAAAATGAAGAATAAGTAATTAATATCGATGGAGGACCAGATCTCTTCCTTAGCTTCCCTGTCAGTAAGCCTGTGAACAAATTGTGTGAACAAGAGAGCATCTAAAGAAAGATCACAAGAAGTCAATGAGCCTGCACACAAGCCTGCACACACTGGGGGATGGTGACAACTCTGACCCCTTATCTCAATGATTAACTGAGATTTCTTCTCCTTTTCTCTTTAAAAACTTTCATGGCCGAGCAGAATCTTTGGAGTTGGTTTTGGGGACATGAGTCCGCCTTCTCCACGGGTTGTCAGCTTTTCTGATTAAAGCGACTTTCCTTTCTAACCGACACTTGCCTCTCGAGTATTGATTTTCGAGGGTGAGCAGCAGGACCTGAGTTTGGTAACGCCCAAAAGGGAAACGTAGATCTTGATGAGGATGCTGAGGTTTGGAGTCTCACGGCTACTGTGAAATGCTTGTTTGTGTTCCATCTTATGTCTGCGTTTAGAAAGAGGTGGCCCTTGTGAGACAATAAGTCCAGATATCACTTGGGAAGTTTGAGTGAGAAATCGGATAACACTAAGGTACTGACCCCCTCCCCTGCTACTCCCAGGTTATACTGCATAGTTACAAACATCCCTCAAAACTAGGCAAAGCACACAATATGGAATTCATGTCAGTGCCTTTGAAATTAAGCAAGTTATGTTTTCACAGTCAGAGCCAGTATGAGGGTATGTGTGGGTGAGGTACTGCATGCTTACCATGTGCCTGGCACTGTGCTTATTGTGTAGTTAATGATCTCATTTGATCCTCAGAGCAGCATTAAGTAGTAATTCAGGTCCTGAGCCTGTATTACGGCGAGGAAATGGAGGCCCAGAGTGGTTAACACCCTCGCCAGGCACACCCAGCTCCTCTGCAGCAGGGCCAGGTCAGGCCAGGCCAGGGCTCTGAAGCCTGTTCTCTCTACCACCCCACTTCTATTTATAGTGTGCATCCTACTTTTTAGCAAAAGTATTTGAGGTGGCTACACAATAAAGTACAACAGAAAAGTTACTTGTTGTTATTAGCAACATTTAAAAAATAACTTCTTAATTTAGAACCAGCATGTCCTCTGGCCAGCCCACAGAGATCTTTTTTAGTGACCCCAGGAGTCCAGGCCTGGCCTTCAACATTCTCTTCTGGCAGGAGACCAGCAACAGGGTCCTCCACAGCTCAGTTTCATCTGGGTGCTGGCAGAAGCTTCTGTTCGAAAGCCGAGGTTCTCAGTTCTTTCATTTCTGGGCCATGATTCTAAGGCTCTGGGTGCACTGTTTAGCTTCCAGCTCCCACATGGTCGCTACGGAGCCTCTGGGTTCTCTCGGCTGGTTTCCCCCGAGGCCAGCGTGAGGGAAGTGATCTTGCTGTATGAGACCCACGTCTGTTCCCCTGAATAGGACCCAAGGGCAGGAGCCCAGGTGTTTCTGAGTGTGGCCCATGGGGTCGTCCATCCTGGCCCCCAGGGGCAGGGTGTGCTCTCTCCTCTCATCCTGCCTCTGTTCTTGGCTCTGCCTTCATCGCCCTCCACGGGCTCCCCGTTAGAAGAACACAGCTCCTCAAAGTCCTCTGCATGGCTCCCCAGAGGCTCTGCTGAGGGAGCCTGTGAATTTCGTATACATAATCTACATATATAATATATTTTATAACTATTAAGAGGCTAACACAACTCTGCAGCCTTATTCATTCCTGAGCTGACCTGTCTGCAACTTCTGGTTCATGCTATGGATTTCTAATTTATGGATTACGTGATCCAGAGAATCACAGATTTCTCTTTTTAAGCTTGATTATCAACAGGCCAGTTTCTGTTCATAGTAAGCATAAATGCCCCCGTTTGAAACTCTCCTGGGCACGTGTACTCACGGGAATTTTCAAGGCCCCTACGAAGCTGATGGCCGTGACGCCACCCCCGCCGTCTGCCGGGAGAATGACCACGTGGTTCTGGTGGCCGGAGCGCTTTCCATCTGACAGCAGTAAGCACTGCATCTCTGGGTCCTGGAGACAGATCCCGTTGAAAAGATAAAAGAAAAGAAAAGGTGTCACCAGGTAGTCTATTTGGTCGAGGTGTGGTAAGCTGCTCCACTAAAGGTCTTGGGGAATGGCTTGGATAACACCCTCACTGTGGCCATTGCTTTATGACCATTAACATTCACGTGGTTTTGGGAAATACTAACTAAAAACACACAAAATCCTATCCTTTGATCCAACAATTCTAGGACTCTGTGAAAAATAATTTGGGAAGTGGAAAAATACTTATATCATAAAATTAATGTCACACCATCACTGAGAAAAATTGCTAAAGTACATCCATATAAATATCTTGCAGTTGTAAAAAAAAAAAGTTCGTGAGATTTGATGACATGGGAAGGTGCTTACGATACATTAAGTAATAATGTACATTTTCATTATGATCTCAAAGAATGTTTAAATGTGTACCTATGTAAGTAGGTAACTAAAGGATCTATTTATAGGAAAAAAGAAGCTAAATTCTAAACCGACAATGGTTATCACTGAATGGTAGAATTACATGTAATTTGTATGAAATGTCGATAAATTCTTTCCATGATCCTGTATTTTTTAAGGAGTTCACAAAGGACATACACGATCAAAAACAATATTATTTTAAAATTCATAAAGCAATTCCACTATTCCATAAATTCTGATTCTGGACATCCCTAAAGGACAAAGTTTATCTTCATTAGGGCTTCCCTGGTGGTGCAGTGGTTCGGAGTCCGCCTGCCGATGCAGGGGACACGGATTCGTGCCCCGGTCTGGGAGGATCCCACGTGCCACGGAGCGGCTGGGCCCGTGAGCCATGGCCGCTGAGCCTGCGCATCCGGAGCCTGTGCTCCGCAACGGGAGAGGCCACAGAAGTGAGAGGCCCGCGTACCGCAAACAAACAAAGTTTATCTTCATTAAAACAAAGAACAGTGGTCCTCAACTCTGGGGGGGATATCCAGTCAGAGCAAGGATGATCATCTAAAAGTGTCCTTCATGAGGGCACTATATAGGTCAAGGATTGAAAAAGAAATGTTTCTATGTATATTGGACTTACCACAAAACCAAAGAGGTTTTATTGTACTTATCTCACTGTAATCTACACGAGTTAGATTAAAAAATGCAGTTAAATTTTAAAAAAATGACAATGCATTGCAGTATCCCACTCTTGGTATTAGAATTCTCTTCTGGTGGAAGACAGAAATTGGGAAACGGGATGGCAGGCTACAGCAACTGCAGCCCTCTGGGCACTGAGCACCCAGCGCCTCACCTCTCGGGCAGCAAGGGCTGCATCACCGAGAAGCCCGGTGCCCACCATGACTCAGGCATCGAGAACTGGCCTTTGGTGAACACGGTCGCAGGTAACCACGTGCTCTGATGTTTCAGGATGCAGACGACAAACCCCCGTGTGGAAGCAGAACATCCTCCTGACAACAATTCCGCAAAGGTATATGAAGACAGAGAATTATGATTTGAGTTTGGAAATAAAGTTTTCTCTCGTGAATTATGCCGGCTGTCCAGTGTAGGAGATGAAATCTTTAGTTCTCCACCCTGGTATCTCCTGGGGGCTCTGAGAGACCCCGGTGCCCAGGCTGCACCCCAGACTGAATACTGCCGTCTCAGGGGCAGGCCCCAGGAGAGCCCGATGTGTAGTCAAGGCTGAGAACCACTGGACAGACTTTTTTAACACTAAGTGGTCTGACCGGTGGACCATGAAACGCAGCCAGATAAAGAGAAAAAAGAAAGTGAAAAGACTCTGCTCAGCCAGGACAGTAGTAATTGCAGGTCCAGCACAGAAACCCACCAGGTCACAGCCCGGGGTCAGCACCTGGCCCTTCCTTGTTCTGTAAACTGGGCTGGTTTAAAGCCTTGGTCCGGACCCTCTGCTCTAAGCCACGAGCAGCCCCTCAGGCAGGCAGGGAAGGCCCTGTCTTCGTTGAAGATGGGCCTCCTGTCCACACCTGCTCATCTTTTATGTACAGTCTGGGGGGTGGGGGCCGTCCCAGCCACCCAAGTCCAGTCTTTTGCAGTGTCTGCAGGAGACAGAGGGATACGTGAGGTCACGGCGGGTTTTCCAAAGCAAATCAGGAAACCAAGGCTGCCTCTTCCTCGGAGCCAACAGAGACCTGCCGGGAGGACAGGGCAGCGGAAGCGGTGTGCCTGGAGCCCCCAGGGGATCTGCAGGGATGGGGAGCCCTCAGTGGGCTGGGGGCTTATTCAGCTGGGGACCCGCCTCTGAGGTCTATACAAGCACAGGGTGAAAGGGCTCCGTGTGATGAGAGCAAACGCACATGGGGAGTTTGCACGGATGACGGCTTGGCCCTGACTCACACGTGCTGGCCTCACGCGGAGTCGCGCTGGCACGCTGGGTGGAGAAACCTTCAGCGTCACAACACCCACTCAGCGGTCTTTAAGTGGCCGCTGAGCCACAGCCAATCAGAAAGGCCCTCAGAGGGGTGGGAGAGGGTTGGACTGGGAGGTTGGGGTTAGCAGGTGGAAACTGGTATACAGAGAATGGATAAACAACAAGGTCCTCCTGTAGAGCACAGGGTACTCTAGTCAATATCCTGTGATAAACCATCATGGAAAAGAATATGAAAAAGAATATATATGTATGTATAACTGAGTCACTTTGCTGTACAGCAGAAACTAACGTGACGTTGTAATTCAACTATATGTCAATGAAAATAAATTTAAAAAGATAAACAAAAATAAAAAATAAGAACACAAAATGGAAAGAATGTAAAAAGAAAAAAAATAAAGAAAGACCCTCAGAGAAGCCAAGGATGACATGAAGGACATGTGACTACAAAGACGACAGAGGTCGACATCCCCAAGACGACATGATAAACACCCACGAGGGCTGGACGCAGGTCCGCTGCGTGGCAAGAGACCCCGGAGCCTCTTTCTCTTTGTTCACATTCTCTTCCTTGACCACCCCCTTCTTTATGTATTTCCCCACGAAGTCTAAGAACCATGCCTGGCATAGAAGGGAATTAAGCAGTCCCAGCTGAAAAGCAGTCGTGATCAGGGTCCTGGGTAAGGCTGCACTCTGAGCCCATGGATCTGAGCCAGGTCACTCTGGGAAGGGTGACACCAGTGTGTCTTGCCAAACGTGTGGGACATCCTGCCTACTGACCCAAGAGCCACCTCCAGCACGTGGGCTCTCCACGCTACGGAAGGGCGGGGACCAAACAAAGCCTGGTTAGCACGCAGGGGCCAGCTGAAAGGGGACACCCATCCACTGCGGCCAACACCTGCCCGGTCATGTCCACATCACAGTCAGCCTGCGGCGTGGCCGGGCCTGAAACAGGACGTACGGGGGCCTCTAAATATGTAACTGTCTCTTTGGTGACATGTTAGTAAACAGACTTTAATAGAAGGAACCGAAAAAAGGAAGAGGGAAGTTATGCTCAGAAGACAGAGCTAGCTTTACTGGTCAGTAACTACATTAGAACACAGGGCCTGGCTCTTGCCTCAAGGAAAAGATAAGTCTTCAGTAAGAAGTGGAGAGGAATTAGAGCCATTTGGACATTGACTAAGACCTGATGCTGTGGACTGATATTTG
This sequence comes from Mesoplodon mirus, assembly GCF_964341445.2. Classification (NCBI taxonomy): domain Eukaryota; kingdom Metazoa; phylum Chordata; class Mammalia; order Artiodactyla; family Ziphiidae; genus Mesoplodon; species Mesoplodon mirus. The sequence continues at coordinate 144,139,713 of NC_138982.1, read as the reverse complement.
TGTTCCCCACAGATCTGTATGTTGAACCCCCATCTCTAATATGATGGTACTGGGAGGTGGGGTCTTTGGGAGGTAATGAGGCCATGTGGGTGGAGCCCGCACGGTGGGATTAATACCCTTATAGGAAGAGACAGCAGAGAACTTGCTTCTCTCCCTGCTCTGCTACCTGAGGATCCACAGACGGCGGCTGCCTACCAGCCAGGAAGAAGGCTCTCACCAGACGTCACACCTGCTGGTGCCTTGATCTGGGACTTCGCAGCCTCCAGAAACAAATGTTTGAAATGCGAGAAATAAATGTTTACTGTTTAAGCCACCCAGTCGAGGGTATTTTTGTTACAGCAGCCCAATCTAAGACACCTGCTTCTGATGTACACTCAGAAGTGAGTAGAGATTTTAAAGCATTTCAGTTGAATTTCACTAAGATCTAAGAACCAAGATGTATGAGACACCATTTTTCCCTCTTCCATTCTTTCAACCACCAGAAATAACTTCCTTGGGCAATAAAGAAGAAAAAGTAAGAAGCCTGTTTAGTACATGTATCCTTTAAGCTAACTGATTTAAAAAGAAAAGAGAATATCTTATACTTTCAAGAATTGAAACCAAACCTAAAATGCCCTTGCGGCTCCATGTGGTCAGCTAGGCAGAAGTAATGGGAGGAATTTCTTGGAAGGACAGTCACCCTTTGGTACCTGGGATCCGCAGGGGATTGGTCTCAAGGATCCCCCGCCGAGACCAAAATCGGCAGATGCTCAAGTCCCTTACGTACAATGGCTTAGTACAGTCAGCCCTTGTATGGGCGGGTTCGCATCTGTGGATATGGAGGCTGACTGCATCTTGAAAGGAGAGGGGAGGGTGAGCCCAGCGCCCGGGAAGAGCCCTGGGCTGCATCCTGGCCTCCCCATTTGTGAAGGGGACCAGGCAGGGAACTGAGCATCTCCGTGCCTCAACTTTCTCTTCTGTACAACGGAGGGGCAGTGAAGGGGCGGGGGGCTGGAAGTGGACGTTCTATGTTGCCTTCGGGTCGCTCTTCTTATTCCCAGACCACCCTATGCTCTCTCTACCTGAAACCCCCTTGGGCCACGTGTGTGCACACTCACTCCTCACCTCCTTGACAGCTCCACGCAAAGCCACCAGCTTAGGGAAGCTCCCAAGACCAGGCCTGAATGAGTGCCTGCTCAGTCCTCTCTGGGTGGCTCTGTCTGCTGGTTTTCTCTCTACCCCACACTCGTCCCGCCCCAGGATGTGAGTTCCACATCCTGGGACTGATGTCCATGGCACAGGTGCTGCGACCCTGAATGCTGCAGACAGTTGTCGGATGAATGAATCACTGACAAATTTGATTTACAAACTAACAAAGGCAAACTGAAGAAATACAAGACCCTGGATGTCTGTGACAGGTGTCACCGAGGCAGGACTCTGCTTTCCTGCCAAGCGGCCTCGTGTGCAACTCACCAGAGGTTTGCCCCTCTCCTCAGTTAGCACCTGCTTCTGCAGCCGAAATCTGTGCGTGCCGTTCTCGTAGCCTTTTGGATGCTGGGAGAAAAACACTTAATTAGAGCAATTACCAAATCAATGGACAGAAATTACACCTAAACTCACTGCAGCAAGGACACTAAATATCTTCACAAAAATGCTATCAAGGGAAAATAAGACAAATGATTAAAACAAAACAAAGGCTAATCAGTTTAATCTCAAGGCTCCAGACTCTCAGATAACAGAGGGTGAAAATAAAATCCTTTCCTGAAGAATAATCCAAGACTGAGGAATAAAGAAACATAAAACTGCCGATTAAGGCAACTTAAATTTCCTTAACGGCTTTGACATTTCTAAACGACTTTTCCTCTAACCAGTGAAAAACAGAGTCCCTTCCTACAACAGCAGATTGATTCAGAAGGAAGAAAACACCCTCCATATAGAAGGAAAGCATGGCTTGCCAGACAAGACAGAGATTGACCACTGGGGCCACGGTGTGTGTGTGTGTGTGTGTGTGTGTGTGTGTGGACAAGACAGAGCTTGACCACTGGGGCCACGGTGTGTGTGTGTATGTGTATGTGTGTGTGTGTACAATGAACGTATGTTTTAATTTCTCTTGCATATACCTAGGAGTGAAATTGCTGGGTCATATGGTGACTCTATGCTTAGCCTTTTTTTTTTTTTTTTTTTTTTTTTCTGTACGCGGGCCTCTCACTGTTGTGGCCTCTCCCGTTGCGGAGCACAGGCTCCGGACGCACAGGCTCAGCGGCCATGGCTCACGGGCCCAGCCGCTCCGCGGCATATGGGATCCTCCCAGACCGGGGCACGAACCCGTATCCCCTGCATCGGCAGGCGGACTCCCAACCACTGCGCCACCAGGGAGGCCCTATGCTTAGCCTTTTGAGGAATTGCCAGACTGTCTTCCAAAGTGGTTGCACCATTTTAACATCCCCACCAGCAGTGTATGAGGGTTCCAGTTTATTATTATCTGTCTTTGATTCTAGCCATCTTAGTGGGTCTGAAGTGGTATCTCATTGTGATTTTGATTACATTTCCCTGATGGCCAATGATATTAAACACCTTTTCATGTGCTTACTGGCCATGTATTTATCTTCTCTGGCAAAATGTCTCTTCAGATCCTTTGCTCCTTTTTAAACTAGCTTGTCTTTTTATTACTGAGTTCTAAGTGTTCTTTATGTATTCTAGATACCAGTCTTTCAGCAGATATATGATTTGCACATATTGTCTCCCATTCTTTGGGTTGTATTTTCACCTTCTTGATGGTACCCTTTGAAGCACAGAAGTTTTAAATTCAGCGAAGTCCAACTGATCTGTTTTTCCTTCCAACCCTTGTGCTTTTGGTGTCATATCTAAGAAGGCTTTGCTTAATCCAAGGTCATGAAGATGTCCTCCTATAGTTTCTTCTAGGAGTTTTACAGTTTTAGCTCTCACATCTAGGTCTTTGATGCATTTAAATGTTGTGTACGCAGTGACAAACAGTTCCAAATTCACTCTTTGCCTGTGGATACCCAGCTGTCCCAGCACCTCATGTTAAAAAGATTATCCTTTCCCCACTGGATGGTCCTAGCACCTTGTCAAAAACCAATTGGCCGTGAGGGTTTAATTTCTGAATTCAGTTCTATTCCATTGATCTGTACGTCTACCCTTACGACAGTAACACAGAGTCTTGAATACTGCAGCTTTGTAATAAGTTTTGAAATTGGGAAGTGTGCATCCAACTTTGTTCTTTTTCAGAATTCTTTTGGCTACTCTGGATTCCTTGAATTTTCATACGAAATCAAGGATCGGCTTGTCAATTTCTGCCAAGAAGCCAGCTGGGGTTTTGATATAGATTACACTGAATCCATAGATCAATTTTGGGCAATATTGCCATCTTGACAGTATTAAATCTTCCTGTCAGTGAACACAGGGTGTCTGTTCACTTATTTAGGTCTTCTTTAACTTCTTTCAACAATGTTTTTGTAGTTTGCAATGTATCAGTCTTGTACTTCCTTGGTTAAATTTATTCCTGAGTTTTTTATTCCTTTTGATGCTGCTGTTAGTGAAGTTTTCTTAATTTTCATTTTTGGACTGTTCATGGCTAATGTATAGAAATATAATTGATTTTTATATACTGATCTTGTATCCTGCAACCTTGCTAACTTTTTAATTAGCTCGAATAGGTTTTTGGTGGATTCCTTGGGATTTTCTATATACAAGATCATGTCATCTGCTAATAGAGGCACTTTTACTTCTTCTTGTCCAATCTACATGTCTTTTATTTCACTTTCTTGCCTAAATGCTCTGGCTAGAACCTCCTGTACAACATTAAATAGAAATGGTGAGAGCTGGTATCTTTGTCTTGTTCCTGATGTTATGGGGAAAGCATCCAAGCTTTCACCATTAAGTATGACATTAGCTGTGGCTTTTTATAGATATTCTTTATCTGGTTGAGGCAGTTCCTTTCTATTCCTAGTTTGTTGAGTGTTTCATTATGAAGGGGTGTTGGATTTTGTCGAACGCTTTTTCTGCTTCTAATGAAATGACCCTATGGTTTTTGTCCTGTATTCTATTCATGTGGAGTATTACATTAATTGATTTTCAGATGTTTAACCAACTGTATATTCCTGGAATAAATCCCATTTGATCATGATATTTAATCCTTTTTTATATGTTGCTGGATTAGTATTTTGTTGAGTTTTGCATGTACATTCATAAGAGAGCTTGGTCTATAGTTTTCTTGTGATGTCTCTTTTCGTTATCAGGATAATACCTCAGAGAGTGAATGGGGAGTGTTCTCTTATTTTTTGGAAGAGTTTGTGAATAGTTGGTGCTAATTTTTCTTTAAATGTCTGACAGAATTCACCAATGAAGCCATCTAGTCCTGGGATTTTCTTTGTAGTCAATTTTTAAATTAATAATTCAGTTTCTTTCCTTGTTATAGGTGTATTCAGATTTTCTATCTCTTGAGTCAGTTTTGGTAGTTTATATCTTTCTAGAAATTTTCCCATTTATTCTAAGTTATCTAACTTGTTAGCATACAGTTGTTCGTAGAATTCCTTTATAATTCTTTTTCTTTCTGTGAAGTTGGTAGTAACGTCCCCTTTCTCATTCCAGATTTTGGTAATTTGAATCTTTTTTTCCTGGTCAGTCTAAAGGATTGTCAATTTTGTTGATCTTTTCAAAGAACAAATTTTGGCTTGTGGACAAAAAATGTTGTCTGCCGTTTCAGTAAGCAAAGAATATTGCTGCCACCAAGCTATCAGCCACTGCAGTCCCCACCTCAGCCCCTCCCATCTGTGTGCCCTGAGGGGAATTCAGGAAGGAGAGAAACAGGACACTGGCCCTAGATAGTTAAGATGCATATCTAAGGAATAATTTCAATGAGCCCAGACCCCTGCATCTTCCCATACAGAGACAAGCAATAAAATCATTAACTTGAGATGTCTGTTTTTTATGATTAACAGTAATCTTTAGATGTTTGACCACATGGCTTTTTTTTTTTTTTTTTTTTCAGCGAAAGCTCCTTTATATCCTGGCTCCTACCTTACCTCTTTGGAACAGTTCCTCAGAGCTACGGAGAGGCTATCTCCTGGGATACAGTCCTCAGTAAGGTCCCTGAATAAACATTACTCCCAACTTTTAGGTTGTGTGTTTCTTCAGTCGTCAGGCTTAATTATCTTTATTCTTTTTTTCTCTTCTTTACTGTTGGTCTTTAGGTGTGCTAATGGTATAGTAATGTTTTTCTGTTGTTTGTTTGTTTTTAATAAAAGAATCCTTAAGAGCTTAGAAACATACACTGAAATAGTCGGAGACAAAATACTACGATGATTGGTATTTGCTTACAAAATAAATCATGAGGAGATGGAGGGAGTATTAGAAGGGGTACTGGTGAAATAAGACTGGCAGGGTGATGGGTACACGCGGGTTCATGATACTATTCTTTTTACCTTTTTACATGTTTTAAAATTTCCATAACGAAAACTTCAAAGAACTGGAAAAGGTAAGAACTTGATGCTGAAAATAACACCTTCAGATGGGAAATTCCCAGGACAAGGCTCTACTTAGAAGTCAGCACCTGTGAAATGTCTTGCAAGTGCATCCGGCTTTGCACAGAAGCTCTGCTTATGATAAGGGGGAGGTGCAAAAGGACAGAGCAGATAGAGAACCAGCCAAGCTTGCCCTCAGTTCCCCAGGCTCTGGGGCCCCTCGAGGAGGTCCTGTGACACGGGTCTCTCCAGGGCCCTACAGGAAGTGAGTAGAGTTCCTGTGGGAAAGAGAACTTTGGGGCTGTGGTAGAAGCTGATGAAACGCCCCCAGAAATCAGTCCAATCTCTCCCTCTGACCGACCCCTGAGAGGAAGAAAGAGGAAGAGGAGCCCAGCTCCGTGGGCCACCCCGCCCCATGTCTCCTGGGGAGGCTCAGTGAGCTGTCAGGGAGGATTCAGCAGGGGAAGATGACACAGCCTGGGCCCCAGGTCACACACACAAGTGCAGGAACGCCTCTAGCACAGGTATGCTTTCCCGTACGTCTGAAGCTGTGCACAAGGATGATTCCATACACACATGTGCACGTGCACACACACACACAGAGCTGACAGGCCTGGTGATGGATGGGCCACGGGGCTGACGGAAGGAGGAGGTGGGATGAGTCCTCTGGATCCAGCCTGTCCAAGGGGCGGAGAGCGGTTCTCCGACTGACACAGGGAATGCCAGGGGCCTAGCAAGTTTATGGGGTGAAAATAAAGAGAACATTCTGGTTGTGTCAAGTCTGGCAAGACACACAGACGCCTCTATGGGGATGTCGGGTGGGCGGTGTGACCTATGACCACGGAGCTCAGGGGAGAGGACCATGCTGGGGACTCCACATCAACGCACACAGAGGTGCTGTGAGGATGCTGAAAGCCCCGCCCGTGCAGGATCTCCTATGCTGAGAGCAGGAACGAGGGGAGAAGGGGCCAAGGACCAGGCCGGGGGGCTCCCACGTTTGGGGGTCTGGCAGAGTAGGGCCAGCAAAGCGCTCTGCATGTTACCAGAGAAGCAGGAGAGCGTGTTACAAGCCCCCAAAGGGAGCATCTCATGGAGGGAGGAGACCACCACGTCACACGCTGGTGACAGGCCAGGGGTGAGGCCAGAGTGCCGACCACATGTGGCCAGACCGTGCTGCTGGGGGCCCCGGCGGGTGGCTTTGGCAGAGCGGGGGAGGCCGGAGGACAGGAGGGGAGCCGGGCGAGGGCAGTCAGGGAGCATGACTCGGGGGGTCTACTCTAAGGTAAGCAGGAAACCGGGTGCGAGGGCGATACCCCTGCTGGGAGCGACAGAGGAGACAGGGCAAGCCGGAGGCCAGGGGAGGGGACTGCAGGAGCAAGGCCCTGGGGCCAGGGGTGGGGAGCTGGCCTGCGCAGCTCCCAGAGTTACTGTCACCTGGGGGTAGGCAGAGACCTTTGCGGACGCCGGCGGGGCAAGCGCCCTTCCAGGGCCGTGAAGACCGCAGGGTCGCTCACCAGCTGGGCGTGAGCAGGTCAGGAAAGGGGTGGCAGTGAGCAGTGACAATGACCCAGGGAATGTGGTCCTGGTGCTGGGCGGTCCTAACGGGCCACCTGCCAGGTGTGGACGCCAGTTTCAAGTGACATCAGCCAGCTTAGCTTTGCGTCATCCTGTAGTCACACCACAACACCCGCCCAGGAAAGGTATGATGTCCCCGCTCCTTGTGAGGCCCGGCCGGTCCCCGGCTCCTGGTCGCTCTCTGAGTCCCTAATCCAGACCGCACCAAGCTTCTCGTCTGGTTTTGGTTGTTCTCGTTATGATTAATCTTTTTCTAAAACTGCCGATATTTTGAGGGAAGGACCTGTGTCCATACTTTGTTACCCACTGACAGGACAGACAGGGCCAGGCTGGTGACAGTCATCAGACACCTGGCAGACGGCACACCATACTGAAGACACGAGAAGCAGGAAGCACGTCCTTACCGTGGCCAGGGAGGAAGAACAGGCGATGTCCTTCGGATCTGAAATACCAAACACGAAACAGTGTGAACCAGGGCTGGGTGTTTCCTCCGACACAAGAAAGTAAATCAAAACAAGGCACCCTCTGATGCTTTTACTAAATTAGCAACAATTTAAGAAAAAAGGCAATGCACGAGGCAGCATGTTTGGTGGGGTGAAGGCGCAGCTCGGCCACCCCTGTGAGAACCCACACGCGCCCCTTCCCTCACTCGGGCCCCGTGACTGCCTGATCCCCACGCGCTGAAGCCAGGAGAGTATGAAACCAGCACCGACAAACGCCAATTGTCACGAATATGAAGCCTGCTTTCCAATATGGAAGATAGTTTACAAATAAAAATAAGCAGAGCATAAGTACACTATGGTGACAAGCCATATAAGATACATTTAAAGGGTAAGTATCAGAAGGAACTAGAAAAACATGACCAGCAGATCAGAGTAGTGGGTTCTGAATAACATCTGGGATGTCACTTAATGTTATGGAATTAACTAGAAATAAAATTAGCGGGCACAAAACATCTACCTTGAAATAGAACAAAATGCCTTTTACCTAAATGCAAGGAGGTGTGAAATAAAATTCATGTTTTATGGCAAGACAAGGAAAACTTACACATAAAAATGATTCTCTGCCCTTTGGCGTCCTCTCCCCCGCACCGTGCATCATGTATCCGCATTAGGCATCAACCCAGCCTCCCCCATGAGCAGGAATACCTGTGCAGCCAAGAGGAGCAACATTCTCCCAGCATCCACAAGACAACTCCTTAAAGATCACATTCCTTCCTGATCTTGTAAGGGGTCTCATGACCCACCACGATGCCACTTAGACCTGAATTATGTAAACTGTCAATAATCCCTCGGTCTCAAAAAACTTACATAACTGTGTCTTGACTTCTAATGGGTGGAACAGTCCTCAGAGCTTTCTGAGATGCTCTTCCTGGGTTAGAATCCTCAAATTTGGCTTGAATAAAGTTTCCCAATTTTTTCTTAGATCCACTGCTTAACTTTTTGTTGACAGAGGGAAGGACATGTGGAAGCGAACAAAACCAGAAGCTAGGCTTTCTTCATCTTCGTACTTTAAAATCAGGCTGGTGTGACCCGGGAATGAGAGCCAGGCTTAGGGCCCTGGTAAGCAGACTCCACTTCTTGAGGATCTAGACAGCCGCCTTTTAACAGCTTTGCTCCTTCCCCATCACCCAGAACCCGGGTCTTTTTTATAATTTTTGGTGAGACAGTTTAACCGCCCTGAAACACAAACCGAGCCACAGGGCTTTAAACTTCCCACAGCGGCATTCCCTCCCGCGAGATACAGAGGGTGACACCGTGGAGGGGCCCCTGGACCACATGTGCTCCTGGGCTGGAGGCTCCTCCCCGCTGCCCTCTGCGGAGGGTGGGCCTGGGGAGCCCTGATGGTCCCGATGGCCCTGGGGATGTGCAGTGAGATCAGCAGTTCCTCAGCCCGTGGCTTTCCCCAGCTGTGCTGTGAGCCCCAGGGTCAGTCTTGATGGGGTATGGCTGGTCCCCAGGACATGGCTTTTCCTGGGCTTTCACCCTGCAGGACATTAGTACCAGTGACCCTTGGCTGGGACACGTCTGAGGGCAGCTTCCCAGGCAGCCCTGGAGGGGCCTGTGGATGGGGTGCCCTGTCCCTTGGGCCCAGCCCCGGCAGGAAGGAGGAACGGGTGAGCCGGTCCCTCACTGCTGGTCACGAGAAGGGGCGCTCCTGGGGCTTCCCCGCGCACCCTGCAGTAGGGGACTGGGGACCGGGAGGGAGCCGAAGCAAACCACCGAGATGCACGTGGCTCCGGTCTCCCCTCTCTGCAGTATTCTGCCCTTGGACACAGGATTTGCTGGTCACTGCCTGCAGCTGGCTTTCATCGTCACTCATACAGACGCCACCTCCTTGTCACCAGGGAAGTACAGGTACCAATCCCCTCAGCAGAAAGGGCCCGGCGGTCTGATTCTCGTTCTGCCGTGGAGGGTCTCTGTTAGAGCAGCAGGCCTGTGCCTGCAGTGGACTCAGGCTGACAGGTGACGTCGGGCTCAGGAGGAGGCCTCGTTCCCAAGGGCCTGGCTCGTGCTGAGCGAGGAGGAGTAAGGGTGTCCGAGCCTGCGAACTGGCTTCTCTCCGTTCGCTGAGACACTCGTGGACACGGGGCCCTGGGTGCCGGGTCCCAGCGTGGGAGGGTTAGGGGGCCACAGAAATGCCTCCTCCCGTTGAGGCCGGTTGCAGGAGCTGCCCCCAGAGGGAAGCGTCAGAGGCACGGTCGGCCGGCGTCCTGTCCACGTCACGTGTGCAGAGCAGTGCCTCCAGGGCCTGAGCTCAAGAGGAAGACGTCCAGAGGCAAGGTGGAGAAACGGAAGTCCGGAAGGTGCCCCAGGCCGCACAAGCTGGGCCCTGGTGACCCGGGCGGGGGCCAGGCAAGGACGGAAGCGGCAGCCGAGGGCGGTCTGACAAAGCCGGCCAGCCCCGGGGAGAGGTGACCGGCCCAAGGCAGAGACAGCGAGGACCAGGTGACTGAGCGATGCTGGCGGGACACCAGACGGCCCTGCCCCAGCCATGGGGAGAGCGGGAGGAGGGCGCAGGCGTGAGGGCAGGAAAGGAGGCCCAGTGGGAGGAAATCCTTGGCGGCCTCGTGAGGAACGGGGACACGGAACTCAACGGACGATCCTGCACCACCCTGAACATACTGACCTTGAACACCTGACGGCTAAAGGCTAACACCCCAGGTAAAGAGAACCAGCACAGCCCAGGGGAATGCGATGGGCTGAGGGAGGAGGGGAGAACGGCCTCTGTGGCCCGGACCTCAGCCCACAGCGCCCTCCCCGCGGCCCTCAGGGCCCCGTCCGTCCTCACTGTCCGCTGAGGCCGCCGGCCCACAGGCCAAGGGGGGGCCCGAGTGCTCATCTGTCCCATGACTCAGTACCAGTACATCTCCCGGGAACACCTTACAGGCCTGGGCGGGGCGGAGGGGGGAGGGAGGCAGATCCCCACGGTCACCATGGAAACAGGAGAGGGGGTGAGAGGCTGGCCGTTGGTGGGAAAGCAGCCTCGCCCGCCCCCTCGGAAGCTACAGGAGCGGTGGCTCAGTGGGGAGGATGCTCTCATTTTACTACAAAAGACCAAACCAGGGCTTCCGCGTTCTTGGAAATCCTGCCCCGCCCAGGATGACTGAGCCGAGTGGTGTTCGCGCTGAGAGCCCTGGCCACAGCAAACAAGCTCCCGTCCACTGCCATGCCCTCCGTTCCTTGTCACTCCGCCCCTTTATCAGTTGAGGAAGAGAATAAAAGCCACCGTGGACTCTGGACCTCGGGCCGAAGGCACGCCGGGGCGGCGGGGTGGGGGGTGGGGGTCCCTGCCCTAACATAGAGGAAGCGCGTCGTTGTCCAGGTGATGGTGTGGAAGCAGCCCCTGGAGAGTCCAGGTGACATGATGATCCTTCCCTGAACTCCGGTGACACACAAGCGACAGTTAATGCCACAGGTCGGCATGTCGGCAAGGAAGTCACAATACCCACCCTCCCCCCGGCCCCCTATCTGTTTAACAATTCACTTGTTTGGGCCATTTCGAGATGATGTTGCTAAAAGCTTACTGGGCCCCTGGAGAAAACGGTGAAGACGGGAGCTGAGCAACCCCGTGCCCTCTGCTCACACCCAGGGGAGGGGGGCGTCTGATCCCTCATCTAACCTTGGCTTCCTTCTTCACTGACAGGACAACACTGGCCTGAGAGCCGGACGTGTGCTCCACTAAATGGCGGTTATTTTAAAAATGAAAAGGTTAGCATTAGCAACAAGAAAAAGGAAGTGAGAAACTTCACAGTGCCTTAACCTTTTGGATGATAAAACCGGCAACTCCGCATGCAAAGCTGAAGCTACAGTTAACGCTCCCCAGGGATGAAGTCATCTGACTCCGGAGCATCCCTACCTGGGAGCTGACAGTGGGAGCTACCTAGTACCATATGATTTTATTTGGCTTTAAGCCAAATCAAAGAGGCAAACGCGAAATACACCTCATCAGAATAGCTCGTGGGTTTAGAGCACCCTGACATGTGACAGCTGAAGCAGCACCTGCTTCTCTATCATTAGTGTAATTGGTAGGAATGCTTGTCCTGCCGATCTCTATTTTAAAAATTAATTTAAAATTCAATTAAAACAAAAGTCTGGGATTGAGTCTAGGATGGAACAAAGGCTTGGATTTTCTGGTACAACACTACCTAACTAAGGTATATGATCTTAAGTCGTGTCACAGTTTTAAAACATTGTCAAGGATATATCTTATCAGAAGGCAAACAAGCTGGTGAGGCACATTTCAGTTTGTGACAGCAAGATTGGCGTGAGCAGGTGCAGCCACACGGGCTGGGCAGTGAGCAACGTGGCGGAAGACCATGCATGCCCAGTGCCGCGGGGCCAGAGGACAGGGCGGGAGGAGTTTCAACACTGGTTACTCTAGAAATCAGGAAACAGCAGAAAATCCAGCAAGACCCGGAGAGCAACGGCTCATCAGGGAAGCCTATACCTAAGAAGGAAGTCTTTCTGGCAAGGGAGAGCTGGACAATCCCAACCCTGCCTGGGACGAAGCAGCAGCAGCCTCTTCTCCTAAACTCGCCCCCCCCGCAAAGCCCTCCCGGGGAGAGGTCATCATCCACCGGTACTTACGTTCTATGAGAAAGAGAAAGCACACTATCCCCATGGCTGCCACGATGGCCCCGGGCACGACGAAGGACAGGCCCCAGCAGGTGGACACCCAGTAGCCAGCGATCAAGGACCCCAGAATGTTGCCCACAGAGGTGTGGGAATTCCAGACCCCCATAATCAAACCTCGCCTGCAACACAGCAAAACACAAGGTGGCAAATGATGTCTCGGGGCTTACGTGGATCAGTACGTGAGGTTACGACAGCGCCTGCACAGCATAAGAGCTGGTGCAGAAATAAAAAGGCAGTGCAGCACACCACCTCTGCAAGGCTTGGGACCAGGGGTGCTCACAAGAGGACAGTATCTTCACTTACCTCCGGCTGCATAATTACATCTCTCTGAGCTTATTCGTTCTATGATTAAGAGAAGAAAGAGGCCTTTTCCTAGAATTCTTGGAAGGCCCCCAATTTAAATTTGTGCCTTTGCAATCTAAATACAATCATTTGATGAAATATCCCATGAACCAAAGTTCACGTTGAAGAACCTGCCAGATGAACGGGGCTTAATAAGACTAGATGAGTGGGTTTCCTGTTTTAGTTTCCCCATCTTGTCCGGCATCTTGGACCACTTCCTAACCGTGGGCCTGGCCGTGCTGCCTGTCACACAGACGTTACGATGGAATCTGACCGCAGTGAGGTCACCAGAGGCTGGGTACAGCTCTGCTACCAGGCCCTGGGTGACCTGGACAGGTCACACTTCCCTGTGTCTTTCAGTCCTGTGAAAATGTAGCTTCTGCTTCGAAAGGCCTGGGGCAAGGCCCTGACTGCATTTCTCCCAGGTTCCCAGGACGCCAGGTGAGGCCCGGGCTGCTGGCTGGCTGCGCAGATGACCCAGACTCCACCCTGCCCACAACGGGGGGCGGGGGGCATCTCTGGGACAGAGGCCGCCTGAGTTTTAGACCCTCAAGACCCAGAGGTTTCAGTCATCTTATTTCATACAGTAGCCTGACGTGTTTTTTTCTGTAATGAATCTAAAGAAAAACTAAACATAAAGCGGTCTGGTTTTCGTCAGAATCTTCTGGAAACGAATGCTGCTGGAAGCAGGGCTGCCTTCCTCACCTCCCTTTTCCAAACCAGTTTCCGAGGCAGGTGACGACGCTGGGCCAGCCGGTGGTCTGTACCAGTCCGTTGATGATCTGTGACAGAGGGCAAAGGAAGAGACTGCTGAGGGGGGACACCCACACCCGGGAGCCTGGCCTCAGGGGTTTGGGCGCCCAGCGGGGACTCTCACAAAAGGAAGGAGCAGAACCCGATTCGATATGAGCCTCGACAGCCAGACGTGTATTTTAACAATATACGCAGACATCTTACCACGAGAGTCGTACGTGCCTGTTGTGAAAATTTTAGAGTAAGTAGAGAAAAAAAAAGAAAAGAAAATCTCTTGCTCGGAGATGAACTACTGTTAACAGTCTGGGGCCAAGCTGTCCGCTCTCTTTCCAAGCTAAAACTTTATGAAAAGAGAAAAACCCTCTCCTTTTTACAGAACTGTGATGATACCATAAGGGTGGCTTGTAAATTGCACGTTTTCCCTTCTTACATCACGAAGAAGGTACTGTTGCTGACGATCCACCGAAGGGAGCAGAACCTTGACCTAGTGCCTAGAGAAATGATTTCTGCAACTTGCCAAGAGCGCCCTGAGCTTTTGTTTGAAGAAGGGATTTAGGAAGTGTATCAGCAACTGGCTCTGCTTTAGTCTCGGGGGCCTCAGGGGCAGCCTCCTCCAACTACCGCCGGGAAGGACCAGCCTCCAGAGGCAGACTGGGAGACGCTGGTCCAGCCTCAGGGCCAGCCAGGCTCAGCCTTCCCTCCAGGAACGTGCTGGGGCTCTGGGAAATAGGTTTTTCCTTCTCTCTGATTTTCTGTATCCCCATAAAGTGTGCATCGCTTTGGTAATTAAAACAGCCAAACTCTTTCAAGTCCTGTGGTGAAAATTTTAAAGGCGAATTACGTATGATTTGCCCTGATGACCTTGCAACATCTCCCTGGGCTGTGTCTGGAGAGCCTCGGAAGCTGAGCATCATTGTTTCAAGTCATTTCCCATTTGTAGCCAATATTATCCACAGGGCTGTGGGGAGGGGCAAAGCCAAGAGTTCCGGGCTCCGCTGGAAGGGCCGGGCTGCATGCTCCTCTGGCCCTCACTCCCCTGCAGCACCCTTAGGCCCTCGCCTTTCCCTCCCCCCGCCCCGCTGACTGCCCCCAACCCTGCCCGACTGCCGACTATCCCCGAGTCCCCTCAACCTCCTCCCCTCACCACGCCCCTCATCCCCCCAACCCCAGAGCGGTCAAGTCTGACACAAGACAGAACATCTCAAATGCACCCAGATTAAGGCAGAAGGACTCAGAAAGGCTTCCTGCTTCAGTCCCCCTGCTGGGGTCCTGGCAAATAGGATTCTCTAGGCGGCAACTCCTGAAACTGAGAAACACTGCGCGGCTGCTGGCATTTCAGAGCAGAGCAGAGAAGAGGGGCTGGATGTGCCAGCGCTGACCCTGACCTCAGCCAGGACACAGTTCTGCGCCCACTCCCACCACCTGCCACGTTCTCTCTTGGCAGAGCTGGGGACCCGTGACATTAACACCCCGTCTGGCTCATCACGGAAGTCCCATGCATGGTGAGCCGTGGACCAGACCTTACCTGGGTCACCACGTAGAATCCAAAACTGTGGATGTTGTAGAAATACCCTACCCCAAAGAGGGCAGTAAAAGCACCGCTGGCCACCATCCCGAAGGTCAGGTAATACCGGATCGACAGGCGGTCGCCTATCATGCCACTGAGGAGGGAGAGGAGAGAGACAAAGAGGAGAAAACGAACACACCCGTGATGCGAGTGACCCAGCGATTCCTTTCTGGATGCTGTCATGTTCCGAGCTTTCAGAACCTGAAAGCACCCCCATTGCCAGTAAAGTTTAATCACAACGATTTTCCAGTGGAGCATGTATTAACCAGAAACTGGCAACACCTTTTAAGACTTTCTATTTCTAACAAAAGTCACTGTCAAATAATAAAACTGAAACGCTCTGACATATATGATGCCTGCCAATTAAAAAAACAAACCCCAAAACTTGTCCTGCTAGCTGAGCTGATCCTGTTTTATATAAACAACAGCCCGTGCATGTAGAGAGTATTTTAAGATTTCCACTGTCGAACTGTAGACAAATATGAAAAGGGGTCACCTGTGACCTTGAGCACGTCTCTTGGCCCTCGGGCTGGCATTAAGCCGCGGCATCAGCGGCCAGGCCAGAGGCTCTCTTGCCGACGACCCTCTGGCCACAAGCACTGTGATCTGGTTTAAAGACAGAGCCTTTTCCTTAAGGTAAAGTCTGAAACGTGGGGCAAAGCCTCCATGCTTTCTTTGAACAGCAACGTGACGCCATAAAGAGCTAATCCCTCTGGAGAATTGCTTCCTAGAGCTGCCCGGGTGCTCAAACGAGATAAATTCGGTTAAGTGCCTGGCAGGGAGTGGGTGCTCAATCAAACAGCTCCAGTGCTGCCAGGGAGGGCGAAAATCTCCAGTTTCATACTGGGACATACAGTCAACAGGCCTTTACCACCATCACACCTCACTACCCAATGCCATATGAAATACGTCCTTTACTGCCTTGTAGGACATGTCACTATGGAACAGCTTGACACTGTGACTTATTGAGTGAATAAAGGGCTGAAGAACAATCACAAAGGACTGTGAGCCTTTTGCAATCCTTACATACACTCTGTGGGTCTCGTTTTCTTCCACATAATCATTCTAGGAGTCAGATAAATAGGAAACGTAATGAAGGATGATGCCTGCCTGTCCGTGAACAGTACTCTGGGAGCCAGCTCCAAAATTCTGGTCTTTCATCTCAAGAACAAATACCCCAGAGAGATCTTCCTTCAGAATTTACCAAAGAAAAAGAAGATCAACCTAGTATCATGCAAATGACCTATTAAACACTAAAGCAGGAAGTAATTTAAAATTGTAAACAGCATTCAGGTCCAATTTTAAGCTGAGTAGAAATTGATCACATACAAACTCGAGAGCATTCCAGAGCTAAAGGAGTTATCTATTTCATCTTGCTCACCTCAGAGAAGAGGGAACATGTCCCAGAGGAGGTCGCGGACCTGCCCAAGGTCACGGAGTAAGTGCCAGAGTCAGATGGGCCTCCTGCAAGCTAGTGCCATCGGCTGGGGCTTACAAATGTCCTCTAGTCTCGCTAGACAATACTGGGACTCAACTTGGTCTCTATTTTAAAGTTTTAAAGAAAAGGCCTAACGGAATGGACAGCATTCCACATGGTATCAGGCTCCTACAGGTAAGAAAGGCCACGCCACACCTGCTTGGACCTGGGTTAGCGAAGGTGCCACCACGTCTGAGTTATCTGCTACACTAACACCATCCATCTCGCTAGCAATGTGTCATGATGTCACTAAGAAGCCATGCAAGGAAGCATGCAAGGAAGCAGGGTACACCCTCATCCCCGTCATGAGTCCACTGCGGATTTCACATTAGGTTATTATGAAATAAATAATACTATTTCATAATAAAATAAAATTATTTAATAAGAACCTTCGTTGGCGAGTTGCATGAAGAATGATCTTTGCCAATAAATAAGCAATAAAAAACCCACTTTATTCAAACCAGGTTTCTTAGCCTCAGCACCCTTGGCGTGTTGGGCCGGGTAATTCTTTGTGGCGCGGGGCTGTCTTGTGTCCTGTAGCACACTTAGCGGCACCCCGGTCTCTGCCCACCAGATGCCAGTAGCACCCCCTTCTCCGGCTGAGACGACCAAAACCATCTCCAGATATTGCTAAAAGTTTCCTAGGAGACAACATCACTCCCAGCTGAGAACCACAGTTAACTAGTGTTTTCTAGTAACTGAGAAAAACACACTCCAACCTTGGGGTCTTTTTATATTATTGATTATTGGTGTCCAGTAAAACTGCGGTTTTTAGAACATAAATATTTGACCACAGGATGGAATACAGCTGGCGGCCGGCTGCAGCTCACGCCCTAAGTCGCCTGAGGCTTACACCGTCCTTTTCCACAGCTGGGCTCCCATTCTGTGCGGCATCCGTATTATTCATTCCACACTCAGACAAACCCTGCAGCTCTATGCAGATGTGCAAGTTCAACAAAGGGGTGACAGCCACTCCATCAGCAGAAACCGCCTGTCTGGGTACCAGACACCCAGACGGTCCTGAGCTGGGGAGGGGGTCCAGGTCTCGGTGATAACACAGTCTGGGTGGATCTCAGGGAAGAAGGTAAACATTTACAGGGATTCCAGAGATTCCCAAAGCTCTAAAACTCTGTGTCTCTGAACAAAGCCCTCTTTGGATTAAAGGCCTTAGTCCCTGTAAGTTTTGTTTTGTTTTTTTTGTTCAACCTGGCTGGACCGACACAATGGCAGTTTTTAACCGGCCGACTGCATGTCCTGTTATTACCCACTAATATTTACCACCTCCCTAGGCCAGTTCAGAACTGGATCAAGAATGGGGTAACTGGCTTCCCTGGTGGTGCAGTGGTTGAGAGTCTGCCTGCCGATGCAGGGGGCACGGGTTCGTGCCCCGGTCTGGGAAGATCCCACATGCCGCGGAGCGGCTGGGCCCGTGAGCCATGGCCGCTGAGCCTGCGCGTCCGGAGCCTGTGCTCCGCAACGGGAGAGGCCGCGACAGCGAGAGGACCGCGTACCGCAAAAAAAAAAAAAAAAAAAAAAAAAAAATGGGGTAACGATCGTATGTAACAGACGCTGGGAACACAGCACGGGCCAGGCCCTGTTCCGAGCATTCTGCGTGTACTAACTCATTTAAACCTCACCACACTCCTGTGAGTTAAGAACTACTGTTTCTCCCATTTTGCAAAGGGGAAACTGAGGCCCAAGGAGGTGTGGTAACTCGTCCAAAGCCCCCCAAGCGGGCAGTCAAGCCGGGATCAAATCCCAGCAACGTGCCTCTGGGGTCCACACCTCCCACCGCCAGGCAGGACGGCCTCGGCGCTCAGGGGAAGCTCTGTTCCGGCCTGGCGGGGCATCCAAGTGGACATGCCAAGCACCCGCTGTGTGAACTGCTCTGATGCCAGGCGGGGCTAGGAGAGAGACGGCGGCCCCTGAAACCAGAGGAGAGGAGGCTCTGCCGCGCTCGCCGGGTGGGGAGCTGCCAGTGCCCTGCTCCTGGGTGACCGGGTCCCGGCAGGGCTCACGGTGCATCCAACCCCGGGGCCAGGAAAGCCGTCTGAGGACAGTCTGCCCGATCAGCAGGACACCCGGGCCGTGCGCTGGCTTCCATCTCATCCTTGTCTCTGAGGAGAGACTGGAGGACCAGCCACCTGCGGGCGGGGCCGCGTCTTCAGCGTACCTGAGCCGCGCTGTGCACCCAGCGGACCACCTGGGTCTTGCAGTCTTGGCCAGACCTACCTCAGGTACATGCCAACAGCGTACGCACACAGGAAGGAGTAGTCCAGGGCGCCGAGCAGCTGCTGGTAGTTTTCCTGATCTACATGGGGCGAAAAGCAACAGGAATAGGAGAGTATTGTTTACTCTTCACTGAATACCAATTTATGTCCGGGAGAGGTACAGTGACATACGAGGCCTCTGCCCTCTACGTCTGGGTGGCGTCCTCAGAAGGCAACACAGAAAATACAGCAACTGGAAATCGAGTCACCATGTTTCCAATAATCGCTACATAAACATTACTCCCATTAGGTCAAATCCCCATGGCTGGCGGTGAGCTTGTGGGTTCTGTTCTGTTTCACATGTTACACCGGCTGTGGTCCGGGCCCCCCAGGCCAGCCCCACACCACAGCTCGGAGATTGCTCTCTTCTTTCCACCCACAGCTTACGCTCTGTAAGTCCTAACTTCCAGCTTGGACAAATGCAACCTGCAGATGACCTTCAGCAGATCTGACCACTGAGCGACACCTCTGCACACAGGCACGGGAAATGTGCGGCCGCTGAAGGTGCAAGGCTGGTTTGCTGGGAGGAGAGGTTAGTTTGCACCTGGACGCGCGGCTGCATCTGACAGCATCGTCACCGCTGCTGAGACCAGCCAGCCGGCTCGGGGACTGCCACCTGGGGAGGAGGGCTGCGGGGATGGCCAGCTTCAGCCACGGGACGAAAGCAGGGGGACGGACGGAGAACTCACCAAATGGGGCCCAGCCGCAGTCGGTCCCGTTGTCTGGGAGCTGATGAGCGGGGGTGTCCCCGGCTTTTCGGCTCTGGCTGTTGAATCCGACCTCCCCCTCATATGAAGCCGTGCAGTAGCTGTGCAGCTCACCCTGGGACATCCATGGGGAGGACAGAAGCCAGAGAGAGAGAGTGCACTCAGGTGGGGCTCAGCCGCCCCTCTCCTTACAGCTGTCCTAGGGTGACTGCGTTCTAGGGGGATACGGCGCCTCTGGGGCGGTGTGTCTAGGGGACCCACAGAGTGCCTGCCAACGAGGATGGTTTCTCGAGCTCCCTAGCGGCCGTCCCCTCCTGAGCACAGACACAGCCGACGCAGCCTGTACCGGGCCACCCAGAGACGACTGCTCAGAGCAGCTGGGCAGCATGGGGGACAAGCTGCCCAGAACGGAAGAATGGATTCATCTTGCTGGATTTATATAACTGACTACAAGTTACAGGTCCACACAAGGATGAGGATGAATCTCGAAACAAAATAAGCCTGACACAAAGGAGCACAAATGGGAGGACTCTGTTTATGAAGCTCAGGAGGAGGGAAATAAATCCAGGTGACATTGGCGAGAATGGTGGTCACCTAGAGAAGGGTAACAGTGACGGGGACCAGGCACAGGGAGCTGGACAGGGACCAGACCTTAACCTAGGTGATGATTTCCCAGGTGAGCATGTAAATATTTGCCAGGCTAGACACCGCAGATCTGTGCACTTTACTATGTGCAAATCACATGTCAAAACTCCCCCTAAAACTAGCTCAAGGTGCTCCTTAAGGAGGCATCCACACTTCCAGAAAAGTGCCGCAGGGCAGCCAGGGCTGTCCTGTTATGGGGACCTGAGTAACAGGTGACTTGTTCCTTAAAATACAAGGGGGGCTTCCCTGGTGGCGCAGTGGGTGAGAGTCTGCCTGCCGATGCAGGGGACGCGGGTTCGTGCCCCAGTCCGGGAAGATCCCACATGCTGCGGAGCGGCTGGGCCCGTGAGCCATGGCCGCTGAGCCTGCGTGTCCGGAGCCTGTGCTCCGCAACGGGAGAGGCCGCGACAGTGAGAGGCCCGCGTACCGCAAAACAAACAAACAAACAAAAAAGCAACACAAGGGCAGCAGACAGGACTCCATGCGCCTGCGGTGCCACCTGGGGGTCACACGTGTCCCCTCCCAGGTGGCCCCGGGCTCCCACTTCTCCCCTGCTGGGTGCTTTCTGAGGTTTCCACTACACGGGGCTCAGACGAACCCATCCATCAGTTGTGAGCGAGGGCAGAAAGGAGGCGTCCTCAAGGTCAAGGAGGTGGCCCTCAGCGGGAGCAGAGGTCCTGAAGGGGCGTCCTTTAGTGAGCTGCGACCTGAGAGAGGGCCTGGGGGGCTGTGAGGAAGGCTGGCCCTGGAAGGAGCATCTACCCCGGGGTCAAGACACAGGGCAGTGGGCAGGGAGCTGCACCCCAGTCCACCAGGTGGGGGGCAGCCAGAAGGCCTATCCACCACCTTCGCTTTGTGGGTACCCCGCCTCTTCAGGAGGGGGTCACTAAAGAGGCTGATCTCCTCTAAAAGGCCGCCTTGCTAGGGCTGTGGTCAGCCACGGCGGTACACCTGATTTTACATGGACACACGCCCCCGAGACCTGGCCTGGCACACGGGACCCAGCCACTCTGTGGTCACGTGGCTTTGTCATCATCACTGGGCTGCTCTGTTGTAACTTAAACACAAGGTTCTGCTAAAACCAGCCAAGGTTCCGCTTTCCAAACTCAAAGTAACACTTTGCAAATAGCTTTCCTCAGCCCAGCTCACACTCCCCAGTGGTGGAGGCCGGGCACTGTCATCCTGGGATCCTCAGAGCCCCTTCCCTGCCCGCCTGAGAAACTGTGCACGTGGCTGTGAATTTGGGACGGGGACACGGGGGAGCCCTGCCTTTCTGCATAAAGCTGGATTTCCAGCACTTCCCCACCCGCCCGAGGTGATAATTTCCTTCTCCTCTTTGCCTTCAGAAGTCAGGTGTGTCTGCCCACCTGTCTCTGTTGCTTCTCTTGGAAGCCAGCCGGGCCCGGAGGCACCACTGATGCTGTCTATTCACCTTTCAATAAGGGAGCCACAGGCAGGACGCAAGGACCCCCATGGGCTGAGGGGGACCCTCGAGCGGGGCTGGCGTGGGGTTCCTAACACACGCCTTACATGGAAGCTCGGGAAGAGGACCGTTAGGGACGCGGCTCCCACTGGCAGGTCCACACCCTCCTTCACCATCCACGGGGGATATAAAGGATTACAAAGCATCCCTTCTTGTTTCATAAACAAGCAGAAGAGGTTTTCTGTTTTGGTTTGTCCCGGGATGAGAGGTGCCAGTCAGGGACACGGGCTCTGAGCTGGGATCCTGGTGCTGCTGTGCCGGTTTCCAACCTCGGCCGACTCACGGGGACTCCCCACGGCACCTTAAGAAGCCAGCACAGCGTGGCCCGTCCGGCGCTGCTGTAAAGATGAGCACGTGGAGGTGTGTGCAGAGAGCTCCTGTCCGGGTCCCTTGCCCTCAGAAAGGCTCAGCGACTGGCAGCTGTTTGGGGTCCACCCACACAGGAGCACCCCAGGGCCTCCAGCTGGCCCTAATCTCATTCAGCTCCCTTCTCCCCCCAGCCCTCCTCCTTCATATGAGAAATGCAATCTCCAGCCCACCCCACTGAAAAGCGGAAGCAAAAGCAATAAAAGACTTAACATTACTTGAGCATAAAGAGTTCTGAGGATATTTAAATGACCACATCTTAGCTTTTAATAAGACTGCCATATTTTAACTTTTCAATGACTTTTATTCCCCAAACCTGGTGTTTGCAGGAAAATTAAGGATTAATGAAACTAAGATAAACTTAGTTTGTCAGAAAGAAAACTCACCAGGTGAACTGATTCTTACCATGTTATAAAATCATTTCGGGGGTGGGGAGCTAGTCCTTTGCTTTCATAAAAGCAGTCTCCTTTGCACATTTCTTACACATGTGCCTTTCCACAGACAACACATAAAATTAATCAAAATACACCAGGCAGTGATTAAAAGTCGATTAATCAAAAGATAATGTGGCAGCTGAGAAATACGGTTGTGAAACGCCAAGGGAGGAAGAGCAGAATGGAACATTCCAGGTTCCTGGGGCTCGTAAGTGTTTAAAAATGTCTGTGTAATACACAAAGCAACGGCAACAACACAATAAACCGCAAGATACCAGTGACTGGAAGGGGGGTGGGGGGGGAGTGAGAGAAGACAGGTGTGGACACAATGGAAGGATGCAGAAAACAGCCATGACGTCACGAAGCACCGTGTGGGGGGAGGGGCAGGGACACGGGGGTGTGCACTTACCTCCCATCTACAGATCCCCTCTCTAGCGCCCTCCACCTCCAGCACTGGGCAGCTGGAGCTGCAGCAGACATGTTCCCCGTAAGCTCCACACACACCGGCCCGTGCAGTCACTTAGGCACCAATGTTCTTATATAAATGTACATTAATGAAGACTCTACACGCTAAACTCTGAACTTGAGCAGCTTCACCCTGAGAAACTCTTTATTCGCTCATTCATTCCAAAAACATGGGCTCTTCGGTTCCCTGGCCAAGGCTACAGCGAGCTGCTCGTTGCCTGTAACGGAGGAGACAGCCCGGTGGGAACGGGGAAGGGGTCCAGAAGATGCTGAGAGGTGACAGGGAGAGGGGCAGGAGAGGGAGAGCCGGGGATTCGGGCCTCATCAGGAGGAGAGGGGTTGTGTCAGCTTCACTTCACCTCTGAACGACACACAGAGTTTCGTGTGTGCGCACGTATGCGCACGCGTGTGTCCGTTTGAGTGTATACATAATCTATACAGAGTGCATATGTTTAGTAAATTTTCTAGGGTTCATTAGGTTGTGTGGGTCCATTTATTTTAACTAGTCCTTTAGACTCCTTTTATAAAGCTCTGGGTTGAAAGAACTCTCCAAAGCATTATGCAAAAGAAGTCCTAGAAGAGAAATGAAAGTTCTGGTGCCTGCTATGCTCTGAATGCTGGTGCTCCCACAAAATTCACGTGTTGAAACCAAACCCCTGAGGTGACGGTATTAGGAGGCAGGTAGGTCATGAGGGTGGAGCCCTCATGAATGGGATTAGTGCTCTTTTAAACGGACTCCAGAGAGCTCCTCAACCTTCCCCCAAGTGAAGCTACAAGGAAGCGGCCGTCTGCAAGCTGGAAGAGGGCCCTCACCAGAAACTGACCGTGCTGGCACCCACCCTGATCTGGGATGTCCAGCCTTCAGAACTGTGAGCAACAAACGTCTGCTGTCCACAGCCACCCAGTCTATGGTATTTTGTTACAGCAGCAAGAGTGGATGAGACAGTGCTCAAAACAGGAAGAAAAGACAACCTGGGCCCCATTTACAATAGCACCTGGAGGTGGTCAGTTCACAGGAGCCACATGAAAACAGACCAGACACACACCTGCATATGCAAAGGTACACCCACTCACAAAGGTGTACAGAAATACACAGGGAAGCTTTTGGGTCACTGTCTATTTTTTTTTAATAGGATCATTCTACATGGACTTATGTCCACCTTGACTCTTCTTACGCAAAAATACCTGCTGGGAATCCTTCTGAGTCAACTGGTTTGGCTCTAATTAATTCTTTTAAGTAGTTGCACATATCAGAATATGGATGTGCCATAATTTATTCAAACTTTCAGCTGCTGATTTTTTTTTTTTTTTGCAGTACGTGGGCCTCTCACTGTTGTGGCCTCTCCCCTTGCAGAGCACAGGCTCCGGACGTGCAGGCTCAGCGGCCATGGCTCACGGGCCCAGCTGCTCCGCGGCATGTGGGATCTTCCCGGACCGGGGCACGAACCCGTGTCCCCTGCATCGGCAGGCGGACTCTCAACCACTGCGCCACCAGGGAAGCCCTCAGCTGCTGATTAAGTTCACATAATAGCCAGGTTTTTTTTTTTCCTTTAAAAAAAAATTGCAGACAATGCTACAAAAAAGATGCTTATGCAAATACTCCTAAGTGCTGGCACTTTCATTTTTATGGACAAGATTCCCAGAAGCAAGACTGAAGGACAAGCATCTTTAATTTCAACAGGTGTTACCCAGATGCTTTCCAAAAGGCCGTTAACACTTCACATCTCTATCACCCATACCTGAAAGTCTTCTCCCGCCATCACTGCCAGCAACAGGCGCTATTACTCTTTTAGGTGTTTTGTCACTTTGTGGGTATAAAGTGGTATATCCCTTGTCTGTGAACTGCCTCTTCACCCCCTCCGTCCATCATTCCTTTGGATTTCCCAACTTCATACCCCTAAGATGGACATCATCTTGTTCTTGGATTTTTATTTTTTACATTTAAATCTCTAATCCATCCATCTATTCTTTATAAGATAGGGGTTCAACTTTATTCCAGATGAATCTGCAGTTGTGTCAACACCATGTATTAGATGAACTATACTTTTCCCATCACCTCTGTCAGCCATTCTACTGTATGTTTCCACAGTATTTTCTATACTTTTCTACTGACCTCTTTGTCTATCCTCATGCAATACCATAATAATTTGATTATAGTGGCTTAAAAAATGTTCCCTTTTCCACACTTTCCTTGGTAATTAATTCTTGGTCATTCTTTTCACATAAACTCTAAGATTATTTTATTCAGTTAAAAAAGACATTGCTGAGATTTTCATTGGAGTTGTGTCCTATTTAAATACGAATACTGGGAACAGGAGAACTTTCCAGAGAGCAAGTTTCCCACCCAAAGCCAAGGTACACACTTCCAGCCTTTCAGGCTTTGTTTTCTGTCCGCCACTGAGGATTTCACGGCTTTCTTTTCCTGGGTCCCGTGTGTGCAGAGAGGGCTGGACGTTCACACTCAGACCGGTCAATGGGACGGCTCCTCGCGGGGACCTTGGATCCCCTGCAGCTCAGGCTCTTCCCGAGAACCCTCTGCTTTCAGGCTTTTGTTCTGGCCCACCCCGGGGCTGGGGGGCCAGGGAAGACCCCCCACCCCAGAGTGTCCCTCGGGCAGCGTGCAGGCCCCACCTGTCCATCGGCCTCCAGTTAAGAGGCAGGGCTAGCGCTGGAGCAGCCCTCAGAAGAGAGCGGGGTTGTAACCCCACCTCCTCCCAGCCCTGTTTTCATCACTATCACTTATTTTTCCTTTTTGTTATATACTAAAATCAGAGAAACATGAAAGGTTTCATCAGTGGTTAAACTAAATCTAAACAGAGTAGCCTCATGCCACCACGACATGTCACATCACTGTACGTGACACTAAAGCATATGAATCATTTTATGATTCGTCACCCCTGGTGATCAATTCCAGGTACGCAAATATATTTTAATTTTGTTTTGCTCGTAATGTGCTCATAAATGTAGGTTGTAGATAATTCAGACTGTTCCTTGGGTCGACAGCGCCATCGCTACTTCTAGTTTTATAACTCAGATGAGCTCAATAAAGCACGTGAAAGCCGTGGAAGGCGTCGCAAAGGAAGTTATCACATGTAGCGCGACATCTTATCTACCTCGGAAGGCAAAGAAGCCCCGGGGTTCTGCGTCAGGCCAATCCACATCCAGACACGCCTAAGGTGCTAAGTCAGACAACCTGCGCATTGAAGAGCATCTGGGTGTGATGCTGCGACTGTACCCAGCTTCTTACACCTGCCCTAGAGACCCTGTGGCAGGGAGGGTAAGGGCAGGGACCTTGGAGTCAGCCCGACCCCGTGGAATTCACCTGCGGTGGCCCTGGCCTGCACAGAGGAATTAGGCTCCAGAGTCTGTTTCCTCAAAAGGACACTCATAGGACTGCCGTGACGATGATATTAAATAAGGGAGGCGTGCCCCTTGTCAGGCGCGGGGCTCGGCCAGTGGCAGTCACCGTGACTGATGAAAACTGAACTAAGAGCCGGACCCCTCATCACTAAGCCCCAAGCCCCCGACGGGGAAGCCGGGAGAGTGGCCTGGAACGATGCCACCTCCCTTCCTGGCTAAATGGGGACCCTCGTGACCACCAGAAGGAAACCCTCCAGTGGCCAGCCCCCCTCAGCATGATGTCTTGGTCCCAACACGGGCCCTGCGCCTGTCCGGCTGCTGCTGCACCGCGATGCCCCCAGCAGGCCAGGATTGGCCCCAGGATCCACGCCCGGCCTTCCAGGATCCATCGGAGCCTCAGGAAGGCTCCCAACCCCACCGGCTCCTTCAGTTCTAGGCGCTTTCTAAGGTCCCTTCAACGGTCTATTTCCTTTTCATAACTTGCCTTTTTCTTGAGCCATATGTGTATTTCCCTAACCAGGAAGACAGGAATTAGTAGTATTTAAGTTGACAGGGGTGGGTTGGTCCTTGGTAATGATATTAGACACACTGGTCAAGTGGATGAGGGCCCACCCTCTCCTGCCCCATCCTTTTCTCTTTTTTGAAAACTGCATTATAAAAGGTCTGCAAAGATTGCCATAGTTATTCAAACTTCCTACGTCAAAAAAGGGAGAAGTTTACAAGCGACTTGAAGGGCTGGGGAAATTCCTCCTTACTAGGGGTCAAGGAGGAATTTTAGGATCCTTGGAGTAGACAGACGATGTTTCACGCCCACTGGGAGTTGCTAGAGACCGGGGAACACAGAACCGTCCAGAGAAGCAACAGCCTCGGCACTGCCTCTGCCACCGGCCGGGAGCCCGAGAGGACAGCTGTGCAGCAGTCGGCCCCTCCTCCCCCTGACCCGGGGAGCACAGGAAGCAGGGCTACAAAGGTCAATGGAATTACAGTCCTGGACCTGAGTCCCGGGGAATGAGGAAAAAGTGAGGGAGGGGCAGTGGGGCTGTAAATGAACTACCTTTGGCCCTGGACGATGTCCTCGTCCCTTCTATAATAAAGGCTCAGCAGCCATTCAAGCCAGTTGACAGTCTGCAGGCAAAATGATGGCATGCCAGTGAGGGTGAGAAAACTACTCTGCTTTTTCCCAGGGTACAACTGGCTACTACGTAGGACTGTCATCTTTAATCTTCTTTTCCCCAAGTCGAGTTAAATGCCTGCTTAATACCTTCCTGCCCACCCATGACTCACACAGAAACTCAGTGTTCTAAGAATAATGGAGAAACACCACCACGGCCAGACTTAGGATCAAAGCCTAATGACCGTAGAAGCGATTTGGGGAACATTTTTAGACTGGATATATTTGGAGGGAAAGTTCACACAGGACAGAATAGATATTTAATTAAGCTTTAGAATTCTGGAACAGTCAACGAATATAACCGGAAGTATACTACCTCTGAAATTATAAATCCTAAAACCATTTTAAAGCTATTAATTTCAGAAAAGAGAAACTAAAAACCAAAGCAGCAAAATACCTTGCTTCTCAACAATCCATTTTCTCCATTTATCTCACTGCTCTCGCCCAAACTCCCCTTCCCCCAACCGGCTTACTAGTTCCTTACAGAGATTACAGGCAGGAAATGACATCGAGTGCTTTTAATGATTTCTTACCTTAACTATGCTGATAGGCTTTCGAGATAAGTGAAAACTTGCATACAGCAAAAATGTCAAAATAAAAATGAAGGCTCTGTACCTGAAACACAAAACAGTGGCAGGGGTGACATAAAATAATATAAGATGACATATGATCCAGCAATCCCATTCCTGGGCATACACCCAGACAAAACCATAATTCGGAAAGATACATGCACCTTATGTTTGTTCATAGCAGCACTATTCACATTAGCCAAGACATGGAAACAGCCTAAACGTCCATCGACAGATGAACGGATAAACAAGATGTGGTACATATATGCAATGGAATATTACTCATCCATAAGACAGAATGTAATCATGCCATTTGCAGCAACATGGATGGGCCTAGAGATTA
This sequence comes from Mesoplodon mirus, assembly GCF_964341445.2. Classification (NCBI taxonomy): domain Eukaryota; kingdom Metazoa; phylum Chordata; class Mammalia; order Artiodactyla; family Ziphiidae; genus Mesoplodon; species Mesoplodon mirus. The sequence continues at coordinate 144,111,586 of NC_138982.1, read as the reverse complement.
TCATACTAAGTGAAGTGAGTCAGACAGAGAAAGACAGATATCATATGATATCACTTATATGTGGAATCTAAAATACGATACAAATGAACCTATCTGCAAAACAGAAACAGACCCACAGACATAGAGAACAGACTTGTGGTTGCCAAGGGGGAGGGAAGCTGAGGGGAGGGATGGACTGGGAGTTTGGGGTTAGTAGATGCAAACTACTACATAGAGGATGGATAAACAACAAGGTCCTACTGTATAGCACAGGGAACTATAGTCAACATCCTGTGATAATCCATAACGGAAAAGAATATAAAAATGAACATATAGATGTATAACGAACATATACATGTATCACTTTGCTGTACAGCAGAAATTAAACACAACGTTGTAAATCAACCATACTTCAATAAAAAAAAAGGTGCATTAAGAATCCATCACAACAGTATTCTTAAATTTCCTTATGCTGTATGTTTTTTACTCAGTGCTACATCAAAGATCAATCCTGTTTATAACACCACTACAATATTTTAAAAATGTGCCACTTTTATTTTGTTAATTGAAACTATTTTAAACCATCATGAGAAAAACTAATCAAAGAGAAACCTGGGACACAGATGTACACATGGGTTTACAAAGCAGACAAAAAGGAATGATGATTTAGTTTGTAACAAAATCAACTGCAAGTGACTTATAAGCCTGCTACCCTGGGCATTTAAGATCATATTTATTTTTTACTTTTTGGAAGGACACAAGCAAGGCAGAAATATAACTATTTCGCCGGCCTCGGTGAGAACAACTCAGTGACGCTGACAAGCTATGAATAAGGCCAATGGCATACAAACTATTGGCCCAAAGCCCTGCTGCTGCTCTTGGTTTATGAGAAAAGCAGTTCGAGAGGAAGTGCTGAGGTGTGTGGAGACTACAGACAAGAAGATACTTTAGCAAGAAGATGAAAGTTCATTCAGGTCTAAATGTGGTTCTAAATGTTTGAACCACCCTATAGAAAAGCGGCCCTTCGGGGAAGACAACGGGTCAGGAGGAAAAAGTCCTTGGCAAGAGATGATGACAAGCAGTACCCAGCAGGAAGGCGGGCCCTCTGTGTCCTGAGGCCCCGCCCCTAACCGTGAAGACCTGTCCTGTTCTGGTCTGGAAAGGCCAGTGACCTTCCAACTGCGTGCGGGCTTAAACCCGTAATGACCCAAGGCGGACGCAGGGGCCACAGAACAGACAGGGGCTGCAGGGGGCCACGGCCCCCGGGGACGCGGCTCATTCAAGACCCTCAATGAGGAGGGGACCTTCCTCCTGTCTCCCACCCACATTTCCAATGTTGTGATTTACTTCTCAAGGGTAGCTTTCTGGACTAACACGAGGACTCCTGAGGGTGTCTGGCTCCCTGGCCACCAGAAAAGGCAGGAGTCAAATAAATATTGCCAGCTTTTTAACAAAAGGTCATAGTTCAGGTGGGAAAAAAGGCTTGGTAGTACCGTGGGACTCAAACCTTCAACCTCTGGAACACCTGCGCTTAGCGAGGGCACACCACACCGACTTCATCAAGGAAACATTTACTGATGGTTTTCCTAGGATTCTTTGCTCTTCGAGCCCCTGCCAATAAGCAGGTAGGAAAAGAGTGAAACTATAACCAAGTGAGTGTGTCGTCTATCGCAAAGAACACAGACTATGCAAGTACGGTGGACCTGTGACAAAAGTCTAGGCCTCTGTCCTTGTGTTTCTGAAAGTCACCCGTTTTGGTAGGGGGTGGAGGTCTCTCAATTCCTTGCTGGAAGCTCTCCGCATCCCAGCCCCTGCTCCCCTGCACCAGCTTATGAAGGTTCTAGGCCACTGGAACTTTCAACACCCGAATTTCCAGCCCATAGCTAGACTCACTGGTTGCTTGATGCCCACTTGCTAGGGCTAGTGTGGACTGTGGGGGACCCCGATCAGCCCCCATCTGGGTACAGAGCTCCCTTTTCCCATCTCCACAAGGAGTAAGAAAATATTCTCAGTCTGAGTTACCTCCAGCCCCTCCCAAATCAGAGTCTGAGAGAAGGATTTGGAGCCCTCAAGGATGCTATATACAACCAGCTTACAGGTGTGCCATCGGCCAGGAGACTCTGAATTTCATCATCACCCAGCTCACAAGGATTTAGAAAGAGCGGGTCTACATAAATGGGCCTTGGGGGACTTCCCTGGTGGTGCAGTGGTTAAGAATCCGCCTGCCAATGCAGCAACACGGGTTCGAGCCTTGGTCTGGGAAGATCCCACATGTCGCAGAGCAACTGAGCCCATGAGCCATGGCCGCTGAGCCTGCACTCTAGAGCCCGCGAGCCACAACTACTGAGCCCGCGAGCCACAACTACTGAAACCCGCGTGCCTAGAGCCCGTGCTCTGCAACAAGAGAAGCCACCGCAATGAGAAGCCCGTGCACCACAACGAAGAGTAGCTCCCGCTCGCTACAACAAGAGAAAGCCCATGCACAGCAACAAAGACCCAACGTAGCCAGAAATAAAATAAATTAAATAAATAAATTAAAAACGAAAATGGGCCTCAGGTTCATGGTCTCCACTCTCTACCCAGAACATTCCACTTATAAATATTCTAGTTTTATTAAATGCATTTAATATATTTATTAAATAGAATAAATAAACCCCGAAATAACGAGCTCGTCCATATGCCTCGATCAGGTCTGAAGACCCCTGGGGCCCTAACACACCTGCATTCATTCCTAGGCTGTCAAGCTGTCCAGGTTATTGGAACCCAGCAGCCATTCCCGGGCCCTTGTCTTCTTGTCTAGCGGGCGGTCTTGCATGTGATGCTCCCCTGCCCAGAGCCTGCAGGGGCGGAAGTAGCTCCCATGACCGCCCCGTGCTGGGGGATGCCACACGCTGGAGCACAGCCATGGAAGCCCCGAGAACACCGAGGGCTACAGGGTGGAGAACTTGCCTCCAGACATTTTCAGTTTAGTTTTGGGTGGAGGTGAAACACCACCTTGATGAATCAGCCCCTTTGGGAAGAGTACCGGCCTGCCGGTTAGCAGGGTTCTCGGAGGGAACCTGCTCTGCAGAATCAGGGCAAAGGGTCAACCTACCCTGCAAACCGGGAGTTTCCTAGACACAGAATGTATGTCTCCTAAAGAGGAACCCGATCTTTCATTTCACCAGTATCAGGCCAACCCTACTCCCTCTGTTTTCAAATCCTTCCTCTCTCCTTCCTCATCTTATTACGTAGGATTTGAGGAGAGGGGAAGACCCCGCAGCTAGAGGCTGAGTTTTCCACTTCTGGAAGGCCTAAACACAGCCCCAATGGTCACTTTTAAACCACTGTGGGGCCGGTGCCTTCCCAGTGGCCATGGCAATACCCCCGTCCTGGAGAGCGAGCAGACTTTTTACTTCTGCAGGATCACCCTGGGTTATGAGGACTAAACAGCCCTCCAGAAGCCCTTCCCCATCTTGTAATTCTATCCTTGTCCACCTTCTTCCTTTATTACCTGTGAAGCAAGGACTTTGGATAATATTTGTTTCCTTTTATCCATCTTGCAGTGGGTTGAATACTGTCCCCCCCAAAATTGATGTCCACCATAAATCTTAGAACGTGGCCTCATTTGGAAATCGGGTCTTGCAGATGTAATTAGTTATGTTGAGGTCATACTTAACTCACGTATGACCTAAAATCCACTAAGATCCTAAATCCAGCTCCGTGTCCTTATAAAAGGCCATGGGGAGACACAGAGACAGACAGGGAGGAAGGCCACGTGGTGATGCAGGTAGAGCAGGACAAGGAGCACTGGGACGGCCAGCAGCCACCAGAAACGGGGAGAGGAAGGAAGCATGCTTCCCTTGAGCCTTCCGTGGGGGTGCGGCCCTACCGACACCTTGATCTCAGACGTCTGCCTTCCAGAACCATGAGAAAATTAATTTCTGTTCTTTTGTGTGTGTGTGTGCGGTACGCGGGCCTCTCACTGTTGTGGCCTCTCCCGTTGTGGAGCACAGGCTCCGGACGCGCAGGCTTAGCGGCCATGGCTCGCGGGCCCAGCCGCTCCGCGGCATGTGGGATCTTCCCGGACCAGGGCACGAACCCGTGTCCCCTGAATTGGCAGGCGGACTCTCAACCACTGCGCCACCAGGGAAGCCCAATTTCTGTTCTTTTAAGCCACCCAGTTTGTGGACTTGTTATAGCAGCCCCAGGAAACGAATATAATCCGATACTTTAATTTCTGCTTTGTGTTACATTTAGGCTTATGAATATTAAGCAAATACAATTAAATATGAATTATTTAAACCCTTACTTCATCAGTGTTCCACTTACTTTCTGTAACAATAGATAGCATTCTCTGTATCCACCAATACTACAAGAATAGTGTTTGGGTTAACCCCAAGTTTCTCACAAAAAAAGCCTATCTCAGGGGCTTCCCTGGTGGCGCAGTGGTTGAGAGGCATTCCCAGACAATTCAGAGACTCAAGGGAGAATATCATTTCCTTATTTGAGTGTTATTTATCTCGGTCATATGCAAATAAGAAGTAAAAAGTTCTTTAGACCAGAGTTACTAAACGGTGTCATTTGGCACAGAAATTAGTAAGAAGACATCCCTAATTGAGGAACAAGGAAACGAGGCATTCTGTGCTATGAGTCTCTCCAGAGCGCCCTAAAGGAGGGTCACGACGTAGTAACGTTATCACTGACCACTTGGTTCAGGGGCTTTCTGCCTGGTCGCCCCTCAGAGAAGCTACAGTTTTTCCCTCTAGTACTCAGGAGTTTGTGGGTACGTACTTTGAGGTTACATAGATCTCCTGTTCCTCTAACCTTCCCCCTGTCGTGTGTGTCCACTGATGATCCTTGCCTAAACCAAGCATCCCTGATGGTCTCAGATGGCGATGTTCCAGCTTGGACACTCCTGCTCTACTTAGTGGCTGGCATTCCACTGCGGGAAAGAGCTTTCCTTCCTCCCATTTATGCATTGTTTAGTTAGAGCAGAATGGACTCACTGGATTCTTGTTTTATTCAATGGGCTATAATCCATTACTGGTATCGTTTATTTAAAATCTCATCCCAGATCGGGCCAGGGAGCGCCCCTTCGTTTTTAAGCACTTCCTTATGTTTTGGCACAAGATATTCCAGGCTCATCTCACTTTCCCTTCCCAGTGCTGACCCAGCCTCCAAGGATGCCTGACTGGCTCCTTCAGTGGAAAACGTTACAGAGAAACTGAGATCCAGCATCGGGTGTGCTCACTGCTGCCAGGGTGTTACTGTTCCCAGGGCCCCTCAGCGGGCAGAGAGAGGGCATTTTACATACACACACACACGACCCATACACACAAAACACACACCCACATACACTACATACACACACATCACACACACACGTATTTCTCCCCCCACTTCCTCCCCAGTTCCTCTCGACATCTTTAATTCCAACCCAACACCACATGATTCATTCTGTCTCTCCTCCCCCCGCCACCAATACTCGTAACTCCTTTACCATCAGCGAGAAGCTGTCTCTCTTCCGTGTTATTCTTGACAAAGACGCATAATCTGAATCTAACCATGAAGAAATGCCAGACACACACAAAACAAGGGACAGTCTATAAAATAAATGGCTTGTAGCCTTCAGAAATGGCAAGCTCATGAAAGACAAAGGAAGGCCAAGAGACGGTTCCAAATTAAAGGAGACTAAACCCACAGGACAACTAAATGCAAAGTGTGGCCCCAGACTACATCCTGGCCCGGGGAAAAAAAATCTATAAAAGACATGATTGGACATTTGATATAATTTTGAGTATGGACTGTGGAGTAGCATCATATAATATATATATATATATATATATATATATATATATATATATATAATAGCATTATATCTGTGTTAAACTTGCTTATTTTGATTTTTGTGTGCAGTTATATGAAAACGTCTTGTTCACAGGAAGTACACACTGAAGTATTTAGAAATAAAAGGGCATAATGTCTTTAACTTGCTTTCAAATGGTTCAGGAAAAAATGTGTGTGTGTGTATATGTACATCTACACACACACACACACACACACACAGATGAGAGAAGGTAGGGGGAGAAGCAGATGAGGACAAATGCTAAGAATCTGTCTGCCAGTTGAACCTGGCCCCCCACGGCTGGACCATAGGTGAGTCACCATTTCCTCTGCCCTAGGTTCACTCAACTCAAGACAGAAAGTCCCAGAAGAGAGAGGCCGGTAGCCCACCTTAGGTCCTCTTCTGCCTCCTGCTGGACCTGGGCTATGGCGGAAGGGCACGGGGCTGCCATAATGGGATGGAAAATCCTGAGACTCACCTACCTACACACCTGCACATGAAGGAGAGAAGTCAATTCCCCAAAGGAAATCAAAGTGCTGTTAGGAAGAGGCAACGCATGCTGGGTAGAAAAACATAAAAAATGTCCTTCCCAGGAATGTCAGAAGAAAAGCTAATTCTCTTCTTTTACAGCTAAGGAAGCTGAGGTCTAGAAAGGTTAAATAACCTTTCAAGGTCAAAGAGCAAGTATGAGGTAGACATGGAATAGAAATGAAGACAAATATGCTATCTCCTTGCAACGCACAGTGTAGTCTATGGACACAAAGCACCGCATCACCTGGGAAATGCAGACTCTCAGGCACCAGCCAGATCTACTGAGTCAGAATCTGCATTTTAACAAGTTTCAGTTGATTCCCATGCACACTAAAGTGTGAGAAGCACTGTTCTATCTCTGTAGGTCTCAACCTTAAAAAAAAATAGAATTTGTGATTATAAGAACTCTACAGGAGCTCCTGGTAACATTCTTATTTTCTGCTGTGAGTTTGAAATTGTATCAAAATGAAGTTTCAAAACAAGGGAAAGATAAACATCCACTAAATAAAAGGGAACCACTTGTGGCTAGATTAGCAGTAGACGGGAGATGAGTGGACAAGCGAACTGATGTGGAAAGAGCCAGATGTCTGAAGTCACACCTGAGACCCGGTGGGCGCTCCACCCACCAGCCTGGGCCTGAGAAGCTGCACAAGGTGCGGAGGCCAAGAGTGCGCTGGTGAGACGGAGCTGAAGGGATTCAGAACACGCTGCTGCAGCGTCAACGTTATTTTGAGCAGAAGGCACGTGGGTCCTGAAATCTCTTATCTGCCTAAAAGCAGAGCCTCTGAGAAAGAACTCAGCTGTCATTAATCCTCCCCTGGGAGCAGCTGGGAGAGACTGAGTCTTAATACCAGAAACGGGATGTGCCCACATCACACCTAAACAGACATTGTCACAACGGTATCCTAGCTCTCAACTAGTCTCCTAAGGGCACATTTACCTTTTCGAAAAGTTACCTGTTTTCCCAGAAGTGCCCTTCCCTTGCTCCTCTTCTCCTATTAAGATGGTATACAATCCCCCAATTCTAACGCCCCCTGGAGTCACGTTTTTCTGTGAACTCCCACACATATGTGGTTAAATCTGTCTTTTCTCTTGTGAATCTGTTTTTTTCAGTTTAATTCACATGCCCCCAATCATCCAACCTAAGAGGGGAGAGGAACAATTCTTCCTTCCCAACAGAGATCAGCAGGGGAGAAAACCCACTGAGGGTGTGGGTTAGAGACTAGACAGCCCAGCTCTGCACTCCGCCCTCACCATCCGCCTGTTCCAAGGAGTGTGGGATTCACGAATCTCCTGTGAGAAAGATTCTCAGAGCACACCAGGTGCTCTCAGAACAGAAAGTGATCTGTGTTTAACTTGTTCAGATTTCATTTTCTCTCTGAAAGTCCTGACCCAGCGAGGCCATTCACTAAGCTCAGAGTTAATACACTTATTTCACCCACAGCCATTTTACTATCCTGCCAGTAGTCAGTGGTCATTTTTCTGTGGGTGGGGACCAGGATTATCTTCAGTGGACCAGAAACCACTGAAAACCTTGAAGGTTTTCGGTCTGTCTGTCACTGCCAGAACCAAAGATGGACAACTTGGCCGTGTTGCTAGTCACCGCTTCCACCACCAATAAACCATTCAACAGTTATGGGGAGGCTGGTCATCCACGTGTGTTTTATCATGAAACTGGGGGCAGGGGGCACTGGCTGCACAGAGGCACCGTGCCCAAGGACTTACCACTGATCCCTGGAGAACGAGACAATGAAGCGAATGCCGGGGGGAAGTCGGGCCATTTACGTCTCACTGACCGTGGAGCTTCGGTCACGAAATAAGATGCTTCATAAATAGGTTCTTAATCCTGGGAAGCATGCAGGGGTGTCTTGTCGGGTCTTGCCTCCTCTCTTCCTTCCAGCAGAGGCTCGGCTCTCTACAAGGAGAAGGAAGGGTGGAAACATCAAGTGTTCTGACAATGGCACCGTCGGAAGCCCTGGCAGAAGTAACCGCACGTGGTGTGGTCACCCAGCCCACAGCAGAGCGGGACTTCCCTGCAACACGGCGCTCCCACCACAAGAGCCACCAGATAGGGGTAGAGCATCCGTCCTGGGGTGGGGTGGGGGGCAGCTTGTTCAAGGGTCACTGAAATGAACTTCACGTGATGTGTAAGAAAGAACCACTGATTAGAGAAGAGCTAACACCTATCCTTCTCAAACTCTTCCAAAATATAGCAGAGGGAGGAACACTCCCAAACTCATTCTACGAAGCCACCATCACCCTGATACCAAAACCAGACAAAGATGTCACAAAGAAAGAAAACTACAGGCCAAGATCACTGATGAACATAGATGCAAAAATCCTCAACAAAATACTAGCAAACAAAATCCAACAGCACATTAAAAGGATCATACACCATGATCAAGTGGGGTTTATTCCAGGAATGCAAGGATTCTTCAATATATGCAAATCAATCAACGTGATACACCATAATAACAAATTGAAGGAGAAAAACCATATGATCATCTCAAAAGATGCAGAGAAAGCTTTCGACAAAATTCAACACCCATTTATGATAAAAACCCTGCAGAAAGTAGGCATAGAGGGAACTTTCCTCAACATAATAAAGGCCATATATGACAAACCCACAGCCAACTTTGTCCTCAACGGTGAAAAACTGAAACCATTTCCACTAAGATCAGGAAGAAGACAAGGTTGCCCACTCTCACCACTCTTATTCAACATAGTTTTGGAAGTTTTAGCCACAGCAATCAGAGAAGAAAAGGAAATAAAAGGAATCCAAATGGGAAAAGAAGAAGTAAAGCTGTCACTATTTGCAGATGATGTGATACTATACACAGAGAATCCTAAAGATGTCACCAGAAAACTACTAGAGCTAATCAATGAATTCGGTAAAGTAGCAGGATACAAAATTAATGCACAGAAATTTCTTGCATCCCTATACACTAATGATGAAAAATCTGAAAGTGAAACTAAGAAAACACTCCCACTTACCACTGCAACAAAAAGAATAAAATATCTAGGAAAAATCCTACCTAAGGAGACAAAAGACCTGTATGCAGAAAATTATAAGACACTGATGAAAGAAATTAAAGGTGATACAAATAGATGGAGAGATCTACCATGTTCTTGGATTGGAAGAATCAACATTGTGAAAATGACTCTACTACCCAAAGCAATCTACAGATTCAATGCAATCCCTATCAAACTACCACTGGCATTTTTCACATAACTAGAACAAAAAATTTCACAATTTGTATGGAAACACAAAAGACCCCGAATAGCCAAAGCAATCTTGAGAATGAAAAATGGAGCTGGAGGAATCAGGCTCCCTGACTTCAAACTATACTACAAAGCTACAGTAATCAAGACAGTATGATACTGGCACAAAAACAGAAATATAGATCAATGGAACAGGAGACAAAGCCCAGAGATAAACCCACGCACATATGGTCACCTTATCTTTGATAAAGGAGGCAAGAATATACAGTGGAGAAAAGACAGCCTCTTTAATAAGTGCTGCTTGGAAAACTGGACAGGAACATGTAAAAGTATGAGATTAGATCACCCCCTAACACCATACACAAAAATAAACTCAAAGTGGACTAAAGACCTAAATGTAAGGCCAGACACTCTACAACTCTTAGAGGAAAACATAGGAAGAACACTCTTTGACATAAATCACAGCAAGATCCTTTTTGACCCACGTCCTAGAGAAATGGAAATAAAAACAAAAATAAACAAATGGGACCTAATGAAACTTCAAAGCTTTTGCACAGCAAAGGAAACCATAAACAAGACCAAAAGACAACCCTCAGAATGGGAGAAAATATTTGCAAATGAAGCAACTGACAAATGATTAATCTCCAAAATTTACAAGCAGCTCATGCAGCTCAATAACAAAAAAACAAACAACCCAATCCAAAAATGGGCAGAAGATCTAAACAGACATTTCTCCAAAGGACATATATAGATTGCCAACAAACACATGAAAGGATGCTCAACATCACTAATCATTAGAGAAATGCAAATCAAAACTACAATGAGATATCATCTCACACCAGTCAGAATGGCCATCATCAAAAAATCTAGAAACAGTAAATGCTGGAGAGGGTGTGGAGAAAAGGGAACCCTCTTGCACTGTTGGTGGGAATGTAAATTGGTACAGCCACTATGGAGAACAGTATGGAGGTTCCTTAAAAAACTACAAATAGAACTACCATAAGACCCAGCAATCCCACTACGGGGCATATACCCTGAGAAAACCATAATTCAAAAAGAGTCATGTACCAAAATGTTCATTGCAGCTCTGTTTACAATAGCCAGGACATGGAAGCAACCTAAGTGTCCATCGACAGATGAATGGAGAAAGATGTGGCACATATATACAATGGAATATTACTCAGCCATAAAAAGAAATGAAATTGAGTTATTTGTAGTGAGGTGGATGGACCTAGAGTCTGTCATACAGAGTGAAGTTAAGTCAGAAAGAGAAAAACAAATACCGTATGCGAACACATATATATGCAATCTAAGGAAAAAAAAAAAAGGTCATGAAGAACCTAGGGGTAAGATGGGAATAAAGACACAGACCTACTAGAGAATGGACTTGAGGATATGGGGAGGGGGAAGGGTAAGCTGTGACAAAGTGAGAGGGTGGCATGGACATATATACACTACCAAACGTAAAATAGATAGCTAGTGGGAAGCAGCCGCATAGCACAGGGAGATCAGCTTGGTGCTTTGTGACCACCTAGAGGGGTGGGATAGGGAGGGTGGGAGGGAGGGAGACACAAGGGGGAAGAGATATGGGAACATATGTATATGTATAACTGATTCACTTTGTTATAAAGCAGAAATTAACACACCATTGTAAAGCAAGTATACTCCAATAAAGATGTAAAAAAAAAATAATAATAAACAGATGGACATGGAAAAAAAAATAGAAAGAACCACTGAACTCCTCTTTATCTGGAAGCCCTCCTGAGATCACCCTGTTCACTCTCAATCACAATACTCTGCACAGCTAACATTCATATTCACAGGAGACCCATATGTGCCCAGTGGTCGCACCAGGTGCTCAATCACCAGAGTGCCAGGGAACTGGCCGTGCTCCATTCCCCCAAGCTGTGTCCCGGGCTATGTCTGAGCCACAGTAACAGAGAAGAACATAGGCCTGGACAAGGTGGCAGGTCATGAAGCCCATCATTTGACTGTGGCTTTGCAATGGAGTCTAAATGCATGTAATGCCATGGGAATGAACTTCAGCTTGTCTGTGCCACCTCATTTCTCACACCTGTGGTCACCGCAGAGGCCTTGGAAAATGGCCCCATTCTGCACTCAGGGCTGAAGGCAGAGCCAGACGGGGAGGAAGGCGCAGGGAGGCCTGGTCTCCTGTCCCAAAGCCAACCTCACGACTTGTGCTATTCTTCAGTTTTTCTCCTATGTTCGGTGACAAGGAATCTTTGGGACCCATGCATTAAATCACACAGCACACAGTGCATGCAGAAGCATGCACTGTTCTACCTTAATACTTATCGAAAAGTCACAGGTTATATAACGTTTTTAAAGAAAGCTACTTTTGACTAAACATTTACCTCCAGTTAAAGCTAAAATGTATTCAGTGTCTTTAAACAACTTCCTTGAGAGAACAGATTAGTAATAGCAAATAGTTCCCATTTAGAAGACCTAAACTATTCCTCAGTGCCTGTGTCTTCCCAATGAAAAGAGTTTCCCCATGTTCGTTCCCGCTCTCCCTGCAGAGTGAGTTTTCAAAGTGCACCTTGCCAAGCTCTCACACCCTCCCCACCACCCCCCATCTCCTCTCAGTGAGGCACTGAGGCCCCCCTGCTCCAGCCAGGGGAACTACACCTTTGCTCTGGACAGCCAGCCTGGCCACTCGGCCTGCACCCACACCCCACCGGGGCCCTAACTATGTCACAGCCGCAGCTCTTCATCCCACCAGAGTGCCACCTGCCCCGACAGCTGGCCCTGGGCTGGGGAATCCCAGGCATGCCACAGACTTTCTGCTCCCTCACCTTCCCCAGCTAAAAAACAGGGATGATGGCACCTACTTAGGGTTCTTATAAAGATGAAATGAGTGATCCACGGACAGCCCTCAGCACAGAGCCCGATGTGGACGAGATGCTCAGTAAACAGCAGCTGGTACCGTTCTCAGTAGAAATCAGGGGAGGATGGCCCAGGGCTGCAGGCTGCCACCTGGTCCCCATCCCCTGGTTCAGAACCCAGCACAGAGCAAGCGGACAAGAGACGCGCTGAACCAAACTCCACAAGTGCTTCGCAATGTTTCTGCTCAAATCTCTAGATTTCAAAAAACCGTTTTACTAAAATTCTGCTCAAAATGAGTGGGCTCCTGTTTGGGCCTAAATATACTTAGAGAAACAATCTTTGAGTGATTCCTTTAGAGTAAAGGATTTGGTCTAAGTTTTACAGCACCTGGAAATGGATGGTCAGAGTCAAGTTTCCTCCTCTGTCCAGACGCTGCTTCTCTAGGTACCTACAGCTCATCTGGAAATAGTCTATTGCCATCTATTACATCAACTAATCAATAAATCTCAATTCAATTCTGGTAAAACCTGTAATGTTAAAAAAAAAAATCCAGAAGACACTGGAAAAGTCAGCAGGAAAAGAAAAAAATCTTGATTTCCTTTTAAAACCATGGTTCTTGCCTCTGTAAAATGGGTTAACTCAAGTGCTATAAGTTTTCACTCTAAGTGCAATTAAGATGTGTAAACATAGAGATTTTACACGTAGGACATTAAAAGCTCGATTTAATGAGGCCCTTTCCTCCAAAGCCTGGACGGTGCCCACTGAAAATCATTCCAGCGAGAGCCGGTCAAGACCGCCAAGGTCATCAGTGACAAATTCCGTGCTCTCCTGTGAGCCCCACTGCCTTGTCGAGGAAGAGGCCCGGAGGCTGGTCCGGGTTGGCTGGACGCTGTGGGGCAAATTCAGGTTGGTCCAGTTTCCCTCAGTGCCCTCCTCCCTCCAACCTGCTTCCTCCGGGCAGGTCTCCTCCAAAGAGAGGGCGGCAGAACTGGAGCATATCACTTGGTTTAAGCCCCATTTTGGGCACATAATCCAAGCATATAAAAAAGAAAACGTGGGCTTCCCTGGTGGCGCAGTGGTTGAGAGTCCGCCTGCCGATGCAGGGAACACGGGTTCGTGCCCCGGTACGGGAAGATCCCACATGCCATGGAGCGGCTGGGCCCGTGAGCCATGGCCGCTGAGCCTGCGCATCCGGCGCGTCCGGAGCCTGTGCTCTGGCAACGGGAGAGGCCACAACAGTGAGAGGCCCGCGTACCACAAAAAAAAAAAAAGAAAAAGAAAAAAGAAAACGTACTTTAAAAATAACGGATCTTAATAGGCACCCTTGGAACTCACCACTCCAGTAGGGAAAAGTGTCAGAACACCCAGTTTCATTCTACTGTCAAAGACAGCAACTTCAGAAACACCCCATTAGAGCATCTCTCTTACTATCTAAAATGCACATTTTTATACCCATGTTCCGGAAGTGCCCAACCTAGTCTATAAACTACATAACTATAAAATGGGATGACCTGAGGGCAATACGCATTCTGGAGCCCCACCCTCAGACGCACTACCTGGGGAACAGTTCCGTGTACTCGCTGGAGACGAAAATGAGACTCAAAAGCAATGATGCGCATAACACTGAAAGGGTCTTCCCACAACTGAAGCGCTGTGGTCAGTAATCAAAGCAGCCCCAGGCGCATCTTAAAGAATCTACTTAAAGGCAAGGTTTTTAAAAGTAGATCTTATTTTAAGGCAAATGCAGGGGGCGGGGGGAATGCATGTCCCCCAAACAAGTTTTCAGACATTTTTCTTTTAGGAGAGAGACAGAGAGAGAAACACAACTTCCTTTTCCGAGAAAACACTTTCTATGGTCTGTGCTTTAAAGGCTGTAAGCAATATTAAAAATGAATGACAATAGCCAGTATTTCTTTCCTGGGCTTAAATACAAAAAGGAATCCTCTACCTGTACCACTTTCTTCCACCAACAAACAGAACCTCAGGGTGGCGGGTACAACACAGAACCTGCAAATGCCGTTCCAAAGCCACATGGTGAGACACTGGAGGTCTAGAGCCCTGGGTTCTCAAGGTTGACCTTAAAAGACATTAAAGAAGGAGCCATGGGGGGAGGGGGAGATCTCATCTAGTTACCAACTCGAACATCCTCACACAATTCAGATTCAAGGGCAGGTGGGCACTTTCCAGACAGAAAGCTCAGAGAGACTAAAGGAAAGGCGGGCTTTGGAATTCCACCCGGAGAAATTCAAACCTGCGGTGTGCAGAGGGGCCTTCCAGGATCCTGGTCGCAGTCCTAGGTCGCCAGGTCCCCAGGATCAGCAGCGTGGCTGCAGAGGCTGGGAGGGCCGGCGGCGGCGGGGGGGGACTGGAAAAAAGAGCCTGACGGTCGGGGCCCCGAGGCCGGGTGACTTTCTGGGGCTTTGAGTCCAGTAAAATCCCTCCAGGAGGCTCACCGGCTCCGGGAACCAGCTGCTCAGACCAACAATCAGAAGGCCCAGGGTGCCGGCGCTCCGAGCCTCCCGAGCCTCCCGAGCCTCCCGCGGGCTTTGGCGTCGGCTCCTCCCCGGCGGCCCGTGCCGGAGGAGGACTGGCGGGCACACCCACGTCCCGCCGCGCCGCCCACCCCGCGCGGGGCTCCCCTCTTGAGCCCCGGGCTGGGCTGTCACCGCGGCCGCGCGGGCCGGGGAGAAGGCCCGGAGGACGGCTGGGCTCGCCCCCGCCCGGGTCTCCGGTGGGCGGCTGACGGCCCAGCACCGGCTCCCCGGGCTCCGCTCGCCGGGTCCGGTGGCGCCCGGCCGCTCCTCCAGCCCCGCCCCCGCCCGCTGCAAGGGCCGCCCCGGGCCCGGGGCCCGCCGGACGCCTCCGCCCCGGACGAGCACAAAGACGCACGCACGGCGCAGGGACCCCCGGCCTCCCCGCCCGTCGCCCGCGCTGGCAGGTGTCGCTCGGCCGCGGCGCCCGAGTCCCGCGGCCCGGCCGGCGCGGGCGGTGGGGAGGGGGTCCCCGCGCCGCCCGCTACCCCCCGGCCCCGTCCCGGTCCCCGCGTCTCACCTGCGCCCCCAGGCCCGAGCCCCGCCGCCCGGCCCGGCAGCCACCGGCGCTTCCTGCTCGCGACTTCCTGGGGCGGCGCGCGGAGGCCCCGGCGGCCCTTTCACTTTCCTGAGGCCGCGGGGCGCCCGGCCGGGCGGTGGCGGCGGCGGCGGCGGCGGCGGCTCGGCCCCTCCCCCTCCGACTCATCCCCTCGGTCGATCCTCCCGCGGCCCCGGAGCGCACCCGGGGGCCCAGCCAGCCCCGGGGAGGCCGGGCGGGGGCGCCCCCACGAGGAGACCCCGGGCCACCGCCGCTCAGGAGTCCTCCCCGCGGTCCCCGCTCCTTGCACCTGCCTGCGGGCGCCCGGGCTTGAGTTCGAAAGTGACCAAAGAGGAGCTCCCCAAGGACCCTTTGTCCTCAAGGTAAGTCCTCCCCGACAGCAGCGGAGCCGGGCTTCCCGAGAAAGGACCGGCACTGAAGGGGGCCAGCCTTGGTCTCCTGGACATATTCTTATTACCTCCTCTCAGGGGTCAGACTCATGAGACTAGCCTCGTATTAAGTGAAAATGGGCCCACGATCGGCTGTGGTGAACCATCTTTGATCACACCTGTGTGTGTGTGTGTGTGTGACACGCCCCTCACGTGGCTGTGCTGGAGAACCTCACTGGGTCTCAGTCACCTGAACCAGACGGACCCTCCCCGGTGCCATAACAGGCTTCCCACCTCACCCAGGAACAGTGTTCTGCGAATCCCACGCTCACTTCTTGCCCAAAATTGACCTCGGGCACCGCCCCCCACAAGCCTGATTATATTCCTGGGGTACCTGCAAAGCACCCGCGGTAGACACATGGCATCCAAATCCAGCCCAGGTGCCTAGCTCCCAGGAAAGCACCTCCCTGGAAGGGCCCAGTGAGGCAGAAAGCATGTTTTGCAGAAGAAATTGCAGGAAGAAGTCTTCCCCTGGTTAAAACAATGCTTAAAGTTAAAACCAACCCAAGCCGGAATAAAGACGCTGACGTAGAGAATGGACTTGACACAGGGAGGGGCAAGGGTAAGCTGGGACGAAGTGAGAGAGTGGCATGGATATATACACTACCAAATGTAAAATAGATAGCTAGTGGGAAGCAGCCACAGAGCACAGGGAGATCAGCTCGGTGCTTTGTGACCACCCAGAGGGGTGGGAGAGGGAGGGTGGGAGGGAGACGCAAGAGGGAGGGGATATGGGGACATATATATACATATAGCTGATTCACTTTGTTTATAAAGCAGAAACTAACACCATTGTAAAGCAGTTATACTCCAATAAAGGTGTTAATAAATAAATAAATAAAATAAATAAATAAATAAATAAAAACCCCCAATCCAAGGCCTGGCAGTAGCTGCCCAAAGAGGTCAGAAGGAGAGCGTGCACAGCCTCCTGGCAGGTACCTACCTCCCCTGCCAGGCCTGCGTTTGGGGACACCCTGCTGTGTTTGGGGACACCCTGCTATCCCTTCCTGTTGGCTGAGTTGCATGTCAAACGCTCCGCTTCTGTAGGCCTTTGAGAAGCGTTCTCAGTGCAGGAAGGAGACTGGCCAGCCTCACTGTAGCCCTGAGGTTCAGCCGCAGGATGGCTGCTGGCCCCTCACCTGCAAGGGAGGTGGCCCTCGCCTCCTGCTTTCTCCCTCCCCTTGGCGAGGTCTCTTTCCGCAGACCTCCTCTCAGATAGTCCTCCTCCCCTCCCTTCCCCGACTCTCCGTTCATGGTGATCCAAGCCTGCCCAGCCTGGCACGTCTCTCTCTCCAGATCACCCTGCTGTGCCCCGCCCCAGGCTCTGCTCTGGGCTCCTCCTCTCTCCCTGAGCTTGTGCATCAGCCTCCCTGCCTGCCCCCAAATCCACTCCTCCAGCCCTTCAAATTGCCCTCCTAAAGCAGATGGGACCCTGGCATTCCTCATGAGAACCCTTCAAGATCCCCCTCCGGGTCAGGAAAGAGCCTCAGTCCTTAGTAGCTGGAAAACAAGACCCTAACCCACTCTTGGCTTCACGACCAAAGCTTAGGACCGCTCTTTTAGTTTCCAGGACTTTCCCACACGTTGAGTGGCTATTTCTGCCTTAGCCCTCCAGACCCCGGCTCTTCCTAGTGAGCTCGGACTGAGAGACCCAGGTCAAGTGTCTGTCTGTTCTCTCAGGCCATCTTCACTGCTTTCCCAGGGCACTGTAGATACCTCTTGCTCCTGACAGCACACCAGACTGGTACTGGTTCTTTCTGATTCTATCTCCTGGCCCCTAGCCTGGGACTAGAGGGGTTCTCGGGGCCCTGCCCGACTCAGAAGTTCTCATCCACGTTTGCCAACTGCATAAACAGGTGCGGAAGGACTCAGCACAGGGATGCTCCACGTTTCCACACTGTTTCTCACCTAGAAAATGATGATGTTTGTATGGCACACTGGGGAAAACCAGACGGACCTGAGGTGGTCTATATAATATTTGCCAAAATATTCATCTATTAATTTTACAAAGATTAAAATATTAATCTTTTAGAAAACATTAATTTCTATATTAATCTTTTGTATGATTGTAAGAAACACCTAAAAATGGATTAGGGGAGTTAGTAAATTTGTATGAAATCTCCAAATAAAACAGTTCACATTTGAAATGAAAACACGTGATTGCTTTGATGATCATATCAGGTGTCATGCTTGAAATGGCTGCACACAAGCTCAGGACGGGGGCACAGCTGGGATGTCACCCTGGAGACACTTTCTTGGTGCAGGTAGATGATAACTTTAAAGTCTTTTTTACAATCACACAAATTTCACAAAAGTCGAAATTATTTTTAAGACTCTGACACTCTTCCTTTTCTTTCTACGTGTAATATTGACATTTCTTGTGCGAATCAATAAATGAATTTCCAACCCAGTTGAACTTTTCATATCCAGCATTTCGAACTCATGACACAGCGTGGGGACCGGTGGCGGTGTGCCCTCAGGCTGCCGCTGCCACAGCCCATGGCCAGGCTTCCAGAGAGATGAGTCCAGGGTGCCCAGACCTGGGGCTGCCCACTCAACACACCTGCCTGGCCGGGCCTCTGCTTTAACTCGAGACTTCCACGCTTGCTTTGAATTTATTTTGATTTTTATTTCAGAACAAGAGGAACAGACCAAATGAGAGGCACATTCACTCTTATCCAACAGATGTATCTTGGGTGCCTACCGGGGCCAGAGCGTGCCAGGCACTGAGGCCTCAGTCAACAGGGGCCTTGCCTTTGCAGAATCCACAGAGCAAGAGGCTTGCGGTGAGAGCGGGTGGTCACTGATGCGAGCGTGAGGAAGGGCCTTGGGTTCATTTCCTGGGGCGGCCGTAAAAAATGACCTCTGACTGGGGGACTTAAGACAATGGACGTTTATGGTCTCACAGGTCTGGAGGCCACAGGTCTAGATCAAGATGCTGGCGGGGCCGTGCTCCTTCTGAAGCCTCCAGGGGAGAATGGGTTTCGTCCCCTTCTCTCAGCTTGCAGCGTCGCTGGCAATCCTGGGTGTTTCTTAGCTTGTAGGTGCATCGCTCTAATAAGCCTCTATCATCACCTGGCCTGTCTGTGTTCACATCATCTCTCCGTGTGTCTGTGTCTCTGTGTCCCCCCACTTGTAAGGACACCAGTCGTGTTGGATTTAGGCTGTACCCTACTCCGGGAGGACTTCAGCGGACCTGACTGTATCTGCAATGATCCTATTTCCAAGTAAGGTCATGTTCAGAGCTTCAGGGAGGGACATGAGTTTGTGGGGCGGGGTGGGGCGGGGCAGGAGGGGGACATTATTTAACCCACTACGAGGCTAAATAAGTCTGAGCAGGTGGTGGAGAAGGCACTCCCAGGCCAGCGGCATCAGGAAGTTGGCACCCAAGGCCTGAAGAGGCCCAGGGAGTGAGCCATTCCTGGAACCCAGGGCGCTGAGGCTGAAGAGGGAACCCCTGGACCAGGGCGGCGCTTTGGCAGAGGAGCAGCAGCGGGGAAGAAGCAGAGAGTCCGCAGCCCCACTTCCCCTCCTGCCCTCCAACTGCCCTGATCTAGGAGGGGGGTGGAGGCCGGGGGAGCCCCCTGACGCAGCGCAGCCCAGGACAGATGTGGTCCTTCACGTCAAGAGCTCCCAGCTAGTGGAGAGGTCAGACGACAGGGCACCAGTGTTCATCACAACACTGTGTCACACAGTGCAGTAGGGGACACAGGGGTGCAATGGAGGGTCACCTGACCCAGACTTGATGGTCACAGGAGGTGCCATCTCTGCAGCATACAAGGAGTTGGCCATACAGGTCTTTTGTCTCCTTAGGTAGGTTTATTCCTAGATATTTTATTCTTTTTTTTGCAGTGGTAAGTGGGAGTGTTTTCTTGATTTCACTTTCAGATTTTTCATCATTAGTGTACAGGAATGCCAGAGATTTCTGTGCATTAATTTTGTATCCTGCTACATTACCAGATTCATTGATTAGCTCTATCATGTCATCTGCAAACAGTGACAGCTTTACTTCTTCTTTTCCCATTTGGATTCCTTTTATTTCCTTTTCTTCTCTGATTGCTGTGGCTAAAACTTCCAAAACTATGTTGAATAAGAGTGGTGAGAGTGGGCAGCCTTGTCTTGTTCCTGATCTTAGTGGAAATGGTTTCAGTTTTTCACCATTGAGGACGATGTTGGCTGTGGGTTTGTCATATATGGCCTTTATTATGTTGAGGAAAGTTCCCTCTATGCCTACTTTCTGCAGGGTTTTTATCATAAATGGGTGTTGAATTTTGTCGAAAGCTTTCTCTGCATCTATTGAGATGATCATATGGTTTTTCTCCTTCAATTTGTTAATATGGTGTATCACGTTGATTGATGTGCGTATACTGAAGAATCCTTGCATTCCGGGAATAAACCCCACTTGATCATGGTGTATGATCCTTTTAATGTGCTGTTGGATTCTGTTTGCTAGTAATTTGTTGAGGATTTTTGCATCTATGTTCATCAGTGATATTGGCCTGTAGTTTTCTTTCTTTGGGACATCCCTTGTCTGGTTTTGGTATCAAGGTTATGGTGGCCTCGTAGAATGAGTTTGGGAGTGTTCCTCCCTCTGCTATATTTTGGAAGAGTTTGAGAAGGATAGATGTTAGCTCTTCTCCACTGATGGAAGCAATTAAAGATGATACAAATAGATGGAGAGATATACCATGTTCCTGGATTGGGAGAATCAATATTGTGAAAATGACTCTACTACCCAAAGCAATCTACAGATTCAATGCAATCCCTATCAAACTACCACTGGCATTTTTCACAGAACTAGAACAAAATATTTCAAAATTTGTTTGGAAAAACAAAAGACCCTGAATAGCCAAAGCAATCTTGAGAACGAAAAACGGAGCTGGAGGAATCAGGCTCCCTGACTTCAGACTATACTACAAAGCTACAGTAATCAAGACAGTATGGTACTGGCACAAAAACAGAAAGATAGATCAATGAAACAGCATAGAAAGCCCAGAGATAAACCCATGCACATATGGTCACCTTATCTTTGATAAAGGAGGCAGGAATGTACAGTGGAGAAGGACAGCCTCTTCAATAAGTGGTGCTGGGAAAACTGGACAGGGACATGTAAAAGTATGAGATTAGATCCCTCCCTAACACCATACACCAAAATAAGCTCAAAATGGATTAAAGCCCTAAATGTAAGGCCAGAAACTATCAAACTCTTAGAGGAAAATATAGGCAGAACACTCTATGACATAAATCACAGCAAGATCCTGTTTGACCCACGTCCTAGAGAAATGGAAATAAAAACAAAAATAAACAAATGGGACCTAATGAAACTTCAAAGCTTTTGCACAGCCAAGGAAACCATAAACAAGACCAAAAGACAACCCTCAGAATGGGAGAAAATATTTGCAAATGAAGCAACTGACAAAGGATTAATCTCCAAAATTTACAAGCAGCTCATGCAGCTCAATAGCAAAAAAACAAACAGCCCAATCCAAAAATGGGCAGAAGACCTAAATAGACATTTCTCCAAAGAAGATATACAGACTGCCAACAAACACATGAAAGAATGCTCAACATCCTTAATCATTAGAGAAATGCAAATC
This sequence comes from Mesoplodon mirus, assembly GCF_964341445.2. Taxonomy (NCBI): domain Eukaryota; kingdom Metazoa; phylum Chordata; class Mammalia; order Artiodactyla; family Ziphiidae; genus Mesoplodon; species Mesoplodon mirus. The sequence goes on along the minus strand of NC_138982.1, from coordinate 144,090,065 downwards.
AAAACTACAATGAGATATCATCTCACACCGGTCAGAATGGCCATTATCAAAAAATCTAGAAACAATAAATGCTGGAGAGGGTGTGGAGAAAAGGGAACACTCTTGCACTGCTGGTGGGAATGTGAATTGGTACAGCCGCTATGGAGAACGGTATGGAGGTTCCTTAAAAAACTACAAATAGAACTACCATATGACCCAGCAATCCCACGACTGGGCATATACCCTGAGAAAACCATAATTCAAAAAGAGACATGTACCAAAATGTTCATTGCAGCTCTGTTTACAATAGCCCGGAGATGGAAACAACCTAAGTGTCCATCATTGGATGAATGGATAAAGAAGATGTGGCACATATATACAATGGAATATTACTCAGCCATAAAAAGAAACGAAATTGAGCTATTTGTAATGAGGTGGATAGACCTAGAGTCTGTCATACAGTGTGAAGTAAGTCAGAAAGAGAAAGACAAATACCGTATGCTAACACATATATATGGAATTTAAGAAAAAAAATGTCATGAAGAACCTAGGGGTAAAACAGGAATAAAGACACAGACCTACTTGAGAATGGACTTGAGGATATGGGGAGGGGGAAGGGTAAGCTGTGACAAAGTGAGAGAGTGGCATGGACATATATACACTACCAAACGTAAGGTAGATAGCTAGTGGGAAGCAGCCGCATAGCACAGGGAGATCAGCTCGGTGCTTTGTGACCACCTAGAGGGGTGGGATAGGGAGGGTGGGAGGGAGGGAGACGCAAGAGGGAAGGGATATGGGAACAGATGTATATGTATAACTGATTCACTTTGTTATAAAGCAGAAACTAATAATAGTAATAAAAAAAAAGGAGTTGGCCAAGCGTTCGGGGAAGAGAAGGGACATGGTCTGTGCAGAGGGAGCACAGCGTAGACAAAAGCCCGCAGGCTGGTATGGGGAGCGGGGATGGAGCAGGGAAAGGGAGGCGGGAGGGCTGAGGACCCTGGCAGCAATCTAGGCCCGAGGATGGTTGTCTGGGAGCGCAGACTTAAGGAAGGCCCAAGAGGTGAGAGAAAGCAGAAGAAGAAGCTGGGATGACACCCAGCTGTCTGGCTTGGGCAGCGAGCTAGATGGTGGCATATTCGTGGAGAGAGTCGACAGACAAAGGACCGACAGACTTGAGGGGCAGGGTGCGGGCAACGAATTAATTTATACTTGTTGAGCGTTTGGTTCCCGTGGGGTGTCTCAGTGGGGCCGTTGACTGGGGTTGGATGTGTGAGTCTGGAGTCTCTGGAAGATTCCGGGTGAGAGAGGCCTGGTACAGACAGCGGGGGAGGAGAAAGCTTGCCCGGGGCTGGAGACTAGGGCTGAGCCCCCAGGAGTGCCAGTATCTAAGGGCCAGGCAGGGAGGAGGGGCTGAAAGCTGTGGATGGAGCTGAGGGAAAAGCCAGAAGAGTGTGATGTCCAGGAAGCCCCAGCAAGGCAGTGTTTGCTGATGGGGAGGGAGTGGGTGTGGAGCTGGAGGCTGCAAGGAAGTCATTGTCTACTGGCCTCACCCTGAAGGTCGTGACTGAAGCTTCCTGGGCCGGGGGTGGGGTGGGCGGAGGCCTGAGTGGTGGTGAGGAAGGAGAGCAGAAAACCATTTCAGGAAGTTTGGCTGCGCTGGGGAGAGGTGAAGGGCCCAAAGCTGGAGAAAGACTCAGGGGGAGGAAGGACATTTCTTAAACGCAAGGACATTTTCTTTCTTCCTTTTTTTTTTTTTTTTAATATTTCTTTCTTTATTTAGGCTGTGCTGGGTCTTAGTTGCGGCGTGCATGGGGGATCTAGTTCCCCCTCCAGGGACTGAACCCCGGGCCCCCTGCATTGGGAGTGCAGAGTCTTACCCACTGGACCACCAGGGAAGTGCATGTACGTTTTCAAGCGTAGACAGAAGTCGAGAGAACATTATAATGAAGCCCCAGGTACCCATCGCCTGGCTTCATCAATGATCAATGCACCAATTTTGTTTCCTCTCTGTCTTGACACACTTCCTGCCCCAGGATATTTTGCAGAAAATCTCAGACATTATATTTCACCTGTAAAGTTTCAGTGTGTATCTCTAAAAGATAGTTTTAAACATAATCACTCTACCATCATCAGGGCTCCCCAAGCAAGAATAATTCCGTAATAGCATCAAACACCCAGCCCGTGTTCTCACTCCCCTGAGTGCCCTGTAAAGGGTCTCTCTCTGTCAGTTTACTTTCAGATGGGGACCCAAACAGTCCACACATGTATTGTCTGATGTGTCTCCTAGGTCTCTCCATCTGGAATCTCCTGCGTCTTTGTCCGAAGCAATTTCTTGCTGTTGTCACGGAGGCCAGGCCATTCTTCTTGCAGAGTTTCCTACACTCTGCATTGTGCTGACCCCATCGTTAGGATACGGTCGAACATATTCCTTTTTTTTTTTTTTCTTTTCTTCTTGCTGTACGCGGGCCTCTCACTGCTGTGGCCTCTCCCGCTGCAGAGCACAGGCTCCGGACGCACAGGCTCAGCAGCCATGGCTCATGGGCCTAGCCGCTCCGCGGCATGTGGGATCCTCCCGGACCGGGGCACGAACCCGTGTCCCCTGCATCGGCAGGCGGACTCTCAACCACTGCGCCACCAGGGAAGCCCCCGACCATATTCTGTATGTACTTCCTGTGTACTACCTGAAATTGGCAAGGAGCTCCCGAGGCTTGATCAGATTCGGGTCGATTCAAGCCAGTGAGGCATCTGGCATCTGGTCATCTTCTGCCGTATTTAGACGTTCCTTGCCTAAGTTCATTAATTCATTAGAAGTAGAATTCATAGTTGTGAAATGGTGACATCATAATTCCATTGTTTCTTTTTTATTTGCTAGCCTACTTCTCTAAAGAGAAACTTCCCCTCATCAGTTACTTAGTTAACTCTGAAGCACAGTTCATATAGGAAAGGCAGGATACATATGGAATTCCTTTATTTGCCTGTTGTCAAAGTAATGAGTTGGCTTTCTACTATTCTTCAAAAGTTAGCCATGAGTTTTCCTTTGTTCTGCTTTTTTATTCTCTGCACTAGTGGGCTGAGCCACAGTTGCTGGATTTGTATCCATTCCAGTTACTCTCCTCGTTGAATCGCATTGGCCAGTGAGTCCTTCTGACATGACCCGGGTACCTTTGATAGTGTCCTTGCTTTCTAGGGTGACAAGATGTCCTTACGAGCTCATCCCATGCACCTCCTGCCCCAGACCTGGAAATTAGACCCTTCTCACAGGAGGCCCAGGTCCCAGAGCAGCCAGAAGGGAGGGTGGGCGTGGACACATCCAGGAAAGGGAGCTGCGTGCTTGAATGACACATGTCCCTCCAGAGGCGAAAGACAAGGAATCCAGAATACGTGAGGAGGAATGAGCCTCGGGTTGGAGAAGAAGAAACGATGGGAAAAGGTCAGAGAGCCGTCACTTTGCCGGTGGGCAGGTACGAGGGGAGGGTGCTTCACTCTGTCCCCTTTGTCGCAGAAGGGAGTCAGATGTGAAAGTGAAGAGGGAGGTGTTTTGGGGAAATGGAGAGGGTTCTGGGGAACCATTGGGGACCCCGGGGAGGGGACAGCAGGTGTGGCCCAGAGACAAGACGGAAGGTCACGAGACAGTGAACTTCTCTCAGCGCCGCTCTGGGAGGTGGTGCGAGCGTGTCCGTGAGCCCCAGCGGCGCTGAGAGAGGACAGACAGGTGGACAGCTCCACTTGGAAGGGTCGGCTTTCGCCACCCCCAACTCGCAGGGAAGACTCACTCCTTTTCCCTGGTCTTAAGAAAGAGGTCACTCTGACACCTGCTGGAGGGTTGGGTCATCCATGGTGGAGAGGCACTAGGGATGCAAACCTACTATGTGCAAAACAAGCTCTGTGCTAGCAGTGGGCATTGCAAGGAGAAGTAAGACTGGAAAAAAGGGCCTTCTGCCCAGAAGCTCTGTCTCTGCAGGGAAACCACGAGGCGTGTGCATCCAGGGAGGAGCAGACATTGCCTGGGGGAGGGCTCCTTGTAGGGAGCTTTGAGGATACTGGGCTTCAGAGCTCGTGAAAATGCCTCCAGCTTAGAAAGCAGAAAAGTATGAAATATTATTAGAGAGATAAGGAAACAGAATGTGTTTCCTGACCGTGAAGGAGTTTCATTTTACCTCCACTGATCAAAAAGAAATATTTTAGCAGTACGGGGCGATCAACCGGTGAGCCGGGGAGATTTTTGGTTCCATTGCTAATGTGGTTGGTAAAGAACAGGATGAAGAGCCTCCCACTAGAAGCACGTCTTGTGTTCCAGGCAGGCAAGAGTCCACACACCAAGGAGCCGTAGCCTGACCAAGAATGGAGGAGCAGGTCTGCTGGATCCCCAGGGGCCCAGAGAGGAGACAGCCAGGCCTCCGGCCGCCTCGGGCTGCAGATCTCTTGATTCGACCCTAGTTGACTCGCGTATTCTGTGAGTCACCCCTTCTGTCTCCACCCAAGGCTCTCCTCCTGGATGGGAAAAGCCCAGGCAGCAGCCTTAACAGCACTTAGAATTATCCTCCGGGATGTCAGACAGCTAGATCTCGTCTGCAAAGCAAGAGGTCTAAGCTGGACAGTAAAGTCGCAGTGGACTCATCGTCTTTAGAAACGTGGAGAAAAGGCTAAGAGTGGAAGGCAGTTGCCTCTGGGCTGTGAGAAAAGGCACAAAAAGGACAAAGCTGTGTATTTTCAAACAGAATAAAAATAAACATTAATGTTAAAAAAAAAAGATAGAATGATGTGCTTAGCCTAGGCAATGGCTTGTTAGCAGTAGGATTTTAGACCCCGTGATATCGAAGTTAGGACGCATTTGGGGGAGAGGAGCTTTGTAAGTCCTATGATAACACCTAACACTTGAGGCAACTGCCATTTGCAAGGGCGGTCCTTGGCAAACTGCTCGTGTAAGACAGGTGGGCAAATGTCCCTGCTTCCAGGGCCCTGGCAGTTTTTCCTAGTTGAGGGCTTTCTTGCTTTTCTTCTGTATTGGGGTGAGGGGAGTGGTCGCTGGAAGATGCCCGAGTGCCTTGGGCGTAGCTGGACCCTGACTCCAGCGGGGCTGCTAGAGAGGCTTGCACTGAACGCAGGGACTTTTGCTTCCATCAGCCAAGTGTTCCTGGCAATGGAGCTCTGCTCTGGAGCTCACGTGTTGCCCGAGCCCATCCGCTGTAAATTCCTCCTAGTTTTAAGCCTATAAGGTCATAGCAGGTCAGGGAAAGGGAAATAGGAAGCTGGTCTATCAACTAGGGAGTCACCCCTCAGCTGAGCTAGCGCAGAGAAATAGGATAACCAAGTTGGAATATTTTTATAAGGTCTTCAGCAAGGCTCAATACTTTTCAGCCTAGGTGTGGTTTGGTAAAATATGTGTTATAAACCAAGGGACTGTACTTTAAAGCTCCCCTGGGTCTGTATTTGGTGCTTTACGCAGAGAGGGTGCTTTTACGTGAAACAACATGTTAACAGCCTGGTGGGAGAATGCAGTTACAGTGGGCCCTCTGGATCCTTGGGTTCTGTATCTGTGGATTCAACCAACCGTGGATGGAAACCATTCGAAAAAAAAAAATTCCAGAAAGCTCCAAAAAGCAAAACTTGAAGTTGCCGCACACCAACGACTTTTGACACAGCACTGACATTGTATTAGGTATTAGAAGTCATCTAGAGATGATTCAAAGTATATGGGAGGATGTGTGTAGGTTATATGCAAATAGGCCATTTTATATAAGGAACTTGAGCATCCTTGGAGATTGGTATCTGCAGGATGGGCATGGGGGGAGGGTACTGGTACCCCAACAGAAACCGAGGGACGATTGTCCTCCTGTTCTCTCTACCAAACCTTAGCGGTCTTGTCTGCCCATCTTTTCCCAGCCAACATGGAGCCTGGGAAAGTCCGACCTTGCACGGCGAGGGTCTTTGCCCAGTCAGCTGAGTCTACCAGGGGGTAGACGGGGTGACAGTCCACAGAGGCAACTCCTCCTCACAGCCTCCACTAATGACCTGGCTCTTGCTGTGGTCCCAGGAAGGCTTGGCCCTGGGGTCCTCCAGGTGCTACATTTCCTAGCTCACCCATTGTTTAACTCCTATGGTTGAAACCATTAGTTTTTTGTTTTTTTTCTTTCTTTTTTCTTTTTTTTTTTTTTTTTTTTTTTTTTGCGGTATGCGGGCCTCTCACTGTTTTGGCCTCTCCCGTTGCGGAGCACAACTTCCGGATGCGCAGGCTCAGTGGCCATGGCTCATGGGCCCAGCCGCTCCGCGACACGTGGGATCTTCCCGGACTGGGGCACGAACCCGTGTCCCCTGCATCGGCAGGCGGACTCTCAACCACTGTGCCACCAGGGAAGCCCTCCCATTCATTCTTTTATCAAATCTTGATTGAGTCAAGATAATTTTGGTATATCCTTAAGGTGACATACTTTTCAGTCTTTTAAACACTTTTGAAGAAGTTTGGACATGTCACCCCATAATGGTAAGTGATAATGGCAAGTGATAAATAAAACAACTTCAATTAAGTACAAACATTATATATACCCATTCAAAAAGCCTGGGAGGACACGCACCAGAGGCCAGCAGTGGCACCTCTCTCTGGGAGGTGGGGTTAGTGGTCATCTTTACTTTCTTCTTTATACTTTACTGTATTTCCCCAATTTGCCAAGAGCGTTTAGTAATTTTTAATAATCCGAGCCTAGGCTCTGCACTAGACTGCAGGGGCCAAGGCCCTGGGGCCCTTAGGGAGGCCGACCCCGAAACACAAGTCACAACTATGCGAGGAGGGCAACAGGCACAGCCAGAGGGGTGGTCAGAGGGGCCTGAAGCAGTCGGGAAAGGCGTCCCCAGGAGGTGACATCTCAGTAAGGTATTAAAGTTGAAGAACTATTCCCCAGGTAGAGAAACAAGACCCAGGTAGGTCTTGCGTTTCAGAAAGAGAGAATGACATACACGGATCTCTGAGGGTGTCCTGGAGAAATGTGATCTAAATAGTTAACAACAGCTAATGTAGAAGAAGAACGAGCCTTAGGGGAAAGTGCTTATCTTCACAAATAATCAAGGAAATACAAAGTAAAGGCACCAGGAGACGCTGTTTTGCCCAGCAAATTAGCAAAGAAGAGAAATGACTTACAGCAGACCAGGAAGCAGCAGGAATCAGTCACTCTGCTGGGGAGAGCGGGCCCAGGCCGGCCGTTCTAAAAGGCAAAGTGGGGCCTCCCTGGTGGCGCAGTGGTTGAGAGTCCGCCTGCCGATGCAGGGGATACGGGTTCGTGCCCCGGTCTGGGAGGATCCCATATGCTGCGGAGCGGCTGGGCCCGTGAGCCATGGCCGCTGGGCCTGCGCATCCGGAGCCTGTGCTCCGCAACGGGAGAGGCCACAACAGTGAGAGGCCCGCATACCGCAAAAAGAAAAAAAAAAAAAAAGAAAAAGAAAAGGCAAAGTGGTAGTGGGTATTTAGTCTTAAGGTTCCTTCCCACTGGCGCAGTAACTCTTCATTCTCTATAACCAAATTCTACAGAGTCGGATTTGAGATGTGGACAGAGATCTCTGTACTCAGATGTCCACGGTGATTCTCTTTATTTCTTCATTCATTTCTTTATTTGGAGAAGTAGGTTCCCAGGTATTTGTGTGTGACTTTGCTACATCACTGACACATAGGAATATGTATTCTGTATGCATCAAATATTGTACAATCAGTGAATTAAAAACGTGAGTTAAACTTACATATTACATTTCTCCAGCATCTGCCGTTTCCAGAGCATTCTCATCCTCACCGTCTTATTTGGTCCTTAGGACCTCCTGCAGGTTGGGTAGGGTGAGCCTGACTCTGGGGAGAGCAGCCTGCAGTCTCCCCACCTGCTCCTTGCTCAGAGAGACTGATCCATCCTTAGGCCTGGAAGGTGCAGCCCCTTGTACCATGGGATCTCCCACCACCTCTACCACTGGCCAGAGCAAGGTGACAGGTAATATCAAACATAGAAGCAACCTTCCTATCCACTAGTCGGAAAGGACATCCATTCTAGGTTGAGGCACTAACATGTAGCCATCAGATACCATAGTTTTGGTAATTTTTTAAATAGCATGGATTCATGTCAAACTTGCCCCAAACGGGTCTGTACCTTTTCTTCCCTCATTTCCTCATAACCCCTAGTATATGACCAGGGACCCAGCACACACTAAGCCATAGTTATTTAACTCACATACTGAGGGAGCCCCTGGAAAATGGAATCTGATTTAAGGAGAATTAAAAAAAGATATTATATGAGCTAGAAGAAAAAAAGAATGAGAAAGAATGAGAAATTGATATACTTTACCTTTTTTTTTTTCTTTCCCAAGTGTTGCATAAAGTACAACTCTGTTACAAAATGCTACCTAACACCACGATCACAAGCTTCTTTGATTGAGGGCTTACTATGTGCCGGGCACTGCTACGAGGGGGGTGAGGGGAGCACAGGTGAGCACAGGTGAGCACAGTCTGTGCCCTCAAGTTGCTGCCCCACATGAACTCCAGCTGGCCCAACTTCCTGATGTCTCCTGGCTCCACCCTGTCTGACTGCATGAACCCGTCCGCCCACTGCTGCTGCTGCTGAATTACTGAATAATCCCACTACCTGGATGGAAAAGAATTTACTTCCTTTCTGGACTACAGCATTCTCAATATCCTTCCATGAAACCGAATACCTCACGTAGGTGTGTAGGGGTGTGTGTGTGTGTGTGTGTGTGTGTATATCTGTTTACTTACTCCTTGTCAGTTGTCACCTTATATCTTTCTAGAAACTTTGGTCTCTTCCCACCCTCATGTGTATCACTGCTAATGGATATAAGCATTAAACATAATCTGTTTTTCACAGACTAACTTCTGATTGTCACGATTACCTGGTTGAACCATCTTTGGCAGTTTGATCCTCTCCGGGAAGACACAATTGAAAATGACAAGACAACCCGAAGTCAGAACTTCCCCAAAGACCTACGGATAGACAGAACGTGCTTGGTTACTATATGAGTAACCACAGAGTAATTATTTAACAGTTACTAAGTGCTGAGTAACAATAATGCAATTATTAATAATAATAGCTCATACTTACTAGGTGTTTTACTGTGCTAGGCCCGTGCTAAGCTCATTATAAACATCTTATTTAGACCTCACAACAGCCCTAAAAGGGCAGTGAACTATTATCTCCGTTTTACAGATGGGTAAATTGGCTTCAGAAAGAAGCAAACAGCTAGGATTTCAAACCTGGGTCTGACTCCTACCCCCTAAATGCCATAAAAACTCCATTTTAAAAAAGAAGTTACAAGGCCTGTGTTTTTATATCTACCTACAGATATACCTAAAAGTGTATGTTTATAAATGTGCATATATATATATATATATATATATATAATAGTTCCATTCTCAAGAACACAAGTATTTTAATAAACAACCGCACATTTCCACACTGAAGATGGGCCTGAATTCATTTTGTTGAAAGTCCCTGCTTTTTATCTGAGCAGTTTGTAAACAAACACAGAAACAACCCTGTTTGCATTTTGCCGACTCCCCTCTGCCTTGTCCTCCACGGTCCAGAAGGCACAGGCTCAGGGCCTCAGCCTGTCGCCATGGCAACTGCCAGGCAGCCCCGACCCAGCTCGGAGGTGGGTCAGAAAGGTGTGGAACACGGGCAGCGGACCCCCAGCAGGCCTCCAAGTCACCTTCCTCCCCCGGGGCGGTCCCACCGTAGAAGCCGAAGCCACTAGCCCCAGCCCCTCTGGGCAGAACCGTGGATCGGGTTTCCTTCACTCCTTCTTTTGGCGGGGGTGGGAGAAGTAGAGAGAGGAGGGTCTCATTATATTTACGAAAAGCAAGAAGATAATTTCTGCCTTGGGGAACGGAGCTGGGAGGAACCGTGGTCCTTCTCCTCCGCTCACCTGAAGCCCTGCCGCTTCGCCCCTCCCTTCTCCACGGAGGGCTCATCTGCGCACGCTCCCTGCGGTGGGGGGAGGGGGGAGGGGGAGGGGGAGGGGGAGGGGGAGAAGCTGGGAGCCCCCTCCCGGGGGGGTGATGCAAAGGGCCGGCTGGGGGAGTAGGGGAAGTGCCTCCCTGTCAAGGTTGAGAAGTAGGATTTCCTCCTTTTTCCAGTGAAGAAACTCCTCCTAGTGAGGCCTCACCTTTTTGTCTCCGGGAAAGGAGGAGGAGGAGCTATGCCACAGTTTCGCAGGCCTTCGGGTTTTGAAATCGCTGCTTCTGTGATCACCAAGTACTTGCGTGTCACGTGGGGCTTAAGGGTCAAGGAGTTTGGGGCTGCCCGGCATCAGACTGGCCTCATGAGGTCTTTCTGGACTACGCAGGTCTCATAGGGAGAGGGTAGGTGGGGCTTTCTACCTGCCCTGAGCGGGGAGCAGCCTCTTTCTGGAAGGAGTTTCTGGGCTCTTTGCTGCAGGAGGCTGGGAGGCCGGTCCTGATGTTTACCTGATCTTGCTTTATTTGGACGATTGCTAAACCTGCAGGGTAATGAAATTACTATAGATTGACTGAAAGATTTGGGTGGGTGGGGAAGATTCTGACTGATTTGCATAAGCCATAAATCCAGTTGTAAATTTTAGGATCTAATCATTCAATGGCTAGGCACCCAGCTGCTTATGATGTGATCCAGGGCAGGGTGTGCTTAAACCACTTTCTGAGACTTTTAATCTAAGGCTCTCTGAGCCAGTGGTTCTCTGCTTGGTAGATGGTTAAAGTAACTCCCAGAAAAGCATAGTTATTCCTTTAAATCAGAGATCTGGGGGGCATTAGGGTGTAGTGATTTACAGCAATAGCTTGAGTCAGATGGCATGGTTGGAATCCCACTCGCTGTGTGATTCTGAGCAATGTCTTTACCTCTCTGTGGCTCCCTTTCCTTAGCTGTACGATGGAGAAATGACAGTGAGGATTTGTTAAGATAATTCATATATAAAACTCTTCAAACACTGCCAGCACAGAGTCAGGACTTAGCAAACATTACTCACTGGCATTTTTAGAGAAAATTTGAAAGTTGAATTTCTGACATTTATTTTTATATGCAAAAAAGCTAACATCTGGTTGCATATTCTTGATGGTATTACCATTCCAGATCTCTAATATTTAAAATATTTTGAGGTATTATTATAAAAAGACACACCCCATTGTAGTAAATGTGGCAACTGACAAGTATAAAGAAGAAAATCATAGTCATCTGTCCTTCTAAAGTCCCCACTTTTTCCACAAGAAAAACTGTTAATTTGGGGTGTTTACAATCTTTTTATCTTTGCAACTAACAAACAATATAATTGTAGGGTCTTGTGTGTTAATTTGCTTGTACATTGTTTCTTTTTTCAGTAAGTGATGGATTGGGGCCTGAGATGTGGTTAAGATTGCAACCTTCCATTATGCTATTGTTTCAGAGGGAAACGTTGGCATGCTATGTGTGTTCTGGAAGATCTGTCGATTATTCAGCTATTCGCCTCATGGATTTTGCCTTTGTGTTTACTCAGGCACTGCTACCCTCCCCCATCTCCCCATCCCCCAGCAACATCACACAACACAGGAGGGGGGTGGGTGGGTGTGAGGAGAACTTTCTATTAATGATATGTGATTTCTTTGTTAGATCTTCATTGATGGCATTATATAGCTATCATAATAAATAACAATACATTAATAAAACACCATTTTTGATCCCCAGGGCAGCTCTTTGAGTTTGGAAGGGTTTATTCCCCTCAGTTTACAGAATAGGAAACTGAGGCTCAGGGCAGGTGAGTTGCCTGAGGTCACCAAAGCTAATCGGCCGTGGGAACCCAGAATTTGAAATTGGGCATTCTGGCTCTAGGTGAGTAATATTTCCACTAAATGATGATGACTTTAAGACCTGTTTTCCCTCCATTTAGATCAATTTTTTTAAATAATTAAATATTAGATTTAAATAAATAAAAAGTTGGGGTTATTATTTTTTGTTGAAGGTATTAAATCTCAAAAGCAACTAAGAGCACCATGCAATATTTAGATTTAAGATGAAACACAGTTATTTGTATAATTTGCAAAAACACCTTAAAATTGGATATACAAATGTACGATGGCCAAACCATATATAGAAATAGAACTCTGACCCACAAGTTGCAGCAACAAGCCCAGGAAACCAACCCACTCTACAGTAACCATTGCAAGAAGCCAGCCTACTGTAGGCCAGACTGGCAGGAAGTCAGTTGCTAGCTCTACTAACTGATCCAGGAACAAACAATAACCCCTTTAACAATCGGCTCCAAACGGCCAGGACTTGATTATAACTGAGAGGCACCCTCATTTTTGCCCCCCCTTCCCCCTTAGGACCAACCAGAGAAAGCTGAGTTTTTACCGTAACCAAACACATGGGATGTCTCGGTTCTCGTGAGCCCTCTGGCAGCTTTCCCACAACCACAGCGTGCAATCAGGGCACCAACCCCTTTCCTTTTTCCCACTATAAAGCTTTCCCACTCCTCTGCCTGCCTTTGGGTCTCTGCCAAAATGCAAGTGATGGTGGCTGAATCCCTTGCTATAGCAAGCCGCGAATAAATAGTCTTTGCTTGTCCTCATTGGGTGGTCTTTGTTTATTTCCACACACAAAATAGAGATTCTTTTAAGTAAAAGTGATAAAGGAAAAACATATTTCTATCTCACCAGGGGATCTAAAGGCCCATATGGACTGGATTTCCTTGGGTTGGTTGAGCATCCACTGTGTGCAAAACGTGAGGGGCTGAGGGGGAAATGAAGATGAGGGCGGCATGGCTCCTGATACCCAGAAATCAGACAACCACCCAGATGACTGTCACATGAGACAGAACTTGTCTTGTGTATTTGATGAAGATGGTTAAAGGTACGATGGGAATTAAGAGAGAGACAGTGAGCACAGCTAACTTGAAGGATCAATAGAAACACAGGAGGGAGGTGTCCGACATTTAGAGCAAAACATTAAAAATACAGAGAACTATGGTTAATATATACTAATAAAAACTCACTACTTAAAATTAAATTTTGCATGTTGTCACACTCAGACCTTTAAAATATATAGGTAGATGGATGGATGATAGCCAGATCGATGATACAGAGAGCTGAAGTCCTTTCCTCTTTCTCTAAGCCGCATTCCCCTCTTCCTCCACGAGGGCACCCTTTCCATGAATTTGGAGCTTTTTCTGGAAGTGGTCTCTTATCCAGTCTTTGATGAATGGCTATGACTTTTGATAGGCAAGGCTGGGGGAAGGAAGACTTTCCAGGGAGAGAATCTGGCACAGGCAAAGGCATAGAAGTGGGGAAGTGAAGGATGTACTGAGGCAAGTGCCTGTGGTTTTCTTTTGTCTGAAGCATCTAAACCAGTATAGGAAGGGGATGGTGGGCTGTGAGGCTGAGAGGACGACTTAGGGCTTGAACGTGGAGGGACTGAACGCCAGTGGATAAGGCTGGTCTGCATTTGGGCTTCAGAGCAGAGGAGGAACGTGAGGTGGCGGAGAGTACCGAAGGCTGGAGATAGAGAGGCTGAATTAGAGGCCATTGCTAGAGCTTACAGGCTGAGATCAGCGCTGGTGACAGACGAGTTGGGAAGGAGATCATGAGGGGCCCTGGGCAGGCCGAGGGTCAGATGACCAGAGGGAAGCTAGGAGGAGGGGCCCGTTAACGAGTGGGAGTGAGTGTGAATGTGCAGGTGTATGTGCGCGCGCGCGCGCGTGTGAGCGACTGTCTAGGCGTGTGTGAGGGAGCGAGCTCCATATGGGAACCCCAGGGGGCTGTACTCACACCCAGGGTGGAGGAGAGACGTTAAACCCTGACGGGCACCAGGGTAGATTGCATCTGCTAATAGGTCGGAGCCGACTCCTTGAGTCAGGAGGAGATGTTTACAAACACGAGAAAAGATCTCGAAGAAGACATCTCTGTGGACCGCCAACACCGAAGGATCAGAAGAGCTCAGAAAGGTGAAGAGGGCCTGCCGAGGGATCCGAGGAACCAGTGGCCGGGGCTCGGAAGGGGCAGTGCCCAGCCCTAGGCAGGGGTGAAGGCCTCAAGAGAACTGGCCCGACGCGCTTCCTGCACCCCTCCTCGTTGCAGCATCACCCAGAAGCTGGTTAAAGAGGGCCAGCCACGTGGTGTCCAGCTTAGCGAGCAGGTGGGTACCCAGTAAGCCTCAGGCCCCGCCCCCTCCCTCCTCTTGCGCGACGATTGGCCGAGGCGCCCCTTTTCGTTGCTATGACAGCCCCCGAAGGCTGCCATTGGCTTCTCCCCACGCCTTCCCGCCCCAGGCCCCGCCTCTCTCCCGTCCCAAGCGGCGATTGGTGGATGCATCCCGTTGCTATGACAGCATGCGTCGGTTAACAGTGATTCCTACACCCACCTTCCGGCTTCTATGCCCCAGTTGGGAGGGAGGCGGGCCTGGCCGCGTCTCCATGGCGACGGCGGACGCGGTGCAGGCAGCTGGTACCTACCGACTAGAAAGGCTCAGACTGCAGCCGGGATCCAGACTGGGGCGGGATCATGTCGGACCTGGGCTCGGAAGAGTTGGAGGAGGAGGGAGAGAATGATCTTGGGGTGAGATCTCCGGGTAAGGGGGCGGTGTCCCAGGGGTGCGCGGACCCTTGGAAGCCGGTTTCGGAGAGTGGGGTGGCCTGGAGGCCAGCCACAGTCCCACTGGGAGACCCAGCCAAGAACAAGGACCACGCAGGCCACAGCGGGCGCTGCGTCCTGCAAGATGGCTGTGAAAGGTGAAACGTTACGACGTCCGCCTGCCGAATCCCTTCTCGCTCCCCCTCCACCGATTCCTCCTACCGTTAAAGGCAAAGATTTCCAAATCCAAGGCTTTGGAAGCGTCCTCCACCCTGCTGTTACCTTCCATCGAGGCAGTTTCCTTGGATGGTTGGGTCATCCCAAGCTACCATACTATTCTTTTTTTTTTTTTTTTTGCGGTACGCGGGCCTCTCACTGTTGTGGCTTCTCCCGTCGCGGAGCACAGGCTCCGGACGCGCAGGCTCAGCGGCCATGGCTCAGGGGCCCAGCCGCTCCGCGGCATGTGGGATCTTCCCGGACTGGGGCACGAACCCGTGTCCCCTGCATCGGCAGGCGGACTCTCAACCACTGCGCCACCAGGGAAGCCCTACCATACTATTCTTGAATGTATTTTTGTATATTATTCTGAAACTATTTCTGTAATGGAGCCTGGCTCCTCAGGATTAAAGGAAGATGAAGGAGGTCCCACGCTCAGTGAAGTCTTCTTGAAGTATTACCATACAGGCCTGTAATCACATGTGCTTTCTTCACTCTTGTTGGAAATGACCCGGGTCGTTGGAAATATTTCCTGGTTTAGACCGCAGAGAGGAGGTAAGGGATGCACATTCAGTGATGTGAGCTGGGCTCCATGTGGGCATATTTGTACTGCCCGAAGCCAGAGGGTGGCTACTGCCTGCCTGGCAGGTTGGGAACCTCATCCGCTGTGTGTGGGCAGGGTACAGAGTTGAAATAGTTTCAGAATTACCTGAAAAATCTAGCACCCCTGCTGAGATAGATGTGCTTGCTCAGACCTTTTTACTAGCTCTGCACACCCATCTTCCAGCTTCTGCCTGATTTGCTGCTCAAGACAAGCACCTCTGTGCACTGGAGCCACCTGGCCAGTAGGGGGCGGTGGAAGTGCCTGGGATGTACGCATCCCGGGACAGCCAGCAGCTAGTGCTAAAAGGCAGGGCAAACTGCAGTGATCTACACTCCAGAACCCCCTGTGCGATGAGGCTGAGTCTGGGACATCACCCGGCATCACCCGTGCTTGGCAGCCGCCTCTTTCACGTCTGTTTTCACACCCCCTTTGCTGGTTTCTCCTGGGAGCACTTAAAAAAAAATCTCTCTCCATCCAAGGTCTGCTTCTGGGGAACCCAAGCTACATCACCTTCCCAGTAAGCTTTCTAGTTCGTCCCCTCAAATGGCCCTACTGATCTGTAACTTTTTAGTGCCCATAATTTTCAGGTTCGATTCACAGTTGGGGTCATTTTCAAGGGTTCTCTTCCTATTCGGGCACCCCAGCGTCTCAGTACTGGGTGTATTGAGAGGTCTTTGGGGCGGGAGGAGGAGCCTTTTGTACACTTTGACTTAGACTAACCCTGAAACAAGTTTGTACGGTTATAAAGTTCTGCCTTATAATCTGAGCATGAATTTCTGAGCCAAACAGTGCTAGAAAAGCACAAGAACTGCAAAAAATGTTTGTTTCTGAAGCCCTTGACTTAATGTGTCTGAGCTTGTGTGTAATGTCCATCCAGATCCAATGCCATGTCAAATCATTGCTGTATGCCCTCGCCATTTCATTATTCATTATTTGCACTCTACACTCATGTATTAGGTGCTTGAGAAACGTATATTTCATGAAGGATCAAGAAAATAGGGAAGCGATGAGCTTGTATTATGTTTTTTATTGATTTACTTTTAAGATAGATTAATTATCGATCTTAGCTATGAGTGTTTGAACCTTAAGTCTCTTGATAAGGAGTTTAAAGATAAGATAAACTAAATTGAGTTGGGAGACTCAAGTTGACAACTGAGCCCAGTTTATTCCGCAGCTCCCCCTACCCCTCTCCCACCATCAGAGCTTCCTTGAAGGTCAAAGGTGTCTTCAGGCCACAGACACCCCAGGGATGATTTGCATTTTAAGTTCTGTATTATTGGAGGAAGGTGGGTTTAAGACATGTTCCACCCGCAAAGGCTACTTCAAACGTGTTCCTATAAAGAACACAACTTGGAGCACCTCGCATTTTCCTCAAAATGGTCAGTTTTGTTTACAGTGTAAAGGATTATCATAATACATTGGAAGGAGGGAGTGAAAGTCCCACCATGGACAGGTACCAGCTGTGTGACCTTGGACGGATGCTCCATGTCACCCAGGTCTGGTACCTACCTCACCTGTAAGACAAGGCCAAGCATTGGGAGGATGCAATGGAATACTATTTATAAAATGCCTAACATAAAGTTAGTGCTTTTATTTATTTTGCTCATTTTTTAAAAATTTTATTTTGGCTGCGCTGGGTCTTCGTTTTGGCACGTGGGATCTTCCTTGCAGCGTGCGGGATCTAGTCCCCCAACCAGGGTTCAAACCCGGGTCCCCTGCTTTGCGAGCGCAGAGTCTTACCCACTGGACCACGACGGAGGTCCCTGGTTAGTGCTTAATAAATGGTAACTGTGATCGTCTCGTTTCCTTCGGTCCAGGAATACGAAGGGGAGCGGAACGAGGCAGGGGAGCGGCATGGACACGGGAAAGCGAGGCTGCCCAACGGGGACACGTATGAAGGGAAATACGAACATGGCAAAAGACACGGCCAGGTTAGAATCGGTGACTTGAGTGGATGGTTTACTCAATTTAATACTCTGTTAGCAATTCTTAAATTCAGGATTGATATGAATTATATAATCAATGTGTTTCAGGGGACCTACAAATTTAAAAGTGGTGCGCGGTACATTGGAGAATACGTTAAAAATAAAAAACACGGTCAAGGCACTTTTATCTATCCAGACGGATCAAGATATGAAGGTAAAATAGCACCACAGAGCAGACTTCCATGTTGTGGAGGACTTGGGGCTGGAACGTCTCTGTGGATGCTGAGACACACGTGAAAGCTTCAAGTTCCCCAGTCATTCAACAAATACGAGCTATGTTCCTGTGTTCACAGGGTTGATGCACAAACCAGAGAGCCTTGTAATTAGTGAACTGATCCACAGGGGGACATGTGACTGTCCCTGTGACCTGCACATTCCCTCCTGGGGGCCCATGTGCTGAGAGAGGCTGCTGGGCGAGCACGGACCTCGGGGAGTGGGTTGGACCCAGGTCAACTGGTGCTCAGTGGGTCTTCTCCTTGGAGCTGTTCTTGCTCTCTTCAATTTCTTTATTATTATTATTATTATTAATTTTTTTTTTTTTTTGCGGTACGCGGGCCTCTCACTGCTGTGGCCTCTCCCGTTGCGGAGCACAGGCTCCGGACGCGCAGGCTCAGCGGCCATGGCTCACGGGCCCAGCCGCTCCACGGCATGTGGGATCCTTCCGGACCGGGGCACGAACCCGTGTCCCCTGCATCGGCAGGCGGACTCTCAACCACTGCGCCACCAGGGAAGCCCTCTCTCTTCATACTTCTGACCAGCCCCTCTTCTGATGAACACACTGTTGGTTTAGATGGTGGTTCCTTCACTGAAGGCTTCTGATCTGGGAGGCGTTCTGCCTCGTTAAACTGGCGTTCTTACCTCTGCCGCCGTGCGTTACGTGCCAGTGTTATATGGCTCAGGAAGATTCTTGTCCCCTTATTTCCAAGAACTGCAATGCCGCCCCACCCACCATTGTCACCTGGTGTGACGACGGTGTGACGTCTCACCCCAAAGACCGGTGAAGGCCATTCCTAACCCAGGGAGAGAGACGAGCGGGGGTGGGTTGTGAGCCTCGCAAACGGTGTGCAAAGGTTATGTTCTGGGCTGCTTTTCTGGGAAGAAGTTACCTAGTTTTCATCAGATTTCCAAAAAGATCTGTGAGTCCAACCCTGGAACTGGTGTGACAGTAGGTGTGACCTGGTTCAGGGGACCCCACCCCTCCCTGCCTCAGCCTTCTCCCCTGCAGTGTGAGGATCAGATGAGTGAACACACGTGAGATGCTCAGAACCAGACCTGACGGATTGTATGT
Source organism: Mesoplodon mirus (assembly GCF_964341445.2). Taxonomy (NCBI): domain Eukaryota; kingdom Metazoa; phylum Chordata; class Mammalia; order Artiodactyla; family Ziphiidae; genus Mesoplodon; species Mesoplodon mirus. Next base: position 144,071,433 of record NC_138982.1, on the reverse strand, counting down.
GTTCAGTAAATGTCGGTGGGCGACAGTGTAGCTTGTGTGATAGCGACGCCTCTTAGCACGGATCCCACCCTCTGCGGGTGTGGGCTGGAGCTGCCTGTCTGGTGGCCACATAAAACCGGAACACAGCCACCCTCAAGCAGGTCTTCTGCTGGGATCCGACACCTGGGTGGACAGTGTTACTGCTGTTCCTACTAGAGGTGGAATTTCTCTTGGGCTTTGTTTCATAAATCTTGGAAGTCTGGCTCCGGACGTAGGGCCCATCTGCTTTTTAAATCAACTTGACACAATCTAATTTAGGATTTAATTCTTTCCAGATTCTGATGAACCTAATTTCATTATTGTCATTTTGATTTCAGCGTAGATGTTAATCTAATTTGAACAACATATATATTTATGTATATTATATATGTTATGTATGAGAAGATATATGCATATGTGGAGATACATATATACGCACTCAGAATAGGGGATTGAAGGAGTTTTTACTGTGAACGTTAGCTAACATATAAAACTTCTCTGGAGGCAGTTGTACGTTGTCGTGTCTCCTCAATGGGTGCAGGGCGCAGTCACTGCCCAGGGATTTCTTCTCTGAGGTCAGAGGCTAAATACTCATTTTAGCTCAGTAAGTCAACAGTCTTCCAGCCCAAAGCCCAAGTTAACATGAGACTTCTTCGCCACTGCTTTGGCCAAGAGGGGCGCAGACAGGCTTCTGGCCGCTTGGTGAGGATGCTCAGCATGGGTGTGCAGGTGGGGCGGCCCCAGGCGCTGGAGCAGGTGCGAGGTGGGAAACAGATTGAAATGCTGGCAAGTGGCTGAGAATAGACCACGGAGGCTCCAAGTTGTTGCTGGATCACTGAACGCACGCAAGGCAGCAGGAGTGTGGAGCTGGGGCCACTGTCCATAGGGCAGCAAACCCTGGCTTGAAGCCTTGCTGTGCCGCCGGCCAAGTGGGAAAGCCGCTGTTAGCACTTGCAGGCGACAGTGGCCCAGTACATACACCTGCCAGCCCGTCCCCCTGGAGGCCCGGCTCAGCCTCCCTCCTCCGGCTCCCCGCTCCATGTGTCCATCGGTCCGGCCGAGAGGCAGGGATGGAGGGGGCTCAGAGTGGGCAGGGGCGGCGGTGAAGGGCGGAGCTGTTTCCTCCTGACCCCTGCTTTTGTGTGGCCCTTCCAGGGGAGTGGGCGGACGACCTGAGGCATGGCCACGGCGTGTACTACTACCTCAACGATGACAGCTACACCGGGGAGTGGTTTGCTCACCAAAGGTTCGGTTCTCTCCCGGGGCCCACAGATCAGTTCACGTCATGAGCACATGACGGTGACTAAGCAACAGAATCATGGCCGGAGAGCCCGCTGGCCAGCTCTGCCCACGGTTCATGGCTTTAAGGCCAGCATGGGAGCAATGTACTGCTGCGCAGGCGCAGGTTCCGGGAACCCACCCAAGGGCCCCAGGCCACGGAGGGCCCAGGAGAACCTTCTGGGGGCTGAGTTGCAGCTCCCAGGAGCCCTGCCTTTCCCCCGAGCCAGCCAGCTGATAGGCAGGAGGCCGCCGCTGTCCAGCAGGGATGCCTGCTCTCAGCTTGGGCCACGAGCAGGAGGTGTGCTTCGATTGGGCCCAGTTATAGAAGCCTCTTGTGAGCCCGCCTCAGCCTAGGCCCCCCCTTGATTTAAATGTGTGTCTCATAAACCTGGAAGGGTTTTCACTGCAACGGAACCAAGTGCATCGCGCTCCTCATCTTCACCAGGCACGGGCAAGGCACCTACTTCTACGCGGAGACGGGCAGCAAGTACGTGGGTTCCTGGGTGAACGGCCGGCAGAAGGGCACGGCCGAGCTCATTCACCTGAACCACAGGTACCAGGGCAAGTTCCTGAACAAAAATGTAAGTCAACGGGCAGCAATGTTTGCCAATGAAATAAGCAACACCCTCCTCCCCGAGCCCGTGTGAATGTGTGAGCAGAAAATAGGACAAACCCAGGCAAACCCTCCCACCCCCTCCAGATAGGGAAACGGGGCAGCCGTGCTGAGCTCCGAGCCTCACTGATACCCACAGAGGGCAGGGCGGGGGCGGGGGAAGCTCAGCCTGTTTCTCTGCATCTCAGTAACATCCATGCTCTCTCCCAGCAACGGGAATCATTATAGCACTGGGGGCATCTTGACCTTGGCCTCATGAGTAAATCGGATGTGAAATACATATTTGTCTGGAACAACTGAGCATTTCCTGCAGTTGAGCCTGTGGGTGTTTTGACTTTCTTTCCCCTGGGAGGCCCGCAGCCGGAGCCGCAGGGAGGAAGACCCACCAGGTCCTCCCTGGAGCCTCACACCCACCCACCTGCTCCAGGTGGTGGTGGGACTGGAGGCCTTGGGTCTGAAGGCTTCCGGTTCGCAGTACCCGCGATGGGTCATTTCTGTTTGGAGGACTCTGTGGCCTTGCGTGGCCTTGTTGCCCGAGCCCTGATGGGATGCAGAGAAACCCTGAATAATTTGGAACCTACCTACGACCCTGCATTTGCCATGTAGCCTTGATCAGGGGTTGAGCAGAAACTTTCCCCGAAGAAAGAGTTTACTGAGCAAATGAAAGGTGTTAAGAGTTTGACAGAGGAACATCTAACTGATTTAATAAAGTAGCCTCAGACCCTTAAAACTCAGTTTTCATTTCCACATAATTCACGCCCTAATTGCAGACTCTATTTTTAGTCTTTGTAAGTGAAGGCACGTTCTCCTCAGATCTGTACATGGAATAGGTCACTCCCAATCCCTATGAGATACTTTTTGGCACACGGAGGTGGGAGGAGAAAGAGACTTTGATACAAGTTAATTGGGAGGAACCAATGAATGTTGCGGACCTACACTCATCTGAGGAATAAGAGCAGAAGTGGGGCTTTGTTCTGCTAGTTAGAAAAAGACTTTAAAGTTGTGCCAGAGCTTCCAACTGTGAAACACCCAGGCTCTGGATCCTCCCTGCCCTCCTTAAGCATCGCAAAGGCACAGACTTATACGTACAGCTTATACAGAATTACAGCATGGGGATTTTAATTACATAAATAGAACCATGCTATATCAGGACACAAAAATATACCCCAAGAAAAAGCTATCTTTTTGTGCATTCAGAAGTTTTTATGTAGGTTAGTTACTGGAATTGCGAAATCTACAGGTATTGATATTTTAAATGATGATGGATATTCTAGTTGTCCTGAAAAGCTAAGCCAGTTTATACTCTGGTCAGCAGGATATGGGAGTCTCTTCATCACTTCCTCCATCAACATTGGATAGTATTAGTCTTTAACATTTTCTTTTCAAATCTGATGGGAAAAAAATGTTATCTCATAGTTTTAATGTGCAATTCCCTGATTCCTGGTGAGGCCCAGCACCTTTACACACTTTTATTGCTGGTTTGTCTTTCTTCCTTCAGACAATTACCTGTTCACATCCTTGCTGACAAGTTATGAAAACACACTATAAAGCTTCAATAATGAACACAGTGTGATACTAGGACAGAGAAATATAGATCAGTGAAGCAGGTTAGAGAGTCCACAGACAGATCGAAGTATATAAAATAATTTAGCACTTGAAAGGATGTCCTTTCCAGTTAAAAGGAATGGTGGGGAGACATCAAGAAATGGTGCTGGGACAGCTTGATGACCATTTGGGAGAAAAAATAAAACCAAAGTTTGTCCTCCAGCATGTAGATAAAGATACTTACTAGAGAAATAAAGATTTAAATGCAAACAAGAAAGTCACACATAGAAGAATAAGTATTTATGACCTTTGGAATGAGGAAGAGGAATTTCTATACAGAAATAGAAAGGAAAAACCAAGAAATTTCACTTGATAAAAATAATCCAATATAGATTAGAGAACACCATAAAGAAAATTTAAAAGATATCTGACAAATGGGGTTGGGATATTTGTAACATTTAATTTGTAAAGCACTTAATCAACGTGATTTAAATTTCAAAAATGTTGAAAAAAATTCAGCCTTACTAATAACTTAAAAGGTGTGACTTAAAATGATGAGGTCCTGTTTTTTACATATATATAAAAAATGTAAAAGTACAAATGTTAAGCCCAGAAAAAATAAGGGTTTTCGGACGAGAGGCTCTTAAGTGCTGCTGTGGGAAAGAAAATTATTAGAGCCTTACTCTGGTGTATATATATATATATAAAACACATACTTTTGTCCAGAAATTCAACTTCTGAAAATTTACCCCGAGGAAAATGTCAAGGGTGGACCTAAAGATTTAACTCAGGGTATGTTTACCATAGCGCTTTTTGTTAAAGTATCAGCATACCAAATATCAACAATAGTAAGTGAGTAAAACAGATTATAATTCTTTGATGAAATAACATACCAGGTTGACAACTGATGTTATGGAAGAATATCTGTGATATGGGAGGTCATTCATGCCCTATTTCTAAGTAAAAATAGAATAAGAGTCAGCACGTGTAGTTACGGTCAGATTTTTATTTTAAAAAAATCTCTGTATTAGAAATAAGGTTACAGAGACTACATCAAAATATTAGTAGTTCTAACACAATATTGTAAATCAATTATAGATAAAAATTTTTAAAATATCAGTAGTACTATTTTTAGCTAGTTTGACTGTGAGGGTGAACTAAGTGAAATTTTTGTCATAAATACATTACTTTTATAAAGAGATAAAATGTAGTTCAAGTTTTTTTTAAAACAAACAAAAGGGGACCTATACTTTGCATTCCATTAGCCATTAGTTCACAAAAGCATCTTTAATCCATACTGAATTTTCCCCAGTTCCATGATTTGGGGTAGGTTTTATGAAAGTCACATTTATAAAGCATTTTGTACTTTCTACTGGGTGTTGGCGCTCAAGAGTGAAGTATTTCTTGGTTTCTCTTTGCTCGTAGCCCGTTGGCCCTGGAAAGTACGTGTTTGATATTGGCTGTGAACAGCACGGGGAATATCGCTTAACAGACGTGGTAGGTTACAGAGTCTATATCACTCCTACGTTCATAGGCCAACGAGCTGCTCGGTGATACTGATCCTACAGATCTGTGTCGGGACCAATTGCCCTACGGGAGTATAGGAAAAGGGGTTGGGCAGAAGGGGAAGCTGGGTTCTGAAGGGACCCCATGGGAGCTCTGACCTGCATGTGGACCAGTCACCGGCTGTGGGCTGCCCGTGGACAGGGGCATGAAACCTGGACTATGTGGCCTCCTTTGATGGAGGGCAGTTCCTGGGAGGAGCTCTGTTATGAGCAACCAGCTGTCAACACCCCCAGCAGCTGGAGGAGTGAGTGCCTGAACGGGGGCAGGGTGGGGGAGATCACGTGAACACATAGGAGCCAATGAGAGAGCAGACACCCCTGGGGGTGGTTCTCAAAGCGCAGTCCTGGCCGCGTGCAGCTTTGGCCCTACCTGGGAATCTGTTTGAAATGAAGAGTTTTGGGCCCCACCCCATTCTTCCTGAATCAGAAACTCAGGCTGGGGCCAGCGATCTGGACTTCAACAACCCCTCCACGGGCTTCTGGTGCAGTTCAAGTTTGAGCACCACTGTCCTGGAGAAACTCAGACATTTGGATACGGAGGAGAGCAGTGTATTTCTGAGTGACTCAATGGAACTAATAGGCAGGGGTCTGTCACTCTTTGTCACAGGTATTATCATCTTTGCGACGGTGAAGTTTTCCATATTTATAGATTGATGTTCAATCTTTGGAGTTTTGTGATAGTTACAAAACTGAGAAGTAGACCAGTATGCTTGGTAAGATTGGCACGTGTTGGCTGTTAACCTTTGTCAGAATTATTCATTATTATAAATTATTCCACATTTGGAACTGATGAACTTTGTCTACTTTCATTGCATTTTATTTTTCTCTCCATAATCCTTGAGACTAGAGCTTCAGGGTTTATGCCCTTCCATGTCATTACATGGATGTCTTTGGGTGTTTTTAGGCCTTTTCTTACAATGATGTTGATACTGAAACTTGGCCTCTGTACACCTGTGCTGAATCGAATCTCAGAGACAGAGTTTTGGGTGAAGCAGAAAAGAACAGCTTTACTGCTTTGCCAGGCAAAGGGGGACACAGTTGGCTAATGCCCTCAAAACTGTGTGTCCCAACCTGGTGGAATTTGGTGAGGAGTTTTATAGCAATGGTTCAAGGGAAGGGTTGCTGATAAGGATCAGGGTGTGTGCAGGGCCTGCACTCCTTAAATCTGGCCTCAGGCGGTCTCCTGATGAGCTTCTCAAGGTTATCAAACTGTGACCTTCTCTCTGGAATGAGCAATATTTCATCAAGTAGTTAACATCTTCCATTTCTTGGGGGTTTCAGTTCTGCAGAAGAGCTCAAAGACATTGTTTTGTGTATCCCTTGAGGCAGAAGGAGGACCCTGCCCCAAGGCTGCACCACTGTTTCTTGGTTCCTCTCCCCTTATCTCTGCATCCCCTCCCTTTCCTGATTAGTAACTGCTTGAACCTGCCCTTTGGAACTTAGGGAAGGTCTTGTTTTAGGGGCCTATTCCCTAAAACAAAAAATGGGGGACACAGAAAGGCTTTTGTGTCCAGGAGCTTCACAAGGTCCTGCTCAGTTTCAAAGTTTGTTTTGTTACGTTTAAAGAAACTTAGAGCTGAAATGTGGCTGAGCAGTTGCAAAGGGCACTTAGTCCTGGTCATTTCTTTTTCTTTCTTTTTTTTTTTTTTTTTTTTTTGCGGTATGCGGGCCTCTCACTGTTGTGGCCTCTCCCGTTGTGGAGCACAGGCTCCGGACGCACAGGCTCAGTGGCCATGGCTCACGGGCCCAGCCGCTCCGCGGCATGTGGGATCCTCCCGGACCGGGGCACGAACCCGCGTCCCCTGCATCGGCAGGCGGACTCTCAACCACTGTGCCACCAGGGAAGCCCAGTCCTGGTCATTTCTTAACCAGGAAGTGTTACGTCTGAGAGCCTTCTGTGCCATCAGTGGAATGAGCACAGGAACTGTGTTGCCCTCACCTTCGTGTCTCATCCTCATTCTCTCAAGATTCATTTTCAGCCCTTGGATTATACTATGGAGAGTTGGCAATTACTCTGATCACTGAATCCTGTTATAAAAATGCCCAAATGCAATTCAAAACCTGTCCCGTCTCCCCTCACTTTAAATATCCCATGCATGTTGGTCAAGTTACATTTTTTAACTTAGGAAAGAGGAGAAGAGGAAGAGGAGGAGGAGACACTGGAAACTGTCGTTCCAAAATGGAAAGTGACCAAAATCACAGAATTGGCCTTGTGGACCCCGACCCTCCCCCAGGAGCAGCCTGCTGCGGATGGACCAGGCCAGGGGGAGGCCCCAGGAGCTGAGGGTATGGAGGCCCTGGGGGGCAGATGGAGTGGGGCTCCCCGGGAAGCAGGCTCTGAGTCCCTCCCCTCGGTCAGTGATTGGCCGTGGGTGTGGCCTGGGCAAGGCTCCGACAGCAGCTGCGGTGACAGGTCCTTCCTAAAGGGGATCTGGACAGCATTTCTCTGTGACCCTCACAGGGGGCTTCCTAAGAAGTCCTCAGGGGGCTCTGGACTGTCGAAGGGTACACTGGGCAGGAGCCCTTCTGTTGCAAGTGATTGAAGACCAATTCCAATTGGCCTAAGTGGAAAAATACTGATACTAACTCATTGGTTCATACAACTGGAGCGGCGGGGGTGAGAGAGCCTCAGGTGTGGCTGGATCAGGCCTCCGCAGTCGGATCTCCACTCTCCTGTGCACAGGCTCTGCTCGCCAGCACCCGCTCCCCTTTGGTGACCAAAGCTCAGTGACTTTATCAGATTGCCACCCAATCCGCTCAAGAACCCTAGGGAACAGAGAGCTTCTTTCTCCATATGCTCATCAAAACCCTTGGGCTATATACTGTACACTTAAAATAAAAAGCCCTTGGGAATTAGCATTTCAGACCAGTGATGCCCATCCCTGAACCTATCACTGTGATGGGATGGGGATGAGGGCAGAGGCCAGGCCTGGGTGGAGCTGTGACTCTGAGTTGGGGGGTGGTCCCCGATGGAGAAGCGGGGCACTGCTGCCAGCAGGGTGCGTTCGGCAAGGCGCCTGCTGATACTGTTTCTCTTTGTTCCATCTCAGGCGGGGGAGAGCCAGTGGAGGAGGTCCAGCCTCTGACCGACGTGTCAGAGGGGGAGTTAAATTCAACGCAGCCCGGAGAGGAGGAGGGAGAGGCCAGCAGGGAGGATGGAGATGAATTCCGCTACAACAGCTTGGACCAGGGTGAGCCTGAGCTCTGGGGGCCCAGAGGGCGGGAGGGAAGGAGGCACCAGGCACACCAGGGTGGGCGCAGGGTTTTCTCTGCCTTTGACAGAGGCCGTCCTTGGGCCAGGCCTGAGGGATGGGATGTCTCAGAGGACCTGCCCTGGGAATGCCGCTCCTTCTTAGGTGTCCTGGTAGGGAGAGCCGTGTGATGCATGTTCTCTCTAACTCGGTCCTTGCTAATCTGCATTTCACCAATACGGCACACCTTGGGCCTCAGGTCCCAGTTGACTGATCCCATGGCTTCATTTTACTACATGTTTTTCACCTTTATAATGCTTTATAATAATATAGAGCAAACACCTTCAAAATTTAAACCCTCTTACCATTTAATTTTTCAGCATTAATAAACACAAATGCTCTTACGGGGGTGTGGGAGGAGGGTGGAAGCGTGGAGTACAGCTTCCATAGAGATCAGAGTTTCAACAGTGTTACTTATAAATTATAGTCCAGCAATTTTATTCACTGTTGAGTGTGCACAGGCAAAAGATAATGCTGGACCTTTACTCTCACTTACATGGATATTCTTTGTCTTAGCATTTACTCTGAATAAACCTTTTGCTTAGTTTATTACTGGTACCAAAAGAAAAACTATAAAAGTCTGTGTAAGATAAAACTTAACATTCCATGATTTTGCCTGATAAATAGAAATGTTTAATATTTATAATACCTATTGCAAAAGATTTGCTAGCAAATCATGCATTTTTAAATAGAAAAAAGGTAATACACTCACATTTCCTTTTTCTTTCCAGGAAACATTAGTTTTGAAGAACAGGAAGTCAGACAGCCAGAACTGCTGGATTAAGATGAAGCAAAAGCCAGAGTGGTAGGAGATTGAGTCTTAAAGATGCTTCTGTTACCAGGGTAGTTATTACTAATCTATCACTAATCTTTCTTACTTAGCTGTTTGTTAAGATGTTTTACAATTGCAAATAAATTTCTTCATTATCATTTGTTTATGAAATAGCCTCTGCTTCTAGTTCTTTAAAAGTTACCTGGTTGGGACTTCCCTGGTGGCACAGTGGTAAAGAATCTGCCTGCCAATGCAGGGGACACGGGTTTGAGCCCTTGTCCAGGAAGATCCCACATACTGCCGAGCAACTAAGCCTGTGTGCCACAACTACTGAGCCCGCGTGCCACAACTAATGAAGCCCGCACGCCTAGAGCCCGTGCTCCGCAACAAGAGAAGCCACCAGCCCCTGCTAGCCGCAACTAGAGAAAGGCCATGTGCAGCAATGAAGACCCAACGCAGCCAAAAAAAAAAAAAAAGTGACCCGGTTATTTTGCCATGATTTATTAAGTGCTGTTTCCTCCTAGGAGAAAGAAAAATATCATATGACTGTAACTCTGCTGAAGATGGTTAATGGAAATGGATTCTGGCTAAGTTAGCTGAGTGACTAGATAGTGAAGTCCCTCTCTCAAATTACCCTCAAGCGAGCCAGGAAAACACCTAGAAAATAAGAATTCCTGTGTGCAATGCTCATAAAACACAACGTAATAAATACATGTCAGGCTTGGGTAAGAAGCCCTCAGGTGCTGCTGGAGGGGGCACTCCCGTCCGTTCTGCGCCTTCGGCATCTCGGGGTGGGCTTTGGGGCTCCCTGCCGGGAGATCCCCACAAAAGGCTGAGGGGCAGGGCTGACCACAGGGATGGCTTTGGCCTGTGTGTATGCTCTTCAGGCCTCCTGGTGGGCTGGGGGCTGACACCTAGGTCACATCCAAGTTCCTTGAGTACGGGCCCACCTTGTTTTATGGTGTTTTGCTTTATTGCATTTTGCAGATACTGTGTTTTTTTACAGATTGAAGGTTTGGGACAACCCTGTGTCAAGCAAGTCTATTGGCACCATCTTTCCAACAGCATTTGCTCACTTCACGTCTCTGGGTCACATTTTGGTAATTCTCACAATATTTCCAACTTTTTCATTATTTTTATATTTGTTGTGGTGATCTGTGATCTTTTTTTTTTAATGAAGTATAGTTGATTTACAATATCATGTCAGTTTCAGGGGTACAGCAAAGTGATTCAGATATATATATATATATATATTACAAAATATTGAGTATAGTTCCCTGTGCTATACAGTAGGTCCTTGTTGGTTACCTATTTTGTATATAGCAGTGTGTATCTGCTAAGCCCAAACTCCTAATTTATCCCTCCCCCAACCTTTCCCCTTTGGTAACCATAAGTTTGTTTTGTATGTCCGTGAGGAGTCTGTTTCTGTTTTGTAAATAAATTCATTTGTATCTTATTTTTTTGGATTCCACATATAAGCAATATCATATGATATTTGTCTTTCTCTGACTTACTTCACTTAGTATGATAAGCTCTAGGTCCATCCATGTTGCTGCAAATGGCTGATTTCATTCTTTTTTTATGGCTGAGTGATAATTCCAGTGATCAGTGATCTTTGACATAACTATTGCCATTGTTTTGGGACACCCTGAGCTGCACCCATATAAGACGGCCAACTAAATGGATCAATGTTGTGTGTGTTCTGACTGCTCCACTGACAGGCTGTCGTCCCATCTCTCCCTCTCTTTGGGCCTCCCTGTTCCCTGAGATACAACAGTATTGAAATTAGGCCATTTAATAACCCTACAATGGCCTCTAAGTGTTCAAGAGAAATAAGAGTCACATGTCGGGCTTCCCTGGTGGCGCAGTGGTTGAGAGTCCCCCTGCCGATGCAGGGGACACGGGTTCATGCCCCGGTCCGGGAGGATCCCACATGCCGCGGAGCGGCTGGGCCCGTGAGCCATGGCCGCTGAGCCTGCGCATCCGGAGCCTGTGCTCTGCAATGGGAGAGGCCACAACAGTGAGAGGCCCGTGCACTGCAAAAAAAAAGAAAAAAAAAAAAAAAAGAAATACATTTTGGAAGGCTGTAGTTGCCATAGATGATAGTTCCTCTGATGGATCTGGGCAAAGTAAATCGAAAACCTTCTGGAAAGGGTTCACCATTCTAGATGCCATTCATAACATTTGTGATTCATGGGAAGAGGTCAAAGCATCAACATTAACAGGAGTTTGGAAGAAGTTGATTCCAGCCCTCATGGATGACTTTGAGGGGTTCAAGACCTCATGGAGGAAGTAACTGCAGATGTGGTGGAAACAGCAAGAGAAGTAGAATTAGAAGTAGAGCCTGAAGATGGGACTGAATTGCTGCAATTTCATGATAGAACTTAATCAAATGTTTAACATCAATATAGCCATTCCAGCTCTATTCTGAATAGAGTTAGCAGGGTATATCTTTCTCCATTCTTTTACTTCTAATAATTTTTAAAAATAGACAAAAGAGGTTTCATGTAGGTAGCATACAGTTAGGTCTTGATTATTTATCTTATCTGCTGATCTATGCTGTTTAATAGGTATGTTTAGACTACTGATATTTAATGGTATCATCAATATGACTAGGTTTAAATACCAACTGTTATTTTATTACCCTCTCCCTCCTTTTTGTCTTCTTTTAGATTGTTTTTATGGTTCCCTTTATCTCTGTTCTTGGATTATTAGATATAAATCTTTGTCTTCTTTTTTAGTAATTGTTTTAGGGTCTATAGTACACATATTTAGTTCTTCACACTCTGCTTTCAAGTGATAGTATACCAGTTCTTGTGTAGTATAAGAACCCTATTTCTATTTCTCTGTTCTCAGGCTATTGTTGTCCTATATTTTAATTTACAGATATTATAAACCCCATCCTACATTGTTATTATTTTTGTTTATATATTCCATAGTCTCTTAAAAATAACAATAAGAATAAATATTATATACTTACCCATGCAGTTAACATTGCAGATGCTCTTTATTCCTTTGTGTACATTCAGATTTCCATCTGGCATCATTTTCCTTCTGATGAAGAATTTTCTTAATATTTCTTGTAATGTGAGTTTGCTGGTGATAAATTTCTTTAGATTTTTATATTTGAAAAAGTTTCTATTTCACTTTTATTTTTGATGCACATTTTTCCTGGGTATAGAACTTTATGTTGGCAGTTTTTTCCTTCAGTACTTAAAGATGTTGCTCCACATTACTTGTATTGTTTCTGACAAAAAGTCTGCTGTTATTCTTAACTTTGTGTCTCTGTATGTTCTGTATATTTTTACTCTCTCTGCTTTTAAGATTTCTCCTAATTCCTGGTTTTGAACAATCTGATTATATTTTTTCTCATGTACTTTTCATTATATTTCTTGTGCTTGGAGTTTGTTGAGATTCTTGGCTGTGGGTTTGTAGTTTTCATCAGATTTAAAAACGTTTTGGCTATTGCTTTTCAAAAATATTTTTTCTTCCCCCGTCCCTTTCAGGGACTCCAGTTCTTCATGTACTAGCCTGCTCAATATTTTCCTACAAGTCACTGATGTTTTGTTTATTTCATTGTCGGTCATTTTTCTCTCTTTTCAATTTGGTTAGTTTTTATTGTTACGTGCTCATATTCACCAGTCTTTTCTTCTGCAGTTCTATCCAATGTGTTTTTAAGTCTCAGTCATTATAGTTTTCATCTCAAGAAATTTGATTGAAGTAAGTCCTCTGCTGAATAATTGAAGTTTACCATCCACATGTCCCTGGAGCTCTCTCTGTGCCACTCTCTTGTCTGGTACTGGTGAATCCCTGCTGCCTTGTCTCTACAAACTCTCACCCCTCCTCATCTACTCAGGCAGCCTACTGGGCTTACCTAGGTTCTCCCTCTCTGTACTCTGACCTGGAAACCCTCTCTTCAGGCAGTAAGATGGACAATTGTTGTACTGCCCATTGTCCAACATCTGAAAAAAACCTGTTTCATATATTTTTGATGAGCTTTCTAATTGTTCATGGTGAGAAGGCAAGTGCCATAGCAATTACTTCCAGGACCCAATTTCACTTTTGATACTGGGTCTAAATGTTTCTAAACCTGTACCCATCTCTTCTCACCTGGGCTCCATCACTTACGAGGTATTTGATTTGAAAAACCACACCTTTTCACTAATACTGAGATAGTATTACTCATCCTCTTATAAAGTGTTAAAAGCATAAACTGAAAGAATAGAAAAAGATTCAAGAAAATAAAAAGCATTCTGTAGAAGCTACTGTTATTTGGCATCTGGCTCTTTTCAGGAGCCATTTTTAGAATTGCTTTTCTCTTCTAAATTGCTCTAACTTTCTGATTACAACAAATTACTAGTTTACCTTTTTGTATATAATTATTTTAAATCCAAGTGCATAGAAAAATTGATTTAAATCAATTTTCTCAAGTTCTAGGTCCTGCTTCCCTCTCGGTTCACAATACCCCATGTAAATATCCCTTAAACACTCCACATCTAGGCTCACAGGGGCAGAGTGGAGGAGGGAATCTAAACAAAACCTGAATGGTTTTATTGGTAATCAAAGCTACGATATAAAAAATAACAGAGCTTCCAACACAAATTGAGATCACTGTGTTCTAGGCATTATGCTAAATATTTTATGTAAAGAACATCGGTTAGCTTCACCTCACAACAATCCTATGAAGGAGGTACTAACATATGTCCATTTATTAGGTGAGAAAATAGAAGTTTAGAGAATTAAATGACTCCAGGTCGCAAAGTAGGTGAGTGTCAAGTGTGCGCTTAACTCAGAGTTTTCTGACTTAAAACTTGTGCTCTTTTTAGCTTTTCTGCACCACAGTGACCTAATGACCAGATTGGGCCACTTCACATGCTCTGACGTCACCCACACCAATCATGACTGCAAACAGTCCACAGAGGTTCCCCAGCTCCAGTGTCCTGCTCCATGCTCTATACAAGCAAGATGGAACAGGAAAATCAAGAAGCATAGACATGGCAAGATGATTTATGTCCTCCCCAGATGAGGTCCTGGCCGGGCCGTGGCTCTGCTTTCCTCCCTTGTCCCCTGGGCCTGCTGGCAGGGTGGCTGGTGGCCTGGATTGTTGCAGGGTGAGAGCCCAGGGTGAGCGCTCCAGCCCCGGAGCAGGCCTGGCCCAGCTCATCCACCCATCCAGCCCACAGGTTCCAGTCCGTCTTCCTGAGCCTCTACAGGAGACTGTCAGGTGTTAGAACCAAGCCCCTGCCCCCTGCACTGCTCCTGAAAGATGAGCCCATCCACCCAGCAGGGCCCAGAACCAGGCTGGGTTTACATCCTGAGTCGAGAACCAGTCTGCTGTGAACAAGGACTGCTTGGTCCATTTTTCTTTCTTTATAACCCCTGGGGTGGACCGCTGGACTCAGTTCACCAGGGTTCAATTTGGGGGCCGGCTCTCTTTTTGAGCTTCATTTCATCTCTAGCTCATATGAAGTAACCAGTGTTTTCTCTCAGCCTCATGGTTGGCTATCTTCCCGCTGCTGCTCAGGCCTCCTCAGTGGGGCTGGGCTGCAGAGCCAGAGGACACGACCGGGATGACGTTTATGTAACAGTGAATGGGCACTGGAGATGAAGGCAGACTTGATCAGGTGAGGCAGTCTCCTTGGGGCTCCCCAAACCCCTGCACGCCCCGATTATGTCCCATCGCTCGCTCACCCATGCATGCCCTGTGCACGGCAGGAGCTTCTGCGGGGCGCAGACTGAGTCTAAGTTTCTGTCTCCAGGGCCTCCAGCTGCCCATGTAGATGATGCCCATGCTCATCTCACATAAACTCTGAGGCTTCAGAGGAGGTCTTAAGGGCAGAAGAAAGCTTTCCCTCTAGTGGTAAAATATGGGTTCACTTTTCTTTTTTTTTATTGAAGTATAGTTGATTTACAATGTTGTGTTAGTTTCAGGTGTACAGCAAAGTGATTCAGTTATACATGTATTCTTTTCAAATTCTTTTCCATTATGGGTTATTACAAGATATTGAATATAGCTCCCTGTGCTACACAGTGGGTCCTTGTTGTTTATCTATTTTATATATAGTAGTGTGTATCTGCTAATCCTAAACTCCTAATTTACCCCTCCACCCCTTTCCCCTTTGGTAACCATACGTTTGTTTTCTATGTCTGTGAGTCTCTTTCTGTTCTGTAAATAAGTTCATTTGTATCGTTTTTTAGATTCCACATATAAGTGATATCACACGATATTTGTCTTTCTCGGTCTGACTTACTTCACTTAGTATGATCATCTCCAGGTCCATCCTCGTTGCTGCAAATGGCATTATTTCATTCTTTTTCATGGCTGAGTAGTATTCCATTGTGTACATGCACCACGTCCTCTTTGGGTTCACTTATCTTAAGGAATAAACAAAGGAAGAGGACTACTTAGGAAGATGTTAGAGTAGTCAGCTGGGACCTCAGAGGGTCAGGACGTGGGGATGGTGGCACATTTCTATCACATATGTTGTGTCACCATCACTGTGTTCCCTTCTCTGCTGTGTCCCTGTTCATCTTCTCATGGTACGTGACATAATATATTTTCTTCAAGGCAGACAGCACCTCTTCACGTTCACTTCATGCAGACCCGCTGGGGACTGAGTCAAAATGCAGCTTCTGACCCAGCAGGTGAGTGAGGGGCCTGAGACTCTGCACTTCTAACACACTCCCAGGTGATGCCCATCCCACTGCGTGTTTGAGAAGCAAGCTGACAGA
Organism: Mesoplodon mirus; assembly: GCF_964341445.2. Classification (NCBI taxonomy): domain Eukaryota; kingdom Metazoa; phylum Chordata; class Mammalia; order Artiodactyla; family Ziphiidae; genus Mesoplodon; species Mesoplodon mirus. The sequence continues at coordinate 144,055,656 of NC_138982.1, read as the reverse complement.
TGGCTTATTCAGGGTTCCTTGCCTTTCCTCAAAGACTGGTTGTGTTTTCCCAGATACTAAGCTCCGGGACCCCCGGGTTTTAATAATGTCGACGTGAGCCAGGGTAGAGGGTCCGCCCTTCCGTCAGCACCCCGAGCGAGGAGAGCAAGATGGTCCAAGGATCACTGAAGGCAGTAAAACGTGTACTTTCCAGAATCAACCACTAAAATCAGCTGGGCTGCCTTTCTGGGAAGGGTTTTGGGGGAGAGCCTTCCTGCAGCTCACTCAGAGCATTTCTCCTTTGGGATTTATGTACTGTAGCTTCTTTGGAAACCACTTTGGCTTATTGCACTAACAGATTCTCACCTTATTGTACTAACAGATTCTCACCTTATTGTACTAACAGATTCTCACCTTATTGTACTAACAGATTCTCACCTTATTGTACTAACAGATTCTCACCTTATTGTGAGGGGAACAGAATGAAAGATAATGAGTTAGTAGTTGAAAGAAACGCTTTTGGAAGGAGAAGGAGAAATCTGACATTTCCAGATCCTTCATTTTTGGAATGATTTCTTCAAGAACGTCTTTGCTCCACTGAGAAGATCGTGTGTGTGTATGTGTGTGTGTGTCTAATTCTTAGCTTTTGGGGGGGCTTCAGTTTTAGAAGCAAATGGTATTCAACAGCTGGAAGTGGCATTTACTTGGACCCAAACAGGGATGAGAAGCTAAGGATTCTGGAAATTTTCTGCGGAGACTTGCAAAGACCTTTTGACACAGCTGAGTTCCTACCACCCTTTGTGATGGAGCATCCTGTAAAGTCTGTGAAGTCTGTAAAAGTCAAGTTCAGCTTGGTAGTTTGCCATCTCCACCCCCAGACTTTACGCAGTGCGTGGAGTGTGCAGGCTTTGTCTTGCCTTGGAGGAAGTGTGTGGTTTTCTCGTGTGTGTGTGTGGGGGGGACAACAGGTCAGGAGGGGTTGGAAGCAGGTGGTGCCCAGTTGAACAGGGAGACTGGGTACAGGCAAGTGGTGGGGCTCCCTCCAGGCAGGGTCCAGGCGCCAGAGTCGCTGATTGGACCCGGAACCCGGAAGAGACACAACCTTGGAAGGATCCTAGGAGCCAAACGTCTGTCCAGAGCCCAGCACACAGCATCTCGCTTGATACCCCCTGGCCCGGCTCTTCTGCCAAGTCTTTCCTCCCAGCCCAGGGCCATGGTCTCCTCACTCTCCTGATCTGGCCCCCTCCTCCTGCCCTTCCCCCTCTTTGTGAAACAGGCTTGTTTTCTTTAGCAGGAAGTGGGCACCAGCCTGAAGCACATGGCTGCGATGGTGCCCGCAGGCCAGTCGAAGCCCCTCTCACTAACCCTGACCTCTCCCCACAGAGCAGTGGTGGGCTGGAGCCGGCTCACACCAGCTCAGGAGAGCGGCTTTTGAAATTCTCAGGCATTTTGTAAATCAACTGTTAAAACGTTGATGGCTCAGAATCAGCCACGGTGGGAGGAGCATTTGCATCATGGAAATTGGCAAATGCCACAGACACCCCAGCTCAGCCCCCCAGTGCTCACTGCTACGAGGGTGACACTTCCTCCAGAATAGAGGGTAGGATGCTGTTACCCAAAGCCACGTCACAGTGGCGCACGCAAAACACACAGAAATGGTACCCGAGGTCACATGAGTAAAGGACAGAATTGGAGCTCAAACCCAGGTTTTCCAAACCCAATTTAATTCCTTTGGACAATGCTGGTGGTGACGCTGAATAATTACTGTCTCCTTCATTATGGGAAACGATTTCTTGTAATTCTATTAATTTTGTGTGTATCCATTGTCTGCTGGCCCTTGGGGTCTGGGGGAGGGAGGAAGTACGGGATAGGGATTGAGGAGAAGATTACTCTGATTTGGGACCATGCACTGTGTCCAGAGACTCTACAGCCATTGGGTGTTCATGGCAGACTTTCATATAGTATCACTTACACGTGGAATCTAAAAGAATGATACAAAGGAGCTTATTTACAAAACAAACAGACTTAGGAAACAAACTGATGGTTACCAAAAGGGAAAGGTGGGAGGTGGAATAAGTTAGGAGGTTGGGATTAACATACACAACTACTATATATAAAATAGATAAATCAACGAGGATCTACTGTATAGCACAGGGGACTCAATACTCCATAACAACGTATATGGGAGAAGAATCTGAAAAAGAATAGATATATGTATGTGTATAACTGAATCACTTTGCTGTACACCTGAAACTAACACAACATTCTAAATCAACTATACTCCAATATAAAGTAAAAATTTAATAAAAACAAAAACAAAAACAGACTTTCAAGTTCTAGAATTTGGTTGGGGGACTCAGTCAAATGGACTAAAACACTAGAAACAAGACTGGATTGCCACCAGGTGTCGGCCACCAGGACAGAAAGACCCATTTGACAGAGCTCTCCCCTGCTGGTCTTGGCCACCCCTCCGTGCAGCCCCCAGGCTCACACAGCTGTTCACAGGTACCCCCGGGCTTCCTCTGTCCTGTAATGCACAAAGCCCTGCCCTTCAGAGCAACACAAGCTGCTCAGCTCAAGATAGGGACCTATTGGTTAAGGCATTTGTCTCCATAATAGCACGTGTACCCAGCAGGGGTTCCACTGGCCCGCGTGTGTGGGTCCTGGGGAGCCTGGGTGACTTCACGTGTCATCACCTGGGGACCGGGCTCTTGGCATCTCTGGGAAGGGGATACATCAGTGGTTCTCAGCTGGGGTGATTTTGCTCCCCCAGACACATTTGGCAATGTCCAGAGACATTTCTGGTTATCATAATTGGGAGGAGGGGTGCTTCTGGCATCTTACTGGGTCCAGACCAAGGATGCTGCTGGTTGCCCACAATGCACAGGACAGCCCCCACAAGAAGCAATTATCCCTCCCCAGTGTCAACAGTGCCGAGGTTGGGAAACCCTGGACCACATAAATGGAGCAGGTTTGCAGGTGAATCACTGTCACAGAGGTGACCGGGTGCCACTCCCTGCCCAGGTCCTGGGCTTGTGGTGAACTTGGCACATGGTCACCGTTGCACCCTTTGAAATAAGCAATGTCTACACAAACAAGTGACAGCAAACAGCAGAGCAAGGCAGAGCATGGCTAAGGACATCGGGGTCCCTGGGGTGCAGAGGGAGGAGGCTGGGTGGGCTGGGGGTAGGGTTACGCTTGTAGTACTTTTAAATTTTGTACTTTCCCAGCTTGTACTTTTAAACTTTGTTTAAGGTGCTTTTTAAAGCAGATTTGAAAAATATTTTAGTTGAATTTATTTTTCCTTTTATAGTTCCAGATTTCTGTGTCATGGTTACAAAGGCCTTCCCCCAATTCTGAGATACTTTTAAAAAGTTCTCACATGGTGTCTTCTAGTACTTTTACAATTTTACTTTTTACATTTAAACCTTTTATTTTTTTCTTGCAATGAGTGAGGAACGACTCCAACCTTCTCTTCCCCGGATGGCGACCCTATTGTCCCAACATCACTGACTTAATCATCTCCCCCCCACTCCACCCAGTCATTCCATTACCCAGTTTAACATACAGAAACACCTATATTTCAGGGCTGATTCTTGTCTTTCTATTTATACCTCTGATTGCTCTGCCTAAAATCCAGTGCTTCTGCCACACTGTTTTAACTACAGTAGCTTTATAATGGGTTTAATATCTGTTGGGGTTACTTCCCCTCTTTATCCCAACACTCCCTTTTGGATTTTGTTAGTTATTCCTCCTGGAAGTTTGTTTTTCCTCATGAACTTCAGAATCCACTCATTTCTCCCTCAAAAGTCATTTTCATGATTTGAATTTGATCGTGATCACCCTGTGGATGAATTTAGGAGATGGCATCCTTGTGATATTGAGTCTTGCTTTCTATGGGGGAACATGGTGTGCCTTTCCAACCATTCCAGCCTTCTTCTGTGCCCCTCGGTGGTATGTTAAGTTCTCATGAGTCCTGTAAGTGTATTCTTAGGTATTTCATGTTGTGCTGTCATGGCCATGCAAACGGGACATTCTCTGTGTCATATCTCCTAAGGATGTGGCCCTAAACAAAAGCTATTGATGTTTGAACTAACCCATGAGCTCAGCCATGTTGCTGAATTCTCTTCCTGGGGTACGAGGATTTCAGTCCATTTCTTGGGGTTCCAGGCTTATGGTCCCAGCATCTGAAAGTACTGACAACTAGTTTTTGATGCGTGGTCAGAGGGTGCAGGGTCTCTGTACGTGGGTGGGAAGGATGCCTCTGTTCCCCACTTCCTCTGCCATGCTCCTTGGACTGATCTGGGGGTCTGATGGAGTGAGAGAAGCAGTTAGGGCTGTTTGTAGGCCTTTGTGAGCCCCCTGAGACTAGGTGACAAAGGGACTTGGAGAGGATGAGACCCCCAGCCTGGCTGTGTGTAGGAGGTTCTGGGAGCATGGGCTGTGACCCTAGGTGGGTGCCTTCCTCTAGACGGTAGGATGGCAAAGCCACTAGGGGCTCTTGAACTTGGGGGCTGAGAAGGGCAGTGTCCCACAGATCCCTTCCCGAGCACCTGTGCTCCCCAGAGGGCTCCCAGAAATAACTGGGGTGTGAAGAGGGGGTCAGCACAAATGTCCCCGCAGCTTGTTCTTCACCAAGGCCAGGGAGGGAGGACCTTTAGGTGACCCAGTTTCTGGCCTTTACTCCTCACAAGACCTGCCCACAGGGAGTTAGATTTTTATGTTAAATGTTTGAAAATAAGTACAGAAAAAGTCAGAAGGGGTTGTGTATGGATCTGGACGCTTTAAACAGGCTTGGCTGATGGTGACTTTTATTATGGTCCTTGTGCTGAGCTGCATGTCCTGGCCATTAACCAGTCCTTCAGAAGTATCCATTTTTGGTGTTTGTATCAATGTCTTTTATGCTCTGTAGTAGTCTTGGGGCTGCCTTGACAAAGTGCCACAGGCTGGGTGGCTCAAAAAATAGTTGTTTATTTTAGTCTTATACTCTGGAGGTTTGAAGTCCAAGATTGAGGTGTGGGCAGGGCTGGTCCCTCTGAGGCCTCTCTCCTGGGCATGTAGATGGGCTTCTTCTCCCTGTGTTCTCACAATGATTGACCCTCTGTATGTCTGTGTCCTAGTCTCCTCTTCTTATAAGGACTCCAGTCATCTTGGATTAGGGCCCACCCCAATGACCTCATTTTAGTTTTATCACCTCTTTAAAGACCCATCTCCAATAGAAGTCACATTCTGAAGTGCTGTGGGTTAGGACTTCAACTCATAAAATTTGGGGGGACATGATTCAACCCATAAAATTCACCAACATGACTCATACCTAAAGCATCTCAAATTTGGTGCTAAAATAAGACTTGCTTCAGTGGAAAATTATGATGGCTCTTTCTTCTCAAAGAAACATAGCAGTGTTTGCAGGGATGGGTGGCCCCAGGCCTGTGGCTGAAGGCTTCTCTGTCACAGGCATGAGCTCAGGCCCCTCAATTCCTTTGCAGCCCTGCCCAAGGCCAGCTCCTCCTCCCCCTTTCAGCCTCCTCTCATCTTCCAAAAGAGCCAAGTACTGGCCAGGAGAAGCCCCCGTCACTGTGCCACAAAGTTATTAAACAACATTAACCTCCACCGTGTGGAGGGCAGCAAGCAAAACACGGTGGAGGGCTCCTTTCCAGGTTTGTGTTTTCAAGCTGACAGGTGAGGAAACCAAAGAGATAATGTGGGCGGGGTTGGAGGTGGGTGCCAGTGGGCACAGGACATCTATTTCCAGATGATGTCAGCAGGGCTCAGACTAGGCTTGTAAACACCCGAGGACCAGCAGAGCCAAAGCAAAGAGGAAAGAGGAGAGTGCTCAGAAATCTTTCTTTTTTTTTTTTTTTTTTTGTGGTACACGGGCCTCTCACTGTTGTGGCCTCTCCCGTTGCGCAACACAGGCTCCGGACGCGCAGGCCCAGCGGCCATGGCTCACGGGCCCAGCCGCTCCACGGCATGTGGGATCTTCCCGGACCGGGGCATGAACCCGCGTCCCCTGCATCGGTAGGCGGACTCTCAACCACTGCGCCACCAGGGAAGCCCTCTTTTCTTCTTTTTTGGTTCCTTATTAGTTCATAGAGTTGAAAACTTAACACCAAATAATGAAAAGCTTCCAAAGGCACCTCCATCCTTGCCCTTCCGCAGGACAGCTCTGTGCCCAAGGACGCCCCGCACAGTGAGGGTCATTCTGGAAGCCGAGAATGACAGAAGTGGGCTTTTCTATCTTTGCAGCAGAAGTGGGGGGCTAGTCAGAAGAATTAGAGAATATAAAGAAAACAGTGTTTCTTGCACACTTGACTTCAAGCTCCGAGATTCAAACCCATCTCGTCGTCCCGTGTAAACCCCCATCAGCAGCCCAGTGAAGAGGAGGTCGTTGTCTGCCCCCTTCATCACCCAGGGGTGTGAGACCCCAAAGCCTCCCCCCCTGAGAGGGTGAACCCGGACATCTTGTGGACCACCCCAAAGCAGTGACCACTATGTAAACCCCATTTGCTTGATTTGTGAAGTTTTTATCATCATCGTGATTAGGAAGGGCTGTGTGGCTCTGGGATATCCAGGAGAGAATGCAGAGTGATTGCGAGGTGGTGGTGTAGCACATCCAACCACGACTACACCCTCCCTCTGAGCACTTGGAGGACTTTTTCTTTTTCTTCAGCATGGATGGGGTGAGAGGACACCGCTGGGGGCCCCCCCTCGACTGCCTGGACCAGCTTCTTCAAAGTCAGAGCACCGTTGCTACACCATCTCTGGATACTTCACTGTGCCTGGTGGGCTTGGGGGCTCTCTGGTTTTTCCTTCCTATTAGTTAGGGCAGGACCCACTGCCTTCATTTGCAAAGCTCCCCTCCCCCCTCCACTTGATCAAAGGGAGAAAAAGAGAAGCTAAATAAGACCTGCACCAAGGGGGGATGTCACAAATCCTTACACCCTGGCCTCTGTATAAGCAGCTGGAAGTGCTTGGAAGGACTGGGGGTGGGGTGGGCTGAAGACTGAGCAGCCCCAGAGATGTGCACATCCTAATCCCTGGACCTGTGACTACGTTACATCACATGGCAAAGAGGACTTTGCAGGTGGGATTAAGTTATGGGTCTTGAGATGGGGAGATATTCCCAGATTGTTGGGATTATTGGGTGGGTTCAATGTAATCCCAGGGGAATTTGCAAAAGGGAGACAGGAAGGTCAGAAGCAGAAGGCAATGTGACTGTAAGGAGAGGAGCAGGGAGATCTGAAGAGGCACCACTGCTGCCTTTGAAGACAGAGGAAGGTGCTGTGAGCCAAGGAATGCAGGCGCCTCTAAAGCCTGGAGAAGCAGGGAAGCAGACTCTCCCCAGGGCCGCGGAAGGAAAGGAACCTGCTGGCCTATTTCAGAACTGCTGACCTGCAGGACTATACCAGAGTAAACACGCGTGTGTTTAAAAAGTTGTGTCTCTAATCAGTACTGTGCTGTTACTTGTTAAGCAGCAACAGGAAACTAATACCTGGTCTGTGGTCACCAAGCCTGTTTCCCAGTTTTGATCTGGTAGGTGGTTTTCTTGCAAAATTTAATTCAGTATTCCACCTCTTTTGGCCTATGTGGACATAGCCAAAGAGTGATTGAAACAGAAAAAGAAAAAAACGATTGGGAACTTGATGAATAAAAACATATAAAGTAAAGTAGAATTTTCTGTGGGGTCAGTGTCATGGTTCCTCATCCCCCGCCAAGCCACATGGCCAACGCACATGGTACAAGGTGGCATCCCCACAGCTAAGCTCACAGGATGACGGTCCACAGAGGGCAAACACTCTGGTATCTGAAAGTGCCTTTTGTGCTTCTACAAGTCACATTAGGGGAGACTATGACCTCTTCAAAATAACAGTATCTTACAGCCACTGTGAAGGGTTTCCCCTCTTCATCATTGTGAATTATGCAAACACAGAGGTGGTTCTTAGTTGCCCGGGATCCAGTCACTCCAGTTAAACGCTGAGTTTGAGCCATGAGTCAGCGTCTTCACGGGAGGGTTCACCAACTCCCATTTTCCTTCCTCTTTGTTTTCTTCGCAGAAGCACATACCCAGAGAAGGGACCTAGAACAGAGTTAAATCACTTATTATTATTTTATACCAGGTCCATGGATTTCAGACTTGTTCCAAAGCCAACAGACTTGGAGGCTGGCATGACGTACCCACGATGCCTTGAACGCAGCACTAACATCCAACACAGCAGCCCTCAGTGGGGACTCCCCACCCCTCCCATGGGCAGTGGGAAATGTCTGCAGACCTTACTCTTTGTCACAGCTGGGGGTGCTACGGCATCTCAGGAGTGGAGGCCAGGTATGCTGCTAAATATCCCACAATGCACAGGACAGTCCCCGTAGCACAGCATCGTCCCATCCAAATGTCTACAATGTTGAGGCTGAGAACCCCTTCTGTCTCCCCTACTGCTTCAAGAGTGCCTTCCATTCTCGAATTCAGCGTCACAAAAAGATACAGGTATTGTGTTTTTAAACCCAAGATTAAAGGACAAAGCAAAACTTTAGACCTCAATTCCCTGTAAAATAAATGGTTTGGAGCAGATCTTTGTTTTTAAGGCTTTGTTTGTTTACATGTTCTGCTTTCCTTTTTTCCCCTCTCTTTTCAATGTCCGGAAATTCCTTGGTTAGAAGAAACGTGCAAAAATTCCAACCTGGGGGGCAGGATCCAAGTGGGGGCTGGCGTTGACTCAGGGACACTCTCTCCTTCTGTGTGTAGAGACTGGGGGCAGGGTTCGGGGATGAGTGTGATGGGGGTGGGCTCCTGAATGTCCGTTTTCAGCTGCCCCTGACTTTAAGGCCCATCTTGGTTGGTAAAGCCCTTGATGAATTTCTGGTATTAACTGGTAAGTCCAGCTAACTTGGGGATGGGGCGGGGTGGACTCCAAATCCTCAGTGTAAGAAAGTGGCGGGAGTTTGGAAGTTCAAAGCTGGCATCTCCAGAGGGGAGGCCAAGGGTCAGGGGAGTGGGTGGGAATTTGGCCACAAAGACTAATGGGATTTTGGAACCGTGTCAACATGCAATTGACATGCAATCTCAGTCAGCGTCTGGCGTGTGCAGCACTGCTGTCTGTGTGGATGACGAGGACCCCCAGGGGGCCCCGGGGTGGGAAGGGATGGAAGAATAGGAGCGGCCACTTCCGAGTACGCGGGGACGGGAGACATGGCGATGTCGGCAGGAGCAGGACCCTGAGTAGATTTAGGGGGCAGGGATGGGGGCGGGGTCTGAGCCCTGAGTTTCCTGCCTCCATTCGCCTTGCCACCTCTGCTTTGCCCGGTGATGCTCCACAGGTTGGTCCAAAGTACCCGTTTTCCTTCTCTACACGTCCGTCACCGGCTTGCTTGTTCAGTATGTGTGTATACGGCCCCGGCCCGGCACCAGGCACCCCAGCAGCTTTGACCAGCTCGTGTGTTCTGAGGCTGGATGACTCCAAAGGCAAGAGGGCGGGGCTCCCTTCTGTCCGTCAGGTCCCCAGTCCCCAGCGCAAGTGAGCCCAGCAACCGCCCTTTCTCGTCTTATCCAAATGTCTCACCCGCCACTGGACCAAGTGCTCAACTACTGGAGTGACAAGGAATTATCATGTGACCTGATAATAAAAGTTCTCTGTCTTGGTTTTTATATTATGTTGGCAGCAAATGGCCACAGTTGCCATAATGATAAAGATGACAAACCTCCCCGTCAGCTCCCTGCCCAAGGCTGCCCTCTGCGTCAGAGCAGGCGGGCACGTTCTCAGGTGACAGGGGCGTCCCTGCTGCCCTGGGTTGTCAGGACTCTTGTCTTCGTCCTGAGAGGGGCGTGTGGTGACGCCGCATCGTTGGGCTGCCTGTTTCTGCGGCAGAAAGACGAACGAGGGGGTGCGTACCTTCCTCACTAGCTGGGTGAAGACTGTGCAGTCCCGGGGCGGCAGCCCAAGGAGTGGGCGCGTGCAGGAGTCCAGCGCCGAGCCATGGCCCACGACCAGGATGACGCCCACTGTGGGAGAAAGAACACCCCAAGGTCAGAGCAGGCACAGAGAACGCCTCTTATTAGACAGGGGCGGGGGGGCAAAGTTGTCAGGCGGAACAAGCTCGTGGTGCCCCGAGGCCTTGAGGGACCCCAGGGAGGAGGGAGGCGTGGTTGGTAAGAGCTGAATAACACTGGCAGTCGGCCTCTCGTTTGTGCAGAAGTTCTTCTGAGCCTGTCGCATCCTGTGCGGGGCTCGGGTGGCTGGCTGCACCTGCCTGCAAGCTTCAGGGATGGGACGGCGCCGTGCACTGAGCGGCCTCGTCCAGGCCTTGTCTGTGAGCTTGAGAAAGATCATCTGCTCAGTCCCAAAGGGGCCATGGATGACTCTCACTTTACAGAAAGACGTCCAGAGTCCAGGGCCGAGTGAGTCTCCTAAAGGTGACAGGCGCAGGCAAGGCTGGGAGTTAGACTTGCGGGTGAGCCAGGGAGGCCCCGAGGCCGGACCCAGCCCACCGCCTGAGGACGAAATCAGAACCCGAGCTTCCCTGGAAAGCTGAGAGTCACAGAGCGATCTATTCATTTGTCCCTAACGTGGCTATAAATTCTCCGGTGTGACACCCAGAGCCAAGCCCCCACCTGCTTCTCCTGTGTTATTTCTGAGTAATTTCACACCATTTCTTTGGCCTCCAAGGTCATGGTGAGGTTGCCGGACATGCAGGTTTGACCCCTGGCCTGTGCTCTCCAGCCGGGCCACCTGGACACGGCGGCCTCCTAGACACTCTGAGCTTCCAAGTCACATGGTGTCAGTGGAGGTGATATTTCAGATCGCACGAGAGGGTGAGGACCTAACAGGTAAAGCCTGTGAAGGGCCACCAGTGCCGCAGGATTGGCAGGTGCGAGGGTTTTTTGTTTGTTTGTTTGTTTGTTTTTTGTTTTTTTTGCGGTACGCAGGCCTCTCACTGTTGCGGCCTCTCCCGTTGCGGAGCACAGGCTCCGGACACGCAGGCTCAGCGGCCATGGCTCATGGGCCCAGCCGCTCCGCAGCATGTGGATCTTCCCGGACCGGGGCACGAACCCGTGTCCCCTGCATCGGCAGGCGGACTCTCAACCACTGCGCCACCAGCGAAGCCCCAGGTGTGAGTTTTTACCCTCCAGCCCCACTGAACTTGCCGCTGCTCTGTCCGCTGACCCACACGCCCCTCGTCTTCCTGGCCTGCTCACGCTCTCCGCCTCCTCCTGGCCCAGCCTTTGCCTTCCAAACCCTACGCATTCCACTGCTCAGGTGCTGCAGCCTGGGTGCCTCAGCCAATTGCCACAGCCATGAGTGGATGGGTCTGCATCCCTGCAGCAGGCAGCGGCCACCTGTGTCACAGGCAGGGGTCAGTAGACCCCAGAGGTAATGAAGCAATGGATCTGCATCTGCTTCCAGAAGCCCTCAGGACCATAGGGAGATGCTTGGAAGGAAGGTCATCCGTGGACCCTGAACTTCAGCCTGGGTCAGGTGGGGACAGGTGGACCAGGGCGGGGCCTGGGTGCAGGAAAGGCCCTCATTTCATTCTGTCCTCTGATGGCCTGTGGCAATAATTGTGAGCAACGTGAGACTGATAATGAATCAAAGGCCACTAAGGTGTGGTTTCCAAAAGCACCTTCCCCAGGATGCCCATACGTCAAAACAGGTCACATAGACCGGTCTCGTGGCCGGGTGTGGGTGTGGTGCTGGACACCGCAAGGTTGAGGTCTCAGAGCACGTGCCCCACGGTGCACTGGGGACTCTGGCAGGAGGGCAGGGGCTCAGCTGTCCCCGAAGTCCTGGTGATCAGAGTCTTTGGTCCCCTGAGCTCCTTTGGATGAGGAATGGAGAGAATGATGGTGGGGCAGGCGGGCCAGGTGGTCCCTTATCGACTCCTTCTGAGCTCTTTTCATGTTATTTAATATTTTCCTAATATTCCAGACGTTTGCGCCTTTTCCTCCAACTATATACCCTATATACCCTTCATACCCTTTGAGGGTAGAACGTGTGTCTTCTTTGCTTAGATTTTTCCCATGATGCTTTATTTGGTACCTGACACATTGCTGATGTTCAATACGCACTTGCTAACTTAAATCTTATAGGATTCGTTTTTCGAGTTTTACTATATGGACATTTTCACATATACCCCACAAGCGGGTCTGGTGAATCCCCGTGCTCCCATCAGGGAGCTCCAACGGTTGTTGACATTTTGCCCATCTTGTATCATCTGTCTGCTACCCCACGCCCTTTTCTGTGAAGTATTTTTATTTTATTTTTACTGAAGTATAGTTTATGTACAATATTATACTGTATAAGTTACAATATTATATAAGGTGTACAATAGAGTGATTCACAATTTTTAAAGGTTATACGCCATTTAGTTGCTATAAAATATTGGCTATGTTCCCTATGTTGTACAATATATCCTTGTAGCTTATTTTATACCTAATAGCTTGTACCTCTTAATCCCCTACCCCTATCTCGCCCCTCCCCGTTTCCTCTCCCCACTGGTACTCCTCGTTTGTTTTCAATATCTGTGAGTCTGCCTCTTTTTTGTTATATTCACTAGTTTGTTGTATTTTTTAGATTCCACATATAAGTGTTTGTCTTTCTCTGTCTGACTAATTTCACTTGGCATAACACCCTTCAAGTCCATCCATGTTGCTGCAAATGTCAAAATTTCATTCTTTTTTTATGGCTGGGTAATATTCCATTGTGTATATGCGCCACATCTTCTTAATCCATTCATCGGTTGATGGACACTTAATGAAGCATTTTAAAGCATATCCCAAACATCATGCCATTTCACAGGATATACCTCGGTTTGCATCTCCAAATGAGGACTTTTCATTCTTACACAACAACCATGCTATTATCACACCTCACAAAATTAGCATTAATATTTCTTAAATACTTCCATATTCAGATTCCAGATTTAAATTCCATGTTCAAATTTCTTTAGTGGTCTCAACCATCAACTTAAACAGATGCTTTGTCCGAATTGTCATTTAAACATGACCCAACATTTGGCTGTTTGGTCCTTAGTTTCTTTTGTTTCCTAGGAAGTGGGCGTGGGGGGGTCTGTGTTGACCCTTCTGTCCTGGATCCCATCAGCTCTTGGTTCCGAAATCAGGGGCCCCAGGGCCTGGGTTGGGGGGCATGTGTCTATGCAGAGGCAGCAATGTAGCACTCCAGTGGCAGGGAAAGGGGCAGGGGAGGTTGGGGCATCCCTAGGTTCAAAAATCAATCATTTCCATCCCGGAGGTGAGAACGCAACCCCCAGGGCGGCTGGTACCCGAGGACGATGGGGGCACTTACCGTCCTGCGGGCGGGTGCTGACGATCTGTTCCATGCTCACCGCACACCTGTGCAAGTAATCCTCGTAGCGCTCGGCAGGCAGGAGGGAGGGAAGCGGGAAGGCGGGCCTGGAGGAGGGGGAGGGGAGCAGAAGGAAGGAGACGGCTCGCCTCTAGCCAGGGCTCGCGGTCCGCAGCGAGCCTCCAGATTTGTGCTCAAACCAGCAAAGAGCTGGCGTTGGGCCTCCAGCGTGCCTTCTCACTGAGCACCAGGCACACAGGCTTGTGATGGCGCAGCCAGCCACGGGCAGAGGGAGATGCAGGTTCTCTGGCTGACGAACTCTAGCCAGAGTGACTGACCCTCTTCTCAGCGGGCCTGACCTGTGGGCTTCACATCCAACCTTGTGGACTCAGTTTAGCCAGAACCGCCCACCTCCGTATCTGACCACTCTGGATATCCGAGCAAACTCGGCTTCCCCTCCAACCCCAGGAGGTGTCTGATCCCCTGGCCTGCCTGCAGCAAGGATCCTTTTAGGTTCCGTTTAGCAAGAATCACCCAGTTCTCTTAAGAATCTCCCATCGCCCCACCCTGCTCCTGGGAGGAAGAATCCCCACTTGGCCTTATATTCAAAGGGGAATCTGATCTTCCTCCCGTTCTGCAACCCCCCACTGCAGTGTTCCCTCTTGAATAAAGCCTTCCTTATTATCTTTAACAAGTGTCGTGAGTAATTTTTCTTTAACAAGAACGAGAAAACCCCAGCAGCAGACAACGTGAGACGGCTCACCTATAATCCATGCTGACGTTGAAATTCGCCTCTTTCAGCTCTTCCAGGGTCATGAGGGTCGGGGTAGTTTTGCCAGCCTCCCATTTGGTCCATTCAAAGATTCCGGGCTCCACTCTTATCTTAATTTTCTTCTCCAGCTTGAGCTCTGGATTCAACAGAATACAAGTGTTTATCATCTTCTGTGTCTATTTTGGCTTTCTGTAAATAAGTCTCTTCCTAGGTCTAAATCAAACCTTTGGAAAAAAATCTGACTTTTTTTTTTTTTTTTTTTGGCTTGCTGAATATTGTCCTGTGATTAGGCACAGACACACTATTTCTCAGACAAAAGCCACCAGGCAATTGGAGGGTATGAGAGGAGTGATGACCCTCTGTTCATCAGGAAGGTCCAGAGTCTCTTGGGATCTGGGAGGTGCCACTGGCAGCAGCCTCCCTGGTGCTCATCCTGGTCACCCGATGCAGCCCCATAGCACGCGGCACCGGGGCTCCTCCTTGGGTCAAGAAGGAGCCTGCACCTATGAGGACTTGGCTGGTCCAATGATTTGAGGAAAAGATGAGGGCAATCGTGGATCTTGTTAGTCACATGGAAGCGCCATCTTGGTAAACACTTGCCCCAGACTGAGCTGAAGTGGAAGGTGGATGGGAGTCACCTTCTGGAACATTCTATCTCTCACAACTTGCCCTTCCCTAGGATTTTTTTTTTAATGAGAAAAAACCTCCACTTTCTATTGTAAATTAAAAAAAACTGGAAATGGAAGTCATAAATTCAGTAAAATCTAACTGGTGAAGTTGTTTTGGACAAAACTTCATATAATCATGTTTGCATCTAAGTACACTTCATCTGTTTTGCCAAAAATAGTACATATATTTGCCACAGAAAAGCACATTCCAGGGCCTCCCTGGTGGCGCAGTGGTTGAGAGTCTGCCTGCCGATGCAGGGGATACGGGTTCGTGCCACGGTCCAGGAGGATCCCATATGCCGCGGAGCGGCTGGGCCCGTGAGCCATGGCTGCTGAGCCTGCGCATCCGGAGCCTGTGCTCCGCAACAGGAGAGACCACAACAGTGAGAGGCCCGCGTACCGCAAAAAAAAAAAAAAAAAAAAAGGAAAGCACATTCCATAAGCTGACATTTTTTTTATACCTTCAGTAAGAGACCTATAAACTAAGGCCACCTCTTTTTGAGTGGGGGAAAAACAAGACCTTAATGTTTTTATTTGAAATGGAGAAAATGACATTAAACGGAAATGCTGGCAAAAAAATCCATTCCCCAAATGTATTTCAGGCCCATGAAATGGGTTCCTTTGCAAAGTACATTTAGAAAAGAGAGTTAAGCCTGGTTGATGGGGCTCCTGGGCTCTCCCGCAGCCTGTGAGGGGCTCGTGTCCCCGGCAATAGGTGACACGAAGAAAGAGTTTGGAGAGGGATGGATTGGGAGTTTGAGATTAGCAGATGCAAACTATTATATATAGGCTGGATAAACAACAAGGTCCTACTGTAGAGCACAGGGAACTACAATCAATATCCTGTGATAAACCATAATGGAAAAGAATATGAAAAAGAACATATATGCAGATAACTGAGTCACTTTGCTGTACAGCAGAAATTAACACAACATTTTAATTCAACTATTCTTCAATAAAAAATAAATTGAAAAAAGAAAGAAAAATAATACTCTACAAAATAAAAAAATATAAAAAAATAAAGAGTCTGGAGAGCGTCCCAAGTGGCGCTGGGCCCTCTTCCTGTTCTGCGGGTCACACTTTGGGAAATGGTCCATCTGGACATTCACTGACATGGTGGTGAGATAAAGCTTAGCATTCTGGAAAACAGGATGGTCATGTTTGAGGACATATGAGGAAGGCCGGGCATCCTGCTTTTCTGGATTAACACAGGATTTATGAATTTATGCTCTTTAAACTGACTTTCTCCTCCTCCTCATCTGCATATAGAGTAAAAGTCAGTGAGAGATCATGTTAAAGACATTGACATGGTCATTGTCAGAAAACATTTTGGGGAGCTGTTATTTGAAATGCAAGAGATCCACATCACAGAAGTCAGAGAAATTGGAACAGATACGTTCATAATGAGGAAACATGAATGATAAGAAAAAGGGGATAAAGTTACGAAAAATGTGTTTGAAGCTCTCAGTTATATTCATTTAAGGCCAAAAGAATATTCCTTATCTTTTTTTTCATATGTTGTGACCATGGCTGGGAGGCTGGGTGGGGAAAGGGAGCCTGAGAGCATCACTAGGAAAGGGCCTGGAGACTTGGAGGACGTCACCGTCAGAGACATCCACGTGCTGGCCTGGCTGGACACAGGCAATCTGCAGGTGTCACCCCCGCTCACCTGTGGGCTGCCAGCCTCAGATGGAAATTCAAGTGTTTTTTTAGGTTAGTGGAAAAGTATCAGCCTCTCGGATGGGTTAAAACAAAATAGGCTCAATTAAATGGCGGGTTTAAAGGCGGGTGGGGGGCACAGGAGAATCAGGGATGTGCCTGTCACCTTTTATCCTGTATTTGTGCGTGTTTCTTACTTTCTTCACATCTGATCGCTATAGTTGTTGAATTAATTACACATATATTGATCCTAAGCTATCCGGGGATAAAATGACTTCATATCTATTTTGCTTTCTTCTGTCCTATTTATTAAGAGTTATCAAACGGAAACAGAGCAAACACGGTGGGGTCCTGGGCCCCTCCCGGGTTTGTTTAGCAGCTGACATTGTGCTTTAACCTGCCCTCGGCTCCATGGGTCCAGAGCCCAGAGCTGCAGGGAAGCAAAGCAATGAACGTGCAAATCTCAACAGCGGGAGAAACCATGGGCGTTTCTCGAGAAACCGTGCGGGGGAGTCCAGGGTCCCCTGTCACGCTCGGATGAGAAATGACAAACAGAGGACGTCTGCAGGGCTGACGATGCACAGAGACGACCTCCGAGTTTTAAATGTGTGGAAAGCGGACGGTGATGAAATGGGTTTCTACCCTCACAACATAGCGAGTGGATCAAGAAGCAGCACGTTAATGAGAAGGTAGGAAAGGACTGGATTGGCCACGGGCCCACACGGGTCCTGTGCAAGGATCAGGTCCATCCCTGGGAGGGATTCCCAGCTGCATGGCAGAATAGGGAAGGTGCTTTGTAAGAGCTTCTCTGATCTACATGGAGGAGATGCTGGGGAGGTGCTCGGGCTGGCAGACCCGCCATCATTTCAACAGCTCCTCCCGTGAAGGTCTGCTCGCTGCCCTCTTTCTGACACCTCTCCAGGCACGATGCCGTTATCTGCAGGATGGCTTGTGCAGCAGTAGCCTCTTTGCTCTTTGTCACCCTCCTCCACTGATGTCCTTCCTCCCTGACCTTGATCTGGTAGGTCATTCCCAGCAGCTGCAACCCCCTCTAAGCTCAGTGCCATCCTCTTCTCTATCTCCAGCCAGCCTTCCTTTCTCTGCAGCCTCCTGTCCCACGTGTCTGATTCCAACCCTCCAGCCACCGCCTGGGATTTCACTCCACGGAGCTGACTCTTTTCTTGGTATCATTGGCCTCCCCCAGCCCCTAACTCCCTACCTTACACAGCTTAAAATCTCCACTCAATCTCCACAGCCCTCCCTCGTGCACCTCGCACCCTTTCTTACTTCATCATACTTACTTCTCAAACGTGTCTGGGGTTATAGCCCCAGTTCCTTCCGCTCCTCCTGGCCCACGCCTGGGGGTGGCCCCAGCCCAGCTGATGGGTCTCTGTGTAAGGCCGTGCCCATGACCTCAAGTGGCCTTTGTGCTGCCCAATGGTCACCTTGCACTTCCCCATCCCTGTCCTGGCCCCCCTCCCCAGTAAGCATGTCACACATCCAGTGCTCCCCTTTCTCATGCTCACCTGGTGACCTGACTTCCTGTGTCTCTGAGAAAGCAGAGGCAAGCCCCCTCCTCCACATGGGCCCACCTGCTGCACCCGTGTCCACACGCTCTGCCCTCAGTCCCATCACTGTGGAGGACCGGCTGTGCGTGCATGGTGACCTAGGTCTTGTGTCCCCTTCCCCACACTGGGAGGGGCAGAACCAAGACCCCCAGGGCAGGCTGCCCATCTCTGGCAGGAACTTGCTTCTTCCCGTAGGTGGACGCTCGTTCAGAAGGGTCTGCCACTGGCTTCCCATCACACAGCAGCTTTTCTTTTTTTTTTTTTTTTTTTTTTTTTGCGGTACGCGGGCCTCTCACTGCTCTGGCCTCTCCCGCTGCGGAGCACAGGCTCCGGACGCGCAGGCTCAGAGGCCATGGCTCATGGGCCCAGCTGCTCCACGGCATGTGGGATCCTCCCGGACCGGGGCTCGAACCCGTGTCCCCTGCATCGGCAGGCAGACTCTCAACCACCGCGCCACCAGGGAAGCCCCACACAGCAGCTCTTGATGATGCTGAACAGTTCCCAGGAGCCGATTCCCTTGCCCAGGGAGTCCTGCATTTTGGACTTGAGAAGGGACCACAGCAGTTCTCAACCCTCTGGGAACACCCTCGCCCCCAGCTTTTTAAAAAACACATGGCAGAAGCAGGCCAAAGGCGAAGTACAGTCCTGACCTTCCAGAAGTGCTAACTGGCTCAGTGCCTCCTAACAGTTCTCGAGGGCCGGTTCACAACTGTCTTGTGACTTTGTGTGGCCATTCATGGTCACCCACCCCAGTCTCACCTCTGTTCACTGTCCTCTCCCCCAGGAGAGGCGTCATGAGGTCAAGGTCACACGAGAAACTAGCTGCAGTTCTCACTGACCTTCCAGGATGTGTTTGGCTGTCTGCACACAGCGGAGGGCTGGGGAGGTGAAGACGGAGGTGATCCTGATGCCACTGTCCAGCAGAGCTTCCCCTGGAAGACAGCAGGTGGAGAAGTGCCCTCTTCATAACTGTAGCTACCCATGGTGGCAACTCCAACAGGTGGCTTACTACCCGTGGCAGGCAGGGTCTTAAGAGGCCCCAAGAATCCCCACCACCACCCCGTATACACACCCTCTATAATCCCCTGGTGCGTGGGTGGAAGCTGTGAATACAGTGAGTTAGCGCCCCTGTGACCAGGTTATGTTATAAGGCAGAAGGGAGATTATTGCAGGTGGGCCAGACCCATTCAGGTGAGCCCATTAAAAGCAGAGATTTCTCCAGCCAGTCACGGAAAAGAAGTCAGATAACATATACACACTACTATGTATAAAATAGACAACCAACAAGGTCCTTCTTCATAGCACAGGGAACTAGACTCAATATTTTGTAATAACCTATAAGGGAAAAGAATCTGATAAAGAACATCTATCTATCTATCCATCTAACTAAAACTGAACCACTTTGCTGTACACCTGAAACTTATATGATATTGTAAATCAACTACACTTTAATAAAAAATTTTTTAAAACCAAAGGTAGAGGGATTTGACATGCAATAAATTCTCTAATGTTGGCTTCCAGGATGGAGGGGGCCATGTTTCAAGGAAGGTGGGTGGGCTCTAGGAATCCAGCAGGCCCTGTGCTGGCACCAGGCAAGGAAGTGAGGACTTCAGTCCTACAACCACAAGGAACTGAATTCTCCCACCAGCCCAATGAATGTGGAACTGCCTCCAGAAGGCTGCAGGTGGGAAGTCAGCCCAGCCAGCAGCTTGATATCAGAGTTCAGACCCTGAACAGAGAACTCAGCCATGCTGTGTTTGTGTTTCTGACCCACAGAACTGTGAGCATCAAGTGGGTGCTGTTTCAAGTTCATGGTCATCTGCAGTAATGGAAATTCAAGCCCCCTGGGGCTCATGGAAAGACAAGCCTGTAAATCACATTTCTTCTTGCAAAATTAGAGGACCTGGTCTTTGGGAAAGAAGGAGATCTCTTCAGTACAAAATCTGCACGGTACCAACACCAGTGAGGTTTCTGTGGATGTTGTGATGGGCTGATTTCTGTTCCCTAAATTCATATGTTGGAGTCCTAACCCCATGCCTCACAGTGTGACCTTCTTTGAATGTAGGGTCTTTATAGAGGTGACCAAGTTAAGACAAGCAAATTATGAGGCCTGGTGCCCTTATATAAAGGGGAGATCTGACCTCAAAGGGCACATAGCAAGGGCTCAATACACGTGAGTGATAATCACCTACAAACATTGTTACTATTCCTACTAGAATGATCCTCAAACATACCTGCCATTCTGGACTGGAAAATTCCACAGGACGATAAAGGTGGATCGTTTTCAAAGTCTTTGATACCGCGGCTCCGTCTGGGCAGACTGCGAGGGAAGTTCAGGTCTGGCCGGTAGTATTTCCCTAAAGCATAAATAAGTATCAGATGCTCAGTTCCACTGAGTTAGTGCATATTTGTCCCACTAAACTCTTAAGATCAAGACCCACATTTGAAGCATGGTAATTATTTACACTGTGGTCAACTGTGTTTTTTCTTGAGCATGCTCCATGATGTGGATTCAATTCCAGGAGGAAGTCCTACTCTCACCACCCATTCCCTCAAACACAGAAAACGTATGTTTCAGCCATAGGAACCATGAGATCTTCTTTGTCCTCTCAACCCCCCGCCCCGAAGTCATTCATACAATTTTCCTGATTCAGAACCGAGACTGATTTAGCTTAACTCGATAAGGATCTCAAATTGGTATTAATTAATGAGATGAAACTCAACCCGTCCCCATAGCTTGAAGATGTCCCGTTGCCTACGGGACAGAATACAGATGGCGGGAGAGCGTCCTGCATTGTGTATTATTAGTCAGCTGCTTGAAGCAGGACTGGACATCAGGGGGCTCCACTGGGAATCCCCCCTCCCCCACCCATTCAGAGGCTCAGAGCACCTTGGTTCACTTTGAGTTTGACCTTGGGTTCAAAGATTGGACGATCTGGTGCAAATCCTGGCACCACCAGTTACTAGCTGTGTGTGTAGAGGCAACTGACTAATCTCCCTTATCGATAAAAATCGGGAAACAAGAGAGTTGCCTGAACGAATCAGCAAGATAATGCTTGGAGCCAGGAGCCTGACTCAGAGGTAGTGGCCAATAGGGTCAGGTCTGATCTCATCCTCAGATTATCCAATTATCCCTGCGGATAAATGGATAATCATACCACACCACACCAAGCCCTCTCATCCTCCCAAGCGGCCCCCAAACCTCCTGGCTACAACAGATTCTAGCAGCCAACCTGCCTCTCCTGAGACCTGCCATACGTCACATGGCTGGCCTGTCATTTGCTCCTGAACACGCCACCCCAGCCTCCCAGCAGTTTACCAAGGGGAGGCAGGCGGCAGCTATTTGCATGCCTTGTGTTTTTAGGTTCCATGTAAGATTTTTCTGGAAGCTGCCTCCCTGGAATTTCCACCGGCAGAGACTTTGTTTGAACCGTAAGCTTTACAGACCTTTATTAAATGCCAGTGTTAGGTGTGCCCGCAGGGAAAGCTGGTATTTGTTTTTCATTCAAAGTGAAGGTCCGTCACTTGTGTCATATTCTCAAGGGCATCTGTCATCCCCAAATGTGAAACTACTCCACTGAGGTCTTTTGCCCTCACTGATGCTTTATCTGTGATCACTTTGGGAGGAAGAGGGCGGAGCTCAGAAGAAGCCGAGGACCTGGGGGGTGGTTGGGTTCTGACGGGAGTACAGTCTGAGCGAATAGGGGTGCCCTGGGCCAGTTCCGCTAGGAAGTGAGGGGCCATAGAGGGTGTGGGTCCTTCGTCCAGAAGTGAGCAGAAACCAGGAGGGACGCTGGAATGCAAGGGGAGGCCAGCAGTGTCCCCAGATACCCGTCATTGTAGTTAATCAAACACTGCAACTTGCAGAATTCAGACCAAGTAGACTGTCACAATGCGCTTTACCAGGGCTTCCTTACCTGGTAAAAAGATCCATCGGCAGTTTCCTCTAAGCTGGGAATTTCCAGTGCCTTTAAAATATTTTCCCTTATAAGTGACTTGATCTTTTGTGTAGATGACCAAATCTTTTCCCTCTTTTTATGAAGTCCAGTCACTCTTTTTGATGGTGGTTGCTTGGTCTAGTTCTCACACCACCACCACCATCATATACATATTGACATGTGTGCCATTTCAGTCTGTAGTTTCAGTAATTGTTTTATTGCAAGAAGTGTCTTATAATTCTTTGTTTGAATGTCAATGCATCTTCAGAGCCACCTATTTCTTCCTTGAGCCTGTGTGCCTCTACTCGGTCTTGTTTTGTAGAGACACGTGTTGCATTAGTTCTATGGGTTCTTGGAGATAGGTGTAGTCATGATGTCATTTGCTCAGGAATTTTCTTGTGCATTCAGGTCATCTGCCAATGCTTCCCCTGTTCACTTCCCCCTTTCTTGGCCTGTTGGGCTCCTGGAGGGATCCCCAAGGGTTCAACAAGTCCAGCCACTGTGAATGGATTTTATCACTAGGTTCATTCAATACTTTCATTTATATAATTATCCATGGCTCAGAAATAGTGGCACTCTGGATTTTCCATTAGGGGGTGTGTGTGATACAATTGTGGATCAGTACAGAGACTGTGGGTATTTTGTATTTACAAGCCCTGTTCTCAGTTCTTGGCATCCAGAGAGGTGAAGTTGGGGTAAGCACCCAATACGTTAAAAAATATGCCCTTCAGTTGAGTATAGCATGGCCAAACATTGTAGGGAAGCGACCACCGCAGGGAAGATGATCTCAGAAAGATGCAGCTGTGAGATTGCAATTTGGGGTATGTGCCAGCAGCTGAGGGTCAGTGACTGCAGTCAGAGTGACTTGCTCTCAAGGCAGTGCCGTACCCACTAACCAAATGCCATGTGTTTGCTGCCAGGACACACAGGGCTGTCCACGTGTCACTCCAGCAGACTTGCTTACTATTGAAAACCATTCCTCCATCTTCCCCAAAGCGTTTGAGGTAAGATACTTACAGATGCATACACGCTCACATGCACACATGTAATGCCTGTGGAGAGAGATGGAGCGTGTGTCCATCCCACATGAACAGTCTATGCATGGTCATTCTGAAGAATGGTGCCCCAGGGGCTCTGGCTAAGAAAACTGAGACGTGATCTCATCTGTTAGCTCCGTCTAATTCCTGCGTCTGGATTCTGCAAGGACTGCACCTACCGTCGGGAGTGGAACACTGCTGCACCCAGGACTTCCCGAAGATCTGGTCCACTCTCTCCCCATGGCGCACCACCAGGATGCTTTTCTTCACTATGCTGGCCTGGAATGGTGGAAAG
Source organism: Mesoplodon mirus (assembly GCF_964341445.2). NCBI lineage: Eukaryota > Metazoa > Chordata > Mammalia > Artiodactyla > Ziphiidae > Mesoplodon > Mesoplodon mirus. The sequence continues at coordinate 144,032,445 of NC_138982.1, read as the reverse complement.
AAAGGCACGTGAGAGTTAACATCCACTTTATGAGACTTGTTCCAGCAGCTTCTCCCTCTCATCCAGTGGTGGCCTGGACACCACGTCTCTTCCTTCCTTGCTCAGTAGCTACAGCCCGTTTTACCAGGACCATTATGATGAGAAGGGGCTAAGAATTTCAGGTGATCTCTAATTTCTTGCAACTTTTCATTTTCTGGGCACTATAGCACACATAGGAAATGAAAAGCAAGTGGAATGAATGACCCACATCATGGCACATCAACTGTCTACCGTCTCTCTTTTCCAAGTTCTTATCCCTTGTCTTGGTCCCTTCAGGCTGCTGTAATAAAATACCCTGGGTGGCTTATAAACAACAGAAACTTGTGTCTCAGGGTTCCGGGGGCTGGAAGTCTCAGGGTGCCAGAGATCAGGCACCAGCACAGTTAGGTGAGGGCCCTCTTTTGGGCTAACATCTCACTGCGTCCTCACACGGTGGAGAGTAAGGGAGCTCTCTAGGGTCTTTTCCATAAGGTCACTAACCCCTTTCATGAGAGCTCCACCCACATGACCTAAGCCCCACCTCCAAACACCATCACATTGATCAACAAGATTTCAACCTAGGAATTTGGTGGGGGACACAAATATTCACCCTTCCATAGTGACTTCTTAGGAAATGATCTGAATCTATCTAAATATAATAATATATACATTTATTACATTATAATATGATATGTAATTGTAATTCAATTATATAAGATACTTATAATCTTTATAATATACTATATTATATCTATCATAATGTATTTTTATAATATACTATCTATTATGATATTATAGATTACATAATATATATTATATATAATAGATATATATAATAGATATATGTATATACTATGTAGATATGTACAAATCTTCCTCAACATAGGATGGGGTTACATCCCAATAAACCCATCATAAATTGAAAATATCTTAAGTAAAAAATGCATTTAATATCATTTGATATCTGCCCAACATCAGAGAGAGGATTGGACCACATGTCACTAGTCTGGGAAAATTCAAAATTCAAGTATTCAAAATTCTACTGAATGCATATTGCTTTTGCACCATCGTAAAGTTAAACAACTGTAAGTCGAACCATTGTACACTGGGGACCATCTGTGTGTGTGTATATCTATATCTATATCTATAAAATGTATCTATCTATTATCTACTATTTATCAATCATCTATCTATCCACCATCTATCTACCTATCTATCTATCAATCATCTATCTATCTATCTATTTATCTACCTATCTATCTATCTAATCTATCTATCATTTAACTATCCATCCATCCATCCTAGTCTCCTCTGTTGCTGGCACTCCTTTTCTTCCGAGGGGGCCTCTGGGACCACCCCAGTGTTGGTGTGTTATATGTGGTTCTCTGCTTAAATGTGGTTCACCCTGTTCTCCAGGGCGCCAGGGCATGTGTTCAGCTCCGGGCACCCAGGGGAGAAGCCCTGCCTCTACCCTTCTTTCTCCTTTCTTGCTGGTCCCTCTTTCCCATAGCTGGCGTTCTTCTGTTTGGCTGAGTGTTAGGGGAAAACAGCACTTTATTTTACTTTTTTATTTTGGGGAGAGAAAGGCATCGACCGGAGGTTAGCCGGGTCCAGCCGTGGAAACAGCAGAGCTCTCTGGAGCTCTCCCCCTTTGCTTTGGGCAGGGGCTCAGACGGCCTTTGGGCCTCAAAACCGCAGGGCTCACGTCCACCTTTGCTCTTGGGGAGGTCAGTGCTTCGGTGAATTAACCCAAGGGCTGCATTCCAGGCCGTGGCATGGGGGGTCTTTGAGGAGGGGGCCTCTATGTGCGGGGTGGCTGGGGGGTTCCTCAGGGGAGCTGGGGCTGGCCCTTCTCCTCGCTGTGCTATGTCGGAGGGAGAGGTTGACCTCTAGAGGAAGCCTGAGCACATTTTCTGCAAAAAAGACGGAGAGGATGAGGGAGAGCCAAGATGGCCAGAGCAGTGAGTGACCTGCAGAGGTTGAGGGCGGAGCCGACGTGGAGCCACCAGGACAGCTGTGCGGGGCACAGGCCTCCCCCGGGAGCCCCAGAGATGACACAGAACCTCTCGAGGGAAGCCCTGAGGCTGGGCCGGGACCCTGAAGGCGCTCGCCTCCCAGCCCCGGGGGCAGGGGCGGTGTTGCCCAGCGCCAGGCCCAGACCGTTCGCGGGACTCGACCCTGGAGCAGGATGGGAAATTCCGCATCAGCGCAGGCCCGCTGCCTCTGGGGACTCGTGCCGTCAGTGTCCGGCGGCACGCGTGCCAGATGCTGGGACACAAGGTGTCGTCCACAGGTGCCCCACTTAGGAGGCCTCAGATCTCACTGGGGCCTCTGGACCAACGTGGAAAGATGAGTCACAGATGGCAGAGGACGAGGGGCAGAGCTGACAGTGCCTGCCACAGGAGGTGGGCTGGGGGGACTCCAGGGAAGACATGGGACTTGGTCATGCCTGGAGCCAAGGTCACCAGGGATGGACGGGCAAAGATCACTGGGGATGGTCAGGCCAAGGTCATCAGGGACGGTCAGAAGGGGGAGGGCATCCGGACAGGAGATAGCTGCAGCCAGAGGTCTGCTTTGCCCTGACCGCTCCTTTTCCTCAGGTGGACCCTTTCTCTCCCTCCCCATCTCTGGCCTCTGCAGGTGGGCTTCGGGGTGAAAATGAGAGAGCTGATATTTTTGTATCTGCTATTTTTTTTCTTTTGGCTGCTCTGAGCAGCTTGCGGGATCTTAGTTCCCCGACCAGGGATCGAACTCTTGCCCCCTGCATTGGAAGTGTGGAGTCTTAACCACTGGACCGCCAGGGAAGTCCCTGTATCTTTGCTATTGAGTGAGGTGAGGAAGAGGTGACGAGATGTGGCCCTCCTTGGTGTGAACTCCGATCACCAGACCCAGAATCACGCTCTGGTTTCCCCCAAATCCTGGAGAGGAAAATGTAGGTATTTTTCACAGGTAGACACCCTGAGAGACACAGCGTTCATTTGAAACGTAGCCAGTGCTACTGACCACGCCCTTGGGATTGATTCTGCCGACAGGGGTGGGGCCTTGAGGGTCTGCACCTCTGGCTGCTCCCCCAGCACTTCTTCAAGTTCATCAAGAAGGAGGAGGGGCCCCAGCAGAGTCCCCGCATGTTGGAAAGTGGTTGGGAATTGCTGAGGAGGGCAGACACCAGAAAGTAGGGTCTCGGGCAAACTGCACCTGCCTCACAAGCACTCTTGGGTCCGGCACCATGGGCAGCCCCAGCCAGACCCTCCCAACCCCTCACGGGGCCCACCCACCCCGGGGGGATGCGGAATCTCCAGCTGCTTGACGCACAGTGCTCTTCCCAGTGGACCTGACTACGTTCTGACGGGGGCATGAAATGTGGTGTTTGTGAGCCAATGGGACGGTCAAAGTCTCCATATGTAGTTTCTCAGGGCCTTGGGGCCGAGTCTTCAACATGGGCACATGGTCAAGGTGAAGCGAATACTGTGGTGGAGGGCGCCGATGTTTGGTTCAGGATGCAAACACCGACCTCCGGCAGCTCCAAGGGGAAGGTCATCTTGCTGTCTTACACTTTTTAAAAAATTATTTATTTGGTTACACTGGGTCTTAGTTGCAGCAGGTGGGCTTCTTAGTTGCGGCACGTGGGCTCCTTAGTTGTGGCACGCAAATGGGATCTAGTTCCCTGACCGAGGATCGAACCTGAGCCCCCTGCATTTGGAGCACGGAGTCCCAGCCACTGTGCCGCCAGGGAAGTCCTGTTGCTGTCTTACATTTTGAAGTATGGCTGTGGGATTGCCTGCACTGACACCAGGACCCCTTTTCTATTCCATTTCCCCTGCCGAGGACGGATCTTCCGAGTAGGTCACAGGACACACACGTGCTGCCAACCTGGACCTGCTCACTGATGGTCTCAAAGCACCATCACTACCTTGGGCTGAGGTTTTGGATTGGGGGCATTTTCTTCCCTGGAAGAGCATGGAGGAGTTGAACTTTGAAATGCAGAGCTTTGCATCAGGAATATTATGAGAAAGTGAAAGGTCCGTGGGGAATGGAATGGACTAAGCCCTGGGTCCACACAACAGCAGGGCTGCATCAGATCTTTTGACAGAAGGCGCTGGATGCCTTTCCTGGGACTGCTGTAACAAAGCGCCAACTGCGGGGCCTGAAAACAAAGGAAGCTCATTCTCTTCCAGTTCTGAAGGCCGGAAGTCCAGCATCAAGGTGTCACAGGTCCAGCCCCCTCAGAGGCTCTAGGGGAGGCTCCCGGTGGCCCCGGCATCCTTGACGTGTGGCCGTGTGGCTCCAGTCTCTGCCCCGAGGTCACGTGGCTTCTCCCTGAGTGCCTTGTCTCCTTGTCTATGAGCCTCACATCCCCTGTTTCCTGTGATTAGGTTTAGGGCCTGCAGGATAATGCAGGATAATCTCCCCATCAAGATCCTTATCTCAGTCGCACATGCAAAGACCATTTTCCTCCTAATAGGTGGTAGGAATTGGGACCTTACCTCTTTGGAGCTGTTTTTCAGCCCACTAGGCCACCATAGCAAAACTATGGCCAGTTTTCCTTTCTCACTACCTGGATGGAGTGACCTCAGGCCGGGGGAGGGTTGTGTTATCGGGGCGGGTGTCAGGTTCTCGCCCATTTAAAGCACCAGCGTTCAGACAGAGGCCGAGCTCGGGGCTGAGCGTTGCAAGCCGGCTCCTCCCCTCCTTCAGTCTGGAAAGGGGGGCTCAGCCTCAGGGAGCCCGTGGCCCCAGTCCAGGCCGGCTCCCCTCATTCCCAGAGAGTCCGGGGCGAGGGGCCCCATTTTCATCGGTCTGGGGCTGGCAGGCCTCTGGCCCCGAGTCTGCAGCTCCTCCACTCAGGCTGTTCACCCCCTAAAGGCCCTGCTAAAGAGGTCACCCATTGTCCTCCCAGGGTCCCAGTGTCCCCTGCCCTGCGCTCAGCTCTTGTCTGAGCTGGAGGCAAGCTCTGGGGGCCGGTGGGCTCTTGGGAAAGGAGCCAGCTGGCCGATGGCCGAGTTAGGGTGAGAGTGTGGCCCCCCAGGAGGGCTGGGTCCCTGCCCCTTTCCTGCCCTGTGACCTAGTGCCATGATGACACTGGTCAGGCTCACAGTGTGTGCGTGTGTGCGGGGGTCACCCTCTGCCCGGGGTGGACGGAGTAGGGGGACCTGGTAGCAGAGAGATGGGCCCCTTGCTGGCCCACCTGGGTCTGAGCTCAGGGCAGCAGTGTCTGAATGAAAGCTGCCCCTGAGAAGCTGAGTCTACCCGGAGTTGACACAGAGTGGGGCTGTGAGTGGCTCATTTGACATCAGGGCCCTGTCACCTGTAGGGACTGCAGGTTGCTGATGCTCCGGGACATGGCTGGAGGCTGAGGCTCCCCGTTCCGCCTGCTGCTGGCTTCACCGTCCTTCCCGGAGCTCAGGTCTGAGGCGACACTGAAGGTGTACGTCCTGTGGGAGAGGAAAGAGATCAGTGTCACGATGACCCTGGGAAGCATCCTGTCATCACATGGTGGACAGTATGCATGCGACACGACGGGTGGGTTGGGTCATCGTGAGGATGAAACGAAAGAATGGTTCAAAACGGCTCAGTGGCCAGCACATGGCAGCTCCTGAGCCAGTGGTGGTGGTTCATGTTCTCCGTCACCACCTGTTACAGACTGAACTGGGCGCCCTCAAATGTATAGTCCTGACCCCCAGGACCTCCGAATGGGGCCCTATTTGGAGGTAAGACCTTTAAAGAGCTGATGAAGGTAAAATGAGGTCACTAGGGTGGGTGCTAATTCAATCTGACTGGGTCCTTTTGAAAAGAGGAGATCAGGACACAGGGATGACAATGTGGGGACACTGGGAGGAGGCGGCCATCTACACACCCAGGAGAGAGGCCTCAGGAGGGACCAACTTGAGCTTGCACTTCCAGCCTGCAGGGCTGCAAGAGAAGGGACACCTGCTGTTTAAGTCACCATGTCTGTGGTATCTTGTTATGAGGCCCGAGCAAACCAGTGCATCATCCTCTAAGAATCGCCTTCTAAAATAACCAAAGGTGTGAAGATGCTCGTGGTTGGGAACAGGGATAAGGGAGCAGAATAGACACATTAAACGCCATGGCAACACACAGGAAAGGCACAGATGCATTAGTAGGCGGGTGGGTGACCACGGTGCCCGAGCAGTTGCAGGCGGAGAAGACACTGCTGCTCGTCTAGGGGATCAAGAAAGGTGCCCCGGGTGGGCAGCCGTTTGGGAGCTCTGAGGACCACTGAGGGCAAAGGTCATGGCACCCCAGAGCTGTGAGAACTCCAGAAGGTGAGTGGGTGCTGGTGCCGAGGTGAGGAACAGGGGAGGGGCCCGAGGAGGAGTGAGAATGAAGAGCTAAGAGCCGACGGTCATGGAAATCCTCCAAGAGAAAGAAATGGCCAGGTTCCCAGGGGAAATTCCTTTCAGAAAGCGAAAGGCCATCTTTGTAAACTCTAGTTAAAAACAATTTACAAGCACCTCTGGTTCCCTTTCCCATGGGATCTGAACACCTGTCCTGGTGGTCGTAGAAGGAGGACTAGTTATACCGAAGCTGTCCTCACGAGGCCTGTGGTCTGCTTTATAGCATGTGGACTAGTTTCAAACAAGGCTGAGTGAAAAAGATACATACAATCAGAGGAGAGAAATGGACAGTAGCTAGAGAGGGAAATGGGAAAAAAAGAGAGCTTGTGCTTGGTTTTGTTTTTAAGATAACAGCATGTTTGTTTGCTGGTGGGAGCCATTGGGGAGGGCCTTGGGATGACAGATGATGCTGGCGTGATGCCCTTGGAGGGCATGGGATGCCCAGGAGGGATGGGATGCAACGCGCCATGAACAGGTGGCCTTGGCTAGGAGTTTGGACCTAGCATCACAGTGTGCTGTGGGGAGAAGGGCACGTGGGCCCAGAGGCTGCAGGTGACCAGAGCTGGTGGGCACTCTTCCGACGTTCACCTGTCCCGGTGGATAGGAGTGAGGAATGCAGTAGGTGGCCTCTGGGTTAAATGAAAAAATCAGACACAAATCAACTGGTGGGCAGAGTGTCCAGGGATGCCTGGGCCTTCGGTTTCCGGGGGAAGAGAAGGAGGCAGACAGTCAGCTCACGTGAGTGACTGGTAAGGGAACATCATCTCTATTACTGTTTTCTGAAAAGCATGTTCTCATCTTGCTCTTTAAATTGTAGTATTCTTTATGATTTTTAACATACAGAAGGCTTACATTTTAAGCATTTAATAATCAGTATTAAAGACACATCTGTTAAGTGTCACCCTAAAATCCATTCCACTGCTTCTCTGCTTTCAAAGCTCACCCCAGTCCAGAAATCAGAAATACAGTCATTTAAACTGCCTTCTATTTTAAAATGATTTTCTTTTTCCGTTTAATTCTTGACTCAGAATTAAATTGATATCAGTGTGTTCTGTGAGGTCATACAGAATACCTTTTATTTTACACCCATTTATTTTCCTATTTCTGATGCATCCATCGGATAGGAACCTCCTAATATACCAGGTCTCCTGCTCTGTTAGCTAGTCTGTTCCACGGATCTATTTTTTCTCTTTCCCTCAAGCCAGTACCATATTATAAATTTATAACATGTTTTTAATATATGGTAGGGTAAATACCTCCTCTCATCACTTTTAGTTTTCAAAGTGTTCTCAGCTCTTCTCTCCTATTTATTCTCCCAGATAAACTTTTCAATCACTCAGTGAAGTTCCAACAAACGATTCCATTGGGATTTTTCCTGGAATTCCATTAAACCTGGAAATGGCTCTGGGAGGATTCATTTTGCTCCATCACGAACCTGGTGTGTTTCTACTTATTCGGCCCATTTGTAAATGTTTGCCTTTCTCTCCCACAGTGGCCCCAAGTCCCCCAGTTCTCGTAAAGCTGATGGCTCCCAGGCCTCCATCCTGAGACCCTTACCGGGTCCTGAGCTGGGAGTGGCGTCCTTTCTCCTGCATCTCAGGGGCCCACAGGCTTAGGCCACCTGCTTTTCACCATCACAACCGTACGCCCGGGACCCTCAGTGCCCACAAGGTGTTTCGATGTAGTTAACTCACTTCTGAAACTGTCTGCAAGTCGTACCTTCTCTTCCCATCTTGTTGCCTGTCCTGTCTTGAGCGGTAAATCCTACTGGCGGTGAGACAGGCTGGGACCTGGGACCTTTTGCTGGGACCTGGGACCCTCTGCTGCAGGGCTTGCACCTGGACACACCTCTCCTCCAGCCACAGAATACAAAGAAATTGTACAGGACTAAACATAACTGTGTGAGTGCCCAGTTGGGTCAAATTCTGGACCCAAAAGATACAAAGAGACCGAAAAACCCAACCGCCACTTTTGAAGAGCCTGGAGCAGAAACAGGGTGTCGGGAGCAAAAGCAGGGCACTGCGCATGCCCCCTGCCCACACCACCACCTAAGGGGTGGGCAGACCACCTAAGTCACCCCTCGGCCTGACCCCTGGACACACCCTACCCTCACCCCATATAAGGAACTAGCTCGCCCCCCTTCAGGGAGCAGGCAAGCAAGGGAACCTGTTGTGGGTTCTCACTCCCCTATGGCAGCAGGGGTCCCAACAAAGCCGGACCTGAATTTCTTGTCTGGCCTCTGATCAATTTCCATTGATTAAGGAAGCTAAGAACCCTGGTCAGCGACAGCGGGATCCAGGTCAAATAGGTTTACACAGCTCGTATTCTCACAGCGTCAGATGTCAGCACGTTGGACATCTTTCACTGGTCATACACAGACAAGAACATGAGCCCCATATTCAGACCATTGACATCTCCCTCGTCAACTGAGCAAGCTCTCAGGATTTGCAGTCTCATGTTGACACAGGAAATGCTGGTGGGTTTCCCCTTCCTGAGGGCGAGGTGTGGCCCTCACGCACCCTGCTCCCGGCCCCCGGGGCAGATCGTGAAGCCTTGTTATCTATAAATAACATCTGTGAAGTTTACAGTTGGAGAGAAAAATTGATTTTTTTTTTTTTTTTGCTACTCTTTCAAATGAAATACAGCCTTGATTACGATGGGGATGTTGGTGATGAGAAGAGAAAGGAAAGAACATAGCATTTTAATATTTCTGTTTTTCTCTGAAACGTCAGAGACCCACTTACTGCTTAACTTACACCATAGAAATAGATGTATTTAAATTCTCCCTGGCTTTTAAAGGGGCTTTTTTTCAAATCACACATAGGTTTTTTTGTTTTTGTTTTTAGAAGATGTTGGGGGTAGGAGTTTATTAACTTATTTATTTATTTTTGCTGTGTTGGGTCTTCGTTTCTGTGCCAGGGCTTTCTCTAGTTGTGGCCAGCGGGGGCCACTCTTCATCGCGGTGCGCGGGCCTCTCACTATCGCGGCCTCTCTTGTTGTGGAGCACAGGCTCCAGACGTGCAGGCTCAGTAGTTGTGGCTCACGGGCCCAGTTGCTCCGCGGCATGTGGGATCCTCCCAGACCAGGGCTCAAACCCGTGTCCCCTGAGTTAGCAGGCAGATTCTCAACCACTGCGCCACCAGGGAAGCCCCCTAAACGGGCTTTTAAAGCTACCGTCTGTCGGGTTGTGTGGACTGTGTCTGCTAGGGATGCCGTAGCGAGGTACCACGGACAGGGCAGCTTAAGTAACAGATACTTATTCTCATACAGTCTGGGGGCTGAGTCCAAGATCGAAGTATGGGCGGGGTTAGTTCCTCCCGAGGCCTCTCTCCTTGGTGTGTACACGGCCATCTTCTCCTTGTGTCCTCACATGATCGTCCTTCTGTGTGTGTCTGCGTTCGGATCTCCTCTTCTTATAAGGACACCAGACAAATTGGATTAGGGCCCACCCTGTGATCTCATTTTACCTTAGTCACCTCTTTAAAGACCCATCTCTAAATACAATCACATTGTGAGGTGCTAGGGCTTCAGACATCAACGTATGAATTTGGGGGACACAATGCAGCCCATGACAATGTCTCTATTATGTCTGAGCTGCTTGCCAGGAACCTGCTCTGTGGTTTTGGAAAGTTCCTGAGCGTGTATTGCCCCAGGGTTGGTACTCTCATCTTGGCTCAAAGAGGGCAAAGTGTCCTCTAAGCTCTAACGTTCGTGGCTCTTTGTTCGAGATTATGCTACCTACCTTCTTGTCTGTGGAGGGTTGAAAACTGCTGTGATTCATGAATATGCTCCATCAATATCACAGTGGTCACCTCTGATCTTTTTCTTCAAAGTAACAGGCAAATATTGTGGGGTCATTTTGTTGCTGAGTAAATCCAGAGACCCTGAACTATTGGCACAAAGACTGAATGGTCGCCCTGGTGATGGGTCACTGAGGTAAGGCCAATAATTTTTCCTGCTTGGGTTGCACGTCCCAAGTGTGAATTCTGTGCTGACACTGTCAGAGCTATTTATCCACTGTCTATAAACAACGGTTTGTCTGCCCACAGCTAAAGTAGCCTTGGGACAGTATCGTCGGACGGCATTTCTGCTCAACCGATTAGTAACGTGTCCAGACATTCTAGGGCCATTTTCTGAATGTAAAAGTTTGAATGTTTAATAAAGTACACTTTGGGCCATTTAAAAAGACTTAGCCAGGACAGCTGAGTCTGACAACAGTGCTGGTTCTCTGTCCTTCTGACCCATAATCACATGTCACAGTTTGTCTTTTTCCCCAGCACAGCTGGGGTGCTTCCAAAACACGGCCAATCAGACACCCCACAGCCCAGCCCAGTACTTAGTTTTCTCTTCTTTTGCTATAATTCTTGTTAATACTTATTAATTCCTAGGGGAAACTTGTTTCTAGAAGGAATACTCCCAGAAATGTTCAGCCTAAAAGCTGGAACCGTTATTTTGGTGACAGGTGACTAATAGATTAACTGTAAGGTGAATGATGCAATAGCCACAAACTCATTTTCTCCAGAATCTTAGCTGCATAGTTCTAGAAACATCCAGTGTGCCGACTGCCTGGCGACAGTGATGCTCTCTTGTCCTGAGCAAGGATTGGAGGACTTGCTAAAGGACAGGGACCAGACGGGAGCCCACACCACCTGGACCTCAGATGGTCAGTTGGGGTGGAACCGGCATCTTCTCCCTGTTACTCCTTAAATGGTTCACTGGACTGGGTGATGGACTGAGCTGGTTCTAAAAGGAACCAAGTGCTTCCTTGATTGCGTGATGTCATCTGGCCCCTCCACCTCCCTGGGCCCAAGTGTTCTCAGCTCTCAGGGATGATGATGTACCTGATTATCTCTGCAGTCCCTCGTGACATCAATGTCCTGTGATTTTGTTGTGGCCACTGGACACATGGCCATGTCCACACCCACAAAACTGTGCTTCTCCAGGACGACTGGTCTACCCACACCTGGGATGGCTGTGATCTTTTTGTGGAAGCCATATCCTTTTCCACGTTGGGTGTAGGAGAGCTCGGAGCCTGGGCCCCACAGCGTGCATGGTGTGCACAGAGCTTGGCCCTGGGTTTGTCTGACTTCTCCCCCTTTATTCTCCCTTTGACCCAATTTCCTTATACTCTTTTCTTTAAACTTAACATTGATTAATTTAGATTTTGAATAAGTAATGCATTTCTATGGTTCACAAATTTAAAAATTATGCAGTGGTAGAGGGTGAGAAGTCTCCCTCCCATTCCTATTCCATTCTCCCAACTCCCACCCTCAACCCTGCAGGTAGCCACTGTTAGAAGTTTACAGACATCTTCCCTTCCAGGGAACTTTTACGCATGAACGTGCATATAAATACGTATTGTGCAGATATAAGAACAGATGATAATGTTTTAATGCATCTGTTCCCCACAGCTAGTGCTATCCTATACACATTGTTCTGCAACTCTCTTGGATTTTTTTTAACTTTTTTTTTTTTTTTTTTTGCGGTATGTGGGCCTCTCACTGTTGTGGCCTCTCCCGTTGCGGAGCACAGGCTACGGACGCGCAGGCTCAGCGGCCATGGCTCACGGGCCCAGCTGTTCCGTGGCATGTGGGATCTTCCCGGACCGGGGCACGAACCCGTGTCCCCTGCATCGGCAGGCGGACTCTCAACCACTGCACCACCAGGAAAGCCCTCTTGGATTTTTTTATATCAGTACATAAAATACTTCCTCGTGATCATTTTTAAAAGCCTCAAGTATTCTATTGTATGGATGTATCATAATTTATTTCACTGGCTCATCTTTAATTGAATTATCTCTTCTACGGTGCTTGTATGCTTCTATAATTTGTTATGCTCATAATAAGGAAGTGGTATTTTGTAGTCCTTTTGGGAGTATGATCTCAGAAAAGTTTTGTAGAGTCATTGATGTTTTCTGAATGTTCTCAGTGGAAAACTACAAATCAACCAAGATATTTACCATATACCTGCAGGGATAATGTTGCCAGCACGGAGAAGGCAATTTTTACCAACAATGGAACTGTCTAGAAGCATACAAGCACCATGGCCACTGTTTCCAAAAAGACGCTCTCAGACACTAAGTCTGAGAGAGGCATCTGGGCTGCAGGAGCAGGGGGGCGCTCACCTGTGCTTCACCCAGGTGTCACTCTCGCTAGCTCGCTCCGTGTAGTTCTCGGGCAGGAAGCCCCGGCAGCCGGTCTGCTGCGAGATCCCAATCACCCAGCCCTCGCTGGCTTCCTCCTGCTGAGTGGGGTCCACGAAGATGTAGTCACCGGGACTGAGTGTCAGCTCATCCATGTTCTGCGGTTTGTACTGGAACAGGACCCTCAGGGTCTAGAATGGAGGAAAGTGTCTTCATGTCTCAAGCAAGGATGGGTTCTGTGTCTCCAAGACACATCCAAGCCTCTGTCTGATGACAGTAGAATATGACAAAAGGAAGTATACACTTGTTCAGATACATTCAGAAATGAACTTTGGTATCTATCTATCATCTGTCTCTCTAGTTATTATCTATCTATCTATCTATTTATCTATGTATCATCTATCTATTACCTCTCTATCTATCATCTATCTATACATATCAATCATCTATCTATCATCTATCTACCTATCTGTATCTATCAATCACCTATCTATCTAATCTATTATCTATCTATCTACCTCTTATCTACCTATCAATTTATCTATCTACCTATCTACCTATCATGTATCTATCTCTATCATCTACCTATTTTATCAATCTACTATCTACCTATTGATCTCTGTTTACTTATTTCTTATATGAAAATCTCAAAGCATAACCAGATGTTCACATCCACCCCCCTCGGAGTGAGGTTATTTACAGCTTCTCCCACACCACAGAACACGGTGGATTCATTCATACTTGTTCCATGGGTCTGAAAGGAGCATAACAAGCTTTCTATCTAAAGCAATCAATCCCATGGGGAGGGAGTCCTGAACCGAGGCTTCACTCAAATCATTATCTAAACAAATTAGCAAGCAGCACAATGTATTCATAAATCTTTGCAACCGTCCGTTTTTAATACCAGTCCAGCCGTCCGCCTGCATTCACTCACCTGGTAGTGTACAAATCGCATGTCCCGGGAGTAGAGTGCGGCCGTCCACTGGCAGCCTTGGCCGGGGTGGATGGCTCTGGCCAGCTGCTCCAGAGTCCTCTGGTGGTGGGGATAGAACTTGTGGGCCAGGGTGAGATGCAGCTGCTTGGTGCAGGGCTTCACGGTGCAGTCTGTGAAATCAGGCAAATGGGGCACCTTGACCCAGACGTCCGCACCACACGCCCGGGGTCTCCGCATCCGGGGTGGCCATGAGCCCGGGTTGGAGGTGCAAATGCCTTTACACACCCACCTCCTGTCTCTGCCCACTCCCCTCCCCACACCAGCGCTCCCCCGACAGGGCAAGGAGTTGGCCCAGACACAGAGGTCACCTCGTTAAGGAGGTGGCTGGGTACTTGCAGATTCTACAAAGAAGCAGGAAAGCAGAGGGTATAGAGACAGGGGTTTGGGGGGCGGCTGTTTGTGGCCCATCAATGTGCAAGCTAATTGCCCCAACAATTGAGTCAAATCTCCTTCATCCCCTGGGGTGTGCATGTTACACAGTGGCCTGCACGGGTGGCCGCATGCTCCAGTCAATGGCTTTTTGTTCATTGCAGAGTCTCTGGAAGAAAATGCCCTAAGCAATGTGATTCCATCAGACATCGTAGTGCCTCTAATATTCTGCTGACTTTGGTGAAGCAGGAAGCCCCTGGAGCGGCCAAGGCCCTGGTCTTTTTTTTATGTTTTACGCGGGCCTCTCACTGTTGCGGCCTCTCCCATTGCGGAGCACAGGCTCCGGATGCGCAGGCTCAGCGGCCATGGCTCACGGGCACAGCCGCTCCACAGCATGTGGGATCTTCCCGGACCGGGGCACGAACCCGTGTCCCCTGCATCGGCAGGCGGACTCTCAACCACTGCGCCACCAGGCCCTGGTCTTTTTGAGTGACCTCTGCCCTCATGGCCCCAGCCCTCCTGGACCTCATTCCAGGGCTCTCAGGTCAGTGGGCAGCAGTGTCCCCGAAGGAGCCAGGATCCGATTTCAGCCGGGTCACAAAGCAGCTTTGTTCTGGGGAGGCGGCGATGAATGGAACTGCACAGACTCTGGAATCTGATAGACCTGACTTTAGACCCAGCTGCCCCGTTTGGCAGCTGACTTTGGGGACCGTCTTGGTCTGACTCAGCTTCAGTTTCGACAGCAACAACTTGAGGATTGGACGGGTTGTCCTGGGAAACCGGCCTCTTAACTGTAAGGTCCCTGGGAAACTTTCAGTAAATCTTAGTTACCTGCTACCTTTCTCACGGGCAACACTTAGCAACACACGGGATCTGTCTTCCCCCCTGAAAAACGTCAAGGGTGATGCACCCACTTCCTGGAGCCCAGACTTGGCAACCCCATTGATGTCTCCCATCCTCTATCTGAGCCTTTGGTAGCAAAAGAGAAACCGGCGAGGTCTCCCGGCCCTGAGCTGCGGGGGAGAGGAGCTCAAAGCAAGAGAGCATGTGGGTGGCGGGGAAATTCCTTTTCTCGGATGTTCCAGACGAGGTGGGGTGACGGCCTTGCCGTGGATGAGTCAGCGTGGCCTGGGAAAGGCCCGCTGAGATCGTCATCAGAGAGATCACCGAGTCACCTGATCTGAATGGGCGCTTGTCCTTTTCTCTGTGTGGCCCGTGCCCCTGGGGACCATGAGTTGGCCAGGAACATGTTTGCTGGCTGAGCTGTGCTTGGTCCCTCCCGACCCATCAGGGTCAGGCCCAGGGTGCCGGCCATGGAGGGCAGGGCAGAGCCTGCTAAGGGGTGGGCGACGGACGTGAGGTCAAAGCCGGTTTCCCGGGGTGCGGAGTGGGTCAGCACGAAGCCCAGGAGGCATGGAGCAGGACATGGCCGGACTCTAGTGCCAGATCCACCACCCACTGGCTTGGGGACTCTGTTGGTTTCCTCGGCTGTTGTCACAAATGGCCACACCCTGGGTGGCCTAGAACAACAGAAATTTGTTCTCATGCATCTGGAGGCTGGAAGTCCAAAACCAAGGTATTGCAGGGCAGTGCCCGCTGCTGAAGGCTCCCGTGGAGGGTCCCTCCCGGCCTCCTCCAGCTCCTGTGGCCCCAGCATTCCTTTGCTTGTGGCCACATCCCTTCAATGCCTGCCTCCGTGGTCACATGGTCTCTCCTTTGTGTTTCTGTGTCTTCTTGTCATACAAGGACACCAGTCACCGGACTTAGGGCCTGTCCTACTCCAGTGTGACCTCAACTAATTACATCTAGTAGAGACCCTATTTCCAAATAAGGTCCTTTTCTGAGGTCTTGGTGGACATGAATTTTAGGGGACACTTTTCAACCCATGACAGTGACCTCGGGCAGGCCCTTTACCCTGCACAGCCCTCGGTCACTCTATTTTTAAAATGAGTGGTCATGAAGAGCCACTTTTTGGGGGCACGGGAGTAAGTGAGGTGCTAAGCCTGCTCGGAGGCAAGCGGCTGATACACTGCATCAGGACAAGAGCCGTGTCCGTCATCTTTCTAGAGACAAGGAGATTCAAGAACCATCCCCTGAACTCACGCTTACATAAAGGAGGCAATCCGCAAGGACATGGGGTAAGGTTATCATTATCTAGCAAATACGATCCCAGACTCGACAAGCGAGCCTCCCAATGGAAATCTGGGACTAAGGAAATTCTTCATGTGACCGGCATCTGCATTCATACATGTCTGCAGGGGGCAGGGAGGGGTCCTGCTACCAGAGTGCTGCGGCCTCTTCGAGTTTCAGACTCAGCAAAGCACAGCTGTGCGGAGCACCTCTGAGTACCAGGACCACGGGGAAGTTCCCCAAACACGCCGCACTGTTGAAAGGGCGAGAGCCCCAGCCATTGGCAGAGAAAGAAAACAACTCAGGGGTCAGAGGACATGATTCAGGTCACATCACCAACCAGAGATGAGGGAAAATTAACACCTGAGGTCAAGTCTGGAATTCTTCCCACTAAACCCCAGCCGGCGCCTCAGTCTCCAGACCGGGGCTGGTGTCTGAGGAAAGTGAATTTGACTGCTTCTCAAAGTGAGTCTAGATAATTTTCCCCCCAAGAGGCCAAGGAGACAAGACTACGCTCATACCTAAAACGTTAAAATGAATCAGATAGGACTTGTGTTTTACATACAGCACTGGCCTGGTGAGGAGGGATGCCCCTGGTGGGCGTGGGGCTGGGGGAGGTGCCCCAGCCTACGATCCCCTGTCATCATGTGACCACACACCGTCCCTCCTGGGACAGTCTCCCAGCAGCTGGAACACGGCTGAGTGTTTTGAAAAACCACATCGATGCAGACAAGGCTATTCCCACTTAGAGAAGAGCCCTCTGCTAGTTCTGAGTCTTTCTATTTGCTCACTCTTTTTTGTTTTTAGTTAATTTTTGTTGGAGTATAATTGATGTATAATGTTGTGTTAGTTTCTGCTGTACAGCAAAGTGAATCAGTTATACATATACATATATCCACTCTTTTTTAGATTCTATTCCCATACAGGTTATTACAGAGTACTGAGTAGATTTCCCTGTGCTGTACAGCAGGTTCTTATTAGTTATCTATTTTGTGTACAGTAGTGCGGTTATGTCAGTCCCAATCTCCCAATATCCCTTGCACCCCTTTCCTCCTTGGTAACCGTAAGTTTGTTTTCTTTATCTGTGACTCTACTTCTGTTTTGTAAATAGGTTCATCTGTACCATTTTTTTTATTCCACGTATAAGTGATATCATATGATATTTGTCTTTCTCTGTCTGACTTAGCTCACATTTTTTTGTGTGTGTGTGTGGTACGCGGGCCTCTCACTGTTGTGGCCTCTCCCGTTGCGGAGCACAGGCTCTGGACGCGCAGGCTCAGCGGCTATGGCTCATGGGCCCAGGCGCTCCGTGGCACGTGGGATCTTCCCGGACCGGGGCACGAACCCATGTCCCCTGCATCGGCAGGTAGACTCTCAACCACTGTGTCACCAGGGAAGCCCTAGCTCACATTTTTGAAGGACATCCTGGCCCGTTACGGAGGTTCTAGCTCATTGTTCAACCTCAGGTTAAGGCCATGTCATAGTTGCTGGCTGTAAAGGGCCAGGTGGTGTGGAAGTGACCTGGTGACGGTGCAGACAACCCTGTGCCCAGCCAGCCCGCAGGATGACCGTCGCTGCATCGGGGAAACAGCCTCACTCTTGCTGCCCTGGGGTCTGCCCATCGCACCCGAGTGTGGCGAGCTCAGCCCCAGGCACAAAGGGACCACTTTCTATTAACCGGGCCCTGCGTGTGCTTCTGCTTGGGGCCGCCTACCTGCTAAGATGGAAGCTTCCGTGGCGAACATCACAGCAAACTCATGGATGATGTCTGCGGGGCTGTCGTTCACGAAGAAGCCCAGGTAGCTGATGGAAGAATGGAGAACCAGAGGCACAGCCGAGGGGAAGGCGCCCAGGGTCCTATCCCCGGCTCTCTTCAGGGCTTCATACAGACACTCCACCTTCTGGTCCTCACACTGAGGGACAGAGACAGGACAGTCACCCGTTACCTTAACTAATAAAAATCAGGCAGCCTTGGGAGCCTCTTTTCTGTTCACGATGCTGTAACATAATTTAACTAGTCCTGGTGTTTGGGGTGATGGATCCGTTCTATAGCTGGTCCCCAGTTTCTTATAGAATTCAGGTCAAGCTCTTTTTGGAATAGAATAGCCTTTGAGTGCTCAGGTCAAAAATCGCACAACAAGGGCTTCCCAGGTGGCGCAGTGGTTGAGAGTCCGCCTGCCGATGCGGGGGACGCGGGTTCGTGCCCCGGTCCGGGAAGATCCCACATGCCGCGGAGCGGCTGGGCCCGTGAGCCATGGCCACTGAGCCTGCGCGTCCGGAGCCTGTGCTCCGCAGCGGGAGAGACCACAGCAGTGAGAGGCCCGCATACCACACACACACACACAAAAAAATCCCTTGTCCCTCTAAATATGTGCCTCACTCCACGTTGAGTTGACCCAACCCTGCATCACATCCCGAACCCCATCCTCCAGTCCTGTGGCCCACAGCTGGGCTCAGTGCTGCATTACTGGCTTCTGGAGGTTTCCTGTAGACACCAAGCCAGCCCCGGGGTGCACTGCTCAGAACCTGCCCTACTGAGGAAGGTTGTAGCCTCTACCCCTCGGCCGCTGACCTTCAGACCCGGCAGCGGGCCACACACTCGGCCAGTGATCGAGCCACCCTTGCCCCCAGCAGGGTCTCCTCTGACGTGGTCTTGGCTCACAGGCTCCCCCTCAACCCTGCTGTCATCCACTCACCTGCCCTCTGGCCACGCAGCTCTTGGCTCCTTGCTCAGTGAGAAAGGCTCCACGCGCCCGTGTGGGACCCCAGCGGAACCCTGACAGAGCCCCCCCCTTCGGGGAGCTGACCAAATCCTCATCTCCCCAGCAGCTGGCTCGCTCTGGGTTTCCCACACCCTCTTTATTCTCTGAGTTATGGACTGTATCATCGTTGCTAATGGGCACCCTCAGCTCCCCTGCTAACCAGGAGCGCGCTCAATTCACCCGTCTGTCGTGTTTGTTTGTGTGTGTGTGTGTGTGTGTGTGTGTGTGTTTTGCGGTATGCAGGCCTCTCACTGCTGTGGCCTCCCCCGTTGCGGAGCACAAGCTCCGGACGCACAGGCTCAGCGGCCATGGCTCACGGGCCTAGCCGCTCTGCGGCATGTGGGATCTTCCCGGACCGGGGCACGAACCCGTGTCCCCTGCAACGGCAGGCGGACTCTCAAACACTGCGCCACCTGGGAAGCCCTGTCTGTCGTGTCTTTGCAGTCCTCGTAGGGCCTGGAAAGCATGTGGTGCCTGGAGGGCACTCGCCTCATGTAACCTGGGATCATGGAGCCACGTTATACACCGACCTGTAGATGACGGCACTATGTGGTGGCTGAGCATCCTTATTTTACAGAATCAAAGGCAAAGAGTGAATCCCTGTTACATTCTTCTGTTGGAAAGGGGCACTCAGCCACCAGGGCAGGGTGGGATGTGGGGTGGGCGTGAGGGGGCAGCTACCTCGAGAGAAGGGAAATGTGTGTGTGTGTATCTACGTGTATGGTGTGTCTGTGTGTCATGCTGTGTGTGTCTCTGTGTGTATATCTGTGTTTGTGACGTGTGTGTGTGTGTGGTGTGTCTGTGTGTCTGTGTGAGATGCTGTGTGTTTCTGTGTCTGTGTATGTGTGTATGCGTGCACAAATGGACACGCCTCGACAGGCTGGGAGGAAGAGTTGGAGGCCCCAGTCAGCTCTCTGGCTGTCGCTGTCAGGGCCAGGCGTGTCCATTTCTAAGGTCATGTTTGTTGCTGGCTTCACTGCCTCTCTTTTCCCTGATGAGCTCCTAGGACAAGCCAGGAAGGAGCCTGTCACAAATGCCATCAATGTGCAAGTAGGGTGACCAACTCTCCCTGGTTTGCCTGGGACTTTCCTGGTTTCAGCACCTGGAAATCCCTCCCCACTGGCCCTGGCAAATGAGGATGATTGTCAAGGGCTTTGGAAGATGCTGCTTCTCCTGGGGCATCTTCTGGAAGCCTTCCTGCACAGGTTTGCATCCCCTTTTCCGTGCAGCGCAAAGAAGCCTGGCACAGAGGGCTCCTTGGGCCCCGGTGGGACCCTTAGAGTTTGCTGGCAGTAGAGCTGGGGTGGGGCCAGGGTGTGCCCTCTGCACTTTTCTCTGGTCGGGAGCCACAGTGGTGTCTGCCCCTCCTTCTCTCATTCTCATGCCTCCCTCTTGTCTTTTGAGCATGCCAGGTCCTTCTCACCTTCCCAGGACCCCATCCTGGGAGCTGGAGCTGGCACTCTGAACATCTTTCGAATCAGAGGGCTGGTCTCCCAGGCAGGGAGAAGTCCTACACCTGTGGCTGGCTAACCCGTTCTTCAGTGGATCCATCACACATCTGTGAAGTTCCCACTCTGTTTGAGGCATGGTGCTGGTCTCTGGGGGGCTATGGTAAGTGAATTATCCTCCTTCACTTGAGCGGTTCAGTCCAGTGAGGGATGCAGAGCTGCACCAGACACATGGCCATGCAACAGGGAAAGAGTGCTACTAGACTTAGAAGCAGGAGGATGGTGGGAGCCCAAAGGGCAGCAACCTCTTCTGCCTGGGGAGCTAGGGAAGACTCTAAAAGGGAGGGGATAAATGAGTTGGGTTCTGAAGGATGAATAGAAGTTCACCAGATGAAGATGAGGAGGAAAGTAAAGGATATCTCACACAAAGAGTCCAGCTAACACCACCATCGTGGACCACCCTGTGAAAGTAAACCCCTCAGTTTTGCCCCATCACCACCTAGTTATGGCGGAAAATGACTCAGCTGCTGTATTAATGAACATTAAAAGCTCCTTGGACTGACTCACCGTGAAGAAGTCACAGAGCGTTATGTGAGGGAAGACCTCATGGGCTCTGTTCTTTGCGCACTGACGCCTGCTCTCTCTCCAGAACTCTTGAAGTTTGTCCAGCAGGGGTCCCGTGGGACAGAGGAAAAGGGCGTACTCCTGGGGGATGGGGTCGTCGAGAGAAGGGTCATTGCAATGGCAGTGAAGCCTGCAACAGAGAATGGGACACTTTTACCTGGCGTCGTGGCCAAAGGAGTCTTTCCCCATGGAGGACACAGGACAGTGGTGACAGTAACTCAGAACAGCAGGCCGTGCAGAGCAGAGGCGTCCACGCCCGGGCGGGACTTGCCGAGCACGAGGCTGCGTGTGGCCGCAGAGCAGGTCAGTGTCCAGCCAGGTCTCAGATCCTGGCTAGTCTGATTCCCAGGCCAAAGACCCAGAAAAGTAGAGAAAGGTGACAGAAACACTCAAAACCTGGTCTTCTAATGGTCTTTGTGGGCCAGTCATCTCCTTAGGGTTGAAAATTTTGTGGAAAAAACCTCAACTTTAATTTTATCTCCAACTTCAAATTAAGTGTAAAAATCAAAGCCACAAAGAACTGGACGGAACTTAGGTGGCTACTATATTTTCTTTCAATTCAGAAATTTATTTTAAATACTAAGAAAAAAAATCCTAGGAAAAATGACATAGAGCCCCCAATTCAAGTTCCTTTTAACCAATAATAAAAAAAAAATTGGGGCTTCCCTGGTGGCGCAGTGGTTGAGAGTCCGCCTGCCGATGCGGGGGACGCGGGTTCGTGCCCCGGTCCGGGAAGATCCCACATGCCGCGGAGCGGCTGGGTCCGTGAGCCATGGCCGCTGGGCCTGCGCGTCCGGAGCCTGTGCTCCGCAACGGGAGAGGCCACAACAGTGAGAGGCCCACGTACTGCAAAAAAAAAAAAACAAAACTTGAGGCAACCACGAGACACTAATTTTCTCACTTGTCAAATTAGCAGAATGTCTTTGAGAGGGTAAAAGTTATGCTTAATTGTGTCAAAGGTGCAGTGAGACTTAAGGATGAATTTCTGCAACCTTTACATATAGCAATTGGCTAAGATGTGTCAATAGCCTTAAAATACCCATTCCGTTTGAACTAATAATTCCACTTCCAGAAATTTATCCGAAGCAAAAAGTATAGATAAGACTTCATATAACATATTTATTGTATGGTTATTTATAATAGGAAAGAAGGAAAAAATGAGAAAAAAGGTAATAACTTTATCATGAAGTCATTGGAAATTATGGATTTGAATAATTTTTGATTGACTCAGAGAAGTGCTTGTGATATAATATTGAATTTAGGAATCAGGGTACAGCCACTGGAGAAAACATAAGATACACACAAATACCTTCTCCTTAATAAAAAAATACCAATAGAGGAAGCTATACCCCTTCCATTGTAGCTCACTTCCCCTTTTCTAGAGGAAACCTCAAGTCTTAATCTGCTTTGTTTTCTTCTAGACATTTAGGTAACAAATCCACAGATAGCACCTGTGTGTGTTTTATATCAATTATAAGCTATTGTTCAAATAATTCTGCAACTTGCATTTTTTACTCAACCCTGTGTTTTTGTAATCTCTCCACATTGATACACATACATCTGGGGAAGTTTGTCAGAATGAACCTTCTAAGGTCTGTATAAAAGTGCATCATCTACATATGTAATATCTCATCCACCCATGCCACTGATGGACATTTAAATTGTTTCCTTTTTAAAAAATTTCACAGCACTGTGATCAAGATCTTTGTACATGTCTTTTTAGGTCCTCTGTGTTTCTCCAGGGAATGTACTTGGACATGAACTTGTGGGTGGCAGCTACACATTTTCAGTGTTGATATTCACCGCTATTGCAGCTGAGAAAGTGAGAGACCACCTTCCCCTCATTCTCACCAACACTTGAAGCCGCCTTTTGCTGTTAACGGCATCCTAATTTGCAGCCCCCCGCCCCCGATTAGGAGTGCGGCCGGGCCCACTCTCACAGAATCTAGGGGACCCACCACCTCCCTGTTCTTCGGTGGGTCTGCTGGGCTTTCTGGCTGAGTCACCACAAGCACGACCCTCAGGGCAGTGGGTTTGGTTTTTAATTGCAGTTCTGCAATTGACTTTAGGATTAGCCTAGCCCAGAGGGTCCCGGGTGCTTCCCTTTGTCCTGTACAGGGCTGGCATTTTTGCCCTTGGCCTAGAGTTTTTGGAGGAGGAGGGGGTTCCCGCTGAGGACACGCTGAGCCCTCAGAGACCTGGTGCCTGTGTCTGCCCTCCTGCTCTGGGGAGGGCACCCCAGCCTGGCGGGACCTGGGGCTTTTGTTTGATTTTTACTGCAGCTATTCCGGGGCGGGGCACGAGGGGACTTCCCACCAGAGGCAGAATGATGCCATCATGCCACACGCGGGCGGGACTGAGTTTTAGAGAACGGGGTGTCCTGTTTGATTCCCAGGGCAGGAAACCGAGGTCTGTAGCAGCAGGAGGTTGGCAGAGCCGCAGAGCTGAGGGCTGGCTGAGCCTCCGGGAACCCAGAGCTCCCCCCCGCCCCCAGGCACCTGGCACCCTGAGGGGCAATGTGCGAGGCCTTGGGGGACATTCAGCACCACCTGCAAGTTCTCGCCCCATCAGAGGTGAAGACAGTGGCAACCTCGCCTTCATATCAGCAAGGATGGCTCTCCCCTATTTACTCAGCAAATCGCATGGATATTGTTCTTCACTGACAGGCACATTTGGATTAAATCAGACTTTTAAGTGAAGAAAACGTTGTTCAAAGTTCTCTCTCTTTTGTTTTCCATGTTAACCGGGGCCTCTTTATTCCTTTCCCTGGGTGCTGGGTGGGCGGCATGGAGGCTCCCCGCCCCCTGGAGTGTCCTGGGCACTTCCCAGCGCCCGCCCTGCAGAGACCTCACTGCACCTACCAGTCTGACGCCTCCGCCGCCGTCTTCCTCCCAGTCGCCGCCAACGCCTTGAGCCTGTGGGGAGGGAGAACGCGAGGAGCTCTCGGAACCTGCCTTCTGCTCTTTGGAAAAGGTCAGAGAGACAGGAGTGTCCCTGCAGCACATGGGACCTTAGGGGGTCCCCCCCAGGGGCTGGACGGCCAGACCTCACAGTGGGATGCAGTGCCCAGGCCTCCGCCCTCCGTGTGGCATCACTGTGGTTTTGGAAACGCAGACGCCCTGCATCTCAGCCCATCATTTTCCTTCCCTGGCCCCCCAACCCAGACCCTGGCACGGAGTCCAAGGGCTCCTGTCCTGACCACCCACACCTGAATCCCGCATCCCCATCCCTCCCCAATGCACCTCTCCCAAGCCAGGTGGACCTGCTCTTGGACCCTTGAGTCGGCTGTGCAGGGCCATGTCCCAGGCTTGCACACGTGCCTCCCTGCCAAGATTAGGCCCGGTGCCAACATGCCCTGGGGGAAATGGCACGGGGTCTTCCAGGCTCAGCTCAGATGTTCCTCTTCCAGGAAGCCCTCCGCAAACCACCCAAGCAGGATGCCCGTGCAGCTCTCCTGCCCTTCCCCACTGCACATATGGCCACCTCGCTCCTCATCTCAATGGACTTGAGTCCATCTAGCTGATCCACTGGACCGCAAGCTCCCTGTGCCTAACCAAGTCTTACTCAGCCTTGAAACTGGGATGAATGTATACTGAATGGAGTTTAACTGAAGGGGACTGAACTGGACAGAATGGAGCTTGGTGAAGGTAATTCATCCAGGAATTCAGCCTGGAAATAGCCGGAGTTGACCAGGCACCCAAGGTGGCCAGTGCCCAACGCTGCTATTTCAGAGGATACTGGCGTCGATGAGGCTGCCTGGAGAGGTTAACAGGAGCCTTACCCGGGTGCTCGCGCCTAAGGGAGACGTTTAAAACACGTTTCTCCACCTCCAGCACGCAGCTGTTTAAACGGGAAGGAATTTTGAGTATGTCTCCGATGGTGGCTTTGGTCACGTAATAAAGCTTGAGTGTTGCAAGCGTGAGTGTTACTGGGAGTGGGGTTCCAGCCCTGCCCCTCCAGAATCTGCCCTCTCTGGCCTCGGTGTCCCCGTCTGCCCCTGACGGACTGTGCCCGGCCCACGGCAAGCACCCTGCCCACGCCTGGTTCTGTTCCCGTCTCACAGACCCCCGCTTTACTATGAGCATAACATGACAACAAAGTCCTGATTTGGGCTGGGGAGGAAAGGGGTCCAGCCTCTGTCATTCCACGCAGTTGGGCAAGGGTTTGTCATCTGTCTAAGGAGAGTTTGTTCCCCCCAAAATCCGAGGTTACCTAAGGGGACTTATGATGTGTTTCCCACATGAATAAACACGTGAAAAGCACCAGATCTAAGAACACTGTGGAAGCTGCAACCTGATGTCGGTCTCAAGCTCATTGCTTTGGGGGACCCTGTCCTCTTCCGGAGGGTAAACTTCAAGGTGGAGTCGTCTCTGTGTGGCCCTTCTCCTTGGACAAGTAGGGTCATGTCCACCCTGCTCGGGGAGTTCCTTAATCATTTCGTCCCATCATCAGACATTCAGGAGAGTCCCCCGCTAAGGACAAGGGGTTTCCCTGCATATTTAGAACTACATTCTTGTGTATTTCAAGAGGTCCCAGCATCAGAGACCCACCCGGCTTTGGGGCTTTCAAATTCGAGTCTAAAAAGCTGCCTCAGATTCACTGAGCTGCCCACAGAGGTGGGTACAGCCAGGCTGCTCCAAACCCTGCTTCCAATTTTCACAAATTTCAAGGTCCTTCCATCACCAGCAAGCAGAGTTTGTCTTTAAAAGGCAAAGATAGTGTCATTTATAAAAGCAGAAAAGGCCTCATTTTGAGCCGGTCTCTGGCCCTGCATGGTGCAACCCTTGACAGGAAGTAAGTGCTCTGGGCCACCTGCAGTTTTGTGGCCCCAGAGGGGCCAGCTCAGGGTCCAGGGCACATGGCCAGGCAGGGCGGTACTCACGCGGTGTGTGCCGGGAAGCCCATGCCCAGGAGGGGGTCCAGGAGCGAGGTGGTGCTGCGGCCCTTGAGCTTGTTGGAAACCTTGGCGTAGATCTGAGTCTCACCCGCTGCCATCTCTTCCTGATGCTGACTGAAGTGAGCAGATAAAGCAGGGAGGGAGAGGCAAGGGAGGCTGAGGCTGAGAAGAAAAACCTCAAGCCCTTTTTGATCTTTCTGACAAAAGCTAATATCCTGTTTGCATGAGCTCTTGGTTTTCAGAATTCTCTTTGCAGACTGTGGGTGTAAGGTCCACCAAGCCCCTTCCACAGTGGGGTTTGGGGTCCAGAGGTCCAACCGAGTACCTGCATGGGATCGGCCTTGGCTCTGACTTGGGCTGTACTGGGGGAGCGAGTCGGCCTGGGGGGGAGGGGGCAAGGTGGGGGAGGGGAAGCCGGTGTGGGGTTAACCTGAGCCACTGGATCTTAGCTTCCTTATCTGCAACACTGCATCTAGTGTCCCTGCTAGCTCTAAACGTTTTGGCTCTTTTAGTTATTCATTGACTTTTTTTTTTTATTTAAAAAATTTTTAAAGTTTAATATGCATGCAGAAAAGCTGATGAAGCCTACTGGTACAGCTCAATGCATTTTCACAAAGTGAGCTCACTAACCTAATCTTCCAAGACCAGCAACAAAACAAAGGTCCTCAACCAGGGGAATTTTGGCCCCCATCCCCAGGGACCACTGGCAACGTTTGGAGATATTTTTGGTTGTCACAGCTGGAGGAGGGGGTGTTTGCTACCTGCACCCAGTGGGCTGAGGCCAGGAATGCTGCAGCGTATATGACAGCAAAGAAGGGTCCAGACCAAGATGTCAACAGTGTCAAGGATGAGAAACCCTGTCCTAGAACATCACCAGAACCTCAGAAAATCCCTGGCCCCCAGCGTCATTCCCCCAGCCTCCTAATTTTCTCCTCCCTCCCCCAAAATGTAGCTGCTGTGCTCACTTGTATATTAATTTTGCTCATCTTGGAATCTGACATAAACAGAACCATATAGCATGTACTCTTTCATGTCTGATTCCTTTTGCCCAAAATTACGAGTGTGAAATTTATCCACGTTATTGAGTGTAGCCATGGTTCACGGTATTGCTGTGAACTATCAGATAAACGCACCATAATTCATTTCTCTAGTTCTCAGTTGATGTACATTTGGGGGGTTTTCAGTTTTCCTGCTGCACACATTCTTGTATATGTGTTTGAGTGCCCCATGCATGCATTTCTGTTAGGTACCCGTCTAGGTGTGGGACAGTGAGGTCATAGGACATGTGCATCCTTCATTAGATACTGCCAAGCAGTTTTATAAAGCCGTTGTACCCACCTGCCCCTTTGCCAGGAGTGGATGAAAGTCTCTGCTGCTCTACAGCCTTGCCCACACTTGATGTTATCAGTCTTTCAGCCAGTCTGGGGCTGTCTTGTATCTCACTCTGGTTCTAATTTGCATTTCCCCAAATGTCAGTGACACTGAGGACCACGAGACAGGCTACTGACCCTCTGAATGTCCTCTTTGGGGATGGGCCTCTTCTGGTTGTCCGCCATTTTTAAATTGGATTGTTTGTGCTTGCTTATCAGTTTGTGGAAACTCTAGAGATGAGTCTTTTGTTGGATGCCTTTACAGGTAACTTCTTCCAGGCTTTGGTTTGCTTTTTTAATCTCTTAGTAATGTCTTTGGGTGAAACAAAAGTTCTTAATTTTTTTTTTTTTTGGCGGTACATGGGCCTCTCACTGTTGTGGCCTCTCCCATTGCGGAGCACAGGCTCCGGACGAGCAGGCTCAGAGGCCATGGCTCACGGGCCCAGCCGCTCCGCGGCATGTGGGATCCTCCCAGACCAGCACACGAATCCGTGTCCCCTGCATCGGCAAGCGGACTCTCAACCACTGCACCACCAGGGAAGCTCAAAAATTCTTAATTTGAATAAAAATTAATTTAGCAATCTTTTCTTTTATGGTTAGAACTTCTTACATCTTATTTAAGAAATCATTGTTAATCCAACACTGATGAAGATAGTCTCCTATGTTTTCTTCTTGGAGCTTGACCATGTTTGTGGTTCATATTTAGCTCTATGATCCCCTTGAATTAATTCTCTATATGGTGGGAGGTAGGCGTAAAAGTTCACTTATTTCCCTATACCTTTCTTTATTCATTGAAAAGACCACCCTCTGCCCAGTGAATTGCAGTAGAATGCTTATTATAAGTCAGTTGACTGAATATGTATTAGTCTGTTTCTGACTCTATTTTGTTTTCCTGTTTGATTTGTTCATTTTTGTGCCCACACTACACTACTTTAATTACTATAATGCTAAGGCCTCTGAGTTGTATCTTCTACTTCAAGATTGTCTTGCTCCTCTGGGCCCTTTGATTTTTCATATACATTTAAAAATCAGGTTGCCATCGTGAGCCATTGGAGAGTGCAGAAAGACCCTCATATGTAGCCAAACTGATTCTCAACAAAGGGATCAATGTAATTCATGGGGGAAGGGGTAATATTTTCAACAAATAGTGCTGGAAAACTGCATATTGATATGGGAAAAGTATGAACCTCAACGCTTTCTCCACATCATGCCCCCAAATTAACCCAAAATGTATGATAAACCTAAATGTAAAAGCTAAAACTGTGAAACTTCTAAAAGAAAAAGCTTTTGCTATGTTGGAGTTCGCAAAGCTTTCTTAGTACATAAAAAGCATGAACCATACAAGAAGAAAATTCATAAATTGGACTGCATCAAAATTGAAAACATCTGCTCTTGAAAAGACATCATAAAGAAAATAAAAAGGCCAGGGCCAGACTGGGAGAGAATATCATCATATATACACCTGACAAAGGACTTATATCCAGAATATATAGAGAATATAATATAATATACCTCAAGTCCCCTACATACGAACGAGTTCCGTTCCAAGAGCCAGTTCGTAAGTCCAATTTGTTAGTAAGTCCAACAAAGTTAGTCTAGGGACACAACTAACACAATCGGCTATATACCGCTGCTTTTACCCTTGCTTCCAGACATCCTGGGCTTGAACTAAAGACACTATACTGTTGTACTCTATACAGTCCTGTACAGTAAAGTACACAAAAGCTCAACCACTTGTAGAGGATGCACGCACCTGACAATGTACGCCAGACACGTGAACTAACTTACGTGATTGGACATGCGAACGCACGTTTGCATCTTTGACAGTTCACAACTTGAAGGTTCATATGTAGGGGACTTACTGTAATTGCATACGTATCTATTGTGTGTATTTACATTACAATAATCAATAATAAGAAAACAAACAATCCAGTTTAAAGATAGGCATAAGACCTAAATGGACACTTAACAATGGAAGATACATGAACGGCTAAAGAGGATGTGAAAAGATATTCAATATCATTAGTCATCGGGGAAATGTAAATTAAAACCACAACGTGATACCACAACACACTTACTAGAAGAGCTAAAATTGAAAAGACAGACAATACCAAGTTTTGACAAGATTGTGGAATAACTGGAACTCTCATAATGTTGGTGGGAATACAAAATTGTCCAACCAGTTTGGAAAACATTTTGACAGTTTCTTATAGTTAAACATACATGTGCTATATGATCAATCCATTCTTAGCAATCTGTCACAGAGAAATGAAAATGTATGTCCACAGTAAGACTTGTATATGAATGTCCATGATGGCTTTATTCACAAGAGACTCAAACTGGAAAGAATCCAAATGTCCATCAACTGGAGAATGGATACACAAATTATGGTATATTCAATCAATGGGATAACATTTATCAATAATAAGTAACACACTGCTGATTCATGCAACAGCATGGATGAATTTAAAAGAACATTTTGTTGGCTGAAAGAAGCCAGACACAAGATCATGCATACTATATGATTTTATTTAAATGAAATCCTAAAAACAGTAAAACTAATCTATAGAAACAGAAAGCAGATAACGTGGTTGACCAAGACTAGTGTATGCAGGGGTTTTGGGAGGATAATGGAAATGTCCTATTTCCTGATTTCGTGGTGACTATATAGGTGCATAGATGTTCAAGACTGACTGAACTAAACACTTAGGATGGGTGCGTTTTATAGTGTGTAAACTAAACCTCAATAAAATTGATTTTTAAAAAGGAAAGGGAAGGAATCCAGAGGAAAATAAAAAACAGTATGCCAATTTCCACCAATAAAAAGGCCTGCTGAGATTTTGTTGGAGATTTCGTTGACTCCATAGATCAATTTCAACAATGTTAAGTCTTTCATTTCATGAGTATGGTACATCTCTCTATTTCTTTAATCTCTTGTAGTAATGCTTTGTAGTTTTCAGTGTCTTATACTTCTGTCATTAAGTTTATTCCTACATGTTGTATGTTTTTGATGCTATGGTTTAAAAATAGTTTCAGTTTCCATTTGTTTGCTGCCAGCGTATAGAAATACAATTGATTTTTATGTATTGACATCACATCCAATAATCTGGCTGAGATCACTTTTTTTTTTTTTTTTTTTGCGGTACGCGGGCCTCTCACTGTTGTGGCCTCTCCCGTTGCAGAGCACAGGCTCCGGACGCGCAGGCTCAGCAGCCATGGCTCACGGGCCCAGCCGCTCCGCAGCATGTGGGATCTTCCCGGACCGGGGCACGAACCCGCGTCCCCTGCATCGGCAGGCGGACTCTCAACCACTGCGCCACCAGGGAAGCCCTGAGATCACTTATTAATTCTAATATTTGGTAGATGCTTTTGGATTTTCTATGTACACAATTATGTAATCTTCAAATAAGGACAGTTTTCCCCTCACTTTCTAATATTTATAAACTTTATTTCCTCTTCTTGCCATATTGTCTGGCAAAGACCTCCAATGCCATGTTGAATAAAAGTGGCTTTTTGGTAGATACTCTTTATCAAATAAAAGAAATTCCTTTTCACTCCTAGTTTACTGAAGTGTTTTCAAATTTCATTAATGTATATTAAATTTTATCTTATGCTTCTTCTGCGTCTGTTGAGGTGAGCATATTGTTTTCCTTTTTTATTCAGTGAATGAGGTAACTTACGTCAATTGACTTTTGAATGTTAAATCAATCTTGTTTTCCAAAGATAAAACCTCCTTGGCTATAATATGTTATCCTTTTTATATATCGCTGGAATCAATTTGTTAATGTTTTGTTTAAAATCTTTGCATCAATATTTGTAAGTTAGCTTGGCCTTTTGTTTTCCCTTCTTGTAATTTCCTTGTCAGGTTTTGGTATCAACAGTGATCAACTCATTCTGACTTACCTGTGACTTTCTTGGTCTTAGCACTGAAAGTTCCCATCCTGGGAAAACCCTCTCAGTCCCAGGAAAACAAGGACAATTGGTCACCCTAGTGTCAGCCCTATTCTGGCCTCATAGATGAGTTGGGAGTGTTATCTCTTTCCAAATTCTCTGAGTTTTTGTAAGTTTGGTATAATTTCTTTCTTAAATATTTGAAAAGATTTATCAGTGAAGTCATCTGAGCCTAGAATTTTCTTTTTTGGGGAAGTTTTAAACTATGGATTTACTTTATTTAAGCAATATAGGACTATTCTTCTTGTATGTGTTTTATTAAATTGTTTTTCAAGGAATTTGACCATCTTATGTAAGTTGCCAAATTTCCAGGCACTTCCAATTCTGCTACATAGTTTCTGTATCCAGATTGTTATCTTAAAAAATAGAAGTCAGTTATTTTACCAGCAAAAATGGGTTTATTCGAGAATAACAGAGAATTGCAATTCAGGACAAGCAAGTCACAGTAAAAACAACAGGCAAGTCTAATAAACAAAGGAGAGGAACATTAGTTTATAGTAAAAAGGGGGAAGCTGGGAGGGCTTACTCTGAACTAAGTCCATTGGATAAAAGTGAGAATTCAGGGTAATGATGGTTTTTCACTGGCTGAGTTACCGGGGTGGTCAATTTCTTGTAGGAGATGCAATGTGCATCTTTTCCTGTTGGGGCGCATAATTGGTGATTCTTTCCTTTTGGTGATCCCTCTGCTGGGGTCTGTAATTGAGAATTCTTCCTGTAATTGATGTCTACCTGTGTGTCTGTGAGAACTCCCACTTCTGGCCTTCCAATTCCATTTTAGTGAGGTTTCCCTCTTAATTTTCACAAGGTTTTACAATATTGGTTTTATTATTCTTAGATATTTGATTATTATTGATGCACTGTAAAGTATATCTTTTAAAAATTTCATGTTCCTACTCTGTTGCTGATAAATCAAAATACTATTGATTTCACATTATTTTACACTCAACTTATATCCACAAGTCTTACTTGACTTACTTATTAATTCTAAAAGTTTATCTTTAGAATTTTAAAGATATTCTTTGTGCAAAAATAATTTTGTCTATGAATAATACTAGCTTTATTTCTTGTTTTTTAACCAGTGCATATTCTTTTCTTTTAAAAATTCTCCCTTCCTTCCTTTATTCCTTTCTTTTTCTTTCATCTTTTTTCCTTTTCTTTTTTTCTTTCTTCTTCCTCCTCCTCCTTCTTCTTTCAGTTTTATTGCACTGGTTTGGCCACCAAATATTGAATACATATGACATATACCTATATAGTACATCTCCTTATATTTTTGTCCACCTCAGAGGAAAACGTTTCAATATTTCACCTTTAAATGTGAAAAGTAAAAATTATATTTTAAAGTAATATCTTTTTCCTTTGAGGATTTCAAAACATGAAATAATTTCAAAATCAAATGAATTATAGACCTTAAATTTGAATGTCTGAAAATAGGCAAAACTTGTTACCCAAAGGGAAAAAAGTAGATTTGGGGTCTGAAATAGAGCCTCTCCTCAAACATACTTTTCTCCTCTAAGAGTAAACCACTTTTTGAACAATGGTGCTTATAACACATTAAAATGTAATTTTTAAAAAATATCTTATCCGTGTAAACAAGGAAGTGCCCTATCTAGCTTAATTCCTTTCTCTTAGATTGAAAAGTTATCTTCAAAGGCCAACAGTGAAAAGACTAAAGCTTCCTGATCAACGATTTCTTCTGGGGCTGAGCCCCAAAGCCTCCCTTCACTCACTAAAGGAACCAAGGTGGAAACAGACCACACCTGTAACTCAAGCTGTGTGAAGATGGTTACTAAGGCTTCACAGCTTCTAGAGGAGTCCTCGGGGGAGGATGCCCCTTCTCATACCTTCAAACCGAGGCCTCTGAAGACATTAGCTTGGTGAATATCAGATGCCAGCCCTACGTATGCTGATTTCTGTTTCCTTAACATTTTATTTTGAGTTTGATGGAATTGAATTGTAGGTAACCTTTCTGAAAAGCTACTTTATGGTGGTAGAAGTCTAGCTACCTTCATGGGTTCTTTCCCTAATACCCGCTGGTGAATTGTCCCAATCTTTGACTTCATCTGACCCACATGCCAACATGTGAACCCATGGTAATATGACCTCGTGGTTGCTTTTGGTTTTCTGCATGTCTACTCAGTATTGTCCATCCACCTAGGTTTACAATCAGCTCGAATACATGGAGGCCCATCACACACTCACCATTGTGCTGGACACCCAAAGAGCACATTCTAGACTCTTGTCCTTCGAGAGCTGTACCACACTTGGGAGCGCCAGCTGTGACACTCAGGTAAAAGCAAAGGAAGGATTAAGTTCTAAGTTTCCTGTCGCTGTCTTTGAGAGCAAATACTCCTTCAGGGACTGGGGAGGGTAGTTAGGACAGATGTAAAGAAGGGATGTATGGGCTCGAGGGACACCTGGTGTTAAATGCAAAAGACACTGAGATATATGTGGGCAGGTGCTTGGGGGTGGGAAAACAAGACTGAAGTAAATCACGATTGGCTGAATATAGTTCTTTGGCTACTGTTGCCATTGACCAATCCCACCAACGCGACCTTCAAACTCAATCCCAAACCCTGCCCTTGATCTCCACCTGTGCCACCAGCACCCTGGTCGCAGTCGTGGTGGCCCGGGGTTTCAGTAGCCTCCTCCTGGTTCTCTGTACACACACACCTGCCCCTCTACTTGGTGCACACAGGTAGTTCCCCACCACACCCGGGGATCTACCACATCAGTTCCTCCACCCTTTCCCTCACATGGATGCCAAACCAGAGTCCTCCCAGGAGCCCGGGCTCTCCAAGCTCTGCCCATTGGCCTGTCCAGGCACATAGGCTTTCCTGAGTTTCTCCAACACTCCTAACTCATCCTCTCCACTGGGCCTTTGGCATTGATGGTCCCACGCTTGGAGCAAGCTCCCCTCTTAGCTGGAGACAGGCTGGGACCTGGGACCCTTTGCTGCAGTACTTGCACCTGGACAAACGTCTCCTAGAGAAACAAAACGCAAAGAAACTATAAAGGACTAAAAATAACTTCGTGCATGCACAGTTAGGGCAAATTCTGGACAACAAGATTCAAAAAATACAAAAAGACCAAAAAAAAAAACAAAAAACAAAACCCCAACTGCCATTTCTGAAGAGCTGGGAGCAAAAACAGGGCACTGCAAATGCTCCCTGCACTCAACACCACCAAAGGGGTGGGCAGACCACCTAAGTCACCCTCTGGCCTGACCCCTGGATACACCCCTACCCTCACCCCCTGTAAGGAACAGCTCAACCCCCCTCGGGGAGCAATCAGGGGAACCTGTTACTTGCTTTTGCTCCTTCCTGCGGCCGCAGGAGCCCCAACACAGCCTTGTCTGAATTTCTTGTCTGGCCTCTTATCCATTTCTATTGGTTAAGGAGGCCAAGAGTCCTGGTTAGTCTCAAGCTCACAAGACCCACTTTATCACATCATCAAGGGCTCTACTAAAACGTCACTTCCTTCCTGGAGGCCGTCCTCCACCACACTGTCCCATCATTATCTAAACCGCTCCCGGCCTCATCCCTTTCTAGTGTCTGTCATCGCCTGAGACCACAGGTGAGGGCTTTGTCCCCTCTGCCATCTGCTCTGAGTCTAGATGGCTGGCTCATGGCAGATGGCCCATCAATATTTGCTGAATCAGTGAATGCACGACTCTCATCCAGCTCACATTCACCCTGGCCTTCCAAAGGGGCTCCCAGTCCCCTGCCCACAGCAGCAGGGCTCTGTGCTTTCCTGATAACACATCTTTAAGCTGTATTGTGCGCAGAAGTCTCTTGGGACGCAGAGGACTCTACAGAGTGGAGCGGGCAAGGTGTCTCTGTAGAGTGCTGGCGGCGGGTCCCCCGTCTTTTGTCTGCAGAGCGCTGCAAGTCTAAACCTGAGCTCAGGCACATAGGGGGCTAGAAAGCCCCACCAAAGCGTTTCCCTGCCCTGCTGGGTGAGCTTGCTCAGCACTGGGCAGGACCTGCCCGTTCTTTTAAATAAAAGGAGTGCCTGTGTCCCAAAGCCTCTCTTATGAGAAGTTTCTGAAAAGGTTTGCTTACCTTACTTAACTAATTAAAGGCGAGCCACATTTTCCCCTCTCTGGTCTCTGCAGTCAACCACCAGTGGCTACTTGATAGTCACTGCCAGGTAGGGTTACCCAGAGGCCCGTGATCAAGCCATTTTGTGATGATTGAGTCGACAAGGCTGAGTGCCTTGGTGGAAATATTTCCCGGTTGGACTATCCTGTTGGCAGCCTGCTTACCATCACGCTTGCTTTTATAATGAGAAAGGAAATTATTTCTGCTTTTAATGATGGCGGCTCCAGAAATGGTGAGTGAAGTTGTGGGGGGGGGATGGAGGGGAGAGAAGCCGCTTCTAAAAGATGACTTCACAACATTTCTGGATGTGAAACCTCCCAACCATGACCTGCTGGGAAGGGACTCCCTTACCTAGGTTCCTTGTTTCAGAAAGCATTTTGCTGTTGATTCTTATTCTTGTTCTAAAGCTAGGCTGTGGAATTTGCCACAGGCTGATAGCAAGCAGCACTTACGAGCAAGAATCACGGTAAAAAAATGCTGAATGTGAATTATTAGTTTCCTAAGCTATTCTTCGAAGCTACTCTTGCAACGGAAATGAAATAAACATTTTTAGCGCATAACTCTTGCTTAGATTTTCCCATGACCACGTGAAACAGCATGAAGACAGAGTTTGTTTTAAGTGGCTTAATAGTTCCCTTTTGAATTTCAAACATTACAAGTAAATGGAGAGAAAATAACCATGGGTGATCTAAGTATCCATGTTTATATGACTGTTGGAAAGTCTAGGTTTTAGCACTTTGCAGAAGCAACTTCCTGGGGTGCTCATGCCTGATTCCTCGGAGAGTGAGCTGGACTTTAGTTGGGAACATTTGGACTGTTTCCTTGCTGCCTCTGCCCCTCTTTTGAGTTATTGGAAATGACTTCCAAAGGCTTCTGACCTGTCCGGCATCGCGATAGGTGGAATTCTCTTGGAGGAAACAGATCTCCCGTGTAGCTTTTGGGCGAGCCCACAGTCGCCAGCCACTCCTCCCTTTGTGAGGTAAGGGGGGCCCTGGGCACCCGGAGGGCGAGGATACTTTCATCCTTAATTAGGTCAAGCCTGTGCGAGCCAGGAAAAGGTTGTGTTTACGGGAAGCTCCAAATACTGTGGGTGAGCGTCCCTTCCTTGGTGCTATCTGCATTTTGGGGGCACGGACATTATGTGAGTATCCAGACTTCTTATAGTATGGTAGGTGTATCACCTGCACAGGCAAAAGGGTCGAGTTTAAGTGGGACAAAAGAGAGAAAGAAAGTGTTTGAAAGTAAGTTATCTTCTGAAAAATAATGGTAACTAACTTCTAAATGGTAAAAGGGCATATCTCTAGAGACATGCTATTCAATTGATTTGAAGATTGGTTGAACAAATGATGGGAAAGTCATACGTTTGGCAGAATTACATTCGTAGTTTCGCTCACTCTAGACGTTTCTCTGTTACCTGCTGTGGCTCAGAAACAAAAAAAAGTGTTCTCCCTGGACAAATAGTTTTGATTTATTGGCACTGAATGCTCTTTATGTGGATTGTCAGATTTCAAAGATTTCACACGACAAAGATTCGTTTGATGCTAAAACTATAAATGGGGATGCAAACGCTCTCTATTCTTTCCTGCGAAGGAGGTGGAGGTAGAGCCTGGTCTCCGAGGTCCTGAAATAGTCACCATGGGGGAAAATGACCCACCTGCTGCCGAAGCCCCCTTCTCCTTCAGATCGCTTTTCGGCCTTGACGATTTGAAAATAAGTCCTGTTGCACCAGGTAGGTGGCACCAGGTATCATTTCTGCCCCGCCTCCCCTCCCCCATATAGATGATCGATGTGGCTGAGTGTTCCCCTGGAGAAATATCTCCCCAGGAGCCCTCACACCCACAGGCCGCTTCCTCGTGTTTGCAGAATCCTGGAGAGAAGGGGCATTAGGGGGGGCCGTCACTTTGTTCAGCCTCTTGCCAACTCCCTGGAGATAGGTGTTGGTATTCTCTGGATGGAGGTTTTCAGAAATCAAGGCTCCAACTGCCCCTGGGAGTTAGGGGTCAGATCCTGGCCAGGAAATCTCTGAGGCCTCCAGGAATTCCTGACAATCAGTGGTCACCAGTCCTTCCAGAAAACTTAAAATAAGCTGGTTGCCCTAATGGTATCAGATACCTAGATTAAAATTCAACAGCAGGTGACGGAGTTGCTCCTAGCAACTGAAGGAAGGAAAGTCAGTTTTGGAAATGGGTCACAAATGCTTGGAGAAATGGCAGACTCCTTCCTGCCTGGATAGGATCTTTTTGGCAAAGACCCTATCAGGACTTGTCACAGGAAGCTGTGGCTCCCTGGTCCCGGCTGCAGTCAGGAAGACTGAGCCCAGGGGCTGGGCAGAGGGACCTCTGGGGCCCCTGGCTAGGGTTCCAGAAAGCATGGCATGGGGGCCGCACTATCGATTCCTTTTAAACCACCTGGACAACTGATGTTGACCGATGGGAGGTGGGAGAAGAGGTTTCAATTAAGGGAAAAGATACACAATTTACAAACGCTTTTCAAAAATTAGCCTCAGTGGAAATGAAGAAAAAACATCCTGCAGTTACCTAACCACCCAAACTTAGCTAGTTTTTACATCTTCTTTATTCTCTCCCTGTCCTTGTCCATAAGTATACACTCACAGGCAGTGCAGATGCAGACAGGCATTTTTCCATGTGCTTTTTGGTTTTCTAAATGCCTGTTTTTATAGGATCAGATAGGTGTGTAATTTACATAGCCATTTTTGTCATCATTTGACATATAATTGTTTCTAATATCTTATAATATAAATCATAACATGAATAACACTGTACATATTCTTTTCTGCTAAGTTTTGATCATTTCTTCATGATTCATTCCTAGTCATGGGAAGGAATAAAAACTTTTTAAAACTTTTCTTTTTAAATAAATCAATGCATTTTTTTATGATAGAAATTTAGAAAATACAGTTAATCAAAGTTTTTTTAAGATGACCCACAATTTTACTCTTACTCAGAGATAAACATATTAGCACTTTATAATTTATTTCTTGCCTTTTTCCTATCAACATATCTGTATTTCTCTTTGGAAGTGAAATATGAAGGTAGACCCCAGAGATATTTTGGGTTTGGTTCCAGACCACTGCAATAAGCAAATATTGCAATAAAATGAGTCACACTAATTTTTTAGTTTCCCCATATATATAAAAGTCAAGTTTATTCGATAGCATAGTCTATTCAGTGTGCAATAACCTTATGCCCCAAAACAATGTACATACCCTAATTTAAAAATTACGTTTTAACTTAAACAATTAACTTCATTGCTAAAAAATGCTAGCCTTTATCTGACTACACAGTGTTGCTACAAACCTTCAATTTATGAAAACTGCAATATCAGCAAAGCGTGATAAAACGAGGTCTGCCTACTATTTGTATGATTTTGAAGCTTTTTTTTTTAACTTAAGAATATTATGTTCATCTTTCCATGACATTAAATAATTAAATAGCCTTTAAGGGTTGGCAAACTATGGTCCCTGGGCCAAATCTGGCCCACTGTCTGTTTTTATAAATAAAGTTTTATTGGAACACAGACATATCCATTTATTCACACTTTGTCTGGCTGCTTTCAGGCCATAGCTGCAGAGTTGAGAAGTTGTGACAGGGACCACTTATGGCCCATAAAGTTTAAAACATTTACGATCAGGTCCTTCACAGAAAAACGTTGCCGACACCTCTCCTTTATCATTTTAGATATTTCTATACCATTTGTTATTTCACCAACTCCCTTTTGTTGGTCACTTAAGCTGTTTCCATATGTCCGTGCATCAATATTATCAAGGTCACTCCTTTAAGTGTCCTTTACATAGAGATTTGTGTACATCTATGATGACTTTTTAGGATAAATTCCTAGAAGTGGAATTAATAGGTCAAAAATTCTATCCATTTTTTAGCTTTTTGGTACATATTTCCAATTTGACTGTCCAAAGGTTTACACAACTTATACCCTTATTGACTGTTAAGTGGAGATCCATTTCCTTTCACTTTGGACTGCAGTGGGAATGGTAGTAGTAGTAATAATAATAATACATTGCAAAGGTGATATGTAATTATGTCTACTTTGTGGTGTTTTTTTCGTTTCCAGAGGGGTTGAAGGTGTTTTTTGTGTGTGCTTGTTTATCATTTGCATTCCTTCTTTGAAGAGATGCTATACCTTTTGCTTTTTATTCCAAGCATGTCCTCAAAGACAGGGCAAGGAGGAGGGGGACCACAGTGGGACCACAGGGCACGCGGCCGAGGAGCCATACAGTGGCAAATGTGAGCTGATACAAAGGTGCTAACTGAAGGACAATCTTTGGATCTACAACGGGGGCTCACTTCCTAAACCTCACTCTTAGATACAGAACAGCTAGAATCATGAGAAGTCCTTCTGGGGTTCCTGCTGAGTTTTAAAGTGACTGGAGAACCGGCATCTCCAGTAGGGAGAGTGACTGATTGGGGCAGGCTTCCGGACGCGGGGGAGGTGGAGGGGAGGGGTCTGCTTGGCTGACTCTAAATTGGTCATCCTGAAAGGAACTGGTCTCTGGCCTTGAGATAAAACCACGTTCATTATCCCGAAACCATCCATTCATCCATCCATCCATCCATCCATCCATCCATCCATCCATCTATCCATCCATCCATCCATCCATCCATCCATCTATCCATCCATCCATCCATCCATCCATCCATCCATCCATCCATTCATCCATCCATCTATCCATCCATCCATCCATCCATCCATCCATCCATCCATCCATTCATCCATCCATCCATCCATTCATCCATCCATCCACCCATTCCTTCAATCTACTAACATTTACTGAGGACTGTGGAATGCCTAGTGCTGTTCTAGGTGCTGAGAGTACAGCCTGGAACAAGCCACCCGCTCCTCCATCCAAGGCTAAACAAGGACCGTGCGGGTGGTCCCTCCGCCCCGCTCCACACTCACGGCACAGAGTCTGATGTGCATCTCCTATCCCCCCATTCTTCCCTTTCTGCTCCTGCCTTTTCCTTCTTTACTCTTTTCTCCTTTTCCTCCCATTTCATCACTTTCTTTTTTCCATTTTTGTTTTCCAATTCACTTCTATTTTGGGCAACCGGGAAGGGTACTGACCATTTTATAATCACAGTCTTTATAGCCAGAGGTTGAAGTTGTGGGTTTCCAAAGACAGACAGGGAGCCTCTTTTTGGCTCTTCCATGGGAGACTCTCGGCCCAACATCTCCAAGAGCAGGAGAATAGAGGCCAAGGGAGTCTCCATCCTGTGTCATCATGTGAGGCCTGGAAAGCTTCCTCCCTTTCCTACATTCTAATCTTCCTAATTATAAGAGAGGACAACTTCAGCATAGATGTATTTTCAGGATTGATGAGATAATTTGCATGAAATGGTCTGTTCTCCTGAGAGTAAACGTTGCAGTGGAAATCCTCCTGTTGTCCAGAGAGGCTTGCACTTTTGGGTTTCTTAAGCTCTTCACACCTTCTTTTCTACCAAATCAGCCTTGTTCTATAGGCAAGAACTGGGAAGGGTCTGGGGCTTTACCCTACTTGCAAGCTAACAAGTCAGCCTGCCCCAGTCCCACGGATGCTGGCAGAAGACACAGCCCTTCCGTCAGACACGTGTACGCACAGCACAGGTGGCATGAGCATCCTGTTTGAGTAGGTCACGCTTGCCCACCAAGTCCCTCGGCAGCAGTGTGGAGCGGCCCAGGTGCACGCTGTACACGCAGTGGGTCTGCATCACAGCTGAGGAAACCTGAGCTGAGGGAATCCACATCTTTTATCATGGGCTTCAAACAGACCTGCACAGGCTTTGTCCCAAAGGAAGAGGTGGTATTTATTAAGCCAGACAGTAAATAATAACCTGTCCCTTGCTCTGGAGAAGGACACTATCTCTGTCTTCTAAGGCTGTTTGCTCTGCCAGCATCCTCCAAGAGATGGTCTGGAATAAAGGCCTTCGGTGTCTATGCCCAGGACTGGTGGAGAATGACCACTGGTGACCCTCTCAGAGCTCCCAGCTCTCTCTCTCCTGAAAGCACCCTGTTTGGGTTTTACATGTTGCCTTCCTCTTTAGGAAAACATCCTTGGAAGTTGGGGTTCTACCTCCCCTCCGTGTTAGTTTCCTAGGGCCACCAAAACATCACAAACTTGGTGGCCTAAAACAGCAGAAATCTATTTTCTCTGGAGGCTAGAAGTCTGAAACCAAGGTGAGGGCAAGGACTTGCTCCCTCTGCCACCTGCAGGGGAATCCTTCCTTGCCTCACCTTAGATGTTGGGGTTTGCTGATAAATCATGGGTTCCTTGGCTTATAGATGAATCACCCCAATCTCTGCCTTCATCTTCACATGGCCTTCTGCCT
Source organism: Mesoplodon mirus (assembly GCF_964341445.2). Taxonomy (NCBI): domain Eukaryota; kingdom Metazoa; phylum Chordata; class Mammalia; order Artiodactyla; family Ziphiidae; genus Mesoplodon; species Mesoplodon mirus. The sequence continues at coordinate 143,990,943 of NC_138982.1, read as the reverse complement.
GCGTCTCTTCACATCATCTTCCCTCTGTGTGTCTGTCTCTGTGTCTGAATTTCCCCTTTTTATAAGGACACCAGTCATTTTAGATTAAGGCCCACATTAATGACCTTGATTTAACTTGATCACCTCTGTAAAGACTCTATTTCCAAATAAGATGATATTCTGAGTTCTGAGGGTTTGAACATACACACGTCTCTTGGGGGACACAATTCAACCCATCACACCATCCCCTAGCCGAGGACGGATGGAGCTGGGCTGGAGTTGGGGAGCTTGGGGCTCAACTTTTAGAGAATGTGCCCCCCAGGTAGGCGGCCATTTCTCTAAGTCAACTCTCTTTGGGCTGGAACATTCTCTGCACTGAGGGCAGGGGGGATGAATAGCTAAATTTTGTTTTATTTCATTCAGATTCGTTGTTGCGTGGCCTTTTGCTCTCCCCGCTTTTTGGTTTCTAGATGCCGACGCGGTGGCTGCCCAGATCCTGTCTCTGCTGCCACTGAAGTTCTTTCCCATCATTGTCATCGGGATAATTGCATTGATATTAGCGCTGGCCATTGGTCTGGGCAGTGAGTATGATCCATTATTTAGTAGGTTCTCAAGTACCTGTTCAGGCGTTTAGACTTTCACGGGCTCCCCCCTCACACCAGCCTGGGCCCGCCACACAGCCCTAATTACTAAGGCAAACACCCTCTGGGTTCGCTGATTTGAGCTTTATTTGCCTGAAGGATTGTGAAGCCGAGCTGGGCCCCAGCGGGGGCCTTTGGCTGTGCTGGAGGTTTTGTCACCAAGGAGCCTGCCCAGTTAAAAGTGGCCAAAGGCAGCTGATGAAACTGAACCCACAGGCAGGAGGGGGTGGGAGCCAGTGGAGGAGACAAGGAGGCCATTCATGCCAGGCCAAGCTGGGTTTCAAATAAGGTGCAAGTGGCTTTTGAGAAAGAGAGTCATTTGCATGGTCTCTGATAGGGAACAATTTCGTATTTACTCTTCAAATAGGCGGATCTCAGATCGGTTTAACTCTCCACGTGCTCGGCTTTGGGGTCCACAGTTCCCTCACTTCTCGCCCAGGGTCAGAGAAGACAGGAGGTAGATTGGGGGCCAGGGGTCCTCACTCAGGGCTCCTTGCTCAGATGGCTTAGCCAGTCGGCCACAGCCATGCACTTTCTCTCTGGACCTTGAGCCACCGGAGTCTAAATGCATCTTGAGTTGTGGCTTGAGGTCACTTAGGGAGACACGGTGGGGTGCAGCTGCCCCACCCGCTGGAACCTGGAACAGAAACTGGGCTGAGGGAAACAGGCTGCTGGCAGTCATGCCGTTTCAACGCAGCTCTCATGCCGCTTGGGCAAGTTCAAGGCCGCGTGGCAGGTGCACGGTTGTCAGTGCTGTGCACTGAAGCAGCCCTTCCTCGGCCCCCTCCCTCCTTTCTCCAGTCCACTTCGACTGCTCCGGGAAGTACAGGTGTCGGTCGTCTTTTAAGTGTATTGAGCTGACGGCTAGATGCGACGGAGTGTCAGACTGCAAAGACGGGGAAGATGAGTACCGATGTGGTAAGGTCATGTCTTTTCACTGCAGAAGCAGGAGGACGTCAGTACAACCCGATCCTGACTTTCCCCATCTGAGAAATGGGTCCAAGGCAATGCCTTTGTTAAGTCATGGGATCCAACTGGCATTCACCCCAGGAGACCCTGGACTGGGTATTAAGGGAGGGCCCTTACATGGAGCTAAAATTGGGTTGGGGAGACTCCGTAAGCAAGCAGAAGGGAACTCCAAGAGAGCTCAGAGGTCCAGCCGATAAGAACTGTGGCCGCCCTGCGTGGGTGGGGCACTGACCAGGGGCAGGTCAGACTCAGCACGGGAGGGTCTAGGCTGGCTGCAGAGAGATTCTGCCGGATCTCAGGGCCCCTCAGGCCACTAACGACCTGTCTTCCTGGGCATTGGCCAGTCCGCGTGAGCGGTCAGAACGCCGCGCTCCAGGTGTTCACGGCTGCCACCTGGAGGACCGTGTGCTCTGAGGACTGGAAGAGTCACCACGCTACTGTTGCCTGTGCCCAGCTGGGGTTTCCAAGGTAATTCAGAGAGTGTCCAGCAGTGGGCAAGACATGAGCAGTGATCCCTATGAGGGCAGACAGCTGCCGTTTAGCTGGGCACGCACAAGGCCCCTGGACATCCCCATGGCGACCCTGCGATGCCTGACGTCACAGGTGCGCAAACCAAGGTCCCAGCACGCTAAGTGACTTGCTCAAGGTCACATGGGACCTAGTGTGTTTGGGGACGTCTCAGGCCAGGACCCTAGATGCAAACATTCAATAAAGAGCTTCAGAGCTGAGGACTGAGCCCCCAGTTCCTCAGGCCACAGCTTTTGGGCAGCTTCCCGACACCACCCAGCTTGGTCCCACTTCCCAAGGAGCCCCAGAGAGCCAAGTTCGAAAAGTCAGCAATTTAGTGAATGTCCAGTTATTCAAAACAGTTGATTAGCAACAGGTGGAAGAAAGAAACAGGTAGAAGAAGGAACTATTGCAGTGGAATCTCCACGTTTCAACGTTCTGTGTTGCCTATGGGACTTTTTGCACTGGGGCGACACATTTTGGCCCTGAGGTGGCCCCGTCCCTCCCCTGGCCCCTCCTTCAGGCCCCTGGTGGCTGCCGTCTTCCTCGGGTGCCCAGGACTCTGCACTCTTGCTCCTCTTCCTTCCAGACTCTTGGAGTTCAAAACCAGCAGGCTCTGGGTACCCACGCTCTCCTCAGGAAGTGGGCATCCCTGTTTGTGCCCAAGGAAACGGGCGTTCAAACCTCCACGCTCTGAGCAGGGAGCCCTGACTTGCAAATCTGATGCATCATATTCTCAACTCTTTTCTCCAAAGCCAGTGAAACCCGCCCTCCAGCCTGTATCCCTGAGATGTGCCTCCTTTTCACCCGTGACAACCTGGATTCAGAAACCAGCTGCACTTCAAGCCCAACGACAACAGCAAAAGCACCCACACAATTGCCTTCAGGCGTTATGTAGACTTGACCCCCCATAGGCGAGGAGGAAGTTTACACACCACACACACACAGACCACATCACACACCACAAACACACACATGCCACACACATCGCATCACACACACACCAATGACAGAGACACACACACAAACCCCACGGCTCACAGCTGAAAGCTTCCCTTGGGCATTTCTGCTCCATAGGAGGTAGTTCCTTGGACTCACTAGGGGGCATCCTTTCTTCTTCCCGTCTGCCTCCCCTGCTTCTCCCTCCTGGACCACCTCCCCGCCCTGAATCCTTGGCCTCCCCTCTGTCCTGCAGAAGGACCCAGCAGCCCCCCTCTCCTTCCCCCAACCCTTCCCGGCAGTGCTCAGGCATCTCTGCACCCCAGCCGTCTGCTGAGAGGGCCCTTCCTTGCTCCCTCTCAGGGCAAGTCTGGAGGATGCAATTTTCCAGTCGGTCCCCTCAACATTGTCCATTTTCTTCCCTCTGAACTTGCTCTGTTCTTCCCTGTTTCTTCAGTTCTAAGGTTTACTTCTGCATCCTTTCTTGTTTATTCTTCCTGGTTCTCTCTTGAAAGCCCTCCTTTGATCCCTTCTGCTCTACAGCATCCTGTGTCAGAGGTCTGTGATACAGAAAAAAAGATAGACTGGCAACTCAGATTGCCTGGGTCCAAATCCCAGCACACAAGCAGCCCCGTCACATGACGGAGGCCTCAAAAATAAGGCAAATAATAGTACCAGCTTTAAAGGGTCGCTGTGAGGTTCAAGTGATCTTGGGGCTTCGAAGCCAGCCTGGACCACAGGGACGCCCTATAAGAGTCTGTGGTCATGGTTGTTGCTACCACTGAGACTTTGACAATTTATGGGGCTCCAGTTGCAGCCTTTGGGGTCCCTTTGCATCACCCCCACCGCCCCCCTGGTAGCCCAGTCCACCTGTATCAGGATCTCCATCTCGGTAACATCTGGCTCTTTCATCTGGTGCCTGACGTATCAGCAGGTGGAGCAATACCTGGGGAGGCTGGGAGGGTCACTGCTGCCGCCTGGATTACATTTTTCTCAAAACTCCAACCTGGCTGGACTCTGTATACCACGTACGCTGCCCGCGCCGCCCCCCAGCGTTTACAATCACCTGATGAAATCATGCTTGATAAGCTGGTGAGGTCGCGAGGGAAGCAAGCCAGCGACTCTGTCTTTTGTTCATCCCACGACCTCCCATCTCGTAACTCTTTGAAGGCCTGATGTGAAAAATATTACGCCCTCTTTTCCATCATTCTCCAGACCTGTCTCCTGACCCTTTAAACACTGGCTTGTCCTGGTGCCCCCGAATCTCTCCGTCTACGTGCTCTTCTCTCTGTAACGGGAGCCCTGCCAGCTCTGGGCAGCCTGGGAAAGTTTTTCATCTCCCCCGACCCCCAGCCTATCATACCTGGGGCGCTCAGCATCCCCACTTTGGTGCTCACCTGAAAACACTCCACCCAGTTCTGTGTTCTGTTCCCTCTGAGGCTTGCTTCAGGTCAAGCAAAAGTCAGTTCAGCTGAATGCATCAGGGAGGGTCCAACCAGCTACGTCAGGAAGTGGTCCTCCCTCCCATGGGGCTGGAGCCCACGGTGGGTGGATGGGCTGTGGGGAGAGGGTTGCCCCAGACTATTCCAGGTCTGGAATACCTTGCTAAGTTGGCAGAAGGAAGCCATTGATGGTTTGGGGGTGCAAAACGACTCCCCTCCCAGTATGATAGCTGTATCATTGTGACTTGAGCCCAGGTAGATTGGCTGCAGAGTGAATTCCACACATCGGGTCTGCGTTTCCCTTGTGCTTGCAGCTATGTGAGTTCGGACACCATCAGAGTGGATTCACTCGAGGAGCAGTTCCGAGAGGACTTCGTTTCCATGAATCACCTCTTGCCAGATGACAAAGTGACCGCTTTACACCAGTCGGTGTACGTGAGGTAAGCGGCTAGGTGGTGCTGTGTCCACTTATGTCCAGTCATCCGCTGGACCTGTGCATGAGGTTGTGTTCTCCAAGTGCAAGGTGTGGGTTTGGCCGCTTTGGTCAGATGGGTGGACGCACCAGGCTGGGGTACAAGAACTTAATCCCAAACCAGGCAAATACAGCCCAACAGAGAGAGGGAGGAAGGGTGGTAAAGGGGTCCCGTGATGCACGTGTCGTAAATGCAGCATTGCACCGTGCACACAGTGGGCGCTGCTGATGTGTTTGGGGACAGAAAGGGAGGGAGGGAGGAGAAAAAATATTAGAAAGAAAGAAATTAAGAAAGAAACGTATCCTTCTTTCTTTACAAAGTACTTTACTGTTCACCATTTGTATTATATGTTTCCCCAAAGAAGTCATAAGGAAGGTAAAACGAGGTATCCTTAAATGACAGTCAGGTACCTGAAGCTTACAGGGGTCACCTGTCTGGTGCACAGAGGTGCGTCAGGCTTTCTGAACCCACGTTCCATATGCTCTTCCTGACTCCTTGGACCAAACCCCAAGAGGAGTGTGTTCTCTGCTCCAGGAAACAACTGCCTGTCAGTCTATTGTGTAATTGACAATCGCTTCCGAACCCACATGCAATCTGCAGGGACAGCTCATCTCTTGGGTCCTAAAAACTCAGTCTGGTGACACTAGCTTTTTCTTGCATGATCATGTGACAGGACTGGGGCTCTAAAGGCAGGAAATCTACAAAGGGATCCCAGGGTGGATTGTAACAGGAGCACCCAGCCACTCAAGGGAGAGTGTGTGTCATTTCCCGGGCAATCACATCTCAGCTCTGGAGGTGGGGGGGAGGTCTTCTCTGACATGCATGTGTCCCAGGCTGCAAGGACTTTGTGGCAGGAGAGGCTGCCATGCCATCCGATGGACACTGTGTCCAGTAGGGGCCAGTGAAGAACATCGGGGTAAAACTGACATGCAAATGACACCAGTGTATATTTATATAATATAGCTCATTATACATTTCTTATCATTAGCTATACAAAGCCTAGAAATACTCAACACCCAGTCACACACACCATACCTCACTGTAGTCACGTGTTTTATAATGAATTGAGTGACCTCACTCTCGTGGGGTTTTTTTTATAGACGAAAATTATAATCTGTATTCAAGAGCAGGGGAGTAAAATTTATTTTTCTTTTATCCCAAGATTTAAGTAAAAAAAAAAAAAGTGTTCAGTTCACAGGCCTCGGGTATTTATCATTAAGCGCGCTCTTTTTCCACTTTAGGGAGGGATGCACCTCGGGTCACGTGGTTACCTTGAAGTGCTCAGGTGAGAGTCACAGAAATGCAGAGAGAAACGGAAGGAAGCCCTGGCTCACAGGCTCCTGTCCCCCCTCCCCGCTCCTTGGACCGCTCTGCTGGCAGTCCCTTCCTCCCAGGGGCCAGGTGGGAACTCTGTGACCCCCATCTGCCAGGTTGGTGAAGAGAGCCCTGGGCGACTTCTCAGCAGCAGACAGGACCAAGGCGCACGATGTCCTGTCCTTCTGTGGTGGCTCCAATCGCCTGACTCTCTGTCACCTTCTCTTCCCCACCCCTCCTGCCAGAAAAGTGTGCACGGGCTGCTTAGTGCCCGCCCCCAGCCTGGGCAGGCACCCTGTGTTCCTGGCAAGGGGGCACCGTACCTGGCGCTGTGTCCTGACGGGCTTTTCCCACTGCACCCCTACAGCACCCTGCTTGTCCCACGCCGCAGGTGACCTGCTCCCCCCCACAACCCTCACCCTGTGCTCACGCCAAAGCTCCCACCCCTGCCCCTCCCTCTCCCCCTGCAGTCTGCGGTCTGAGGACGGGCCCCAGCCCGCGCATCGTGGGTGGCAACGTGTCCTTGCTGGCGCAGTGGCCCTGGCAGGCCAGCCTGCAGTTCCAGGGCTACCACTTGTGCGGAGGGTCCGTCATCACCCCCGTGTGGGTCGTCACTGCTGCCCACTGTGTTTATGAGTGAGTTCTCCTGACCTCCTTGTGGGGGGTCCTCATCTTCCGCAGACCCCCATCCCAGTCCGGGCCATGTTGGGACAGGGCTGATTTGGGTGGTCGACAGCAGGGCAGGTCCAGAAAGCAGGAAGACAGACCGGATGGTCACAAAGTAATGTCCACGGGGCGGGACACCTTCCTTCTTCACTGTGGATCCAGTTCCATCAGCTGGGTGAGACTGGTGACCCCGGGCTCATTTTAAGGACCTCTGGCCTGCAGCTCTCACAGAAAAGAGAGAAAGAAGAGGAAGGAAGCTCTCGCAGGAGGGAACCCAGCAATGTAAAGGCCCTAGGCCTCCCTGTAGCTCATCACAGTGGACCATGCTGTGGCCGAGAGGGAGAGGGATGGTGCAGGGTAGGCAGGGGTCTCCCCAGAGCCACCCCCGCTTGAGTCCCTCTCAAGCGGGGGTGGCTTGGAAGAAAACCACAGAAAATACTTCCAAACACAGGGACAATTGTCTCTGTTATTTCCACCTCCCTCTATTTCGGTTTCTGATGGAGAACAGACCCTGATGGACTCTCACAGGGAGCAAAGTTCAGCTCACTTCTCAAATGCCCAGAGGTGCAAAGAGCAAGGCCTGTCTAGGAAATGCATAGGGTGGGTCTGTGCTTCTGCAGGGCTTGGTGGGGGAGATGTCTGCTGTGCGGCATCTCCTTGGCACTGGCTCTCGGGACACCTGAGGGGTCCGTGGGTTAACGTGCTTGGGGCTTTCTCATTTTAGTCTCTACCTCCCCAAGTCATGGACCATCCAGGTGGGCCTCGTTTCTCTTCTGGACAGCCCAGCCCCCTCCCATCTGGTGGAAAAAATCATCTACCACAGCAAGTACAAGCCAAAGAGGTTGGGCAATGACATCGCCCTCATGAAGCTGGCCAGGCCTGTCAGTTTCAACGGTACGTCTGGGTCTCTGTCATTTTGTTGCTATCCTTTGTTTCAAGAGAATTTGAATTGCTTGTTGAAGCATGTTGCTGAAGGCTGCCTTACAATCTCTGCCAGATAATCCCAATATGTGATTCATTTCCGTGTTGGCCTCAGTTGACCGTCTCTTTGCATTAAAGTTGTGATTTTCCTGGTTCTTTGTATGATAAGAAATTTTCAGTCATATTCTGGACATATGGGCCATCGTGTTAGGAGACATACATCTTCAATTTTAGCAGACGGTCACCCTGTTCAGGTTCACTATGCAGGTCCTGGCCTGCTTTTGTGGGCTGTGGTTCTGATGATTATTTCATTTCAGAGCCTTTGTGGTTCTACTTTGGTCAACTTGGTTTGGCTGGGGCCACTGGGGCCCTCACTTGTGCTACATTCTTTCTACTGGTACCACCTGGAGATTAAAGGGACTTCCCCAGGCCAGACCACCTGGTGCCTGTGAGTGGTAGAAGGGGGTCTCAGGCCCATGGGAACAAAGAGCTTTTTCTTGTTTCGTGTTTATCGTGGTGAGGTCCCCACCCACCTGCCTGGTGTCTCAATCTTGGCTGAGAAAGAGAGGACCTCCCAGGCCAGCCAGCTGGTTGTGGTGGCATCTTCCCTGCAGCCCTTTCTTTACAAGTTAGAAGACACTGGGAATCTCCAGCTCCTGGAAATACTCAGAAACGTTCTCTCCCAACCAGCTGCTGCGTTCAGAGGCTCTGTTTCTCCACAGAAATGTCGTCCCGACTCCCAGAGGTTTCAAAAACACCAGAAAAGCCACACAGGACAGAACTTTCCAAGATGTTGCAGATGCAACAAAGCATATGAGCCTGCTCCTCAATAAGTAAAAGCCCCCTTCTGCCTCCCAAGGATTAGAGCAGCTCAGAGAGCAGTAGAGTATAATCAACAAGGCCCCTTGTTGGAGCAGAATCCTGGCTCAGGACCAGCAGCAGGTTGGACCTGGCAGAATCAACAGTGTGTTTATCACACAGCACACAGAATTCTCTACGCATCACTCTTGGAAGCAAATATTTCTAGAGAAACAAAGAGAACTTGTAAAGGTGGTGGTTGTTTAATTATGATTAATGACCCTTGGTTATAAAGAGAGGTGCCAGCACTTGCACTTGACAACAATTAAAATGAGTGCCCTCGTCCGGAGCCTGTGCTCCTTAACGGGAGAGGCCACAACAGTGGGAGGCCCGCATACCGCAAAAAAAAAAAAAAAAAAAAAAAAAAATGAGTGCGCTTATCGCTTCTCTACCTTTCCATTATTGTCCTACCCCAAAAGCTCAGCGTGTCTCAGAATGCAGTCACGTGAAGGCCCCGTGACAGTCTTTGGTGAAGGGCTTACGTGACACAGCCCACGTGGACAGGCAGGCTCATCACCTCCAGATATGTCAGGAGGGATGGGAATATTCATGCAGTGTCGGTCCATAAAGCAGCGTGCCCATGGTCTAGAACAAGAGCAGGCAGACTATGGCCCATGGGCTGAATCTGACCCTTTGCCTACTTTTGTAAATAAAGTTTTATTGGCCCACGGCCCATTGGTTCACCACTGCCCGTGGCTGCTTTCATGCTACTGTGGCAGAGGTGAGGGTTGAAACAGAGACCACGTGGCCTTCCAAGCCTAAAATATAAACGATTTGGCCTTTTATAGAAAATTTGCTGACCCCTGGTCTAGACTCCCTCATGTTGCCACGGTCTAGGGTTGTTTTAAAGTTTCAGGGCTCTGGTGGGCGAGGGGTCCCTACTCTGAGCAAATAGCTTCCAAACGACCAGGGACCTGACCTTTCTCTAGGAGCCGGCTTGAGCTGCCAGAGCCGTAGGCACTGAGAAGACGGTTTTCTCAGACCACAGCTGCCACGGGCTTGAAAGCTCTTGTTTCCTCTCCAAACAGAGATGATCCAGCCAGTCTGTCTACCCAACTCCGAAGAGCACTTTCCTGATGGGAAAATGTGCTGGACGTCAGGCTGGGGGGCCACAGAGGATGGAGGTCAGTGTTCTGAAATCAAGATTCTGAGTCCAGGGTGCCTAGAACCGAGAGGGCTGTGGGCCTGCTCCCCAGGCTCCCAGTGTAATGTCCCCGCCCACGTGTCCCGGTCGGGGTGTAGCGCAGACCCCCAGCCACTGAGACATGAGAGGACTGGGAGGCGAGTGTGCCCTGTGGTGAGCCGGTAATACATGAAGGTCACAGTTTACAAGCAGGTGAAGTTAGAGAGTGTCGATCCGTTCGGGTGGGTGGCAAGGCTGACCCACCGCAGATGTGTTAGTTTCTTGTCGCTGCTGTAACAAATGACCCCAAATTTAGTGGCCTAAAGCAATGCACGTGTATTACCTTACAGTTACGGGGGTCGGAAGTCAGAAATCAGTGTGTCAGGAGGGCTGCCATCCTCCCGGAGTCTCTGGGGGAGCATCCGTCCCCACGTGTTCCAGCCTCTAGGGCCCCTGCATCTCTTGCTTCCACCCTCACCTCCACCTTCAAGCCAGCAGCACAGCATCTTCCAATCTCTCTCCCCTCTGACCTCTGCTTCTCCTGTCATCACATCTCCTTCTCTGACCCTTTGAAGGACCCTTGTGACTACACTTAAGGTCCACCCAGAGAGCCCGGCATCGTGTCCCTATCTTAAGGTCTTATCACATCTGCAAAGTCCCTTTTAGAAGGTGACACGGTCCCTGGTTCCAGGGGTTGGGATGTGGATGCCTTTGGGAGTACAAGTTTCTGCTGACCACCCCCAGGTTCCATCCCAAAGCTGTGAGTGGGACCTTCGCGTGCCTCAGTTTCCCTGCTGACACCTGGGTTATTTTGGAAACTAAACAGACTGGTGTAGGTCAAGTGCTTGGGCCAGGACAGGCTCTGGCGGGGTGGGGATGGGGGTGTCCCTGTTGGCTACAGTTGCCCCCCCTCCTCCCACATTGGTGACCTTACGGAAGTGAGTGGCTCTAACATGAAGCAGCGGGGTCCCCCAGCCCACACCCCAGGGGGTAGAGCTCTAAGGCCATCCACCTCCAGGCTTCCCCGCCCACATGCAGGCCCCCTGAGTTCCCGGTGGGGGCCCCCCGCACCACACGGACCGCCCCCTGCTCTGACCCAGGCGATGCCTCCCCGGTCCTCAACCATGCGGCTGTGCCTCTGATCTCCAACAAGATCTGCAACCACAGGGACGTGTACGGCGGCATCATCTCCCCCTCCATGCTCTGTGCTGGCTACCTGAAAGGCGGTGTGGACAGCTGCCAGGTAGGGGCCCCTGGTGACCCCTGGGGGCCACGCTGCGAGCAAAGCGAGGCTCTGCTGTGGCGACCCAGCCTGCGGGAGAGGCCACCACCAGCATGTGCCTGTGACTGACTGAAAAGCACACTTACAGGGCGTAGGAAGACGTTTGCTCCGGATGTCGCTGTTTACCCAACGCTCCCCGCTGCCTGGGTGCCGGGTGGTGGGAGGGAGGGACCAAAGGGGCAGAGGGCAGGTGGGACCCAGTGCATCCAGTCTGCAAAGCTACAGTGGGCGAGACTCCAACGCTGCCTGGTCCAGCCGAAGCCCCTGGCCAGGCAGACCCTCCCTCTGAGGGCAACCCTCTGCTCTCGCAGCTGCCTTGACCTTCGTGGGTTCAGGGTGCCGAGATCTGGCAGGGAGACGGCTGGAGGGGGACCGTCCCCAAAGGATAAGGACCCCACTCTTAGGGGTGCAAGTCAGTTCCAGAAGGGCTGGGGGGTGAATGCAGAGCCATCTTCGTGCTGTATTTTGTGATAGAGTGAAGGGGGGGATCTTGCCACCAGGACAAGGGACACACCTGTTGTATGCCCTTTGCTCTTTCCTTGTCATCTAGGGAGACAGTGGGGGGCCCCTGGTGTGTCAAGAGAGGAGGGTGTGGAAGTTGGTGGGAGCCACGAGCTTTGGCATTGGCTGTGCCGAGGTGAACAAGCCCGGAGTCTACACCCGCATCACCTCCTTCCTGGACTGGATCCACGAGCAGATGGAGGTGGGTGCGGCACTGCCCCTGCCCTGGAATCTCGTGCTGGTCCCCGTCAGTCATTCCACCTCTAGCATCCCTTCCGTGGGACCCCAGTCCTGCTGTCCGGAGCCAGGAAGTGACCAAGTAGTTATTGATTTGTCAAGCGGTGACTTTGTGCTCCTGGGTGTTAGACTGAGCATGGCTAATCCCACAGACAAGGCCCTGGCGGGGTGGGCATGGCGGGTGGGCACACACAGGGCGAGTGTTGCTGGGACGTGAAGGAAACATGCTTCCACCAACTGGGGAAAGGAGGAGGGGCAGCCGAGGAAGAGCCCTGGGGGATGGGAACCAGTCAGGTGGGCACGTGTGGGTGTGGAGACAGGTGGGGGATGGTCTGGACTGGAGGCCCTCGATGCCCACTGCGGACTTAGGACCTTGCCAGGAGCCAGGGTGGGATGGAGAGTCTCCAATCAGGAGGGGTCTGGGCGGTTCTGTGCCTTGGAGGGGGCCTCCCTGTCAGGGGTGGTGCTGGAGGAGGGAGACGGGTCAGTGAGGCTGGCTTGGCAGGACCAGGGTGGGCAGGGGCGGGGCCCTGCTGATGGTGGGAGGAAGAATGGGACGCCCAGGGACAAGGAATGCCCCAGCCTACTCTAGGCCCCAGCGCAATGGCATGGAAGACAGGGGGAGACACCCACCTAGGGAGCAAGAGCCTGGACAGCCCGGCCTTCCACCCCACGGGCGCGCAGCCGATGTTTGCGGGCCTGATCACCGGCTCTGAGTCCCACGTCAGGCCTTGGACCAATTGCAAAGAACTTTGTTTTTTTTTTTTTTTTTTTGGTGTATTTTGTTATTGTTGTTTTTGTTGGTTTTTTTTTTTTTTTGAGGCAAAGTTTACACAGAGTGAAACTGGCCATTCCAAAGTGAAAATCTGGGGGCATTTAGCCCATTCACGATGTTGGGTTGCTGCCGTCTCTACCTAGTTTCAGAATATTTTCCTTTCCTGGAAATAAGACTTCATTAAGCAGTGGCTCCCTGTTCCCTGTCCCCCGGCCTCCAGTGACCAGTAATCTGCTTTCAGTTCTGGTAGATCAAGACCTTTAAAATGCTCCTTTTAATTTAAAGCATTTGGCTAAGAAGGACCAAACTCCTCAAGTGCCTTGGTGTTAATTTCCACTTCTTCCTCCTTGAATATTTGCCTTAAATCAGGAGCTACGAGCAGGGCTGAGGCCCCAGGACTGGGCCTGGCTGGAATTCCAGCCCTGCTGTCGTATAGCGTGTCCTCTGCGGGCACACAGTGCCAGCCCATTGCAGGGCAAGGCTAGGAGATAGGCCTGCCGGGGACTTCTGCTGGGGCTCATTTTGCTGTTAGCTGACCACCTGGCCCAGCACTGAGGGCTGTGCAAGGCTCTTCAGCCCCAAATTCAGCCCAAATCCCTCACCCCCTCAGAAAACAGACGTTTGAAAGAGCAGCCTCCTTGCTGCAGTGGCTGCAGACAGCCCGTGAGCAGGATTGAGAGGGGTGAGGGTCATGTGGGCCGGGGGGGTGGGGGTATCACGTGGGCATAGGGAGTGGAGGACCCTCTGCATTCGCCCAGGGAGCCTCGGAGGCGCAGCTCCACGACACGGCTCCCAGGGTCAGAGGGTCCATGTGACCAGGCTTGTTGCAGGGGTAGGTTGAAGAAGCTCGGCCCAGTCCTGAGCTGGTGGGGAGGACCAGGTCCCAAAATCAGTCTGGGAGGTTCTGACAGAGGGGTCCTGACATCTCAGCCCATTTCCGCCAGCACCGCCCTGGCTGTTGGGCCCTAGGACTATTCCCATATTAGAGGTGAGGGGACCCACATAAGCCCCCTGCCGAGGCTAATGAGGGCAGAGCCTGAGTGTAACCAGCTCCCTGAGCCCAGCCCCCCACCCCGCAAAGCCCAGCGATGGATCTGCAAGCGGGGGTGCAGAGTTCTCCGCCTGGCTGCTCGCTGGCGTGGAGGGTCCAGAGGGTCCGATCGGACGCCCTGGCAATTCTGAGGCAGGGGTCTCCAGGGCACACTCTGAGGACATGGGAGGACTTTAGAAAGGGCTCCTCCTCCTCCCAGAGCTCAAGAAACAGGTTCTTCTGGATATAGGTGGACGGCTCCCCTGAGGCCTGGGAGAGCATCTCAGCCACGGCAGCCTCTGGCACCTGAAGGCCTGTGTGAGTCATGCCTCTCTTCAAACATCTCTGGGATGACCCAGAAGAGGCTTCCCTCCCATGAGAGTTTTCCAGCAGGCCTGCATTTTTAGTTGTTTCTTTTGAACCTTGATGTGAGGGCCTTCCAATAGCTCTCACATCTCGAGGAGAATCACCCCGTTTTTTAGCTGATGCTAAAGCTTGCTGCATCACCTTCATTTTCATCCAGTAGCTTTCTCTCTCTGCTGGACGCTTAAAACAAAATTGCTGCAATGCAAAGAGAGGCACAGGAACACTGACACTAAGAGCTGGAAATGATGGAGAAGTCTCAGGCTGATGACGGAGGCGGCGGGGGTGTGGCAGGTTGCAGGTGTGGCACAGGGAAGGGGGGCTCTTTCACACGTACCTGGGGTCCGCATGGAGCAGAGACCAACTTTGTCCCCATCAATCGTGAACTGCTGACGCTCCACTCAGGGTACAGTCAGGTGCTCGCTCCATCTTAATACAGGAGAGATGGCTTGAGGCGCTGACAAAGATAATACCTATGTTTTCATTTCTAGAGGGACCTGAAAACTTGAAGAGAAAGGGGCAGGTTACCACCTTGAGTTCCTGCCAAGATGGAGACATCCCTGTCCTTCCATGGATTCTAACAGCAGAGCCAAAAGAAGGAGCATCTTTTCGTTCCTCTACATCTAGAGCGATTTTCTTCTATCACCTCTAACAAGCCAGAGGGGCATTGGACTCAAATGACCCTGGACCTCCTTTCTGATCTTCACTAAGAACAGAAGCAGGAATGCCTCTGAAGTGCTACATTTTCCTCCCCTGCAAAGCGATCCACACCTTAGCCCCTCAACAAAGACACGGCAGCCTGGACCTGCAGGCGTGCGGTCAGTGTAGATGCAGCTGTCTGCACCTTTCTATCCGGGCACCAGAACCTAACCAATTTTCTACCAGGATCTCCTTTGACATGTGGGAACTTAAGATTATAGTTTGAGGTTTAGTCCTAGTATTTTTTGTAGCCTTTGGTGCTTGATGTATAATTGTCCCTTGCTTCCAGAGGATGTATCCTTTCTTAGCGCGTTCATCACTCCGAGCTTGTCTGAATGAATCCCGACTGCTCGTGTAAGCTTAATTCAAGAGGCTCAATTAATTTGATCTCTTCTATATCCATCGTGGGTTTTGTATTTTCTGTTAGAACAGGTTTCTCAGCAGATCAGAATTACCTGTTATTACATCACAGCACTCAGAAGCAGAGTAAGAAAAGAAAGTACTAAGTCAAGACCACCTAAACCTCACAACGGTACTGAGGCAGACTAGACAGTCTCAAGTCACTAAGAGGCCAGAGGCTTCCCTACCTCTCCATATGCGCCCATTTATCTCCCACGCAGCTGCAGGATTAGAGACCCCTCCTGGTATCCACACACCTTCTGCAGTCCGCATAACACACACATAACAGAGGAAGGTTACTTGGTAACTAATCACTGTCCAGTGGTGTTTTATCACAAACGACTTCATCAGAATATGAATCCGTTGCCTTGCCTGAGGTGACAGTGGGAAAGATGGGTGAGTTTCAAAGAGATCAGAGATGAGTCCAGGTACCCGGGGAAGGGCCGGCTCTAGGGAGCCTCCATGTGTGAGAAGGGGATGGGGAAGATAGGGAGGGAGAGCTAAGGACAAACTTTATTTGGATGCGCCTCACTGTATCATAGTCACTGCACAGATCTCTGTACATGACAGAAAGTGACAAGACCGTTTTTACTTTAAGTGTTTCTGCCCAGCTCTCTTTGAAAGCAGTGGTAGCTCACCAAAGCATCTTGAGAAAGAGGAACAAAGCCGGAGGTATCACCCTCCTGATATCAAACTATCCTACAAAATTTCAGTCATCAAAACAGTATGGTACTGACACAAAAACAGACACACAGATGAATGGAACAGGATAGAGAGCCCAGAAATAAACCCACACTTATATAGGCAATTAATCTACACCAAAGGAGGCAAGAATATACAATGGAGGAAAAGACAATCTCTTCAGCTACATGCAAAAGAATGAAACTGGCCTACTTTGTTATACCATGAACAAAAATAAACTCAACATGGATTAAAGACTTAAATGTAAGACCTGAAACCACAAAATTTGTAGACGAAAACATAGGCAGTAAACTCTTTGACGTTGGTATTAGTATTATTTTTTTGGTCTGTCTCCTCAGGCAAGGGCAAGAAAAACAAAAATAAACAAATAGGACTGTATCATCCGAAAAAACATTTTGCACAGTGAACAAAACCATCAACAAAACGAAAAGTCTGCCTACTGAATTGGAGAAGATATTTGCAAATGATATATCTAATAAGGGGTTAATATCCAAAATATATAAAGAACTCATACAACTCAATAGCCAAAAACTAAACAATCCAATTTTAAAAGTGGGCAGAGGACCTGAATAGACATTTTTTCCAAAGAAGACATAGAGATGGTGGACAGACACATGAAAAGATGTTCAACATCAATAATCACCAGGAAAATGCAAATCAAAACCATCATGAGGTATTAGCTCACACCTGTCAGAATGGCTGTTATGAAAAAAAACACAAATAATAAATGTTGGTGAGGTTGTGGAGAAAAGGGAACCCTTGTGCACTGTTGATGGGAATGTAAATTGGTGTAGCCACTATGGAAAACAGTAGGGAGGTTCCTCAAAAAATTAAAAATAGAACTACCATTTGATCCAGCAATTCTGCTTCTGGGTATTTACCCAAAGAAAACAAAAACACTAACAGGAAAAAAAATATGCACTCCTGTGTTCGTTGCAGCTTTGTTTACAATAGCCAAGATATGGAAGCAACTTACGTGTCCATCAGCAGATGAATGGATAAAGAAGATGTTGTGTATATATACAATGGAATATTATTCAGCCATAAAAAAGAATGAAATCTTGCCATTTGTGACAACATGGATGGACCCTGAGGATATTATGCTAAGTAAAATAAGTCAGACAGAGAAAGACAAGCACAAAAAAATGAAAGAAATATTTCACTTACATATGGAATCTGAAAAACAAAACAAATGAGCAAACATAACAAAACAGAAAAAGACTCATAGATACAGAGAACACATGGGTGGTTGCCAGAGGGGAGGGGGGTGAGGGTTGGGTGAAATGGGTGAAGGAGATTAACGGGTACAAAGTTCCAGTTGTAAAATAAATAAGGCATGGGGATGTAATGTACAGCACAAATATAGTCAATAATACAGTAATAAGTTTGTATGGGGACAGATGGTAACTAGACCTATCCCAGTGATTGTTTCATAATATATTTAAATGTCGAATCACTTTGTTGTACACCTGAAACTAACATAATATTGTATGTCTGCTATACTTCAATAAAAAAATAATGTTCTATAGGAAAAAAGAATGAGAAATCATCAAGTTCTTCAGATTTCAGTCTATAATGGTATCATGGCACATAATCATGTTAGTTTAAATAAACCCATACAACTTCACTAAATTTACCCCGTTATACATAAAATAATACTCCAATTTAAAAAAAAAAGAAAGTAGTGGAAACTCAGGTATTGAAGATCCAAGCTGTGAAAAATTGAAAGATTTCATATGCGATGATCTCAGTTTTGAAAACTTGACTTTGGGGTCACCAGAAATGCACTTTAGCCTGTTGTGGCTTCCTTCTGCTATCTTGTTGGGAAAGACTTGCTGTCTTACATCTTTCAAAGGGTCCTGGGTAATGCTAATTGTGGGGGTTACTTGGTGTGTGCTGGGTCCTGACCCTGTTCTAAACCCGTTCCCTGTGCTTACTTGCTTCATCATTACAGCACCCCTATGACACAGGGATTATCACTAGTTCCAGTCTCAGATGAGGAAACCGACTTGTGAAAGTGACGAGATTTTCCCAAGACCACACATCGGGCCAGTGGGGCACATCATACCAGCAGGAATTTAAGCAATTAACTAATTGCAAAGCTACATTCTTTCACATTTGAGTCCAAAGGCACTTTGTGCCACCAGTTTGAACCCGTTTGAGATGTAGTAGTGATTCAAAGTCCTGATTGACTTTGTCTTCTAGAAATGTGTGGTTCCCATGGAGACGTTTGCTGGCTTAAGGTTCTCGAGTAAAGTGGTTTGCCATCTTGTTTCTTTTCTCCTGTGGGTACAACAACTTGACACCTACCTCACACCTGGCAGCCAGGCCAGAGCAGGAGCCGGGAGAGAAGGTCATAGCTGGAGCATCCCTAACCTGCAGCCCAGCCACAGCCAGAGGAACACACCATAGATGAGGTGGGCTCCCTCCCCTGACGGCTCAGAGCTGAAGAAGCAGCATCCGTGTCCCGAGGTCGTAAATGAGGGAGCCCCCCGCCCTGCGCCCAGACGTCCAGGACAGTGGCTGGGAAATAGCTCCTCTCCCTCCCTCTCTCTCTCTCTCTGTCTCTTTCTCTCTCCCTCTCTTTCTGGTACTTTAGTATTTGATATGGCTGTATTTTAATATGTTTATAAGAATTGCAGAAGACCTAACAATATTATAGAAAGCTTGGAAACAGAGAATTAAAAATTGGTCCGGGGCTTCCCTGGTGGCGCAGTGGTTAAGAATCCGCCTGCCAATGCAGGGGACACAGGTTCGATCCCTGGTCCGGGAAGATCCCACATGCCGCGGAGCAACTAAGCCCGTGCGCCACAACTACTGAAGCCTATGCGCCTAGAGCCCGTGCTCCACAAGAGAAGCCACCGCAGTGAGAAGCCCGCGCACCGCAACAGAGTAGCCCCCACTCGCCGCAACTAGAGAAAGCCCGCGTGCAGCAATGAAGACCCAACACAGCCAAAAATAAATAAATAAAATAAATAAATTTATTAAAAAAATAAAAATTGGTCAACAACTTGAATACTGTAATTGACCACAAAATCTGTCAGTTGCCTCCCTCTTCTAATAGGAGGGCTTCTGGCCGGGAGCTGAAGAATCTGCTGAAGTCTATCTCCTCCAATTCTCACCTGGAGAGACCACCTGGGCCGTGCAGGAAGCTGCCAGGAAGGTCTGGCTGTGGATCCCCTGCCCTGTCACCCTGTCCCACAGCCCAGCCCGGGAGCCACTGCTGGTGGAAGACGTTCCAGGTGTGGGTGCAGCTGTACTGGTCTCAATGTCCAAAGGCTTCTCTGCGAGAATTTCCCAACAGCAACAGTGGGGCTGGGATACTTGTGCGGGAGCCAAGCCCTGATCTAATGGCAGGTGCATTTTCCGATGGCTTGGCCACCAGCACCGGGGAGGCAAAGGGACGTGCCAGTGGTAACCAAGAAGAATCCAGTTTCTGCTGCAGAATCGTGAACAACACTGGCTTCCAATCAATTAATTTAGACTATTTACTCGCTAGGCCACGTTTTCCCCACAGCGTGAAAAAGCCTGGCTGGCTTGTTGCGTCTCAGTGACTTGCGACACAACGTCCTCTGTGTCTGGCCCAGCTCCGCACCAAGAACTGTGGCCTGTCCCACCTGCTTGGGAGCAACTTCTGGAGACTGGCTGCCTCCTGGTTTATGTGCCCCTTCTGTGTTCCTAAATGGTCTGTATATTCCCCAAAGTTCATGGACCTGTAGAGAAAGGTCATTCGTTGGGCTCCTGTAGCACTTGGGGTGTGTGTGTGTGTGTGTGTGTGTGTGTGTGTACACAGAGATGGTAGCACACTTATATGGCAACAAACCCATTTGTTTCTGAACCTGTCTCTCATGTAGGCTGAAGCTCCCGAGGATGGGCTGTATTTTATTCACCTGCACATCCCAACACCCAGCCCAGGACCCAGAAGCTGCTCATGGACACGAGTGGAGTGACCGAATGATGACTATGAAATAAATGCACCACCTCCATGGACTATACCTGAATGCCATTGTTTCATAAACCAGCACATATTATGTATGGAAGTAGGTGAAAATCAACCTAATGACAACATTTATAACTTAAAATTATGATGTATTTTAAAAAACACCCATATTTCTCCCCTTAAAAGTACAAAATAACTGCCTGATGTGTGAAAACCAAATCCTGCTACATGTCTACACTGTATTCTGGTCTGCCGTAGAGTGATCAAAATTCTGTAAAAAATTATGACTCAGAGTCTAGTTCACAGAAAAATGGTCAAAGTGATATCACTAAGGGGTGAGAAACGACAAAAGAGAGAATTTATTTTAAGAATGAAAAGAAAACAATAGTGATGCTCTTCAAAATCCATCCACTGAGCATTGATATCATGTTTTCAGAGTTGGGGAAATGGGCCCTTAAGACATAATTTTTATATCAAGTTTTTTTTTTTTTTTTTTTTTTTTTTTTTTACTGTTTTCCCCTTTCTTTCCTTTTCATCTTAGGTGCAAACTAGAAGCTTCCACTGGCCCTCATTTCTTTGCTGGGGTCAGAGCGGCGAGTGAGGTTTGCAGGAAGAGCTGGGGTCTGCTGTCTAGCCCCCATGGGCCTTGGCCTCTTGCCGACGTCCCTTTTCTCCATGATTGGCTGGTGTG
Organism: Mesoplodon mirus; assembly: GCF_964341445.2. Lineage (NCBI taxonomy): Eukaryota > Metazoa > Chordata > Mammalia > Artiodactyla > Ziphiidae > Mesoplodon > Mesoplodon mirus. The sequence goes on along the minus strand of NC_138982.1, from coordinate 143,970,492 downwards.
GGGATACAGCTGCCACGTCTGCACGATTCCCTGTATTCTCTCCTCAGGCCTCGGGTGGGGGGGGCCTGGCCCCAGGCAGGAGGCCCTCAGGTTGGTACATTAAAATATGTATAATATCACTGGTTCCCAACACAGTATTAAAACGTAATTTCCTGCAGACCCCAGAGGACAAGGCAAGGAAAGGGAAGGGATGGAGTGGGGGACCGTCCCTGGGTCCAGACAGCTGCTTGTTTATCACACCTGCCCTCAGAGAACTTCAAGGGAAACCTAGGAGTTTTCCAGGCCTGGCTACCAGGGGGGCTCTGGGGAGGGCACCCACTCCCACCCCTTCCACCTGGTCACTGGAATATTCCAGATTCCCTCCCAGGTCCTGGACGGACAGCTGTCTGCTGGGTCTGTGACGTTGGGCCCACAACTCACCTTCCTCCTGGCTTGTGAGAGGGCTGCCTCCTGCCAGGCCAGAGCCAGAGCTTGTTCCTGTCCCCATCCCCGGGGTGCCCACCATGACTCAGTGCTGGCCACAGGGCAGGACGGTTGCCAGATGGGCGGCAGGGCCCAGGGCGAGATTCCAGAGTCTGTACCCATTTCAACCAGAGCAGGAGTCAGGCCTTCAGCTGTGAAAAGGTGAGGACACCCCTGCAGTCCCCAGCTTCCCTGAGGCTGAGGCCAGAGTGCCTCCATGGGCCTCTGTGAGGGGGGCTGTTATCTTCTGGGTGCAGTCACGTCCGGGAGGGGCGGGGGGCTGGGGTTTCCGTTTAACCACTTTCCATCACCAACCACACAGAGAGTTGCTGAGAAAAGGAACCATGAAAATGATTGTTTAAAGTTATGCTTGGTTCATGGAGCCCAAAGAACTATGATTTCAGAAACATTCTTATCGGGCTAATATATATGTTTTTTAACATCTTTATTGGAGTATAATTGCTTTACAATGGTGTGTTAGTTTCTGCTGTATAACAAAGTGAATCAACTATATATATACATATATCCCCATATCTCCTCCCTCTTACGTCTCCCTCCCTCCCACCCTCCCTATCCCTCCCCTCTAGGTGGTCACAAAGCACCAAGCTGATCTCCCTGTGCTATGCGGCTGCTTCCCACTATCCATCTATTTTACATTTGGTAGTGTATACATGTCCATGCCACTCTCTCACTTCGTCCCAGCTTACCCTTCCCCCTCCCCGTGTCCTCAAGTCCATTCTCTATGTCTGTGTCTTTATTCCTGTCCTGCCCCTAGGTTCTTCAGAACCACTTTTTTTTTTTACATTCCATATATATGTGTGAGCATATCGTATTTGTTTTTCTCTTTCTGACTTACTTCACTCTGTATGACAGACTCTAGGTCCATCCACCTCACTACAAATAGCTCAATTTCATTTCTTTTTATGGCTGAGTAATGTTCCATTGTATATATGTGCCACCTCTTCTTTATCCATTCCTCTGTCGATAGACACTTAGGTTGCTTCCATGTCCTGGCTATTGTAAATAGAGCTGCAGTGAACATTTTGGTGCATGATTCTTTTTGAATTATAGTTTTCTCAGGGTATATGTCCAGTAGTGGGATTGCTGGGTCGTATGGTATTTCTATTTTTAGTTTCTTAAGGAACCTCCATACTGTTCTCCATAGCGGCTGTATCAATTTACATTCCCACCAACAGTGCAAGAGGGTTCTCTTTTCTCCACACCCTCTCCAGCATTTACTGTTTCTAGATTTTTTGATGATGGCCATTCTGACTGGTGTGAGGTGATACCTCATTGTAGTTTTGATTTGCATTTCTCTAATGATTAGTGATGTTGAGCGTCCTTTCATGTGTTTGTTGGCAATCTGTATGTCTTCTTTGGAGAAATGTCTGTTTAGGTCTTCTGCCCATTGTTGGATTGGGTTGTTTGTTTTTTTGCTATTGAGCTGCATGAGCTGCTTGTAAATTTTGGAGATTAATCCTTTGTCAGTTGTTTCTTTTGAAAATATTTTCTGCCATTCTGAGGGTTGCTTTTTGTCTTGTTTATGGTTTCCTTTGCTGTGCAAAAACTTTTAAGTTTCATTAGGTCCCATTTGTTTATTTTTGTTTTTATTTCCATTTCTCTAGGAGGTGGGTCAAAAAGGATCTTGCTGTGATTTATGACATAGAGTGTTCTGCCTATGTTTTCCTCTAAGAGTTGTATAGTGTCTGGCCTTACATTCAGGCCTTTAATGCATTTTGAGTTTATTTTTTGTGTATGGTGTTAGGGAGTGTTTTAATTTCATTCTTTTACACGTAGCTGTCCAGTTTTCCCAACACCACTTCTTGAAGAGGTTGTCTTTTCTCCACTCTACATTCTTGCCTGCTTTATCAAAACTAAGGTGGCCATATGTGCGTGGGTTTATCTCTGGTCTTTCTATCCTGTTCTGTTGGTCTATATTTCTGTTTTTGTGCCAATACCATATTGCCTTGATTACTGTAGCTTTGTAGTATAGTCTGAAGTCAGGGAGCCTGATTCCTCCAGCTCCACTTTTATTTCTCAAGATTGCTTTGGCTATTTGGGGTCTTTTGTGTTTCCACACAAATTGTGAAATTTTTTGTTCTAGTTATGTGAAAAATGCCACTACTAGTTTGATAGGGATTGCACTGAATCTGTAGATTGCTTTGGATAGTATAGTCATTTTCACAGTGTTGATTCTTCCAATCCAAGAACATGGTATATCTCTCCATCTGTTTGTATCATCTTTAATTTCTTTCATCAGTGTCTTATAGTTTTCTGCATACAGGTCTTTTGTCTCCTTAGGTAGCTTTATTCCTAGGTTTTTTCTTCTTTTTGTTGCAATGGTAAATGGGAATGTTTCCTTAATTTCTCTTTCAGATTTTTCATCATTAGTGTATAGGAATGAAAGAGATTTCTGTGCATTAATTTTGTATCCTGCTACTTTACCAAATTCATTGATTAGCTCCAGTAGTTTTCTGGTAGCATCTTTAGGATTCTCTATGTATAGTATCATGTCATCTGCAAACAGTGACAGCTTTACTTCTTCTTTTCTGATTTGGATTCCTTTTATTTCCTTTTCTTCTCTGATTGCTGTGGCTAAAACTTCCAAAACTATGTTGAATAACAGTGGTGAGAGTGGACAACCTTGACTTTTTCCTGATTTTAGAGGAAATGGTTTCAGTTTTTCATCATTGAGAACGATGTTGGCTGTGGGTTTGTCATATATGGCCTTTATTATGTTGAGGTAAGTTCCCTCTATGCCTATTTTCTGGAGGGTTTTTATAATAAATGCATGTTGAATTTTGTTGAAAGCTTTTTCTGCATCTATTGAGATGATCATATGTTTTTTCTCCTTCAGTTTGTTAATATGGTTTATCTTCACATTGATTGATTTGCGTATATTGAAAAATCCTTGCATTCCTGGGATAAACCCCACTTGATCGTGTTGTATGATCCTTTTACTGTGCTTTGGAGTCTGTTTGCTAGTATTTTGTTGAGGAGTTTTGCATCTATGTTCATCAGTGATATTAGCCTGTAGTTTTCTTTCTTTGTGACATCTTTGTCTGGTTTTGGGAGAGTTTAAGAACGTTGACTGTTAGCTCTTCTCTAAATGTTTGATAGAATTCACCTGTGAAGCCATCTGGTCTGCACTTGTTTGTTGCAAGATTTTTAATCACAGTTTCAAATTCATTACTTGTGATTGGTCTGTTTATATTTTCTATTTCTTCCTGGTTCAGTCTTGGGAGCTTATACCTTTCTAAGAATTTGTCCATTTCTTCCAGATTGTCCATTTTTTTGGCATAGAGTTGCTTGTTGTCGTCTCTTAGGATGCTTTGTATTTCTGTGGTGTCTGTTGTAACTTCTCCTTTTCCATTTCTAATTTTATTGATTTGAGTCCTCTCCCTCTTTTTCTTGATGAGTCTGGCTAGTGGTTTGTCAATGTTGTTTATCTTCTCAAAGAACCAGCTTTTAGTTTTATTGATCTTTGCTATTGTTTTCTTTGTTTCTATTTCATTTATTTCTGCTCTGATCTTTATGATTTCTTTCCTTCTGCTAACTTTGGGTTTTGTTTGTTCTTCTTTCTCTAGTTCCTTTAGGTGTAAGGTTAGATTGTTTATTTGAGATTCTTCTTGTTTCTTGAGGTAGGCTTGTATAACTATAAACTTCCCTCTTAGAACTGCTTTTGCCACGTCCCATAGGTTTTGGATTGTCTGGTTTTCATTATCATTTGTCTCTAGTTATTTTTTGATTTCCTCTTTGGTTTCTTCAGTGATCTCTTGGTTATTTAGTAATGTATTGTTTAGCCTCCATGTGTTTGTGTTTTTTATGTTTTTTTCCCTGTAATTGATTTCTAATCTCATAGCATTGTGGTCAGAAAAGATGCTTGATATGATTTTAATTTTCTTAAATTTACTGAGGCTTGATTTGTGACCCAAGATGTGATCTATCCTGGAGAATGTTCCGTGCGCACTTGAGAAGAAAGTGTAATCTGATGCTTTTGGATGGAATGTCTTATAAATATCAATTAAATCTATCCGTCTTTTAAAGCTTGTGTTTCCTTATTAATTTTCTGTTTGGCTGATCTGTCCATTGGTGTAAGTGAGGTGTTAAAGTCCCCCACTATTATTGTGTTACTGTCGATTTCCTCTTTTATAGCTGTTAGCAGTTGTCTTATGTATTGAGGTGCTCCTATGTTGGGTGCATATATATTTATAATTGTTATATCTTCTTGGATTGATCCCTTCATCATTATGTAGTGTCCTTCGTTGTCTCTTGTAACATTCTTTATTTTAAAGTCTATTTTATCTGATATGAGTATTGTTACTCCAGCTTTCCTTTGATTTCCATTTGCATGGAATATCTTTTTCCATCCCCTCACTTTCAGTCTGTATGTGTCCCTAGGTCTGAAGTGGGTCTCTTGTAGACAGCAAATATATGGGTCTTGTTTTTGCATCCATTCAGCAAGTCTTTGTCTCTTGCCTGGAGCATTTAATCCATTCACATTTAAGGTAATTATTGATATGTATGTTCCTATGACCATTTTCTTAATTGTTTTGGGTTTGTTTTTGTAAGTCCTTTTCTTCCCTTGTGTTTCCCACTTAGAGAAGTTCCTTTAGCATTTGTTGTAGAGCTGGTTTGGTGGTGCTGAATTCTCTTAGCTTTTGCTTGTCTGTAAAGCTTTTGATTTCTCCATCGAATCTGAATGAGATCCTTGCTGGGTAGAGTAATCTTGGTTGTAGGTTCTTCCCTTTCATCACTTTAAGTATATCATGCCACTCCCTTCTGGCTTGTAGAATTTCTGCTGAGAAATCAGCTGTTAATCTTATGGGAGTTCCCTTGTATGTTATTTGTTGTTTTTCCCTTGCTGCTTTCAATAATTTTTGTTTGTCTTTAATTTTTGCCAATTTGATTACTATGTGTCTCAGCGTGCTTGTCCTTGGGTTTATCCTGTATGGGACTCGCTGCGCTTCCTGGACTTGGGTGGCTATTTCCTTTCCCATGTTAGGGAAGTTTTCGACTATAATCTCTTCAAATATTTTCTCTGGTCCTTTCTCTCTCTCTTCTCCTTCTGGGACCCCTATAACTGAATGTTGTTGCCTTTAATGTTGTCCCAGAGGTCTCTTAGGCTGTCTTCATTTCTTTTCACTCTTTTTTCTTTATCCTGTTCCACAGCAGTGAATTCCAGCATTCTGTCTTCCAGGTCACTTATCCGTTCTTTTGCCTCAGTTATTCTGCTATTGATTCCTTCTAGTGTAGTTTTCATTTCAGTTATTGTATTGTTCATCTCTGTTTGTTTGTTCTTTAATTCTTCTAGGTCTTTGTTAAACATTTCTTTCATCTTCTCGATCTTTCCCTACGTTCTTTTTCTGGGGTCCTGGATCATCTTCACTATCTTTATTCTGAATTCTTTTGCTGGAAGGTTGCTTATCTCCACTTCATTTAGTTGTTTTTCTGGGGGTTTATCTTGTTCCTTCATCTGGTACGTAGCTCTCTGCCTTTTCATCTCATCTATCTCCCTGTGAACATGGTTTTAGTTCCACAGGCTGCAGGATTGTAGTTCTTCTTGCTTCTGCTGTCTGCCCTCTGGTGGATGAGGCTATCTAAGAGGCTTGTGTAAGTTTCCTGATGGGAGGTACTGGTGGTGGGTAGAGCTGACTATTGCTCTGGTGAGCAGAGCTCAGTAAAACTTTAGTCTGCTTGACTGTTGATGGGTGGGGCTGGGTTTCCTCCCTGTTGGTTGTTTGGCCTGAGGCAACACAACACTGGAGCCCACCTGGGCTCTTTGGTAGGGCTAATGACAGACTCTGCGAGGGCTTACACCAAGGAGTACTTCCCAGAACTTCTGCTGCCAGTGTCCTTGTCCCCACAGTGAGCCACAGCCACCCCTGCCTCTGCAGGAGACCCTCCAACACTAGCAGATAGGTCTGGTTCAGTCTCCCCTGGGGTCACTGCTCCTTCCCCTTGATCCTAATGCGCACACTACTTTGTGTGTGCCCTCCAAGAGTGGAGTCTCTGTTTCCCCCAGTCCTGTAGAAGTCCTGCAATCAAATCCCATTAGGCTTCAAAGTCTGATTCTCTGGGAAGTCCTCCTCCCATTGCCGGACCCCCAGGTTGGGAAGTCTGACGTGGGGCTCAGAACCAAAGCCACTCATTTTAACATTGCTGATGACACCGTAAAGATGCTGAATGGCACAAGCTGGCTCATATTTTATGTGGTAACATCTTGGGTAATGAGTGGCACGTGAGCCATCAGGCTGCTTTGGTGAGATGCCTCTGGTTTTCACCAAGAAGCTAGGCAGGACCATCCTGGAATGCGGTGGGTGAGGGGTGGGGTCAGGGTACCTGGTCCAGGTCTTACCCACCACTGAAGAACCACAGGGCTCAGGATATTCTCTTATCCTCACCCCCAGGCCCCCGAGTCCTCCTTCATAACCAGCCTTGGCTACATGTTAGGGCTGTTAGGAAGAGAAAGCAGGATCCTTGGTACAGGGGACTCTTTCTGTCATTTGTTTTTGCATAAACTTTTGTAGCAACTTGAATGGTAAAAGTGGTTTCGTCTCCATCAGGGTGAAGTTTGCATCGAAGCTGGAATGCTAATAACTAAATCTGGGTGGTGGCCTATTCCACACCCCTCTGACCAGTGCCACACCTGCTGTCAGAACCTCTGTCTTGCAGAAGGTGCTGCACAGCAGGGACAAGAGAACCAGTTTAGGACACAACCAGTGGGATAAGACTTGGCCCAAGAATCATAATCCTTTATACATCATACTCCAACCAGTGGACGTGCAATCAGATTTGCCTGAATTCTAGGGCTCAGTCCTCGGGAACTCTATTTAGAAAAAGTAGAGGGAAGACATGAACAAAAGGTATAAAATTGAAATAAAGTTTAGTCAGGCTATTCTGAGATGATCAAATCCAGGCCCTTTGTCCAGTAAATGAAACTCTCCCTACTGGTCAATCATGACTGATCACTAAACCACAGGATAATCTGGGGCTTATGAAACAGTATCACAGAAACAGCCTCAGAGCAAAGCAGGGGCTAGTAACTGCCATCCTTGGGCAGCCCCACTTAAGGGTAGTTTACATGTAATTCTTCTTATTCTTTCCTCTGCTGGAGTGGAGATGGTTCACCACCAGTCCCGGCCAGATGGAAAGTCTTCATGCCTGAAATAACAAATGTACCCGCACACCTCTGTCTGGGGTAGACATGGATTGAAATTTGGTCTCATGGTCAGGAGAGGTGCAGCACCAAGGCCCGAGGAGGTAAGACTCCAGCCAGGGACAGCAGGCGGGAGGAAGTAACACAGTCAGAGTCACTGGGAGGGGACTGGTCCAGTCCTCACCTTGGGGACTGAGGTGCAGATCAATGGGAGGATGTACAGTGTCCGCACTTAACCCAGGCTCGTGGAACCTAGTCAAGGAATCAGCAGATGAATTCCAGGCTCACTTGCTGGGCAGAACAACCCTGGCTGGTGCCGAGCTGAGTGTAGGATGTTTAGCTACAGCTTGGCAAAGTCAGGGAGGCTGGCGGGGATGGCTTGGGGCTGAGGAATCAGGTATCAGGCTCCTTGTCTCTCACTCCTAGTTTTAAATTCCTTGGAGGCCATGGTTAGGACTTGGTGGGTTTTTGGAGCCTTGGTTAGTGAAAGGGATTGCTGGGCTTTGACATTGCCTCTCTGAACAGAGAAGGGTGGTGAAGGCTACTGCTGGGCTCAGCAGGGAGGAAAGTGTGGAGAGGCCTGGGCGAACCTGCACCTCACTGGCACAGCCTCTGTGTGGATCGAGGACTCAGTGGGCAGGAATGTGTGGCTTTGCTCAGCAGGATTGCTGAAATCTATGAGATTATGGGCAGCTCACACCAACTCCAGACCTGTGTTTAACTTTAGGGAAGGTTTAGGGAAGGTGTGAGCAAGCAGATCTTGGGGGAAGCAGGTCAGCGGGGTGTGGCCAGTGGGGAACCCCTCCAAGGTCAAATACCTGCTCCAGGACTGACTCAATGACTCATCCATGGAGGGGAGGTGGCAGGAAAACCCCTCTTTTTCTCTTTTTTGGGGAGAGCAAAGCCATTACACTTCATTTTTAAAAATACAGTATTTTTCAATTATAAAAGTTTATTATGTGCCTTATAGAAACATTTCAGGGACTTCCCTGGTGGCACAGTGATTAAGAATCCACCTGCTAATGCAGGGGACGCAGGTTCAATCCCTGGTCCGGGAGGATCCCACATGCTGCAGAGCAACTAAGCCCACAACTGGGCCACAACTACTGAGCCTACGTGCCACAACTACTGAACCCCATGCACCTAGAACCCGTGCTCCGCAACAAGAGAAGACACCTCAGTGGGAAGCCCGCACACCTCAATGGGAAGCTCCTGCACCGCAATGAAGAGTAACCCCTACTCGCCACAACTAGAGAAAAGCCTGCACGCAGCAACGAAGACCCAACGCAGCCAAAAATAAATAAAATACATAGATAAACAAAAACAAAAACAAAAACATTTCAATGACCAGGAAAGCAGAATCCAAGAGAAGGGATGGAACTCACCCTTTCACAGTGACACCCACTGGTGTATCTTCTTTTTTCTCCTTTTTTCTACTGAGTTGTTTGTAAAGCTTTGTTGTCTTGTTCTTTCTGAGTTAACACTGCAGGATGAAAATTCTCCACGTGATTACAAATTCCATAGAAATACACTAGTGATGGTTGCATGTTTCACCATGTAGCTGTAACCAAGATGTGTTAGTGATTTCTCTACTACTGGTAATTTGGGTTGCTTATAATTTTTCACTATTACTAAGATTTCCTTTGATGAACATCTTCATGCACAATGATTTTTCTTGGGGAAAAAAGTGATTTTTCTGTGTTTGGGATTCTTTCTTTAGGACATCTCCAAAGTAGATTTACTTGGTCAGAGAGCGTGCTCTTTCTCAGAGTCTTGGTACAAAATACCATGTTGATTTCCACAGCGGTGATGCCGATTTCCACTTACTATGGGTGTAGGTGTGCATTTCACCTGAGCTTCATTCAGCAGCATTGAATCTTCTGATAAAAAAAATCAAGATCTGACGATTTGATTGGTTTGAATATTGTTATTGTTTTAAGTTATTTCCTTGCTAATCATTTTTCTCACTTTTCCTATAATTTTTAAGCACTTGCATATTGTTTTCTAAGAACTTTGTGTTCATGTTCTTTGCTTCTTTAATTATTGGAGTTCCAGGGTTTTAGAAATCATTTTGTGTGAGATCTTTACATCTTGAAGTTTTTAAACTTTTGTCCATTGTATATACTATAAACTTTGCACAGTTAAAATTTTTTATATCCAAAGTTCAAAATATTTTACACAGTCAAATTTGCTCTCTACCTACATATTTATATACATTTAGATGATTTCTCTCATTTTTACAAGGGTCAGAAATCCCTAAACCTTCCAGAAGTTTGTTAAGTATTTATTGTCATTTTCTTTAATTTACATTAAACATAGCTGCAACAGTACCTGCTTTGGTTGTTGGTCAAGAGGTCAAAGTAGGTTGTCATTGCTTCCTTCCCATTTCATGTCCTGTTATCATCTGCAGTCATTCCAGCTGGATGTGGTTTGCTCCCTGGTAGGGTGACCCGAATCTTGACATCTGTAGGATAACTGACATCTGTAGGATATCTGACATCTGTAGGATATCTTGACATCTGTAGGAGTTCTTAAGTGGTCTTATATTTACTGGGTTGCTTTGGTTTTCCATCGACCAGGACCCCTGAGTGAGAAGGCACTACCAGTGACCCCCTTGGGCTACAAGCATTGTCCTCCTGGTTCCCACGGTGCAGCAGTTACAGTTTCCTTTGGGAATTAGGACCAATCCTTCTAGTTGATAATTCTCTGCCAGCTGGTTCAGGGGCCTGAAGAGGTCAAGGGTACTATCTCCACTGCCAGTTCAGTGGAGCCAAGAATGTGTTTCTAAGTGGAATCCAGCCTCTCTTGGGCAACAGCGCTCCAACCCACTCAGGCCACGGTCATGGGGATGGGAAGCAAAATTTCTTACATCCTTTAGTCATCAGAAAAGCCACTCCTACTTCTATTGCTTGGTTTCTGGACAGGCACACTTGGCTTGAGATGGTCCCATATTTTGCTGCTGTTTGAGGCATATACTATTGGCTGCCAAGCAGATAAGTCCATCATTCTATGAAGCTAGCTGCTCCTGGGTGGTGGGCATGTGGAAAGACCAGTGAAGAGCTGGGACATTGTTCTATTTCTTTGACCTAAAATGTGTTGTGATGTACTCTGTGCACTGGATTACACTTGCTGTAAATTCACAAGTGGTTGGTGCTGCCAGGGGCTGCAGGCTCAGAGGGAAGGCATGTCCAGACCCAAACTATGTGCCCCTGACCGTCTGTAATGGAAGGAATCCTATCTAATTAACTTGCTGCCAGCTTGCCGGCTGCTGCTGCTGTGTAATGATGCTATATCCAGGCTCACGTGCCAGCCCCTGATGGGAATTCAGTGGTATAACTCAGATCAGCCACAGTGAGCAGAAACTCATGGGATTGATCCTATACGTCACCATCGCCGCTTTTTACATGGGCCAGTTGTATACGGACAGGGCAAAGAAAATTGATGTTTTTGCATTCATGAGCTCTGCATTCATCCCTGCACGACACCTACTGCAGCCAGTGAGAGAGCCTGAGCCAGAGGCCCCAGGCAAGCTGTGATGGCACAAGTAAAGTTCAGAAACTGTAAGGCGGTAAATGTTTGTCGCTTTGACCCACTAAGTCTTGGCGTCATTTGGCACATGGCAACAGAGAACTAAGACAGATCTGCGCTGTTTCACTTATTAGGACTTCCCAAAGGTGCTGTACACTATTTGTGTCTGCCATGAATATGTCACAAGCCATAGAAACTTATGGGCTCAGTGGCAGGGCACCTTGTATTACAGCCTGGACCAGCTGCTGCCGAGCAGTCTATGACTCTTAACTCTACTCAAAATTGCAAACTTACTGGTGGCTTGGTAAATAAGCCAGAACAATATGTCCAAATGTTGTGTATATTATCTCAAAATCCCATGAGTATTTTGGGGGTGAGTGGTACAAGCTGCAGAAAATTATCTTTCTCTTTCAAGAGGATATTTCCAGTGTACTGGGTCTCCTAACACCTCACTCATAGGCCAGGTCCCTGAACTTTTGCAGTTCCAATCTCTGACACATCTGTGTTTTGCTAAGGCATCTTACTTCCTGTTTTCCAAATACAATCAACATAGCATCCTGTCATCAGTGTAATGGGCCAGCGGGATGTTTAGCATAATGTTCAAGGTCCCTCTGAATGTGTTATATCAGAGAGCAGGGGACTTGGTGTAACCCAATATAACTCACACAGTAGAGGTATATTGCTGCCCTTGCCATGCAAAGGCAAAGTACTTCTGATGATTTTTTCTGAAGGAATGGGGGAAAACCAAACATTTTCTAGGTCAGTAGCTGCATATCAGGTGCCAGGGAATTTGCTCCAGTAATGATATTTCATCCAGAGCCTCAGCAACAATTGTCATCACCACTTGGTTAAATTTATGATACTCTATATTAAGGATGTGACAAATGTCAGTCTGTGGGCCAAATCCTGCGTGTGGCCTGTTTTAATACAACCTTTAAACTAAGAATGGTTTCTACATGTTTTAAGGGTTACAAAAATAAAACAAAGAAGAACATGTAATAGAGTCCAAATGTGTTCCACCAAGCCTAAAATATTTACTACCTGGCCCTTTACAGAGAACGTGTGCTCTGAGTCATTCTCTGTAACTCACCTGGCTTGAGCACTGGCCAAACATGCGAGCTCAAAGGGCATGTGCAGTGACCACTCCTGAATCTTTCACATCCTTGATAGTGACATGGATTTCTGTAATTCCTTCCTGGATGGATGGTGATAGTGGTTTTTCGTCCCTGTCTTGGTGAGAGAGACTTCCGCTATAATATGCCTCTCCAAAAATCAGAGGAGCAATGTAGCTACTGAGTGCATCTATTCTGGGCCTTAGGAGGTCCCCAAGGGATGTGTGTGTCACCTTACTGGACCCATAATGAGACCAAGTCTTGGACCAAGACTTCAACCAGCACCTGAAATCCACAGGCTCCATCTTTGGTGAACCACAGGAGATTTTGGGCTCTAAGGATTAGTGTCAGTTCAGAGTTAATATTTAATGACCTTCAGAAAGCCTAGATATTTTTCTTTCTCCAGTAGTAGCCACCCTGGCTGTATTAGTTTCTAGGACTGTATCATAAAGTACCACAAGCTGAATTTACAATAGAAATTTATTGTCTCTCAGTTCTAGAGACTAGAAGTCTGAGATCAAGGTGTCATCAGGGTTGGTTCCTTCTGAGGATGACTCTCTCCTAGCTTCTAACAGCCTCAGGCATTCCCTTGGCTATAGATGTGTGTCTTTACATCATATTCCCTCTGTGTATGTCTGTGTCTAAATATCCTCTTTTTATAAGGGCACAGTCAGAATGGATTAGGGCCCACCCTAATGACCTCATCTCAACTTGATTATCTGCAAAGATCTTATTTCCAAATAAAGTCACATTTACAGATACTGGGGGTTAGGACTGCAATATCTTTTGGGGAACTCAATTAAACCCTAGCAAACGAGTACTAGTGAATGGCTCAGATCACTCTGGGGAAGGCTTGGGGGAAGGCTCATCACTTGTATCTGTGGCTTTGCTGTAAGGCTCTTCCTCAAGGGTCCCACATCAACTCTGGGCTACAAAGACTCGAGAAGCCCAGAGGGGATTTTGAAAGATCCTGATGGCCCCTCACCAGGGCATTTTTGAGCATCTGAGTGATGGGAGAACCCAAAAGAGTTGCAGGACTGCATTGGCAGGAGCCTGGGGAGGATGGTTGAGGGTGGAGTCAAGGGATGTTGGACCCTAGGGTGGCCGAGAAGGGTGCATATCATAGGTCCATCCAACACTGAAGCCTCCCTGAGCCGGGACCCCCTCACCTGCAGCATCACTGAGCTTCCCACAGCTAACGTACCTGTGAAGTACCCGGGAACTTTCTAGAATGCAGATTTGACTTCATGAAGCCTGGGAGGGAGCGTTTCTGCCGAGATCCCAGGGGTGGGATGCTGCTAACCCAAGGCCACCTTGAGTAGTGAGGTTGCCATGTTTTGGAGGTGGAAGGTGGGTCTCCAACATTTCCACTGCATGAACTCTTGGCTACCTTCGAGCCCAGGGCTTGGTTACCCACTCACAGGACGGTCATAGCCTCCTGTGTTCTTGGCCAACAGATCTGCCCCGAATCCTGGGGAGTGTGATGATGTCAGTCCTCTGAGCATGGCACCTCATCCTCTGTGGTCTAACACCCCCAAATCTACCCTCAGTCCTCCCCAGAATCCTGCCAATGCAGCTCTGCAACTCTCCTGGGCACAGGCTGTCCACCCTGGCAGGCCAGTGCTTGTGTCTGGGCCATGAGGGGTTTCACCCTCATGCACCTGGAAGCAATGCAGGATGTGGAGATGGCCCCATCCTGTGTCCACGTCCCGTGTGAGCCCTTGGGTGGTCAATGGTCAATGGAAGCATTTATGGAGAGGAGAGATGCTTGGCCTCAGATGGGGGTGTAGGGGTCATCTCTGCTGGGGGAGAAGGGTCAGGGTATTTGCTCAGGATCCCAAATTCTCGGCCTCACCTTTCTGCCCAAACTTCCTAACCCCATGTCTCAGAGTTTAACTCTTTGCTCTCCAAGGCCAAGATCTTGGTGTAAGGAAGTGGGACATGATGGACATCTAACTGGTGCTGCAAATCCAGGACCCTGGCCCAGCCTGAGCCCAGCCCTCACTGCCTCGCAACAGTGGGGGCTTAGCTGGGAAAGCCTCTCCATTGTCCCATTCCCAGAGGGACACTCTCACTCCTCCATTCCTTCTTTCCTTCTTGAATGTTGTGTAGCTCTCAGAAGAAGCCAACTGACCCCCATCTTTATCGCATGACTGTTACCACAGAAATGAGATGTTCCCAGGTACCTTACCTCACACTTCACTCCACATCACCTCTGGTAGGTTTGGGACCCTTTTCCACCTCTCCAACCAGGAGACATGCCCTGGGAGCCAACCTTGGGTCTCATTTCCGGGGTCGGTTAACAGGGTCACTGCTGGTAACAATTTCTGTGTCAATCAGAGGCCCTGCAGGAAGCAGGCCTGTCACTCCAAATCTGGGTAATTCAAGGAAAGTTAGATGGAGAGCGTGTTGACCTCTCTTTGGGGCCAGTGAACCCCTCAGCCTGAGGAGTGAAGGGGGGGTCAGCTTTGGTGAGCCAGAGAAGACTGCTGTGTGGAGAGGGCTGCCCACGGGGCTGTGGGTGGACATGGAGGTACAGCCTATCCAGGGTGACCCTGCCAGGAGGGACCAGGAGGCAACCTCCGCCCACTGAGTTCACTTTCTCCCAAGTACCCATGTCCTGCTGGTGCCACCACAGTGGCCAAAAGCCAGGGGATGTGAGGGCTGGAGACACAGCTGATGCAGCACCACCTCCAGGGGCTCAGAGAACTGGTCAGGATGGGCAGACAGAGGACCCCCGCCCACCCAGCTCAGACACGCACCCCTGAGCAGGACCAGGGTGACTGTGAGATGGAGGTCGACGGGGGGCAGGCCCAGTCAAGCTACACGCAGCGGGAGTGGGCGTGGGGAGGGGGCCTGGAGATGGAAAACTTTAGCCCCAAACCAGGAAGGTCTGCTGGGCATGCAAAACCAGGGGCGCCCACTTGGAACCCTAGCACGAGAGGACTGCAAATTAGATCAGGCTCCAGCTGCCTCAGGATCTGGACACATTATTTTCCATCAAGAAAAGTGAGGGGGCTTCCCTGGTGGCGCAGTGGTTGAGAATCTGCCTGCTAATGCAGGGGACACGGGTTCGAGCCCTGGTCTGGGAAGATCCCACGTGCCATGGAGCATCTAGGCCCGTGAGCCACAACTACTGAGCCTGAGCTCTAGAGCCCGTGAGCCACAACTTCTGAGCCTGCGCATCTGGAGCCTGTGCTCCACAACAGGAGAGGCCACGATAGTGAGAGGCCTGCGCATCGGGATGAAGAGTGGCCCCCGCTTGCCACAACTAGAGAAAGCCCTCGCACAGAAACGAAGACCCAGGACAGCGCAAAATAAATAAATAAATTTAAAAAGAAAATAAATTAAAAAAAAAAAAAAGAACTCTGGTATTTCTCCTGAGTTTAAAAAAAAAAAAAGAAAAGTGAAACCCAAGAGGACTTACAATATTTGTACAAGGTGACCCAGCTCGTTAGTGGACCAATACTCAACTCAGTGCATTGTCTTCTTCACCAAATGGTCATTTTTTAAAAAACAAGACCATCGTGTGATCTTCTGTTAGTGTTGTCGGCCAGGAGTCTTGGGATCACCTCTGCAAGTCTGAGAGGCGGTCTGGAGAGTGACGTGGGCCCCCGTCCACCCCCCCACCCACTCGGGAGGGCAAAGTCAGACACACACAGGGAAAGATGTAGCAAACCACCATGAATCCTGCACGTCGGGCCTCTCCTGGAGACCCCGGCTCAGGATTGGCAGCTGGAGCCAGGGTGCTGGGCTGGGGGTGAGCCTGACTGAGCATGTGGGGGCCCCAGTTCTGACCCTGCTCCCCTCCCAGAGGGGCTGCCAGGACACACTTACCAGGTCACCCAAGAGAAGTTATTCTCTCTCCAAGGCCAGACTCATTTTCCTCCGAACCTAATCTTTCACTGAAGAAAAGAATTTCTCTTACATTCATTCATTTGTTCATTCATTCATTCTTCAAAAGATATTTGTTGAATAAGGCACTGTCATAGGCGCTGGGGCCACCTGAACGCACAAAACAGATGAATCTCCCTGCATTGTGGACCTTCCGTTCTACCTGGGGGGGCGAGGGTGTCAGTAAATAACAAGCACAGAGCATAAGCAAATCACTGTGTCCCTTAGAAGGTAGTGAGAGCTGCAGAGCAGGGGAGGGACCTGGGACACTACGGTTGGAGGTGGTCCTTTAGGTACAGGGTCAGGGAGGCTGCACCGCAAGGACCTGAGAGAGGGAGGCCCCGCCCCCCGCCAGATGTAGGGCCCCTGCTAGAGGGAGAGACCGCTACTTCATCAGTGTCACGTCAGCTCTCGTACACACAACCTCACTGTGAAAAGGACTCCACTGGGAAAGGAAAAAGCAAAGCAAAAAAAAAATTTAATTAATTAATTTAGGTAAATAAGTAAAAATGCTCTCACAATTCCTTTAAGTGGGATGTTGAACATTTGTGAGTTTTCAGTGTCCATGCCAACAGGAAGGGCATGGCTCTCTGGACAGGGCCAGGGTGCTGAAGGACCTAAGGGTGCTTTGCTCATGTACCAATTTGCCATGAAAAAGTCTGACAAGACAGACGAGAGAAGAAAAGAAGAAGTTTGAAGTCCAGTTCCTGGTATTTCCAGGTCATTTTGCCCAGGCACATGGATCCTTAAAACCACTGGAAATAGTTGCATGCCCAGTTGGAAAGGACCAGGCTGGGCCAGTGGGCTTCACTTGCCCCTGTCTGCCTGTCCGTCCCTGAATCGCCATGGGGGACCAGTGAGCCATTGTTGATACACTGTGCCTGGCATGGGCATCTCACCTATGACTCACTCTCCAGTGAGTGTACTGTTGACTTAGCAGGAGGGTCTCCGAAAAGCTCAGGCACTGGACCAGGTCGTGACCGAGGAGACTGCCACAGGATAAGAGAGGGACTTTCTGAATCTCAACTCCCTCAACAAAGATGACCGTGCACTATAGCATTTTTCTCTATCAGCAAACTTGTCAGTTTGGCTTGGCTGTGTTTAGGAAACACCTTTTAATCAGTGGAGATTACTTGGACTGTAGGGTGTTGGGGCCCTCCTTAGGCAAACATTATCTGACCCTCTTTAAAAAGCAAACAGAGCCTGTGGTATAAGATCGAGGGCCAGGAGGCACACTCATCCTTGACGGTGGTCTTCTTTGGACAGAGGAGGAAGATCATAGCCGCCATGGAGCCCAAGGTGACCTGCATCCTGGTCATGGTCTTTGCTCTGGCCCTCAGCAGCCTGGCTCAGGGCGAGGCCGGTAAGACACCACCATTCCTGCTCTGTGGTGGGCACGCGGGGCAGGGGTCCATCTCTGGGAGTCATGGATTCACAACGTACTTTTGAGCCAAGTGCCGTTTTGTGCCAGGGGCTGTTCTAGACCCTGGAAAGATTCTGGAAAGCAGAACAGGCGAAGGTAGTAGCAGGGTGGAGGGGCCCGTGAAAGCTTTGGGGACTGCGGTGAGAAAGTACCGGCCTCCGTCGGCATCTCTCTTCAGTACTGATGCTAGAATATTCTGGGGCTCTTAAGTGTCACATTTCAAAGAGCTATCTTTGATGGGAATAAGAATAGCTCTTCCAAATGCCCAAGCCAACCCCCTGGGGCTGGACCCACTCAAGGTCCACACAGACCTCTAAGAGCCTCTTCTGAGGACGGGCGTCCCCTGGGAACCCCGCTGGCAGGTTCTGTGGGCTCTCCTGGGCCCCCTGTTCCATGGAACCCAGACCACCTGTCCCATTGGTGCCTGTGTCCCATTAGTGCCTAGTTCATGGGTGTCACCAAAGAGAGAATTAAGGAGGGAGGACACTATTGCTTCCTTTGGACGGGTTTGTGTCTCAAATCCTTTATCTGCATAACAGGGTCAACCTTCAGCTTTAGAGGGTTGTCAACAAAATTAAGTGCGGTGATGTTTGGGAAAAGCTACAAAGTGCTGAATAAACGTTGTTTATTATTGGTAGGTACACTTTTAAAGGGAGAGGGCTGGAGAAGGATTTTCCAAAGGTTTCAAAATGAGGATTCCGATAGAGGTTTGAAGGGAGGTAAAAGGATGGTTCCCATGTATCTCTGGACACATTCCAAGGACCTCACATGTCAGGAACAGAAGACCAGGCACGTGAGGAGGGGATGGGGGGAGGAAGGCCCCACAGCCTAAGGCAAGGAGGAGGGACGGGGCTCGGACCTGAAAGGAGGTATGACCTCCTGTGGGGATGCAGGAGGGTGGTCTGCACCCGGCCGCACCTCAGTCCGTCTGCATCTTCCCTGGCACCCCAGTCCCCAGCTCTGCCCACTGCACTGTCCGCTTCCAGGAAGCTGGGCAGGCTAGCCCTGGTCCCCACTCTTCACACCAGCTGCTGGCCACCCACTGGCCCCTGCCCTGTGGCCCAAGGCTCAACCTTTCTCTATGGTTCTCACAGGGTCAGAGATCCTATGACAACAGAAAACTAGAAAACTCCATCCAATTACAAGTGTAGCCCTGGCTGGAAATCATTTCCATTTAGTCCTGTTATGCAACAGAAAACAGTGGGCAAGATGGACTCCTGTTGAGGACAGAACCCTTGGAAATCTTCAGTTCCCGTTTAGGAGGGCAGCTAGGAGGGGGTCAGGTGACCCAGCAAAGCAGCCCGCTGCCCCTCCCCCTGGCTGCTGCATCACATCCTGCAGGGAGAGAAAGGACAAAAGAACTGTGGTCCAAGCTCTGCACACACAGCCTGTCTTGACCTTCCTCACTACCCTGCCCGGTGGAGTGGGCAATGACCACCTTCTCTCTACGGCGGGGAGGCCAGACCCTGGGGGGTTTGATGTCCCCCGTAGGCTGCACCGCCAGTGGGAGATGGACGCACGTCTTTTTGCAAAGCCACAGAACCTTTTCTTCAAAGAAAGCTGGAGGCGATCCTCAGATGTCAATACAAAAACCCACAAAGACCAGCTCGAGTGACGGGCTCCGCTTTAGGATGCTCAGCTGGACTTCACAAGGGACCGAATGCGAGCATCCTGCCTCTCAGTCTAGGAGAGGCCAGGCATCTATCTGTCTTTGGTTGGACTGCCTTCTTCTGAGAGCGAGATGCTCCAGGTCAAGGCCAGCTCGTGACCACATCTGCCCTGAATCTCGGTCCTCCTTGTTCCGTTCCGGCTCCTTCCCTCCCAGGCTCTTTACCACCCACACTCCCAAGGCCTGGCTGCTCATTCCCTTCACCCGGGAACAGAGTCTGGTCCGGGAGTGGATGGAGTGGCTACATGGCCAGGCCTCTCTCTGGAGCCCAGCTGGTGGCGTTCATCCACGAGCATGCCGAGCCCACGTGCAGAGCACAGCCCCTAACCTTCGAAGCATCCCCCCTCCCCCCCAAGACCGGGTAGGGGTTCCGGATTCCTCTTCTGCTACCTGCCTCAACCCGCCCACCATCCGGTCTGAACAGTATGCCTTCTCAGAGCCCTACACTGTGGCCCTGAGTTCAGACCCTACCGATCTTGCATCTAGAACACGTTGGAGCCGTTAGCCGCCCGCAAGTGTTCTCCACTTTGGGTCAGTGTCGTCACTCCTCTGCTTAAAGCTTCCGAGTGGCTCCCTTTGCTCTTGGGCTGAAGTCATCCACTCCAGCCCTCAGCCTGGCTCCCCCAAACTACCCCACCCTGACTCTCCATCTCACCTCGAACACACTTTGCTCTCTCTCTCCACCACCTTTGAATGCGCTACTCCCTCTGCTTGGAGCACCCATTGCCTCGTCCTCACCTGGTCAGCCTCCTCCGACAGGAAGCCCTCCTTGCTTTGTTCAGCCTGTTGTCACTCTCCCCTCTTGGGCCTGCCCACGGCTGGTTGCATTGTGCTGTTTTGTACCTTTGCTCAGCTTCCGCCTCTGTCAGACTGTTAGCTTCTTAACAACAACGTCTCTATTTTTAATTTCTGGGTCCCTATCACCCAGCACAGGGCCTGGCATGAACTTGATCCCTGAGGGGATAAATAGATCCCTGTCTATTTCTGCTGCGCTGGCTCCTGTTTCTAGCACCCACACGCGGTGCTCCACAGATATTTATTGATTGAGTGAATAAAGTTTAATAATTGTTGAAATTAATGAGCAAATGAGTAGATTATCTAGGTAGGTGCAAAGTTTACAAATCCCAGGCACCTTGCATCTTCCCAGAGTTTCAGTGTTTTCGCATCAGGAAATGAGGGCAGGGTCTCCTCTTGTATGGGGAACCCTGGGTCTACATCAACTGCTCCGCTGGCTGCTGATTTAATTGGGGAAAGGAAGCGAGCTGGAGTGTGGGTAATAACAGGGAGGGGTTCAGCCCGCCACATACCTTCACCTCTTGGCCCATATACTTTCAGAGACGTGTCAGATGGAACCCCATCAAAGGGCAAATTGTGGTCACCCCCGTATCACACGTACGGAGTGCAAAAATAAAGGCTGCTGCTTTGATGACCACATTTTTGGAGTCCCCTGGTGCTTCTATCCTGTGGCAGTTCATGAACCTCCAGAAGGTAAGGCCATGACAACGTCGTGGGGTCTGAAGATGCAGAATTAGTGAGAAAAAAAAAAAAAACACATGGGACCACTGGACCCTGCTCCGAATGGCCAGCTGCATTTTTACCCAGAGTCATGGCCAAGGGGTGACTAGAAAGAAGTGGTTTTGCCTAAATCAGTCTGAATCCAGGGCTGGGGGATGGAAACACGGGGTGAAAGACCCATTGGGTGAGGCACCCTATTTTTTTCCTGGCTTTTCTTCACATCTCTAACCACAGATTTGTGAAGCATTGTCCTTGGTAACACGCTTCATCGCTTGCTTGGGGGTGGGGAGTGGAAAAAATGACAAAATATAAAGACAGTCTTTGTTTTCTAAAGAATGTTCCCGGTCACGCTTTTAAGCAAATTCTCTGTAATTATTTAAAAGTGAAAGAAAATACTTATTCTTGCTAACGCGTCTCTTCTTTCCCACACTTACCCTTTGCAGAGGAGTGTCCATTTTAGACGCTTTTCCGGTGGGGATGGCATCAGCCCGGCGCCGGGGTCTTAACTCCATCTCTGGCCGGATGTTTCGGGGTCCCCTGAGCCTGAACTCACTGCCTGGATTGACTGCTCTGATTCCTCGTACCCCAAATTAGCCTAAAAATTAAAAGAGATAAATGTTACTCTGTTCTGGTACTTCTTTTAAAAAAGAGAAAGGATTTTCCCTTTGAGAGAGGAACATGATATTTGCACCTCTGGGTTCTCATCGTGGATTACACATTAGCTCAGGCTATCTTGGGCCAGAGGAGAGCGTGACTTGTAATTGCGTTAGGCTCTCTCGATGGATATCAGCCATCGGCGTCCGTGCACAAGGCCATTGGGTTGCAAAGTCTCAGAAGCAACTCGGAGCCACATCCTTGTCAAATCATGAAAACAGGCACCAAACTTTACTCACATTCTTTACATATTCATGGTGGTAATAATAAAAATTGCCTGGCAATTTCTTCACTTCCCCCAGATGGAAACTGACTTAGGAGATCAAATCCATCACAAAGTGTCTGCAAGTGTTAATAATAAAAAAAAATTGCAGAGGACGGCACGGGTTGACGTCTTGAGGAAACACCCACCCACCTGGCCCCCCACTCTTGAGCTCCAAACTGGAAAATAGAACAAAATGGGGGGTGGGGTGGGAGATACGTAGGCCACGGTGCCCCCTTATCACCGACACAGGCAAGATGGAAGGGAGCCGGTCGGACCTGCCTGGACCTGGGCAGATGCCTCACCCTGGTGGGCAGTGCTGGGCTGAGCAGCCTCAAGTGCCCCCGGGGCAGTCAGCCCTGCTCCAGGGAGCTCAGCTCAGCCAGGCGTGCTCCTGGACACCTCCTCCCAGAGCTTGTCTCTGGGGTCCCAGGAACCCCGCTCTCCCGCCCTCCCCAGCCACCTGGTCCCCAGAAGGAGGTACCGCCCTCTGCGCGACCAGTTTTTTTCCCAATTTTCCAGCACATCCATCACCCACCCGCAACCCTTGGCCACCAGGACGAGTAAGTACAGAGGCCCCGGGGGCCAGGAGATACACTGCACACGCGGAAGCACCAGGATGGGGACCCCAGCACACGCACAGGGCAGCATACGTGTGTGTGCAATAGTATATGTGTCATGCGTGTGCCGTGACCTTCATGGGAGAATGTGCAGAGAAATTTTGGCTTCTCTTTTTTTAACCTGAAGCATATCTGATCTTTCTCACAATCTTCACCTGTTAGTGAGAGGTAAAAATAAACTACCTGTGTTTACTCCGGCCCCTTTGGAAATGCAGCGTGTGACGGTACCTTGTGCAGCTTCTGCAGGTAGTAGTTGCCAGTTTCTCTGAACCCCCCTCCCTCTCCCACTTTCCTGCCCCTCCTCAGAGCTGGGTGGACAGAGGGGACCAAGCCCCCACGGCTGTGGAGCAAGGGAGTCCTTGGGTCTACGTCATGCCCTTTGGGTTGCCACTGGCCTGTCTGGGGGTCTCGGCTGGAGTTTTTTCTGGAGTCCAGCTTGTCGTGTCCCTTGTGCCTTCTCCCCACGTTCCCCAGTGCCAGAGAGGAGGGCTTTCCCCCATGACAAAACAGGCCCGTTTCCCAGTTCCCGACATCCATTCCTTCCCTTCTTTCTTCCCTGACTTCCGCTCTATAAAGAATGGAAAAAGTACTCACTTTCCCAACCTCTCTTTCAATTAGAGGTAGGACTCCACTCTGGCCCATGAGGCAGAAGCAGGCATCTACTTGAAGGCTCTGGGGAAAGGCTTTTACTGCTTGGTAAGAGGAGAGCTCCCTCCAGCCATCCTGGATGGCCCTTGCAGCCTGCCTTTGGATGCTGTGTGGTGTGAGGGTGTGATGTGGTGCTTCAGGCAGTCATTCTATGATAATGCGGAAAAGCCAGAGAACTAGAGCCTTGATATCCCTCAGCTGCTGATTTGCCCCAGCATCACCCACCTCCAGACTTCATGTTAAGTAAACCCAAATACCCTTATGGGTTAAACCTCTGCTGGTTGAGGTTTCTGTATCTTCCGAGACTTTACCAAGGCCTGTAGCTTCCTTGTACCTTAGAGGGGTGGGTCTACATCCCAGCAACCACGGGCAGGGACAAGCTCTTAGCCAAAGTAAATGTCCTCAGGGTGAGTCCTCCAGGCTGGGCCCTTCATCTGTTAAAGGACAGTGGGCAATCTGTGCCCTCTACCACACCTAGTGTTTCACTAACTTCTCACAGAGCCACCCACCCACCTCAGGCTCTCGGGAGGAATTTTGGGCTCAGAATCAGGAGTGGTCGGGGCAAAGGGAGGTGCGTGTGGGGAGGATTAAAAGGCTTTTCTTTAGGTTTTCAAAACAAACTCCATTACAAATGTTATCTTACCCTTACCGTCATCCCACTTTGGTAAGCCAAGAAATGTGTAGTAACTCGCCCAATTGAGCAGACCCACAGATCAGACCAGACTCCCCTGAACCAGAGAGCCTCTAGAATCAAGGTTTACTAATAATTTCAAGGATGCAATCAAGAGAAAGCCAAGAATGGGATCTGGGACACGAGGGCCATACCCACGCTGCCCTTTGTGTCACACGTACCCCCTGGCTCTGAGAGGTGAACTTGGTCTCCTGGGGGTTCCTACAGCAGCGAGCTGAACTGGGCATTCTCCCCCTTTTCCTGGGCAGAAAGCGTGCGGGCTATGCCACTTTTCAGGGAGCTGTGATGCACAGATTGGGGTTTCTTGACCCTAGGGACTCCTGTGGCTGACAGGCATCAGGCTGTGGGGTGGAGGCCAGGTGACAGGAGGCCAGGTGGGTCCCCTGCCTTCCTTCTGTTTCTCTGGGTTCCTGCCCACTGAGGGAGTGAATGGATGGAAGGCCAGTGGCTTCAACCCCCACCCCCCACCACCACCACGTTACAGGGAAAGAAATCTGCGGTCCATGATCACTCGGCCATCTCCCCTGGTGTTTACCCGCGTGGATGCGTGATCCTACGGCCCCACCGTCTGGACACTAGGACTCTGGGGCTCACCCGCACGGATACGAGAACACGGGTGGGAAAGGGATTGGACTTGGTCTCGGCCACGCTGTGCTTCCTGAGAATCACAAAATCCCTAGGAATTCCGACAGTTGAGGCAACTGAGGGCAGAGAGGGAGGCGCCCAGGCAGCTTGTGGGGGGGCCTGTCAGAACAGATGCCGGTGGAAATGCTCTGGGAAACCGGGTGGCCTCAGAGGGCAGTCGAGCCCGTGCCCACCTGTGCTGTCTGGCCTCAGCCACTCAGGACATCCCAGTGGGTCCCAGCGCTCAGTGAGGCTGTGGAGGGAGAGAGATGAGAGCCGGGGTGTCACGTCCTTCCCGTGTTCAGAGCCAGGATGGGGGAGACGGCAGGGGAGTGGGTGGGGGACAGAAAAGGATAGTAAAGAAGTCACCAGCACCCACGGGGGCAGACCTGCCCCTATGGCCGCCTCCCCATCACGCTCCCGCATCATTTGCCCCTACCCGTCACGCGCCCCCATGACGGTGATTGGCTGGTGACCCCTCCTGGGGAGGGAAATCTGGGCTTCCCAGGAGCCTGGACCACCTCCCCACCCTGCGCTTCACTACAGCCAGGAGTCCACAGCCAGGGGAGCAGAACAGATGGCAAGGCTTAGGAGCAAAGGCCAGTGCAGAGGCCTTGAAGCATCCAGAAGGTGGTGGAAGAAAGGCAGGCTGTGTGATAAAGTGCCTCATTAAGAACAGCTCTGCTGATAAGGCACAAGGAGCCTTTAACAGTTTGGGGGCCATGTCACACGCATTCACACACACACACACACACATGCAGACACACATACACACAGCTCTTAAAGGGCCCATGCCACTCCCTCCCCCCAACCTTGGAAACCAGGCTGAGGGAGGCTATTTGGGGGTGAGCTCTCTTGCACCTCAAGACCAGTGGATTTCTGCCAGAGGAGGGAAAGCCACCCTTATACTTTCTACATCTGAATACGTAGCTCGTTAGTGGAAAGTTTTATGTTTTCTATCTTCATTTTTAGAGACAGTCCTTCAACTTCAGAATGATGCAACGGAGTGATGTGTCAGTTTAGAGTTTTCTTGGTTTTCACACATGTGGAGCTACAAGACTAACTGGCCAGTCAACACGGCTGTCTGACACCCTGCGTACTGCCCTTTCCCTCCAGCCTGGAAACCACTAACGTGGGAATTTTTCTAGAACTTTCCATGTCCTTGAAGATCTTCAGACAAAAGTTCAGGAAGTTTCTCCTGGGAGAGATTCATATTTTGGGGGTAAGTCAGGGGTCTTCTGGTGGACAACTGGTGCGGGAGGGAGTCACGTCTGTGTCAGCCCTGGAGTGGACACGGAATAGGTAACAAGTGCGTAACGGAGGAGCCCAAGTGAGCACAGCTCCCCACACGGCCTGAGGGGCCAGGCAAGGACAGGTGGATGTGCAGAGAGGGGCCCAAGGGAGAGGGAGCGAGTCCCGACCCCGAGGCTGGCAGTGCTGTCACCCTGGTGTCCCAGTGACACCTGAAGCCATGTGACACCCCCTCCCCTTTCTTCATCAGCTTGAGCTGGTATCCACGTCAGACCGGACGGCTTAAACAACTGACATTTATTCTCTCAGTTCTAGAGGCTGGAAGTCCAAGATTGAGATGTGGGCAGGGCTGATTTCTCCCGAGGCCTCTCTCCTTGGTGTGTAGATGGCCGTCTTCTCCGTGTTCTCTGTGTGTGTCTGTGTCCGTGTCGTAGTCTCCTCTTCTTAGAAGGACACCAGTCATATTGGATTAAGGCCCACCCTACTGGCTTCATCTTAACTTAATTACTTTTAGAGACTTCATCTCCAAATCAGGTCACATTATGAGGTCCTGGAGAATAGGACTTCCACATATGAATTTGGAGGAGACATTTTAGCCCATAACAGCTGGTGTCTCTTACTTGCAACCAAGGAACCCTAATAAATGCAAATTACCAAAGGGCAGGGGTCACAACACTTTGTTGTTGAGACTAGTCACTTCTGCTCTAGGTGGTAAGAAAACAAAAGGAATACATGAGACTGAGGATGTGTCAAATGCAGACAGTGAGCAAACCCAGAGACTACGAGACATAGGGGACATTCATACTGTGTGTTAAGGGCAGACAGGGAGTGAGTGGGTCACCTGTAGGATGTGTTATGTGACAAAGAGGAAGGAACAGGCAGAATGTTATCACAGGTGGGACAGGACGGAGGATCCATAGGAAGCCGACTGCGCATCTCCAGCCTGACCACTCCGTCATCCTTAACCAGGCCCCCATGGGTGACCCTGGTCATGGTCCAGTTCAGGCTCCATGTGTCTTCCCAGACGCAGACTAACAGCATGGCTGCTCTGTGGGTCACTGTGGGCTGCAGTTGGGCCAGCGCTGCTTTCCCTGAGTCTCCCCAATAAAGCCTGAGTGTGTGGTGGCACTGCCCAGGTCCTGGCCCCTGTTCAAACCCCAGTTCTGGTCCTTGTCACCATGCATTGATGGAAAGGCTGAGAGAGGAACAGGACACATGAACATCTCATGACCCAGGATCCAGGTGTGTGGTCCTTCCACCCACTTGCACCCCATGCAGAGTGCAAACCTGCCGCTTCTGCGCCTCACTTTTCACCATGTGTTGGAGATAGATTTACTAAACCCCGTGGCTCAGGCACCTTAATTGGATCTGTGACCCTTTCTACTCTGCAGCTGGCTGTGTACTTGGAGGTTATTGTTGTTTCTAGATAATGGCCAACACAACAATAGGCTTCTATTCAGAACATGTTGAACTAAGGACCAGACCAGGAACCAACTCTTGAAGCCAAGTTGTGGCTTCAGATCCTATTCGTAGGGTTGTAGGGAAGGGTATTGTTAGCTTAAGAAAACTCCCTTGCGTTTATTTGTGAGTGTGGGCAGAGACAGCTTGTGGAAATATTCAGTGCTTGTGAGCCCAACAGGAAACATCAGCTAAGAAGAGACACATACCTGGCAAATCCCAGCACAGGAATGTACTGGCAGGTATCAAACAGTCACCCATTTAAAGGTCTGAGCAGACACATTATAGTTAGTTACAGAAAGGTAAATCGTATTATTTTAAAGGTATTTCTTAATTGTTCTTCTCCGCTCTTGACATTGCCCTGAGCCGGATATTTTGGGGGTAGCAAACAGATTAAATTAGGCAAAGCCATACATACTCACATATATATGTGGTACAGTGAAGTTGATTAAACCTAAAAGTAGGGAACATCTATTCTAAGGACAAACGTTGATGGGATTTTTATATTTAATCTTACCTGGTTCATCAGTGTTGAGAACTCAGAAGGGCAGAGAGTTTACCCTACTTGCAAGCGAATAGCTTCATGGCTGCTGGCCACGGACAGGAGATTCCTGGTTCAGAGATAAAGGACCCTGTTACCCATCACACATCAAGCAGTGTAAGCAGCAGCATGCTTGCCTTGGTTCCCTTTGCCCCCAAGTCCTTCAGGGGTGGCACAGATGAGCTCAGATGGATGTCAGCACACACAGTGGGTTGCCTTCCAGGAGAGAAACACTGACCTCTCAAGGGGTTTAAATCTTTCACGGGGCAGTAAGCTTGCCTGCCCTCTGCCCCCTGCTTATCTACCTTCCAAGGTTGTTTGCCCCACAAATATCCTGCCAAGCAGGGCCACACGGGGGTTGCACTCAGGAACACAATGAACAACCAGGGGCTGTGGAAGGAGCTGTGTAGTATCAAGAGGGTGGGGTGCTCCCTGGTTCCTGCAGGAGGATGAGATTGGCTTGTTTGAATAGTTCTGCTGGCTGGCAGGGAAGTGAAGTCCACTCCTCAGGGATAAGCAGGAACTGTGCCCAGTCCCTGGATAAGGAGGTGGTTTGGCTAAGGGGCTTTATTTGTGGGAGCTGAGTAGGGAGGAGAATCCGTGGTTAGGCCACTCGCGGCCTCTCGATTGCCAGATGTCAAGGCAGCGCTTAACATTCAAATGTAACGTTAGGTCCTAAGGTATCGGGACAGTTAGTGTCTCATTCACAAGACATGCAGGAGCGTGAGAGACTCACGGGGAACTGTCTCCTGAAAATCAGTATACTAAATATACCATTTCCAAGACCAGATTACAGAAGGGGAAAAGACCACTGAGGCACATTTCTGTAACATTTCATTCATAAATACACATATTTACCACCTTCTTTTTTAAATTTTGTTTTTAGAGAGCTGTAGGACTAAAATACAGGGATAGGCAGATTTTTTTTAAAAGGCCAGAGAGTAAATATTTTAGGTTTCCTGGGCCATACAGTCTCTGCCACAGGTAATCAGCTCTGCAATCATAGCTAGAAAGTGGCCATAGACAACGTGTGAATGAATGGGTATGGCTGTGTTTTTAATAAAGTTTTATTTAAGCACAGGCAACAAGCTCATGGGGCATAGCTTGCCAACTCCTACTATAATATATCATTTTTCCTTGACTTGTGGTAAGTTTCAAGACTGGCCAGCTCCCACTCAGATACAAAAGGGGTACAAAAGAGACATTTTGAAGGAATGTAAATCTTGGTTAAAGTCCCTCAAAGTAGGACAAGGAGGAATTCCATTGCACAATACATTGAAAAATGCTAAGCTTTATGTCCGTCCAATTATGTCTCCCGAATATAACCCATCAAGACATCTCTGCTTACTCCTTCCTAAACTCTGTACCAAATTCTCATCAGCATTGGCTCATCTGTTTATGTCTCCTCCTAGCTTTGGCCATCTTCTTTATTACGTAGCTAAATTAAGTCCTGGGTTTTAGAAGAGTCTATTATTATTATTTTTGGCTGCATTGGGTCTTTGTTGCTGTGTGCCGGCTTTCTCTAGTTGCGGTGAGCGCGGGCTACTCTTTGTTACAGTGCATGTCTTCTCATTGTAGTGCCTTCTCTTGTTGCAGAGCATGGGCTCTAGGCATGTGGGCTTCAGTCGTTGTGGCACACAGACTCAGTAGTTGTGGCTTGTGGGCTCTAGAGCGCAGGCTCAGTAGTTGTGGCACACAGGCTTAGTTGCTCTGTAGCATGTGGGATCTTCCCGGACCAGGGCTCGAACCCGTGTCCCCTGCATTGGCAGGCAGATTCTTAACCACTGCGCCACCAGGGAAGTCCCATAGAAGAGTCTATTATTTACCCATTCTATTGACCAGCACAGCCAAACTCCAGAAACCTGGAATGCTGGGGAGGGAAATTGAATTTGCATGTTTTTCAGCCCCACCTTCTATATTTAGGAACACTGTACATGCAAATGTTAGTAATAAAAATTTACTTTTTCCCCTGATGACAGTGTAAAAATGAAATATTATCCTAGTCAGTATCTGAGTGAGGGTTCACCAGGCATGTGAGACCTTGGAGATCCTTTGATAAACTCTCATTCCAGCTCTCATTTCACAGATGAGGAAATTAATCCAGAGATGAGAAGAGGTTTGCCTTACTTATTTGCATATATCCAGGCCTAGGTATTATTTTATGAATTCTATAAGGAAATTTGGGCAATGGGTGACATTAGGAGCAGACTCCTCTTCCTCATCTTCTGGGTGGCACTTACCCATTTTTCCACCCCACACCACCTCACTAAGTAGGTCTAGTTTGTGCAGATGCTGGCTTTGGTTCTAGGGAGTCAAAATAAAGGAGGCATAGGTCTGGTTCTGGATGCCACCCTACACTTACTTTCTGTGTTGTTTGGGGAAACTATTTTTCCGTATACACTATAAAATGGGGGTGATAAGTTTAGCTCTTCATTTGGATTGTTGTAAGAATTAAATGAGATATAGCACATTAAATCCTTAGAATATCACCTGGGACAAAGTTGGCCTGCAGATTTAGCTGTTACCTTTGGTACACTTAATAAAGGAACCAGAAATATAAAACTCCACTTAAAATGCAGGCTAAGTGTTGTGAATCAGGTGAACAAAGGATGCTTGGGGGAGGGGTGAAGGGCACTGTCTTCTCTCAGGGGAAGTGAAGGAGGTCTTCCTGGAAGAAGTGGCTCCTGAGTCAAGAGCTGAAAGATGGACAGGAGCTAGCAAGGCAAAGAGTGGAGGAAGAACACTGCAGAGAGAGGAGGACATGCAAACAAAGTGTCAGAGGTCAGGGTGTGTCTAGAGGGCAAGAGGCTTATGTTATGAAGGAGACCTGGCAATAGAAGAGTGCGGGGCTGGGGGCGGGTATGTGGGGACCAGTTCATAAAAGGTCTTGCTTTTTATGCACAGGAAACTCATACTCATACTCCTTGGCACTCAGGGAGTGCCAGGGGAATGACATATACTGATTGTCACTTTATAAAGGTAATCAAGGCACCAGACTTTTGTTTAGATGAGGAGAAAACTCTGGCTGAGAGATTAGTTAGGAAACAGTTGTAGCAAACTAAGGGAGAAATCATGAGACTAGACTGGGCTGTAAACACAAATGCTGACAGAGGCCCAAACGCTGCCATAACTGAATAAATCCAGCCAGGGGGGAAGTGGTGGAAGCAACCTGGAGAAATCATGCCCTGCATCAAGGGACAACCACAGCTTCAGCCTGAAGAACCAATTTTAGATTCCTTGGAGGACAGGTTGGCAAGTGACAGATTCTTACAGCTTTTGTTTGTCTAAAAAAGTATTTTTTTGAAAATATTTTTGAAATCTCTGTACCTTCTGCTCAATTCTGCTGTGAATCTAGACTTGATCTAAACAATAAAATAAGGACATTTTCCGTGAGTATAGAATTCTGACTTCACAGATTTTCTCCTTTAGCACTTTAATGTCATTGTTCCATTGCCTTCCAGATTGCATGGTTTCAGATGAGAGGTCACTTGTCATTCTTTTTTTTTTCCAATACAATATTTTCTTTTCTTTTTTTTTTTTTTTTTTTTTGGTGGTATGCAGGACTCTCACTGTTGTGGCCTCTCCCATTGTGGAGCACAGGCTCCAGATGCGCAGGCTCAGCAGCCATGGCTCACAGGCCTAGCCGCTCTGCGGCATGTGGGATCTTCCCGGACCGGGGCACGAACCCATGTCCCCTGCATCGGCAGGTGGACTCTCAACCACCGCACCACCAGGGAAGCCCTCCAATGCAATATTTTTAATAACTTTTTTATAATATCAATTTTTCTAAAATATACTTTAAGTATGTTTCCATCCAAACCTTGAACTGATATTTTTTTAATTTAATTTATTTTTTTATACAGCAGATTCTTATTAGTCATCCATTTTATACACATCAGTGTATACATATCAATCCCAATCTCCCAATTCATCCCACCACAACCACCCCCAACCCCACTTTCCCCCCTTGGTGTCCATACGTTTGTTCCCTACATTTGTGTCCTGCAAACCGGTTCATCTGTACCATTTTTCTAGGTTCCACATATATGTGTTAATAGAGGATATTTGTTTTTCTCTTTCTGACTTACTTCACTCTGTATGACAGTCTCTAGATCCATCCATGTCTCTACAAATAACTCAATTTCGTTTCTCTTTAGGGCTGAGTAATATTCCATTGTATATATGTACCACATCTTCTTTATCCATTCGTCTGTTGATGGGCATTTAGGATGCTTCCATGACCTGGCTATTGTAAAGAGTGCTGCAATGAACATTGGGGTGCATGTGTCTTTTTCAATTTTGGTTTTCTCTGGGTATATGCCCAGTAGTGGGATTGCTGGGTCATATGGTAATTTTATTTTTAGTTTTTTAAGGAACCTCCATACTGTTCTCCACAGTGGCTGCACCAATTTACATTCCCACCAACAGTGCAAGAGGGTTCCTTTTTCTCCACACCCTCTCCAGCATTTGTTCCTTGTAGATTTTCTGATGATGCCCATTCTAACTGGTGTGAGGTGGTACCTCATTGTAGTTTTGATTTGCATTTCTCTAATAATTAGTGATGTTGAGCAGCTTTTCATGTGCTTCTTGGCCATCTGTATGCATTCTTTGGAGAAATGTCTATTTAGGTCTTCTGCCCATTTTTGGATTCGGTTGTTTGTTTTTTTAATATTGAGCGGCATGTGCTGTTTATATATTTTGGAGATTAATCCTTTGTCCGTTGATTCATTTGCAAATATTTTCTCCCATTCTGGGGGTTGTCTTTTGGTCTTGTTTATGATTTCCTTTGTGGTACAAAAGCTTTTACGTTTCATTAGGTCTCATTTGTTTATTTTTGTTTTATTTCCATTACTCTAAGAGGTGGATCAAAAAAGATCTTGCTGTGATTTATGTCAAAGAGTGTTCTTCCTATGTTTTCCTCTAAGAGTTGTATAGTGTCTGGCCTTACATTTAGGTCTTTAGTCCATTTTGAGTTTATTTTTGTGTATGGTGTTAGGGAGTGTTTTAATTTCATTCTTTCACATGTAGCTGTCCAGTTTTCCCAGCACCATGTACTGAAGAGACTGTCTTTTCTCCATTGTATATCCTTGCATCCTTTGTCATAGATTAGTTGACCATAGGTGCGTGGGTTTATCTCTGGGCTTTCTATCTTGTTCCATTGATCTGTATTTCTGTTTTTGTGCCAGTACCATATTGTCTTGATTACTGTCGCTTTGTAGTATAGTCTGACGTCAGGGAGCCTGAGTCCTCCACCTCTGTGTTTTTCCTTCAAGACCACTTTGGATATTTGGGGTCTTTTGTGTCTCCATACAAATTTTAAGATTTTTTGCTCTAGTTCCATAAAAAATGCCATTGGTAATTTGATAGGGTTTGCATTGAATCTGTAGATTGCTTTGGGTAGTATAGTCATTTTCACAATATTAATTCTTCCAATCCAAGAACATGGCATATCTCTCCATCTGTTGGTATCATCTTTAATTTTTTTCATCAGTGTCTTATAGTTTTCTGCATACAGGTCTTTTGTCTCCCTAGGTAGGTTTATTCCTAGGTATTTTATTATTTTTTTTGCAATGGTAAGTGGGAGTGTTTCCTTAATTTCTCTTTCAGATTTTTCATCATTAGTGTATAGGAATGCAAGAGATTTCTGTGCATTAATTTTGTATCCTGCAACTTTACCAAATTCATTGATTAGCTCTAATATTTTTCTGGTGGCATCTTTAGGATTCTCTATGTATAGTATCATGTCATCTGAAAACAGTGGCAGTTTTACCTCTTCTTTTCCAGTTTGTACTCCTTTTATTTCTTTTTCTTCTCTGATTGCCGTGGCTAGGACTTTCAAAACTGTGTTGAATAATAGTGGTGAGAGTGGACATCCTTGTCTTCTTCCTGATCTTGGTGGAAATGGTTTCAATTTGTCACCATTGAGAACAATGTTTGCTGTGGGGTGGTCATATATGGCCTTTATTATGTTGAGGTAAGTTCCCCTTATGTCTACTTTCTGGAGAGTTTTTATCATAAATGGGTGTTGAATTTTGTCAAAAGCTTTTTCTGCATCTATTGAGATGATCATATGGTTTTTATTCCTCAATTTTTTAATATGGTGTATCACATTGATTGATTTGCATATACTGAAGAATCCTTGCATCCCTGGGATAAATCGCACTTGATCATGGTGTATGATCCTTTTAATGTGTTGTTGGATTCTGTTTGCTAGTATTTTGTTGAGGATTTTTACATCTATATTCATCAGTGATATTGGTCTGTAATTTTTTTGTTGTTGTTGTATCTTTGATTCTGGTATCAGGGTGATAGTGGCCTCATAGAATGAGTTTGGGAGTGTTCCTTCCTCTGAAATTTTTTGGAAGACTTTGAGAAGGATGGGTGTTAGCTCTTCTCTAAATGTTTGATAGAATTCACCTGAGAAGCCATCAGGTTCTGGACTTTTGTTTTTTGGAAGGTTTTGTTTGTTTGTTTGTTTTTTGGAAGATTTTTAATCACACTTTCAATTTCAGTGCTTGTGATTGGTCTGTTCATGTTTTCTATTTCTTCCTGGTTCAGTCTTGGAGGGTTATACCTTTCTAAAAATTTGTCCATTTCTTCCAGGTTGTCCATTTTATTGGCATAGAGTTGCTTGTAGTAATCTCTCATGATCCTTTGTATTTCTGCAGTGTCTGTTGTTACTTCTCCTTTTTCATTTTTAATTTTATTGATTTGAGTACTCTCCCTCTTTTTCTTTTTTTTTCTTTTCTTTTTTTTTTTTTTTTTTTTTTGCGGTACGCGGGCCTCTCACTGCTGTGGCCTCTCCCGTTGCGGAGCACAGGCTCTGGACGTGCAAGGCCCAGCGGCCACGGCTCACGGACCCAGCCACTCCGCGGCATGTGGGATCCTCTCAGACCGGGACACGAACCCGTGTCCCCTGCATCGGCAGGCAGACCCTCAACCACTGCGCCACCAGGGAAACCCCTCTCCCTCTTTTTCTTGATGCATCTGGCTAATGGTTTATCAATGTTGTTTATCTTCTCAAAGAACCAGCTTTTAGTTTTATTGATCTTTGCTATTGTTTTCTTTGTTTCTATTTCATTTATTTCTGCTCTGATCTTTATGATTTCTTTCCTTCTGCTAACTTTGGGTTTTGTTTGTTCCTCTTTCTCTAGTTCCTTTAGGTGTGATGTTAGATTGTTTATTTGAGATTTTTCTTGTTTCTTGAGGTAGGCTTGTATAGCTATAAACTTCCCTCTTAGAACTGTTTTGCCCCATCGCATAGGTTTTGGATTGTCTGGTTTTCATTATCATTTGTCTCTAGTTATTTTTTGATTTCCTCTTTGGTTTCTTCAGTGATCTCTTGGTTATTTAGTAATGTATTGTTTAGCCTCCATGTGTTTGTGTTTTTTACGTTTTTTCCCTGTAATTGATTTCTAATCTTATTGTGTTGTGGTCAGAAAAGTTGTTTGAGATGATTTCAATTTTCTTAAATTTACTGAGGCTTGATTTGTGACCCAAGATGTGATCTATCCTGGAGAATGTTCTGTGCACACTCGAGAAGAAAGTGTAATCTGCTGTTTTTGGATGGAATGTCATATAGATATCAATTAAATCTATCTGGTCTATTGTGTCATTTAAAGCTTGTGTTTCCTTATTAATTTTCTGTTTGGCTGATCTGTCCATTGGTGTAAGTGAGGTGTTAAAGTCCCCCACTATTATTGTGTTACTGTCAATTTCCTCTTTTATAGCTGTTAACAGTTGCCTTATGTATTAAGGTGCTCCTATGTTGGGTGCATATATAATTGTTATATCTTCTTCTTGGATTGATCCTTTGATCATTATTTAGTGTCTGTCCTTGTCTCTTATAACATTCTTTATTTTAAAGTCTATTTTATCTGATATGAGAATTCCTACTCCGGTTTTCTTTTGATTTCCATTTGCATGGAATATCTTTTTCCATCCCTTCACTTTCAGTCTGTATGTGTCCCGAGGTCTGAAGTGGGTCTCTTGTAGACAGCATATATATGGGTCTTGTATTTGTATCCATTCAGCTAGTCTGTGTCTTTTGGTTGGAGCATTTAATCCATTCACATTTAAGGTAATTATCGATATGTATGTTCCTATGACCATTTTCTTAATTGTTCTGGGTTTGTTTTTGTAGGTCCTTTTCTTCTCTTGTGTTTCCCACTTAGAGAAGTTCCTTTAGCATTTGTTGTAGAGCTGGTCTGGTGGTGCTGAATTCTCTTAGCTTTTGCTTGTCTGTAAGCTTTTGATTTCTCCATCGAATGTGAATGAGATCCTTGCCGGGTAGAGTAATCTTGGTTGTAGGTTCTTCCCTTTCATCACTTTAAGTATATCATGCCACTCCCTTCTGGCTTGTAGAGTTTCTGCTGAGAAATCAGCTGTTAGCCTTATGGGAGTTCCCTTGTATGTTATTTGTCATTTTTCCCTTGATGCTTTCAATAATTTTTCTTTTTCTTTAATTTTTGCCAATTTGATTACTATGTGTCTCGGGGTGTTTGTCCTTGGGTTTATCCTGTATGGGACTCGCTGCGCTTCCTGGACTTGGGTGGCTATTTCTTTTCCCATGTTAGGGAAGTTTTTGACTATAATCTCTTCAAATATTTTCTCTGGTCCTTTCTCTCTCTCTTCTCCTTCTGGGACCCCTATAATGCGAATGTTGTTGCCTTTAATGTTGTCCCAGAGGTCTCTTAGGCTGTCTGCATTTCTTTTCATTCTTTTTTCTTTATTCTGTTCTGTGGCAGTGAATTCCACCATTCTGTCTTCCAGGTCACTTATCCGTTCTTCTGCCTCAGTTATTCTGCTATTGATGCCTTCTAGTGTAGTTTTCCTTTCAGTTATTGTACTGTTCATCTCTGTTTGTTTGTTCTTTAATTCTTCTAGATCTTTGTTGAACATTTCTTGCATCTTCTCCATCTTTGCCTCCATTCTTTTTCCGAGGTACTGGATCATCTTCACTATCATTATTCTGAATTCTTTTTCTGGAAGGTTGACTATCTCCACTTTAGTTGTTTTTCTGGGGTTTTATCTTGTTCCTTCATCTGGTATGTAACTGTGCATTTTCTTTTTGTCTATCTTTCTGTGATTGTGGTTTTTGTTTCAAAGGATGCAGGATTGTAGTTCTTCTTGCTTCTGCTGTCTGCCCTCTGGTGGATGAGGCTATCTAAGAGGCTTGTGTAAATTTCCTGATGGGAGGGACTGGTGGTGGGTAGAGCTGGGTGTTGCTCTTGTGGACAGAGCCCAGTAAAACTTTAATCTTCTTGTCTGCTGATGGGTGGGGCTGGGTTCCCTCCCTGTTTGTTGTTTGACCTGAGTTGGCTAA
This sequence comes from Mesoplodon mirus, assembly GCF_964341445.2. NCBI lineage: Eukaryota > Metazoa > Chordata > Mammalia > Artiodactyla > Ziphiidae > Mesoplodon > Mesoplodon mirus. The sequence goes on along the minus strand of NC_138982.1, from coordinate 143,933,656 downwards.
ACACTGGAGTCTTCCTGGGCTCTTTGGTGGGGCTAATGGTGGACTCTGGGAGAGCTTACACCAAGGAGCACTTCCAGAACTTTTGCTGCCAGTGTCCTTGTCCTCATGGTGAGACAGACCCCCACCCCCACCCCCGCCTCTGCAGGAGACCCTCCAACATTAGCAGGTAGGTCTGGTTCAGTCTCTATGGGGTCACTGCTCCTTTCCTGGGTCCCAATGCACACACTAATTTGTGTAGGGCCTCGAAGAGTGGAGTCTCTGTTTTCCCCTGTCCTGTCAATGTCCTGCAATCAAATCTCGCTAGCCTTCAAAGTCTGATTCTCTAGGAATTCCTTCTCCCATTGCAGGACCCCCAGGTTCAAATGTCTGACGTGGGCCTCAGAACCTTCACTCCAGTGGGTGGACTTCTGTGGTATAAGTGTTCCCCAGTTTGTGAGTCACCCACCTAGTGGTTATGGGATTTGATTTTATTGTGATTGTGCCCCTCCTACCATCTCATTGTGGCTTCTTATTTGTCTTTGGATGTGGGGTATATTTTTTGGTGAGTTCCAGTGTTTTCCTGTCAATGATTGTTTAGCAGTTAGTTGTGATTCCAGTGTTCTTGCAACAGGGAGTGAGAGCACGTCCTTCTACTCCGCCATCTTGAGCCAACCTCCGACTCACTTGTCATTCTTAATATGCTCCCCTGTAATGCAGTGTGTTTTTCTGCCAGTTGCTGTAAAAACATTTTAAAATTACTGATATCAACAATTTGATAATGCTGTGCCTTGATGTGTTTTTCTATCTTGCTTGGCATTCATTGAGCTTCTAGGATATATGAGTTTATATTTGTCAGCAAATTTACAAAAAAATTTGGCCATTATTTTTTCAAATCCTTTTTCTTGCCCCAGTATTTCTTCCCCTCCTACTGATACACTAGTTACATGTATATTAGTCTGCTGACACTGTCTCACGGGTCACTGAGGTTCTGTTCCTTTTTATTTCAGCCCTCTTTCTCTCTATGCCCCAGTTTGGAGAGCTTGTACTGCACTGACTTCAAATAAATCAGCCATTTCTTCTAAAGTATCTAATCTAATTAGAATTTTTCATTTCAGATATTGTAGTTTTCATGCCTAGAGTTTCCACCTGGTTCATTTTTAGTTTCCATTTCTCTATGCAGATTTTAAAATGTGTTCCCTTGTTATATTTCTCTTTAAGTAGTTGAACATTTTAATGCAGTATCTGGTCTGTTTCTATTCTCTGTTATTTCCAGTGATTACAGGTCCTGCTTCTTCACACACCTAGTAAGTTTTGAGTTTGTGTTGAACATTATGAATGCTATGCCACGTGTCTGGATTTTGTTGTCTTCCTTAACAAAATGCTGAGTTTCGTTCTGTTAGGCAGTCAATTTACTTACAGATTAACTTGATCTTTTAGGACTTGTTTTAAAGTTTTGTTAGAAGGGGTATAAAGTGGCTTTACTCTAGAACAAGATCAAGCCTACTCTTATGGCATGTTATGGACTGAATGTTTGTGGGCCCCCCCACATTCATATGTGGAAGCCATAACCCCCAATGTGATGCTATTAGGAGGTAGGGACTATGGGAGGTAATTAGGGTTGGAAGAGGTCATGAGGATTGATCCCCCATGATGGGGTTAGTGGTCTTATAGAAGGAGACAGCAGAGAACTTACCCTTTTTCCACCAGGTGAGCACACATTGAGAAGGCCACCCTCTGCAAGCAGGAAGAGGGCCCTCATCAGAACCCTACCCTGCAGGCACCCTGATAATGAATTTCCAGCCACCAGAACTGTGAGAAACCAATGTCGGTTGTTTAACCCATCTCCCTGTGGTATTTTGTTATGGCCACTCAAGCTGACTAAGACTTGGCATGGTCATTCTATGTCCCTGCTCAGTGCCTGGACAGCCAACAAGCCTGTCCCCTGTGGCTGGTTAGAACTCATGTGAATCTGGCTGCTGACAGCCCTGTCTCCTTGGTGTGTGTTCCTTCCTGGGAGCTGTTTCTTCCTGGCCTTGTGTGTGTGGCAGCTTAGCATCTGACTAAACCCCAGGGAGTCTCCAGCCCTGTTTCAGGTGTCCCTCTCCTCCGGCCCCCACCCTGGAAACCCATCACCCTGTGGCCTCTGATTCCAGCCTCTGTCCCTCAGCCCCATGAGCCTCTGATGCTCTGTGGCCAGACTATGTTTCTAGACAGAAAATCAGGTGACCTTGGGCCTCCCCACACTGCTTCCCTTTCTGTCCCACACAGCCTGTTGCTCAGCATCTGTAAACAGTTATTCCACATAGGTTTAGAGTTACTTATGGCAGGAGGAAGGGTCTGGTACCAGTACCTCCATAATAATCAGAAGTAGACTGACATGGGTGACATCTAAGGGACCCCCCATTTGGCTTCTGTTTCCTGTGAGAACTGATAGGTAACATCACTACAAAGAAGAATTGCAATCCCACTAGGCGCGGGATGGGTCTGAGACTGGGCACTCCTGTGGCAGCACCAGCTAGCGCAGCAGGTGGGGTGGGAGGGCCTGGAGATGGTCAACAGATGGGTACACCTGGGGGTGATAAGACAGGGGGAAGCAGGTGGAGTGGGGACCGTGGGAACCAGGCTGGAGAAGGAGGGGAGGGGGAGACGCAGACGGTACAGTGCTCAGAGGGGCAGCCGAGGGGTTAAGGGACTGGAGGGTTAAGGAGTAACGAGGAAGCAGTAGAAGCTTAGACATCCTGAACGGAAAGGACATTTGCATGTCGTCTTTCAGAGGTGGAGTACGGGTTCTGAGTTTGGTCATGAGAGGGGTGGCAGAGTGGAGGAGGGATGGAAGTTCCCAGAGATGAGGAGGAAATAAAAACCTGAGCTCCTGTGGCTTTGGGTGAGATGTCCCTGGAGTGCTGAAGCCGCCCAGGATGTCACACATCTTAGTGTGACAAGGGACACAGCGAGCGCGGTGCTAAACCCTTAACAAGGAGCAGGCTGACAGTCAGCCAATGACAGTGGGGCAGGAGCCTTGAAGGTGGTACAGTCACAGCTGCGATTCCGAGGAGCATGGTGACACTGGGGCTCAAGGTCAATGTCCAGCCCCCAGCCTGAGCCCACGTGATGGGAGCACAGCCACCCAACACAGCTTAGAGGTCGTGCTGTGCATACAGCTCCACGTTCAGGTGGGTGCCACTCATACTGTAGACATTGTATCTAACGTAATGACTTCCCCACAAGTGGAAGTAACTTGTCTTGAAGAAAATGTACCTTTTTCCAAAAGCACAAAAATACCATGTGGGCGGATGGTGCCCTGGATGGGGGCCTGAGCACCTCCACCTGAGATGCATGCAAGAGGAACATCTCAGGGAAGATGCAGGCTTCCGTTAGGGCCAGAGCAGGTCAGAGACCAAGGGGCTGATAAACCGTCTCTTTGGCATGGATCAGGCGGTTTCAGTGGGAATCCCGGAAGGGCCAGGAGGGAGCAGTGGGGAGTCGGGCCAAGGGGGAGGAAGCAGAGAGGAAAGTGGAGATGAGAATCTGGGGGAAGAGGGAGGACTTGGGCCCCTATGTCTTGGTGGTGACTAAGAGTGACAGGGACGCAGTGGGGAAAGGTGACTTTCTCAAGGTTTGCAAAGATAGAGTCATGGTGGTTGCTCAGTGGGGGGAATAGGCAGGGGTCTGGAGCGGCTGGAGCTGGATCTGGCAGAAGCCCTGAGCTCTCCAGACCCTGAGGACCCAGGGTTTCAGATTCCATGCATCTCTGGGTTCCTGGCTGCTCAAACCGTGCTGGACAGATTGGTGGTTCCTGGAAGTCCCCCAGAGTAGGGAGTTTACAATCCTCTCTTTCCTCCATGTCACATCTTTCCTCTTTGTGTGTTGTGTGTCTCATTTCCATTTCTCTCTTCTCTCTTTGGGTCCCATCCACAGAGTCTTTTCCCTGGAGCATCTTATCCTGGGCATAGGCTGGCTTATAGGTGCCATCTTTTAGGAAACACAGACAGTTCCCATGGAAGAAAAAAATGACACACTTCAGGCTTTGCTGAAATGAACTTGTTACTTCTACCCTCATCTGGGGCTGTTCCGTATACCTGGACAACTTCATCTCCATGAAGAGCAGCCCCCTCCCCAAAACAGAGACAAGGAGATACAGACAGGGGCTGAGAGAGGGGTCTGCAGCCCTGAAGGAGGGTCTCCTGCCTTCCTTGGAGACCCTCCCATTCCTGGAGGAGGGGTCTCCTCTCTGTCTGCGGCTGGCCCACTCATTTTCCCCAGTAGCCTTTGGCCCAATGTTTAAAAATTCCTGTGGTAGCCAAGTACTTTATCAGGAGAAATACATGACTTCTCCTTTCCTGGGTGGGACCCTGTGAGTACCCAGCGCCACACGTGCACGTGGCCCGTCTTCCATGTTGGCATCCTGGCACGACCTGGCTCCCTGCCTGGGTCGGGGGAAGCCTGGCTGTGCTCGGGGAGCCCGGAGTCCTGCACTGTCACCACTTGGCGCTTCAGCCAAGCTATCTCAGCTCCTTTTCCTAACAAAGGTTCCAAAGTGTCAGTGCCATGGGGAGAGAGGAGGTTATCTTGCTTGCTGAGCAAACAGAGAGAAGCTTATAAAACAACCCCCGCGGTGGGGAGTGTGCACTCTTCTGGCGGCCCTGGGGTACAGCCGAGCATGGACATGGGAGCCCGCTGCACCTGGCTCCTGGCTGCGCTCTTTTTGCTGGGGCTGTGTGCCCTGGTGGGGGCCCAGAAACCTGGTAAGCGAGGGCTCAGATCCTCGAGGGGCCGTGGGGACCATTCGGACCAGCGAGCCTGGGGAGGCCTCTAGTGCCCCGAGTGCAGGGAGGGCATGAGAGGTCCTTGTTTTCTATCCCTCGGGGTGTCTCTGTTCATGTTCGTTTCCTTCAGAGAGAAAAAGCAGGTGATGAGTTAACCTGAGAAGGGAAGCAGGTGGGAAGGTGTCCTAAGATTTGGGACGCCAGCCACACAGCCAGCTCCGTGTGCGTCCACCCGCTTCCCCGCCACTCAGGAAGGACGGCAGGGGGCATTGGAGGGGGGTGAGACCTCCCAGGAAGACCCCCTTCAGGATCAGTAGGATGGCCTCAGGCTCAGGTGGGCGGGCTCCAGGAGGGGCTGGGTGGGAGGCCCACTAAGGGCTCCTAGGGGTCCGGCCTTGTTCACTTTCATCCCGACCTTGGCCTGAGTGCATCTGTCCACCCTCTTGCCAGAAGGTTTTATTTTTAAACTAAGAAAACACTTTCAGCTAAGCCCTGTCAGTTCCTCTGAAGGACACTGGCTGGTTCAAATACGAGCAAGATAAGATGGCCTTTCCCAGGGTGGGAGTGGCACTTATGGGGGGTCCTGGATGTGCCTGAGGGCTGGGGGGCAAGGGTGGGGGGCTGGCTGACCCAGGGCCTCTCCGCAGATCCCTGCCAGTGCTCACGCTTGAGCCCCAAGAACAGGGTGAATTGTGGCTTCCCAGGCATCACCAGCGACCAGTGCTTCTCTGCCAGCTGCTGCTTCGACTCCAGCATCCCCGGGGTCCCCTGGTGTTTCAAGCCCCTCCCCAAGCAAGGTAACGTCCAGGAGAGCTAGGACGTCCTCCTGTGCCCCGGCTGGCAGCTCAGGACCTGGCTTCTTAGGGCTCCAACACCACCTGGGCCAGCCCCAGGGAAGGGAAGCACGCCCCGACCCCCATGTACAGACTGGACCCCAAGGGCCAGCCATTTGCCCTTTTGGGGAGACTTGTGGGAATCCATTTGACAGTATTTGAAGAAAAAACAACTCTGGGGCCCCTCTTCGCTGTGGCTCCTGAAGAAGCTTCTAAGGGACATGAGGCATTAAAATCAGGGCATTATTAACATAACTGCAAACAGATCCCAAATGTTAAGAAATTCACTTAAGTCTTCTTGAGTTACCTTTTGAGAGTGAGTTTTGTGCCTGTGCATATTATCAATTTAGAAAGTCTCTGACTCCAAGGTGTGCACACAAAAAAGTCTGTGTGCGAAGCTGATCCGTGTGTGTAGAACTGAGTACCCTGGCCTCCCATCCACACCCCCCAAGGCTGCCGGTCAGAGGCTCCCGGGCTCCGGGGGAAACAGGCCCGATGGCTGGCTGTTGGTTGGTTGTAGCCAGGGCTCTCCCGGTAGTGGAAGCATCGCTGGGTTTCAATTCTTTGGTCTAATGCTTTCCATCCTTAAAGGGTCCCCACAGGAGGTACGGTGGGCCACCCCGCTTTACAGAGCAATGTCAAGTCCAGGGAGGTGAGACGATTTTCCCTCCAGACCTTCTGACTTTTGGCTTCAGGAGAAAGGGTGGCAACCTGCTGGTGCCCACTCTCAGTCCAGGGGGGACAGTCTCAGAAGCCCCCATGCTACCCTGAGCCTGTGAGCCCAGCGGTGCTCCCCTGGGAGGATGGGATGGATGTGTCTAGTTAGCTAGCTGGCCTAACCAAGTCCCCTTGTTGCCCCCAAATCCGGTGGCACGCGGCAGAGTCAGAGGAGTGTGTCATGGAGGTCTCGGCCCGCAAGAACTGTGGCTACCCGGGCATCAGCCCCCAGGAGTGCGCCTCTAGGAAGTGTTGCTTCTCCGACACCATCCCCCAAGTGCCCTGGTGCTTCTTTCCGCTCTCCGTGCAAGGTAATGTCCGGTTCCTGGACAAGGATGATTCTTGAGGGCAGTGGGAGCTGGGCGAGGGAGGTCCTAGGCTGGACAGGATGCCTGATGCCATCCCGGTCAGGCCCCTGGACCCAGTGGATGATCAGTTCAGGAAAAAGTGTCCTCGTGTAGGAAGCCACCTTTATTGTGAACCAGCTCAAAAGGCAATTCCAGAATGTTCTCAACAACGACAGCTTCTTTTTAATAAGTTAAGCCCTCCAGCCTTCCCACTGTGTCTTTTGGATGGTTGCAAAAAGCATCCCTTTCTCAGCCGCACCCCCCAGGTCCCAGCACAGTTGGGTGGTGTCACTATTTTGGATGCTTTGAATGCCACGTGCTGTGCTGGGCATAGTGAGAGGGACCCAGAGTGAAGCAGATGTGGTGCTTCTCTCGTGGACCCCGCTGTTCTCTCCCGTGACCACGAGTGACAGGTCCTGCCCCAGCGCCAGTCCCAGGAGAGCCCATCTCCCCTCCCCCACCCCTCAGTGACAGTGTGTCCCTGACACTGAGTTTGATAAGGTCAAGGAAAGACCGGGTATTCCAAAAGTTGGGAAGAATGCACTGATCCTTGAAGGATGCCTCTTCCCATTTTGAGGAAATCAGTGTGCTGTAAAGAGCATGGCCTTTACTTTCAGAAATTTCCAAGTGATTTTCTGTGTGACCTAAGTGTCTACCTGGAAAATTACCAGTTATCTGGGGAGAATGGACTCCCAGAGGGCATCTGGCCCCAGGGGACTGTGCCCCGCAGGCAGCTCCTTCTCCAGCAGGGACGGCTGGACTAAGGGCTGTAGTCCCGGGAGCCCACGGGGTCTCCTAGCTCAGGCGCCCTGGCTCTCTGACGCGCTCACCAACAATGTCGCATTTAAATTTCTAGACTGCCATTATTAAGACGCAGTGGCTTCAGAGAACCCCTCAGGCTCCTTGGATATCCTGAAACAAAAGAAGAATATGCACCATCTTATGGTTTCAGATTTCACGTTTCCCGAATTCCTGGGTTTTTTTAATCTGCTTTTTATCCTTTTCAGTGGCTTCACGTGCAATTTCTTCAAGTAAAGAAAACCCTTAACATCTGCTAAATTTCATTCTGGCTTCATTGACACAGAGGTGGCAATAGCAGTGTGTGTGTGTGTGAGAGAGAGAGAGAGAGAGAGAGAGGTTGAGCGTACGAGTGTGTGTGTAATTTTAAGATTCTTTCATTTGCTAGAAGAGCAAGAATTCATCTACTACATTCAGGCTCCTCTGACAGTGAAAAAGGATTGCATGTAAGGAATTTCAGAATCCATAATCCCTTTATAACTCTCATACGAAATCACTGTATTAAAATTCAGATGATTTTACCCCAAAAAGCATATTAAAAATTATATGCTGCTCTTGCAGAAACATATAATTTCAGAATGCAATGACAACACTGTTTTGCTTTTGCAAATGCATCACAGACCACGTGCTTTCAAAATTCGCGCCAGGCACCCAAATACCTCTTCCAAAGGTGAGTCGGGGCTTGTGCCAGATTAGCTCCGATGAGTTCTCCCCTAGGCTTGGGAGTGCACAGCGGCAGCATCCAGCGTGTTGCGATTTGAAAGCTGTTCCAAAGAGGGAGTTGACAGCTTCCATCAAGGCTTTTTTGAGGCGTGTGGGAAAGTCGCTGCGTGACAGGTATCTCAGGCATCTGGGTAAAGGGTTCCTGGCATCTTCGGCTCAGGGGTGGAAGCGCAGGTGGGTGACCCCAGGCCGGACTTTCTGTGGCCTGTCCCTCCTCCCTAACCCTCCTCCAGCCCAGGGCCTATGGTCACCCTGGAAACCCAGGGCCTTTCCTTCTAGGTGCCACTGGCTTTGCATTGAAAGGACGGAATTTAAAAAAGTGTTTCAGGAAGGGACTTGGCCTCACAACCCCTCTCGGGACCCCTATTTTGAGAAGGGGGCCCCATACAGTCTTAGGTCACTGTTGCATCTTTATCTTGCTAATAACACACACATAAGCTCCATGAAACAACGGCTCTTGCTGGAACACGGGGTCTGAAACACTCAAAACAAGTGGCCGGTGGAGACAGGCACGGCCTTAGTGAATTGATTTCTCACCGGGAGCCGTGTCCTCACGTGCGGTTCGCCTGTCCCAACTCAGCCCCGCCCTCGGTCCCCGCAGAGCCAAGGCCGGCCCTGGTATTGGCACACTGGGGAAAGGGTCTTTGACACATGAATTCTTCGTACCCACACACCCGGGGTTGGGAATTGGGTTGCGCTGCTCCCAGCGGCCCCGGCTGTCTTGGATTTGGGGTCTGGTGGAAGCTTTTGGCCTCAGGCCTCCTGTTCCAGGGCTGCAGGTGCGGGAGCCCCGGTTCCTTCTCAGGAGTCCTCGCGCACAACCCCAACCCCACCTCCTCTCGTACGTTCTCTCTGACGCATTGACGCCCTAATGTCCCAGCCGGCTCCTGATGGCCCTTCTGATAACTGAGCGCAGACTTGTAGATTTTGAAGCAATTTCAGTGGCGTTCCCCGGGCGGGGGATCCTTAGGCCATTTAAATCTGTTTGACATTATTTCCATACCTCCGCTTGCTCCAGCGCCATTGATTACAGAGGACGGCGCGGCCTCCCAGAGTGATTCAGACCGTCCCCCTCCCCCTTCTGTGGGTGGCCCATGGGGAGTGTCCTCGATGCCCCTGGAGCAGTAGCTGGTGACGTCCGACCCCCCTCCGTCAGGCAACCGACCTTTCTTCCTCCCCCCTCCATCCCCCTCCAGCCCCCTCCAGCGGCACCCATAGCCCCGCTGGGCTCAGCTGGGACATAGCTGATGGTGGAGGAGGGTGGGCTTGGTGCAGAGGGTCTGGCAGGGGGAGGGGACGGCAGCTCCGCCCCTCACTCCCACTGTCCTGGTCCCCCGGCTCCGGGGGCTTCACCCAGCTCCTTGCCCGGCTGGTTCAGGTAATGCAGGTGCTTTGAGAGGCGGTCACAGGAGAGGGGATGGGCCAGGTCTTTGGGGCAGAAACAACAGGAGACATCACAGTGCTCGTGTGTGACCTTGGGGAGGTTCTCCACATCTCCTGAGATGTGGTTAGAACAGTGTCGGGCATGTGACGAGGGCTTCATGACAATTCATGCCAGTTATTGTTATATTCACACATACTGACCCCGATAGTCCAGGCCCTATTAAGTGGGGGGACAGATGGGATCTCCTTACCTCAGTGCCCGATCATCAGCCCCTCCGAGGTCGCCCCTGCTGATGCAGGAAGGCTAATCCCTGCCAGATCTCCTCCCCGGGGATCCTTCTGTGGCCCTGGCTACTGCCATGGTCTTAGTGGACAGCTGTACCCACAGCAGGCTGGGCCTCAACTGCTGGACCTCCTGGGAACACCCTGGGAGTTGGCCTGGCCAGCAGCATTCTCGTGAAATGAGAGGAAGCTTCATCTTCCCTCTTGCTACACTTGGTGGGGACCCCGGAAGGGATGCTGAGCCTTGGCACCGCACAGCCTTGAGAAAGTGACTGAAGCATAGTGTCCTCTGCAATCCCCGAGGCCACCGCTTCAGGGTCACACACACAGAGTGCAGCGTGTTTCTGGGGTTTGCACACCTAAGCATCACCTGGGTGGTGAGCAGTGCCCCTTCCCCTGGTTGGCGGCCTGTCCTGCTACAGTGAGGTGACACCGTGCCTCCCAGCCAGGCTGGCTCGGGGTGGCGCCCTCATGGACCCCCGCTGTCCCCTGCCCGGAGTCCCGGTGCCCCTCCCCACTGGTCAAGGCCTCCCCGTCAACCTCCTGGGCCCTCCCCAGGGCTTGTCTGCATCTGTGTGAACAGTTGTGGGAGGTTCCAGAACATGCTGGGAGCTTCCTGGGCTTCCCTGCGGCCCAGACGGATGCGAACCAGAGGAGCAGCCTCACTCCACAGCCCCTGGGGGCCGGATCCCTGCTCCAGCCCAGCCAGGCTCCCCTGGCAGGTCAGACACACACCCAGGTGTCAGGTACCTGGGCTGAGATTACTCTGGGGCTGAGGGGGTCGGTTTCCAGAAGGTCCCATCGGTGGCAACTTCTGTATTTATTTCCTGGGATCCAAAGAGAGCTCAGCACTTAATGAAGACTCGACCTTAATTTAGCACAGTCAGAAACGCGGCTTCAAGGAAGGAAGGCCCGTGCTGTTCGTGTCAGGACACCGGTTTAATGAACGGAAGGTGTTTCCCCATGAAGAACCTTCAAGCCCAGGATGCTCGCAGGGCTGTCTGTCCTCCAGTGCCCTCTGCTGGCCACCCTGGGGACTGACGCACCCGCCTTCACCAAGGGGTAGGGATTTGTCTGACAATAGGTAGCCTCCTAATGTCCAGAGATTGGCCTCAATAACTATTGTAAGGGGGGAAAGGGGAGAGTGGGAGGAATTGGGAGATGGAGATTGACATATATACACTATTGATACTATGTATAAAATAGATAACTAATGAGAACCTACTGTATAGCACAGGGAACTCTACCCAATGCTCTGTGGTGATCTAAATGAGAAGGAAATCCAAAAAAGAGGGGATATATGTATACGTAGAGCTGATTCAATTTGCTGTACAGTAGAAACTAACACAACATTGTAAAGCAACTGTCCTCCAATAAAAAATTTTTTTAAAAAGATTGTAAGTTGCCAAACTTATAAAGTTGGATCAGGCCGAATTTACTGACATGGGTTCACAAAGCAGAAATGTTGCATGAGGTGTTGCAGCCTAGGAACTTGGAAAGGGCTCTCTTGCTGGTTTGAAGACGGCCACCTTCTGGCTGTCCTTACAGGGACTTTCCTAGGTGTATATACATGGAGAGAGAGGCAGAGACTGAGCAGGACAGGGAGAGAGAAAGCTATAAGGCCTAATCCTATCAGGTCAAGGCCCTACCCTGATGACCTCATTTAAGCTTAATTACTTCCATAAAGGCTCCATCTCCAAATACAGTCACATGGAGGGTTAGGGCTTCAACAGGTGAATTTGGGGACACAATTTTGTCATAGCATTGACCTTTCAGCTCACTGTCTTTACACCGGTAATACTGATAATTGTTATACCTTGAGGTTGTTTTTTTTTTTTTAATTAGCCTTATTGAGGTATAATTCAGGGCAATAAAATTTGTCTATTTTAACTGAATCAGTTCAGTGAGTTTTGAAAAATGTTTGCAGTTGTGTAAACACTACCACAAGGAAGATATAGAAGATCTTCATTCCCTCCCTCAATTCCCTCATGCCCGTTTGTAGTCAATGCCCTCCTCCCACTTCCAGCCCCAAGTAACCAACGAATCTGCTTCCTTTCACTATAGTTTTGCCTCTTCTAGAATTTCCTGTAAGTTTAGTCACGTTGTGCATGATCCTTTGCATCTTTCTTTATGAGATTTATCTGGGTTGTCCACGCCTGTTGCTTGCTGAGTAGGATTCTGCAGGGGGGCATTTCACTGTGTGTTTACCATCCCCCAGTCGATGGGCATTTGGGTTGTTTCCAGGGCTTCACTGTTAGAACAGATCTGCTGGGGACAAGTGTGTACAAGTCTGGAGTTGGCTGTGTAAATACCTTTTCTCTTGGAAAATATCTGCTAAGTAGGATCACTGGGTCATATGGCAACTGTTCTGTTGGACTTGATAAGAATCTGACAAATTCTTCTTGCAAAATCGTTGTGCCGTTTTGCCTTCCCACCAACAAAGCATGAGAATCCGGAGGTTTCCCACATCCTATCCAGCCTGATGTTGTTAGCTTTTACTTTGAGTTATGCTGCTGTGTGATGGGCATCTCATTTCCACTTCAATTTACATTTCCCTAGTAACTAATGATATGGAGTATCTTTTCATGGGCTTGTCTTTTTTTTTTTTTTTTTTTTTTTTACTTTTTCTCTGGTTAAGCATCTGTTCAAGTCTTTTTATTTTAAATTGATTTTTATTGGGGTAGAGTTGATTTACAATGTTGTGTTCGTTTCTGCTGTACAGCAAAGTGAGTCAGTTATACACATACATATATCTACTCTTTTTTTAGATTCTTTTCCCATATAGGTCATTACAGAGTATTGAGTAGAGTTCCCTGTGCTATACAGTAGGTTCTTATTAGTTATCTGTTTTATATACGGTAGTGTGTATATGTCAGTCCTACGGTTTTCATCAGGTGTTTTGTCTTCTTTATATTGAGTTGTAAGAGCTCTTTATCCATTTTGCATACAGATCCTTTATCAGATTTATGTTGTGCAGATACTTCCTCCAAGTCTGAGACTTGCCTTTTCATTTCCTTAAGTATCTTTCAAAGAACAGATGTTTTTAATTTTGTAGAAGTCCAATGTTTTTGATTTTTCTTTCATGATTCACACTTTATGTGCCGTAGCTGAAAAAATTATTTGCCTAATCCAAGACCACAAAGATATTCTAGTATGCTTTCTTCTAGGAGTTTTATAGCCTTAGCTCCTATATTTTGGGTTTATGACACATTTTGAGGTAATTTTTTCAGTGTGAATTTTGGCATTTTCTTTTGTTTTCTTTTAATTCTCTGGAACAATATATGTTGCATTGGGACTATTTGGTATTTGCAGCTTTGTTAAAATTTCTCTGTGAGACCATTTGGGCATGGAGAGTTTTACAGAACAAATCTGTAAAACTTGATAACGTTCTCTCTTTCCTCTATGGTTGATTTGAGTTTCATGCCTCTACCAGATCACTTTGGATAAAGGGTGATTTTCCTAGGAACTTGTCTATTTCATCTAGATTTTCAAAATTAGCTGCATAAATTTATTCAGAGCAGCCTCTTATAATTTTTAAAGTTTCCTCTATTGTAATAGGTGTTTCCCAAAGAACTCTTATTTTGTTTATTTGGGGGTTTTTCTCTCTCTCTCCCTCTCTTTTTTTTTTTTTCTATTTTCTTTATTAGGTTGACTAGTGGTTTGCATATTTTGTTTATTTTTCAAAAGAACCAAGATTTTGATTTATTCTTTTTCTCTTAGCTACTTCATTAATTTCTTCATCTTTGTGTTATTTTGGCTTGCGTTCCTATTCTTTTCCTAGCTTTCTGAGTTGGGAATTTACTTCCATTATTACTGATACGTGTTTAAAGCTATACATTTTCTTTTGATCACTATTTTAACTACTCTTCATAGATTCAGAAATGTCGTGTTTTTATTACCATGATTTTTAAGAAAGTCTGTAACTTTGGTTTGTAGTTAATCTTTTAACCACAAGTGTTTAGTAGAGATATTTAAATTTCCTTATGCAAGAACCTTCAGAAATGTTGTCATTATTTTCTAGCTTTTTTTACATTTGACCATAGAGTGATTGTCACATGTCTACCATATGGAACAGAATGCTTTCTTTGTGAACAAACATATGATTAAATTTTGTGAAGATTTCACATGCACTTAGGAAGTTGTGTTATGGAACACACATTCGGCTGCTGGCTGCTTCTAAGCCAATAATTCGAGAGGCAAGTGCCAGTAGAAAGGAAGGTTGCTTTAATCAGAAAAGCCAGCAATCTGGGGAGAAGGTGGACTCGTGTCCAGAGACCACCTCCAGAGATTCTGCTGAGCCATGGCAGTTTTTAATGGAAGAAAACCGGGGTGGGGGGAGGGGCGGAATCTCAGTGAATTATGGAGTCAGGAGGTTGGGTTCTGCATCCTTCTCCATTGCGTGCAGACTGGATGACTCTTCTGAAGTCATCTTTTTTTTTTTTTTTTTTTTTTTTTGCGGTACGCTGGCCTCTCACTGTTGTGGCCTCTCCCGTTGTGGAGCACAGGCTCCGGATGCGCAGGCTCAGCGGCCATGGCTCATGGGCCTAGCCGCTCCACGGCATGTGGGATCTTCCCGGACCAGGGCACGAACCCGCGTCCCCTGCATCGGCAGGCGGACTCTCAACCACTGAGCCACCAGGAAGCCCCAGATGTCATCTTGCCCAAGTGGTCTGCAGGATTGCTGAGGGGCTATTGGGGCAGAGAGCTGGTCACCCTTTAACTGCTTACTTCTTCATCCTGACTTATTTTTATCGAGGGAAAGAATCAACAGGTCAGACAGGGCATGGTGGGCATTGAGGAGAGCACAGGTCAGCAGTTAGTTTCAATTGCTTAGTGATCTCATTCCTATAATTAGGTTCTTTGTAAGGTTAGAGGGGAACAGAAAAGGGGGAACAGGAAAGGGGCAAAAGAGCCGCTTAACACATACCCACTTGTCAGACATCACTCCAGTTCTAAAGGGTTATGGGCAAGAGTCCGCCTTCTGTACCTGACGGGCAGAAGTCCATCTTCTGTCACTTCTTCACGCTAAATAGGATGCCGTATCCTCAGAGTGGAAGAGGTCAATGTGGGTCTGGAGCATCTCTTGGCTGACAGTTTTAGTTGCCCGCTTACAGACACGGGCAGAGCAAGCTACAGTTTCTTTGATGCCCACAAAGATATAGACTACTATGAGCAATCGTGTTAATCCCATTCTCTTCAGACCAGTTCTTGGAATCGTGCTGGCCACAGACTCAGTACTGCTCAAGATGGAGCAGCTCATGTCATGGCTGCAGTCTGGTCATCACACAGTTAGCTTTTCCTCTCCAGTGGCAGTTATGGTATCTGTAAAAGCAATTCAGGAATGTGCATCAGACAATGAGTCGGTGACTCTGTTGACCTCATTATTAACTACTCAGTTTTGTACTTGGAGGGGGCAGGGGCTTCAGGGCTCTGCTCGGTTCCAGTTGTATTGTCAGGTCTTAAGTTCGACATATGTATGTCCATAAGATCTACCTTATTGATTTTATTGTTTGTCTATCTTTTCTTACTTATATTTTTGTTCACATGACATACCCAGAGTGGTGTCCCCATCAACACAGCATGGTGTTCCCAACTCAATATCAGCTGTGTTTTTCTCTCTTTCTGCATCACCTATGCTTTCTGGTTAGTAAAGTAGAATACCTTTGCCCAGCTCCTTATTGGTACAAAGATTTTTGTAACTGGTGTACCTTCATTGTGAATTGTGGCTTATAAAGTGTCCCTCTTCGTCATGTGTAAGTGCTTTGTCCTGAATTCTATTTCGACTGAGGTCAAGACACATCCCCTGCTTAATGTCACATCAGTTAAATCACTTTTGATCCTTAGTGTTTTCAAGTTTACATTTATTAGCAATATATTGACTAATTTTTAATCATAATGACTACTAGTTAAAAGCAAGAAGCAAGAGAAAGAATACTGGTCAAGAAATACAGGAAGCTAATGAGGAGAAAAATCATAAAAGTAATAATACTGAAAATTCATCTTCAGATCTTCAGCAGAGAAGTTATCTGATGAATTGATTTAAAAATCTTACAGAGAACATCAAATTTCTCCAGAAAGTAAAAATGTTAATAAACACATCTGTAATAGAAATGACTGTTTTTTTTTTTTTTAAAGGGCTTCAGATGCTTGGCTTTTAAAATATTTATTTATTTATTTATTTATTTATGGCTGTGTTGGGTCTTCATTTCTGTGTGAGGGTTTTCTCCAGTTTTGGCAAGCGGGGGCCACTCTTCATCACGGTGCGCGGGCCTCTCACTGTTTTGGCCTCTCCTGTTGCAGAGCGCAGGCTCCAGAGGCGCAGGCTCAGTAGTTGTGGCTCAAGGGCCTAGTTGCTCCGCGGCATGTGGGATCTTCCCAGACCAGGGCTCGAACCCATGTCCCCTGCATTAGCAGGCAGATTCTCAACCACTGTGCCACCAGGGAAGCCCATGACTGCAGTTTTAAGGAAACATCTAAAAGAAAATATTTTTATATCAATTCACTTTATCCTACACCATACAAAGTTACTACGACTTATTTTTTGTAATTCCTAGAAAAGCGTTTGAGGGTTTTTATTTTTTACTGTGAAAAGGGCACAGTGGAAAGGGCTGGGAAGCCCGGCTCCAGGGCCTGCCTCCACAGTGCCTTATCGCTCAGAACCTCAGAATCACCCCACCAGTTATTTATTAGCTACAGAATCTCTGAATTTTTCTGCTTTATGGCTACATCATTCTGCAGAAGGTACCTTGGCGCAGTGAGTGTATTGAATTATGGTCCAAATGACCCTCATTAAGGCAGATAAACCCAGCACAGAGATCCTGCCTGCCTGCTCTCAGTTTGCTTTATTAGAGTCTATAAAAGTGGGATGACAAGCAAGCACCCAGCTGATGGTTCTCCAATCATTTAATAGCCTTTGGGCACTCACACGGGGCTGTGCAATCTGCTGGACTGCTAACTGCTGGCCTCAGGGTACAGCCCTCTGTTACAGGGCTCCTCATCCATGAGCTCCAGGCCAGGTCACCTCCTTCCTTCTTCTCCGTTACCCATCCCACTTCCACACTCACCTACTGGGAGGACTCCCATCCCCCAGAGCTGGGGTGCCAAGGAATTGAGCAGACAGCAGCTTCCGGTTCAGGGAGAAGAGCTGGCAGGGCAGGGCTGCCAAGGGTCTGGTCCAGTATTGGACAGCTGCTCTGGGCACGAAACCTAGAGTGGGGCCCAGTCCCTGAGGCCAAGTCAAGCTGAACTGAGTCTTGAGGGATGGAGAATGTTTATAGGGTTTGCACCTCCAGATTGTCACAACCGCACTAAAGCAGTCACCTTGTATAGGACTCCTGTAATGATGGCAACACCACCCGCGACCAGCACGGGAATGACGCTTTGCCCAGTAGATTATCCTGACATCCAGCCTCATACCCACCTCGGAAGGCGTCCTAGTGGCCCATCAGGAAACCACGGCTCAGGCATGCGGGGACACCCACGAAAGCTTGAATCCAGTTTTCCGTCTCTAGATCCCACAGGACCATCCTCTCTCAGCCTTCCTGCACGACAGCAAAGATGACATCATGGAGGGTCCAGGTCCCGACCACTGTGCTTGGTCCTGGAGCTGCTGCCCTGTGGACTCCAAGTGCTGGGGACCCTTCTGCCCAGGGCTATCCAGGGTCTCTCTCACCACGTATGCTACCGTGTCAGGACTGTCTCACTGCCCTGATGCCCTGGAAAGAGGCGTGTTCTCGCTACATCTTCATCTTCCTCACGTTTCGGACAACACACCCCCATTGCCCCCTGCCTGGCAGATCCCGATTCAGGGTATCCTGTATCTTTCATATTGATATACCCTCTGTTAGGAAGAGTGATGTGCAGACATCGGGGCCCCAACACTCACACATTTTTCCTCCCACACGACTGCCTGTGTGTTTTGAATTTATTTTTGAAATCAGCATATTCACCCACTCAACCCTTCCTAATATAACGAATATGAAAAAGAATGTGTGTGTGTGTGTGTGTGTGTGTGTATAACTGAATCACTGTGCTGTGCAGTAGAAATTAACACAGCAGAGTTAATCAACTGTACTTCAATAAAATAAATTTTTTAAAAAATGAGTAAGTTTGGGGAATGATAACAGCTTCCTCTTACACAAATTGATGTCAGATTAATTTAATTATCATGAAAGGCTATGTGTTATTCACCTCTATTCAGATAGAATTAAAAGGTATATATATATAATAGAAAACAAAGCACAAAGTTGACTATAGAAGTTTTTCAATTAATTTCAGGAGGAAAGAGTTCTAAGGTGAAATTAAACTTTGAGACAATGTTATATCATTTCAATATACATACAACCATGTAAAAATAAAGAAATATGGATTATAGAAAAATAAGTAAGTTGTTGTATTGTGTGTACTTTTAAAGATATAAGCTATTTGGAGTACAATGGAGTCTTTCATGTCATGTTAACCATTTACTTAGTAGTAAAATACCCCCCAAAAATCTAAAAAAATATTCCTAACGTTTGGAGCCGCTGGAGGGAAGTAGCTGCAGCAGAAGGAATGCTGCATGGATTCCGTAATGAGGCAACTGAGTTTGAGTTCATGATGCTCCCTTCATGACCACAGCTTCCCTATCAACTGTGACCACATCATCTTCTCCCTTTGGAACCTCCCCAGGGTATCTGAGCCAAAGGCTGTGTGCACAATGGATGTTTAGTAAATATTGACTGATTTTTCTTTGCTCAATAATGTATCGGCCTGTGGGAGTTGAACAAATATTAACGCTTTGGTAAAACCTCTCAAGACGGTCAAACACAAGCTATCATGTGAGTGCTGCGGGTATGAATCATCTATTAATGAGCCTTGGTTTTAGCTTCTTTACATTTAATATGCGAAACAGGGCTATTCTGAGTCTTGAGAACATGTGAGCCCGTTTATAACTAAGAGCTACATGTAGGGAGGCTTCCGCGGTTGAGGCAGGCTCTGGCCTGTCGATGTTGCCATTCTTGATGGTCTCACACTTTGCTTTCAATTTCCTGGTGGACTGAATTCTTAACTAGGAGAATATATTATAGCCGGGGAAATGCATTCTCTGAAACATTGAAATGATGGTGAGTATGAAGGGTCAACCTGAGAGATATGCTTACTTCAAACCCATGTGGCACCTTAGCACAAGCCAGCCAGAATCCCTGTGAGCAGCAGCCCTGGAGAGGTGGCAACCCTGAGGAATTCTCCTCCATGCAGAGAAAGCTCCTTTCCCCCTGTGTAGACAGCTTCGAGGGATCAGTCGGAGATTCCAGTCTGGGTAACGGATACATTCTCTTTGCAGTTTTGATGGTCCAGGATGGCTTTGCTTTTGGCGACACGTTTCTCACTGGACGGACCTGCTCTCTGCATCTTCTGAACTCCCTACAAACTACTTTCTACGCAGCTGAGCCAACCATGGTCGGGGATGTGGTGGAAAGAGCCAGGGGTGAGATATGGCTGCAGTTTATGCGATGTAAGGTGCCTTCAGTTCGGATCATTCTTATCCTGCATTGTAGTGAAAAATCGAATAGGCCATTTGTTCACCTCTGCTGGAACCACTAGCTTTTTGAACTATTTAGTGGTCATCCCTAAGAAGTCAGAACCACAACCTCCAGTTTATTTTCTCTGACGTACTTTGAGATGAGGGATAAGCTGGTGCATGGTGTGAGGGTCACACTGAGAGCACATTTGATCCAGGGATTCTATACGATCCAGGGATCGTATAAAACATGGTCACTTACTGGACCAGGGCCTGGTGGCACAGTGGTTGAGAGTCCGCCTGCCGATGCAGGGGACACGGGTTCACGCCCCGGTCCGGGAAGATCCCACATGCCGCGGAGCGGCTAGGGCCGTGAGCCATGGCCGCTGAGCGTGCGTGTCCGGAGCCTTTGCTCCACAACGGGAAAGGCCACAACAGTGAGAGCCCTGCATACTGCAAAAAAAAAAAAAAAAAAAAAAAAAAAGACTCCGTGCTTCCACTGCAGGAGCATGGGTTCGATCCCTGGTCAGGGAACTAAGATCTCACATGTCGCACAGTGCAGCCAAAAAATATAAATAAATAAATCAGAAATGATACCATAATATGCAGGCTTTTCATCTTATATTGTACAGTTAAATTTTGAAATTTATTTCTATTGATAAATAGGTCTGATTCATTTAATTTAACATAGACTGCATTCCCCTACTGCTAGGCAATTAGGTATATTATTCCCAGTTTCTTCCTTTCGGAACGATACGGACTTGTTCAATATCCTAGGTATTGCCCAAATGCTTCCTGGGGTGGATGTGTCAGTTATGCCCTACCAACTTTAAGAGTTCCTAATTCTCTGCACTCTTATCAACATTTGGTGATATGTCATTCTAATGTTAGTTTATTTTGTAATTATCAGTTATGAGTGAGGTGGAGCCTCTTTCCACATCTTTATTGACTACTGAGGTTTCCCTTACCTTACACTTCCTATTTGTGTATTCTAAAAACCATGTTTGTCCTTTGTGACCTTAGTTTGTAGGAGTTCTTTGTGTATCCTTGATAACAATCCTTTGTCACTTATGTGGGCTCCAAATATCTTCTCCGAGTTCAAGACTTGACTTTTTACTCATCTGTCACATACATATGTCACATACATAAATATGTAGTCTTGATTTTAATTGAGTCATATTTATCAACTGTGCCTTCACAATTTGTGCTGTTTTAGAAGATCCTAAGAAACCTTTGAAACAAAAAAGTTATAGGATACAAAGTTAGTATAAAAAATCAGTTGTGGTTTTATATATTAGCCACAAGCAGTTGGAAATAAGATTATCTTCTGTGAATAAAGACAATTTTACTTCTTCTTTTGTGATCTCTACTATTTTCTTACCTTGCCTTATTACATTTTCTGGAACCACCATCATAATGTTAAAAGAAGTGGTGAGATTGAGAATTCTTGCTTTGGTCCCAATCTTAGAATGAGAATGTCCAGTATTTCACCTCAAGGTACAATGGTAGTTGTGGGGCTTCTTTTGCCAATACTCTTTATCAGCTTAGGAATGTTCCCTTGTATTCCTAGTTGCTGAGAGTTTCTATCATGCATGGCTGTGAATTTTGTTGAATGCCTTTTATGCATTTATTAAAATGATTGCATGTTTTTATTTTCATTTTTCTATTAATGTGGTAAATTGCATTAATTATCTGATGTTAAACCTACCTTGTTTTCCTTAGATAAATCCACCTAAATCCTGATGTATCATTATTTTTGTATCTTACTGGATTCAATTTACTAATATTTTGTTAGGTATTTTTGAATCTATATTCACAATGGTCTTTCATAATTCATAATGTATTTGTCAGGTTTGAGTATTAGGCTTATGCTGGCCCCATAAAATAAGTTGGGAAGTATTTCCTTCTTATCTTTTTTTTCTAAGTTTGCATTAAGATTAGAGTTCTTTGTTTGATAGAATGCAATAGTGAAACCACCTTAGCCCAAAACTTTCTTTGTAGGAAGGTTTTTGATAGCAACTTCAAAAATTTTAATAGAAATTGGGATATTTAGATTTTTCTATTTATTCTTGTGCTCATCTAGGTAAATTTTGTTTTTCAAGGAATTTGTCCATTTCATCTAAGTTGTCAAATTTGTTGGTATTAATATTAATTAATATTCATATTATTCTGAATATTACCTATTTTTCCTTTTAATGTCTGTAGGACTGTAGTAATAGCCCATCTTTCATTTCTGACGTTGGTAATTTTTGTTTTCTTTAATTTTTGTTTCTTCACCAGTCTAGTTAGAGGTTCATCATTTTGTTAATCTTTTCAAAGATCAAGGATTGGTAATTTTTTATCTTGTTCATTTTTTTCTATTTTACTTCTGTTAGATGTTTTGATAGTTTCCCACAGGTACTGAGGGCTTTGTGCATGTTTTAAACTTTTTTTCTTCTCTGTTCTTCAAATAGGATGATTTCCCTTGTTCTATCTTTAAGTTAACTGACCCTTTCTCCCGTCATCTTCATTTTGCTCTTAAGTCCATCCAATAAGTTTTAATTTCACATATTGGAGTTTTCAGTTTTAGAATTGTTGTCTATTTTATTACTGTTTTCTTTCCTTTTATTTCCTTCCTTCCTTTCTTTCTTTCTTCTATGATTTTCTATCTTTTCATACATTATGAGCACATTTTTCTTTACTTCCTCAAGCATAGTTATGGTTGCTGTTTTAAAACCTTTATCCTACTGTTGCAACATCTGGGTCATCTCAGTTTGTTTTTTCTCTTAAGAATGCATGACACTTTCCTGTTTCTTTGTCTTTTAGTAATTTTGGATTAAATACAGGATAATATATTGGTATGTTGTGGAGACTCTAGATTCTCTTACATTCCTCTGAAGAGTGTTATATCTGTTTGTTTGTTTGTTTTAACAAACCATCTACTTGGTTGTATTCAAACTTCAAACTCTGCCTCTTGAGTGGCACTCAAACCTCAGTTCTTTTATTTTAGCTGGAGCCTGTCCTGCATACACATGGTTCAGAGGTCAGACCAAAATTTGGGAAGAGTTTTTACACAGAATTTGGGGTTCTCCCTGTGGCTCTCTCCTTTTTGGAATTTCCCCTTCACTTCCCAGCTGCTGGGCTTGTCTTGTTCTCTGTATGCTAGTTACTTAGGCTAGAAAGACTGTAGATTTTCTGTTGGGGTTTTAGCCACCACTAGACAATATCAACCATGGCCTCCCCTCAGGCAAAAATCCATAAAGATAGCAAATTCACTCCATTCCCTTTCCCTTCCTCCAAGTGTCAATGCCCCTCTAGGATCTTACAGGGCATTTTTGTTCTGCTTTCGCTTCGTTTTTCACTCCCAATTGCCTACAGGTCATTGTTTTTGTATATTTTCCAGAGTTTTCGTTATTATATTCAGGAGGGTTGGGTCTGGTGTGAGGTGGCTGGTCATCTATATTTTCTTTTTAAAATTTAAGGCTTACTTTCACTTTGGGGCCTTTAATGTATCTGGGAATGTGTTAATGAGTTGTAAGTTGTGAATCTAAATTTACCTTTTTCTCACTATGGACAATTAAGAGATGCTTCGTGTTGTGACGCAGGGATCTAAGTGTATCCTTTTCTAATATCAATAACTGACTGCCCTGATACCATGTACTTAGTTGTCCTTTCTTTCCCCACTGATATGAAGTATTTTTCTGTTATTATCCGAGTTACCTTATGTAAATGGATCTATTTCTAGGCTTTCTGTTCTGTTCCAGTTGTCTGTGACTCTATCACTGCACCAATACTTCTTTGCTTTACACACAATTTTTGAAGAATCTGATTAGACAGATACCTTCTGATCCTTCTCTTCCTCTTTTTACTACTTGTTTTTTAAAAGTTTCGCTGGATATCTTTGGCCCTTTACCTTTCCATATAAATACTAGGACCAATTTGTGGTGTTTCATAAAAATCTCCCTTGGGATTTTGATAAAAAATGCATTGAATATGTAGTTTAATTTTGAAAAAATGGCTACCTTTAAAATTTAGTCTCTTCAACAAGTGGTGTTGGGAAGGATGGACAGCTACATATAAATCAATGAAATTAGAACACTTCCTCACACCATATACAAAAATAAACTCAAAATGGTTTAAAGACAAATATAAGACATGGCACCATAAAACTCCTAGACGAGAACATAGGCAAAACATTCTCAAACATAAACTGCAGCAATATTTTCTTGGGTCAGTCTCTCAAGGCAAAAGAAATAAAAGCAAAAATAAACAAATGAGACCTAATCAAACTTAAAAGCTTTTGCACAGCAAAAGAAATCATCAACAACCAAAAACACAACCTTCAGAATGGGAGAAAATATTTGCAAATGATGTGACTGACAAGGGATTAATATCCAAAATATACAAAAGCTCATACAACTCAATATCAAAAAACCAAACAACCCAATCAAAAAATGGGCAGAGGACCTAAAGAGACATTTCTCCAAAGAAGACATACACATGTCCAACAGGCACATGAAAAGATGTTCAACATCACTAATTATTAGAGAAATGCAATCAAAACCACAGTGAAGTACCACCTCACACCTGTCAGAACAGCTATCATCAAAAAGTCTACAAATAACAAATGCTGGAGAGGGTGTGGAGAAAAGGCAACCCTCCTACACTGCTAGAGGGAATGTACATTGGAACAGCCACTATGGAAAGCAGTATGGAGGTTCCTTAAAAAAATAAAAATAGAACTACCATATGATCCAACAACCCCACTCCTGGGCAGATATCCAGAAAAGAAGAAAACTCTACTTCAAAAGATACATGCATCCCAGTGTTCATAGCAGCACTATTCACAATAGCCAAGACATGGAAACAACCCAAGTGCCCATCAATGGATGAATGGGTAAAAAAGATGTGGTACATATATATAACAGAATATTACTCAACCATAAAAAAGAGTGACATATTGCCATTTGCAGCAACATGGATGGACCTAGAAATTGTCATACTAAGTGAAATAAGTCAGACAGAGAAAGACAAATATTATATGACATCACTTATATGTGGAATCTAAAAAGTAATACAAACGAATCTAAATACAAAACAGAAACAGACTCACAGACATAGAAAACAAACTTATGATTACCTAAGGGGAAAGGGGGTGTGGGAGGGATACGTTCGGAGTATGGGATTAGCAGATACAAGCTACTATATATAAAATAAACAACAAGGCCCTACTGTATAGCACAGGGAACTATATTCAGTATCTTGCAATAACCTATAATGGAAAATAATCTAAATCTAAATATATTTCTATTTATGTTTACATATATATATATGTATATATATAAATGAATCACTATGTTGAAACCAACACAGCTGAAACTAACACACTATAGTAAATCAACTATACTTCAATTTAAAAAAAGTACAAAACATGTGGTCTTCTTATCCTTGAATAGGCACCTCCCTACTTACTTGGTTCTTTCAGGTGCTTCAGTAACGTATACAATTTGTTTGCTTATTTAGCCTTCTGTTGTACTATGAAGTCCCTCATGAGAAGGAAATGTTCATTTATCTGAGTTTGTTCTCTCTCACTAGAGTCTGCCACAGTGACCTGCCCATTAGAAGATCTCAAGAAACAAACTTAAAACTTCTGTCTTTGGGTTTTGTTTTTTTTTTTGCGGTACGCGGGCCTCTCACTGCTGTGGCCTCTCCCGTTGCGGAGCACAGGCTCCAGACACGCAGGCTCAGTGGCCATGGCTCACGGGCCCAGCTGCTCTGCGGCATGTGGGATCTTCCCGGACCAGGGCATGAACCCGTGTCCCCTGCATCGGCAGGCGGACTCTCAACCACTGCGCCACCAGGGAAGCCTCTGTCTTTGGGTTTTATATTCAATCAAGAATCCCGTGAATAAATACAGTTATAATCTCTCTTCTTGCTCCCCTACCCCTAGTGTCATAGGATGTTAAGAGTGGAGGGTCAGCTGGGACATCCAGTAACAATAGATGTCATGTTTCAAAGTGAGATACAGACCATGACATCTTAAAAGTAATTTGGACTGTTAGATGAGTCTTAAATTTTGTACTTGTATTGAAGCTATAAAAGCTTCATGAGCAGAGAATTTTGGAGAAAATGACATGTGAGAACATTTAGAGAGAGCTGTTTAGGCGCTGCGAGTCCCTCCCACTCCCATCTTGCCCCAACAGGGAAGGAGGGTGGGTGTGCCTGCCCTTAATCTCAAGTCTGGAGGACAAGGCATAGGGGGACCACCGAGAGAGCTTGGTCCATGCCCGCCATAGTTGGGGATGACAGAAGGCTCGTTTCTGACTCTTGAGAACTCTAATCTCAAGCAAGGAACAAGAGCTGTTAGGATCTTCCTGCATCCCAGAGTGTGTTGGGGTGAAGGATGAATAAATGTTTCTACTTATGAACCAGAGACAGGCCATGGGGCCTAGAACTCTGTGCATCCCCTCTAGGGCTTGTACAAGAAGTGTGAACTCTTCTTTTTTTTTTAAATAATCTAACTACCAATTTTTGTTTTTAATTTTTTTAATTAAAAAATTTTTATTTTGGCCATGCTGCACAGCAGGTGGGATCTTAGTTCCCTGACGAGGGATCAAACCCAGGCCCTGGTATATATCTGAATATATATATATAGGTACCTGAATATATATACAGATACACAGTCATAAATCTACAATACAATTATCATGCTACCACTAATTCCTTTATAGCATCACATGAAATCAAATTCAGAATTTTGAATTTAATTATAACATGGAGCTTAAAGCTTCAGTTCCTGACAACTAAGTTTTGTGACTTTAGGGATCATGGGATCACCTGAGTTTTCATCCCAAAAGGAAAAGAATCAGTCCCCACTGAATGGGAAATGAAAACAAAGACACTTCATGATGCAATCCCACGGGACCTGTGTGGTTACTCCACTCACTGACTACTGATTAGGGCCTGCAGTGGCCTGAATGTTTGTGTCCCTCCCAACTCCTGTGTTGAAATCCTAATGCTCCATGTGATGGCCTTTGGGAGGTGATGAGGCCATGAGGGTGGAGCCCTCATGGATGGGATCAGTGGCCTTATAAGTGAGGCTCCGGAGATCCCTGCCCCTCCCGCCCTGTGAAGTGCAGATGTCTCTGAGCAAGAAGGCCCATCTATGAACCAGGGCAATGGCCCTCCACAGAAGGCCTTGGTGCCACGATCCTGGGCTTCCAACCTCAGAGCTGTGAGAAATACGTGTTGTTTATAAGCCTCTCAGTCTGTGGTGCGGTTACAGCAGCCTGAACACACTAAGACAGGGCTGGATATTCACACTCATACCCACATGCGCACTGCCCACCAGTGCACAGGCATGCATGTCAGAGCGTGATGGACCATGACGCACTCATGTTTGCACCCCTCGGCTTTGTGTCTGTTTCCAGAGCTTTAGAGAGCGCCTTGCCAGGGCCCCATCAAAGCCACACGCTGTTCAAATCAGACTCAGAAGTGACTGCCGCCGGTGAGGGGCTGGTTGAGTGCCCTCTTGGCGGGTGGCCTGGGACCCCACACCTGCTGTCCTGGCATAATCGCTCATAGCACCCCATACTCTCTGAACATGTCCCAGTTTGGACAACTCACGACACGGTCACCTCCCTTTGGGCTTCCCCTGGCGTGGACTGCTCCCTGCCCTGGCCCTTGTGGCCCTGATTGGGAAGTGAGACCTCTGCACTTCCCTGCTTGTCAGTGTGGTCCAGCCTCCCCAAGACAAGGAAATTGGAATAAGGACACAAACACGTGGTGATTGATTATAGCCCGTGACCCATAGGGGCCAACAATCACATGTGCACAGTGAAGACAAAGGCAGGGGCCCGAGACAGGGGTGGAGTCACAGTCTGCACAGCAGGAGGGCCAGGGTCCCGGGGTGGGGGCACTGGGCACAGGGTAGAGTTCATCCAGTTCATCAGGGCAGGGGCAGGGTGGGGAAGGAGAGGGTCTCTTTTCAAGACCACTGTCGAGATCCTTAGCTGTGTCGTCCCCTCCCTGCCCCTCACCCAAGAAAGTACAAGTTAAAATAGACCCTCAGAGCCGGGTGTCCCTTGGGGCGACCATAACAAAGTACCACAAACTGGGTGGTTTAAACCACAGAAATCCCTTCTCACACAGTCTGGAGGCTGGAAGTGGCGGCGGGCTGGGCTCCCTCTGAGGGCTCCCCGTCGTCTCCGGGCTCCTTGGGTCTGCCCGCATCCCTTGGATCTTAGCTGTGTCTCCCGGTCTCGGTCCCCGTAGTCAAGGGCATCTCCCTGCCTGTCCATGTTCCCATCGTCTCCTTTCTGTGTGTCTGTCTCTGCATCTCCTCCCCTCTTAAAAGGACACCAGTCAGATCGGACCAGGGACCCACCCTACTGCAGCCTGACCTCGTCTTAACTGAAACACTTACATCTGCAACAACTCCGTTCCAGATAAAGCCACGCTCTGAGTTTCCAGGAAGGACGTGAATCTGGGGAGGACACTCTTGGACCCAGCACACCTGCAAGTCAGTCAGTGACAGCGGCTTGATTCACAGGGAAGAACAGTGAGGTGGCTTTTATCCAACTTGGCTGGTGGGAGGATGGGGTCCCCGGGGTCTTCTGCTGCTGCTGGGCTTTTGTCCTGCCCCGCCTGTACTGGGGGCTCTCAGGGACCACCTCTGTCTTCCGTGGCTGTCCTCCTGGGACACAGCGCAGGGCCAGGGGCTGGCATTCGTCAGCCTCAAGTGGAGGCACACCCAGGTGCCGCCTTAGCGGCTGCCAGGCCTCAGCTTCCTGCTGGAGCCAATCCAGCTGCAGAGAAAGGCCGTCTGGGTCCAAAAGGCAGGGCTGTCCACGAGGGGCCTGGTGTCCCCCGGCCGGGCACGTTTGCTCCTGGCTCTCAGCTCTGTTTACTGCTGACTTATCTCTGTTCTTTTGGGTGCCCTGGTCACCAGCTGACTTGTTCTTGGGAACCTTTCCTTGGTGTCACAGCACCTGGGGCTGACGCAATATCTCCAAACCCAAAGGAGCCCTGGACTTAGAGGTCACTGTGGCAACATCACTGGATATGTACCTTGAGCTGGACGCTGCTTTCCCTGAAACCCCCAGTGGCTGTCACATGCCCCTGTATGTGGTATGATGGGTGCTGGCCCAGGACTGCGGGCAAGAGATCCAGGGTCCATGAGGGGCGTACTCGGGCCCATAACCTCCGTCCCAACTCAGGACCTGCTGTCCTCTAACCCTCCCCCACAGCGGGTGCACGATACATGTGCACGACTGTAAGGCCCCCGCTTGTCCTCAGTGTAAACCAGGAGCCTCCCTGAATCGGTCCATGGTTGTGTCCCCAAAGCATCCACACTCAGGTCCCGCTCCTCAGGAAGGGTCCGGCTGGAGGGAACTCTGGACGGAACACAGAGGGCAGGGCCACACCCAAGGCAGCTGCAGAGCGATGCGACAGCTGGTCAGCAGGAAGCTCCCTGGGGAGGTCTGTGGCCCCAGGGCTACCCTAGGTGTGTCGAACAATGTGACTTTGTACCTTCTATCTCTGTGTGGCTCTCTGCCAGCTTGAGTAACCAAGAGGGACAATATTAGAAAGCTGAGAGGTGACATGGAGTGTATAGCCCCGACTGTATTTTCTGTGAGGTGGTGAGTTCATAGTGACTCTGCCTGGAACGTGCTTCTGACCTTCACCCATCTGTGAACTCTTACTCATCCCTCAAAACCCAGTGCAGATTTCACCCCGGATGAGAAGCCTGCTGGGTAGCATTCTGCCAGGTCTTGTGGCATCATACCACAGTTCACACTTCAAGGCTGGTTCGCCCTCACAGGGCTGTGGGCTCCGAGGGCAGGACTCTGCCTGGTGTCCTCAGGGCCCAACATTACAGGCCAAGTACCAGGCCTGTGATCACGCTCAGTCCATGTTTGTTGTATACGTGCCAAGGGCCATGCATCCTGCAGGTGGGAGGTTGCAACCCCAGCACTTGGGGCCAGACAGCCTGCTTCTTGGCCCTCGCCTTCCCTGGGCACCAGCATACAAAGACCAGGGAGGGAGGAATGCAGCTCAGGCTCCCAGGATGGCCCAGGCAGCTCTTCACGCTGGTCTCTGGGAGCACTGGGCAAGCCATCTGTCAAGGCTGGGCCAAGACAGGTGACCCTGGGGCCTGCCGCTCTGGCACTGGTGTTACTTCATTCCCGGAACTTGAACTCCCCCAGGGGGAACGCGGATGGCTATGGGCCTGTGCACTCTGGAGGGCAGGATGGGCTCTCTGCCCCCATCTTCTGCCCCTGGTGGACAGCCCAGGGTCCCCAGAACAGAACAAAGAGAACACACACGGCTGAACGTCCCCCAGCAACGTGTGCTCAGCTCTCGAGGCTCCGAGGCCGGCCTCACCCCCGTCCCTCTAAGAAACCTGTGCTCCATCCCCCCCTGCCCCCCTTCCCACAGCTGCCGCTTCTATCAAGACCTGGAGTCTGCGAGGCTGGACCCTCTGCCGCTGTAGCTGCTGCACCGCAGCTGGCAGGTGATCAGGTGTGACCCCAGCACCTGGTTCGGGCTCACCAGCTCAGGCAAACCTGCAGATGAGGCTCTGTGTGACAGGCAAGGAAGCTGGGGCACCGGCGGGAAGTGAAGCGTCCACAGTCACGCAGCCCCGGACTTGGGACCAGGTCTCGCGGCTTCACCCCCGTCTCCCGTGAGGGAGTCTTTCAGGATGGGGATCTGCCCCCTTGGTATTCCTTCCTGAGCCCCAAGCCCCAGGCTCCTGCAGCGGGGGCTCCATCCACATTCACCGAGTGAAGCTGAAGCCGAGCATCAGGTGGTGGCTCGCGCTGGCTGCTGGGAGAACTCAGTGGTCTCCCAGTCACCTGCCTGGGCAGGCAGGGCCCAGGGGTCCATGCCAGTCCGGCCCTCCAGGTGATTCCAAGGGCAGCCAGGCGGGCTCCCTGCCAGGGCAGCCTTCAAATAACTGCCCCTTCTAAGCCCGTTTCTGGGGGTCTGTGCTTTCCTGAAACCTGGTCCAACCCCAGCCTTGGGATGGACGACGCTCTGGGGCTGTACCATCTTGTGCAGGGGAGAAGCAGGTGGGGCTGGACCTAGAGGGAAGGGCTCCCCAGACAAACAGAATCCGGAGTGCCTGTGTAAACACAGGAGTATAAATGAGTCTTCTCGGCAGACGTGGCATGTCCTCTGAGCCGACGGATCCCCAGAGCCCACCCGTGGCCATGGAGGCCAGAACGTTCTGGCTGCTGGTGGTGGTCCTGGCCTTGGTGTCCTCCAGCTCGACTGGGCAGTACGTGGGCCTGTGTGAGTACCGCTCTGACCTCCTCCCACTCAGCAGGAAGGAGGAGGGGCCGGGTGGCGGGGTGGGAGCACATGACAAGGGGATGGGACGTGGGAGAGCCAGGCTGGGGGCTTCCTGTGGCTTGAGGAGAGTGACCAGGCCCCTTAATAATTGCCACTTACCAGACACACACATTTTCTCTCAACAGCTCTACCTATTGGTCTTGCTGTCCCCATTTTACAGACAAGGAAACTGAGGCTCAGAAAGTTTTTCACTGACCCTCTTGGGCAGTGTGGAAATCAGGATTGGAGCCCAGGTCCACCTGGCTGGCAGCCAACACCGAAGCCCACTATCCCACTGCCTTCCCTGCTGGAGATTTCCAAATTACAATATAGGTCTTTGTGCATTATTCTGGCACATTCGCAAAACAAAAAGAAAAGACAAATGAAAAACGATCACTTCCAGTACATTTTCAATAACTACAAACACAGTTTTCATTTAGCCATTGCACTGCAGTTCCAATGGAATGTGGCTGCTCCATTAACCAGAGTGTGAAGAAATTAGGGTGTGGCAGTTATCTACTGAGTGGTCTCAAAGTTGTCACCCATCAGAATCACCTGGAAGATTTTACAACTCTTAAAGCCCAGGATATGCCAACTATATCAGAGAGTCTCTGGGTGGGAGGAGGTATCAATGGTTTTTCAAGATCCCCGGCTGATCCCAATGTGAGCAAAGTTTGGGAACCAGTGGAATAAGGAATTATGAATTGGCAGCCATAGAAGAGGATCTGAGATTTCACGTGATTTCTAGTTTCCTAAGGAAAAATCCAGTTTAAGAAATGAGGCAAAGTGGACTTTTGCTGAACTTCAGACATAAAGACTTACTTGGAAAATGAATATTAGAGGCCCAAGGCTGTCCAGGGAAGGCTTGACGGCGGGGTAGGGAGATGCAGAAAAGAAGCAGAAAATAGCTCACGTTGTGATTTTCTCTTTTGAATGCCCGCCTTCTATTATATTCTTCTTTTGTTTCAAGGGGGAGATTTTGTTGATAAGACAATGAAGGGGAACATTGTTTCCGGGTTCAGGGGCCCTGGATTCCCATGGGTACCTGCCAGCTGGAAGGAATCCAGGCCCTATTGATTTCCTGACAAGGTGCTAGGAGCACCCAAGTGAGAGACACCAGGCAGCCAGCCAGATCTCCTACAGAACGTTTCTCTTTAAACATTTACGGGGAGAGTGTCCTGGACAAGCAGACAAGCACAGGTTATGGGAGGGGTGAGATCACAGCCTTTGAACTCAGGAGCTGGGGGAGGGTGCAGACCTGCAAAGTGCAGCAGGTAGACCAACTCCAAGCCAGCAAGGGCTCTGACTGGGCTTTGTTTGGGACAGCGCCGAACCAGTGCATGGTCCCAGCCAAGGACAGGGTGGACTGCGGCTACCCCGGGGTCACCCCCGAGCAGTGCAACAACCGGGGCTGCTGCTTCGACTCCAGCATCCCCGGGGTGCCCTGGTGCTTCAAGCCCCTGCAGGATGCAGGTGAGTCCGCCCCACGTGCACGGGGGACCTTTCCAGGCCCCCAGGAAGCCACACACACCTGGGCCCTGGGTGGAACCCCCTGCGCCACGGCTGTCAGCTGGCCGAGGAGGTCTGTGCAAACTCTAATCATTTCAGAAGGGTGTCCAAAGTTGAAGCCCGATGGAGAGGGAACTAGTTTGGAGAGAAATGGACAATACATAGGTTTGGAATGCTGGGCAGACTGCAAGGCCATTTTCAGCACACGACCCCTGCAGAGCCTCTGTGCTTTGCGACTAGTGACATGCTCTCGGCTGGGCTGGAGTCCTGGCACCTCTCCCCGCCCTGCCATCCCCCACCCTGTCCCCAGCACGAGGTGCTCACCCCTCCCTCGCTGGAGCAGTGGGGTTCAGGATAGCCCCTGGGGAACTGCGTGTCAGGAGCAGACTGTGCACAGGTGATTTGCTGTCTTGGCTCCAGGCCCCACTCATCACGTGTGGGGCGTGGAGGTGGCCGTGAGCCATCTGGCAGCCCCGGTGCCAGATCACCGTCTAAGATGAACGTAGCTACCTAAGGCCCCTTCCTGGAATGAGCACCCGGGGGGGCCACTCTTGCCCTTCGTCCCCGGGTAACGACAAAGGAGGCCGCATCTCAGCCTGATGCCAGCTCCCTAGTCAGCACGGGGCCCCTGCCCACTGTCCAGGGCTTCCTCCCCTTTCCAGCAAACCCGGGCAGAGGTCCAGGTAAGGCTCTGGGCCCAGGAGGGAGAGTCACCCCTGCGCTGGCCGTCCCTGCTCTGCCGGCTCCTCAGCCTGCGACGACACTTCTTTGAACTCTGGCAGTGGCCCTGCCTGGGCCCGTCTCCGGTGCCATCTGCCCCGGCAACCTGGGTCCCCGTGGGGCATGTGGCTATTCTCCCACGAGGGTCGGGGGGGAACTCAACCCTTCCGCAGGGACTTGGTGCAGAAAGCAGCAAACGGCGCTGACCTTGGAGCCTGTCTGGACCTGGAGAAGCGGGGCAGCGGGTGGGCAGGCACGAGATGGCTCAGGGTAACGCATGTCTGTGCTTTGTTTCCAGAATGCACCTTCTGAAGCCATGCTGCTGCCCGACTGCTTGGGAGGGGGCTCCGCCTGGTGCTAGCACCACTCCTTTTCTATCACCTGCTCCCGGCAAGCGCGGCCCTGATGTGTGAGGCCTGATGTCTTAAAGAATAAAGCTCCCGTCCTCAGCACGAGGACACGTCTTCCTTCCTGAGACTTTCCGCTGTTGTGTTTTATTTCTGCCGAGTCACTCTCTCCCTTCTCAGCCTTTCACAGACGGGAGCGGCGGAGGGTGTCTTAGCATCTCCCAGCAGAAGGTCTCCCCAAGGCCTGGGGAGGAGGGAAGGGTCCCAAAGTAGCTCCCTAGCTGTGACGGTGCAGCAAACCTCACATCTAGTGCTGACCTGACGGGGAGGGCAAGCCACCTTCTAAGTGTCACTTGAGAAACACCGTTTCAAATGTAAGTTCCAAAAAAAAAAAAAAGATTATTAATATCTTTCCTGATGAAGAGAAAGGCAATAAAACCATCTTACCAATTGGCACTTTTTGGTATTTCTTTGTAAGTCAAGTTTACCATCTGTGACATCTTGGGTGGCCTTCTTTTGCTTTTTTCCTCTGAAAATGGATGCAGCTTTGTGGACAAATGAACAAATGTCACCACGAACACTCATGAAGTCTTAGTAACCCCGAGATGGAGGGTTGTCCCCTCCCTCACTCTTGGGGACACGCAGCTCTGCACGGACACCGGGAGGGTTTCCAGCCGTCCAAGCTGAGTGTCCTGATCTCCTTCTGCTGACAGGACTCCGTTAAGGTTGCACAGACGATTGATTCTACTAATTCTACTGCAGGGCTTGTTTACAACGCACGGGGCGGGCCAGAAAGCAGCGCAGCCTCCGGACGGGGGGTTTCTGGGTCTGAGCCATCCTTCCCGCTGGAAGAGAGACGCTGGCTCCTTTTCGAAGCAAAAGGCTTTGTGTTTAAGCTTGCACTTTGGGCCAGGTCTCTCGAGTGAGATCCTGTGAACATCCTGGAAGTGAGATATTATTCCCTTTGTTGTAGGATAAGTAACTCATCCCAAAGCCCCCGCTGAGGGAGCAGCACCCCAGAGCCCACCCAGGGGAGGCCTGTTACACTGCGATTTGTCACGTGAGGTCTGTTCGGGGGAGAAAGGGCCCCTCTGAGGTGCACGTGAGTCCCCACGAGCGAGACGCCCTGCCCGCTCCCTGAGCGCTCTCACGCCCTCTCCCCCCTGCGAGAGGGACTCCATCCTGTCCTTCCTCCCTGACGGGCCGAGTCCGTAGCTCTTCGTGGCGTCTGCCCTCGCCCACTCGACTTGTCCGCAGGGTCCCACCAGCGCCTCCCCGACCCCCCGCAGGTCCCCGCTTGCCCTCCACCCCCAGGAGGACCGGGCAGTCAGCGCACAACCCCGTGGGGTGAGGAGGGAGCCGAGGCTGGGGCCCACCCTCCACCCCAGAGGCCCCAGCATCCCAGGCCCCTGCACCCGCCCTTCTGGATGGAGCTCGAGGCCCGGGGAGCTGCTATCTCCCCTCACAGACGCTGCCGCCACCGCCCACTGTCGCTTCCGTGGTCAGATCTGAGCCACTGCTTCTGTGTCAAGGGCCACCGACACCACCAGGGGAGACGGTCCTCACCCCTCACCCCCAGGCCCCAGATGGCGGCTTCTGTTCCCTTGCTGGCTGTTCAGGGCCCCGTCTTGAGAGTGTGCTTTCCTGAGGGACTTGGGAAGACCCCAGGCCAGACTCAGACATTGGAGCGACCTTCATCCCTGCTCAGGAAAATCATCCACAGGTGGGGGGATGGGGAGATGGGCCTTCATCTTCCCGTCCTGGGGCGCACATGTCTCTCCCCAAACTTCGCTCCATTGCTCGTGCAGGGGACAGAGGGGGTCATTGCGCAATCCGGCCCCCGTGTGCCCTGGGGTCCCGGTGAACGTGAATACCAGCCCCTCCCCAAAGCCAGTGCTTCACAAGTGGTTGAAGCAATGGATGTGGATGTTAGAATCACCCAAGGAGTTTTCAAAAATCTCAGAGTCTGGTGATTAGGTCAGGGTGTCGAGGGCGGAGCACAGCCCCAGTGATGTCCAGCCGGGCAGAGAAGCCGGGCACGTCCATCTGTGCAGGGCAGACACCTGACAATGGATGTGAAGTGAGTTGTGAGGGGCTGTGACATTGGGAAGACGAGGTCTCCAGAGACTGGCCTGACCAGGCAGATGCTGACCCAGGCTCTGAGACTTTCACTCTCCAGCCTGCGGTAAAAACGAAATAAACAAGCAAAACCGGTGGTTCACTTGTCCCCTGAGCCATGAAGACCACAGACATGTGGGCACCCCGCCAGGCCACATTTTTAAAAATTACGTTAAAATATCATTACTGAGTTATGGGTACCCCCTTCGAACCCAGGCCTCGCCCTAGCCACACGGTGTGGGAGGCTGTGGTCGTCTCATGAATGTGCTCACAGACCACCATCAGGCTGGACCACCGTGACCACGATGGAGCCGGACACAAGCAAGCCCACCTCCCCATCCGACCTGGCACAAACCTCAGCAACCATCAGCACCCGGTGCTGGCCTGAGTGATGGTGGCTTCCTGCAATCCCAGCGGTAGCCTGGCTTCCAGCCATCCACCTCCTAGATAAGATTTATTAAGGTACCCCACCACCCAGCTACCTTGCCTGCTGACAGCATGTGCAAGGCTGAGCAAAGCTGACCCCCAGTGTCCACCGATTAAGGGAAAACTTCATCTTTGCAGCGAATTTTGAATTTTTTCTCATTCTCTTTTCTCTTGTGGTTAAGTCTAACCCAAGGCATGGCCCAGTGCCCTTCATTTTCCGCCTCCAGAGATGTCCCCTGGGCCCGGTGAGTGGGGAGAGAGAGAGAGAGGCGGGCGTCTCAGGGAAGCAACCTGTCTCCCCCTAAAAACACTGAAGGAGCGGCTCACCCTCCTTTAGTGCCCACTGCCGCAGCCCTGCGGGGTTTTACACATTTGACTTCCTTTAATTCCCACAGCAGCCCTGCAAAGTACGGATGGTTATCTCCATTTTTGCAAGTGAACAAGCAGAGGCACAGAGAGGTTAGGTCAGGACCCCAGGGTCACATGCAGTGCAGGGAGATCTGGTTCCAGCGTTCGAAGACACTCTCCCACCCCAGCAGCTCTGAGCTCTCACAGTACAGGGGGCTCTTTCTCCGTTCCCAGCCTGGATGCCGGACGGGGCAGCCTCTGGGTGGGGGGCAGGGGAAGATGCGCGGGTGTGGGGGGCGGCTCCAGTGCCCTCAGGTCAGTGAGGACCCCGGTCTGCTGTGTGTCCTGCCAAAGAGAGCTGGAAGCAGCCCCGCTGAACCCGCAGGTTCCAGAAGGGTCTGGGAGGGTGTCCCATCGGGACCCCACCTCGGTGCGCGCCAGCCCGGAGGAGGGCCTTGCGGAGGTCCACACCACCCTGCCCAGCATGGAAGCCCAGACCCCAGCAGGCCCCAGCTCGCTCAGCAGGGAACGGAATGGAATTTGCCCCAAAGTGCCTGGGTGGGGATTTTAAGTTCAGCAGTAGAGAAAACTCAAGTCACTGACGTGCACATTGCAAATGAATTTTGGGGTGAGGCTGAAACACGTGCGTACCACATTTTGTGTGTCTGCCCTAATGGTGTGGCTGCCTCTCGTTTCACCCTTTGGGCAGATACACAAAGGGTCTGCATGAAGCCCAGGCTCTCAAGGTGACATCTGGGGGGTGGAAGGAACTTGGAGAGATGCAGTTCCAGGGGTGCTCTGTGTTGGGGGCAGGGTGGTTTCTGCCTTTATCCTTCCCCCAGGTATGGACATCTCACGGTGCAGCCAGCTGGGAGTCCCTGGTGGACACCCAGAGGAATCTGTAAAGATAATCAAAGCTGATGAGATGATCAAGCACTTGGCATGCATCAGACACCCATCAGGTGCTTGAGATTTGCTAACTCCTTGAAAGCCCACGCGGTGAGGGGTACCACCATCCCCATTTTCGTTTTCGGAAGAGGAAACTCTCCACGGAGCCCTACAGTAACTTGGTCAGGGAGTGGCACCCAGAGGCAGCCTGTGAGGACAGGCCAACAGCAGGTGGCGGGGAGGGTTCAGAGC
The DNA here is from genome assembly GCF_964341445.2 of Mesoplodon mirus. NCBI lineage: Eukaryota > Metazoa > Chordata > Mammalia > Artiodactyla > Ziphiidae > Mesoplodon > Mesoplodon mirus. Next base: position 143,896,408 of record NC_138982.1, on the reverse strand, counting down.
CCTTCTAGAAGCTTGTGGCTGAATCATAGCCCCTCCCACTGGTCCTTCCCATCTAATTCAGTTTGTAAGTCACAATAGATTTGGGATAAGGAAATTAAATAGTTAATATGTTTCCAACCTTGTGTAAAGGTCCATAATAACTGGCTAGGTTTAAAAAGGAAACACTGAAATGCTGATAAACTAGAATAATTATTCAAATTACTGGCTTGCCAGGAGCCAGCAGATGATCCCACTGAGCCCTCTTCTGTCCTTGCGTTCGCTGTGACTCGATGGGGGTCTCTCAGGGGTGGGTGGTCTCTCTTGGGAAGTTTAAACAACCTTCTTGGCTCCGGACACTGGATGTCAAGTACCCAGAGAGTGCTAACCGATTTTAAAATTCTGGGATAAGAAGTACTGCGGACTGGAAACGTTTTTTTCTTTTAACCAGAGTGCAGTGAGTAACTTGACATTTACCCTCACTTCACCAATGAGGACACTGAGACAAATTCGCTCCAGGACACAGCCTCGCTAAGACTCAAACCCGGGGCTTCCCTGGTGGCGCAGTGGTTGAGAGTCCGCCTGCCGATGCAGGGGACACGGGTTCATGCCCCGGTCCGGGAAGATCCCACGTGCCGCGGAGCGGCTGGGCCCATGAGCCATGGCCGCTGAGCCTGCGTGTCTGGAGCCTGTGCTCTGCAACGGGAGAGGCCACAACAGTGAGAAGCCCGCGTACCGCAAAAAAAAAAAAAAAAAGACTCAAACCCGGGATGGGCTGTGGCCGCTTCTGCTGGGCTGCGTCTAATACAATCATCCTCGGTGGACTCCAGCCCCCTGAAGGCGCTTAGCGGACACCGACTGCCCATGGCCCACAGGGCCTTGACACCACCCTTAAACCTCCCCACCTCCTGGTCAGTGCACCTCTAAAATTTGAATCCACAAGTGGCTCAGGGTGAATTCAAATGATCAATTGAGTTTCACAGGATCCAGGGATCGCTTTGATATCAAGTAGCTTCCTCACTGACTCATGATGCATATTTGTAGAACCTTCCAGAAACCATGGCATGAGAGCTTTGACTTGCCAAGGAGAAGCCAGAACCCCACTGCTGCTGGTGGAAAAGGAAGATAACACCAGGCTTCCCCCCCACCAGCCCCCAACACCCAGCGTGGCCACTAAACCTACTGATAACTTCTTGTGGTGTTTATATGCTTCTCCCCTCCTCTTGTGTCAGTACGGTTGGTCAGAGCGTCGCTTCAGCATTTCTTATTTGGCAATGGTTCCCTCTGCACTGTTCCAGAATATGTCAAAAATTCACTGGAATTCATCATGCTATTCCAAGAATCCTTGAACATTCAGTGGCGTGGAGGGGAGGGAGTTAGCTTCAAGCTCAGACACCTGCACAGGGTCCGATGGTCAGCAGACTCATGGCGGGGCGACCCTGTGACGGAGAAGAGCGGGCGCAGCAGGAGGTCTCAGGTCTCATTGCGGATCTGACACCACTGAATGGAGCGGGGAAGGAAGGACCGGGTGGGCAGGGTCTCAGGCCACAGCCAACTTAGACAAGGTCTCCAACAGGTGGATGGATGGTCCCTCAACCAAGGTGCCCCGTAGGGGAATCCCGTTTGGGGCAGGAGTGGCCTGGTTGGGAGAGGCCGGGGGGAAGCGTCCTGGTGTAGGTGACATGGGACTGGAGGCAGAATGTGGGTGCTGGATGGGGCTGCCTTGAAAGCACCGTGAGAGTGGGGTCACCCGTGGGGTCTGCAGTTCCACCTCCAGTGGGAAACCTTCTCTGCGTGCCTGTTTCACATTTTGGATTTCCTTCTGCTTGAGTTTCCAGAAAAGCTTCTGTGGTTTAAATGGTAGGTTGTAAGGATATGAGTATAAGGATGTTTTCCAAATTTTCAGACTTACTGAAGCATGTTATGTTATGGTAGAAACAGCCACAGCAGGGGTCAGAAGAGACATGGCTTTACGGATTCTGGAACATTCTGACGAAGGCGTGAGTGCTGTACCTTCTGGTCCAGGGCGCTGTCAGCAATCTGGGGCGAGGGGCGGGAAGCGCGGCAATGAGGAGTATCTTTCTGGGTGGGATGAGGGGCTGGGTGATAACCTGCCATCTGGTGGTCAGCTCTGGTTACCTCGAGGGGGTGGGCTTGGGACAGGATGGTTTGGGGGTGAGATTACTAACTTTTGTATTATTTGTTCAAAGAAGTGTGCAGAATATTTGGAAATTAAAATTTCTAATAAAGATCCTTTGGGAAGGAGTGGGGATTTTGGTGGGGAAGGTGGCAGGTGGTTCAGGAGCACAAGACAGCATCCAGGGGCAGAGAAGCCTGGGCAGGGAGAAGCAACGGGGGCGCCAGGTCCTCAGCATGCTTTCTCTCTCTGTCCTGTCCCTGCACGCACACCTTCCTCCACACCGACAAAGGTAACCTAGTCCAACCCCATTACGGCCACACCCGGGTGATTAATCCCAGAGGGACGCCTGAACTCCAGTGCTGACCCATATGGGGCCCTAACAGCACAAAGACCCCCAAAGCTGACTCCTGGGGATGTTCGCCCATCACCCTACCCTAAGCAAAGCGTCTGGGAGAAATTTCCCCTGGGTGTGGGGGACGGACTCCCCCAGGCCACTTCCTGTGACGCGATGGATTCTTTGCTGTCAGTTCCTCAGTGTCTTCTTCCACAGGAGGGAGCAGGGGCCGGAGCGCCGGTTCCCTGGCTACTGTCACCGTCTGGATTCTGCCTCCACCACCTGCCTCGGGCCACTTGTCTAATCTCTCTGAGCCTCAGTTTCCTGGCCTGTGAAATGGGCTGGCAGTGACACGCTGGCCCCGAGGATGGCAGTGAAATGAGACCCACATATAAAAGGCACCTGACCCTGTGGTACCACCTCACCGAACAAGTGGGGCTCGCACATCACCACCATCACTCTTATTGTTCTTCCCAATGTCATCCAGAGCCATTACAACACCTACCAGAGGAACGTTTTCATTAAAAGAGAGGGCAATGCAAGAATGAGAAAATTCCCCACAGGCTCCGCCAGACCCCAGGCCCAATTCTCCTGGCCGGTCTGCAGACTGCTATTGTTAAAAGCAAAACAGAGAGAGAAACAGAAATCTGAAAAGAACACTGCTTTATTTTGATTGATGTCACATTTTCATAAATGGCATCTAATTTCAGAAAACAAAGGTCAAGTCTGCAAAAAATGCACGTACAAATTTTCTAAGGAGATCTCTGCAGAAATATACAAAGCAGGACCACGGTCTGTAGAGTCAGAAAGCTCACATCTTAGGGTCTGCTTGGGTCTATGTTCCAAGAGACCCAAGGGAAACAGCCAAGGAGACAAGTACCCAAGGGAGCCGCTGTTATTATACACACACACACACACACACACACACACACACATATGCACGTATGTATAGATGTTCTCATCTGGGACAGTGCACACCTCTCCCAGCGTGCAAGCACGGTATTTCCTAAAGTCATGTGGCTAAATCAATGTAAGGTTATCCACACAGCATTATAAAAACCAGACATTACATAATTACATATTAGATACACAGATATATGCACATCTTTACACGATGATTAAAAATGTTATTTGCATTGACTCTTGCTTTGGAAGGAAGAACAGAGGAAAAATGTTAAATAGCTAACCATTAGGTAAAAGGCAGCAGTTCAGATTCAGCCATGAGCAGGTATTAAGCCACTAGGTCTGCAAAGGAAAAGCAAACCCGGGTAAGGGGGTCAGCTACACACGCTAACTTTTTAAACATACTCATTCTATGGAGAAACTCACTTCTGGTCACCCCCTTCCCCAGGGAGCATTTGACCAGAGAAACAGAAAACTCCCTGTGTGGGGTGGGTGGTCCATTTTGTTAGCAGTTTGGATGATAGGACCTTCGGCTACCATTTTTCACTGGCTGAGGACTTGAAATGAGATATTTATGATGAAGCTTGGGCAACCTGTGTTCCAAAGGTTGTGGAAAAGAGACCCCCCCAAGGTACATGATGACAGAATTGTGAAAACATGTAAAGATATAAAGACAAAATATCTACCATGGCCACTGACATATTCTCAAAGAAACCAACCGTGGTATCTTTCAGACCAGGTTGCACCTGGGATGTCCAGGAACTCATGAATATAGGGACCTTAACCTTGACCCGGGTACCCATGACTTGCAGCCTTTCCCTTCAAGGCCTGATCCATTCCACCCAGCACAAGAGAGCACATGCTGGGGCCCCAAGAGCGGAGGTCGGTTTGGTAACTTCTCCCCCAGAAATGGATGAGCCTGCTGTTTCCTCTGCTTCAGCAAAGCCCTGTTGGGTAAACACTGTTTTCTCGAAAGCTCCACCGTGCCGATCCAGGGCTGTGATGGAAGGAAGGGGCTGGACAATCACCTTACAGCAGGTGAGATGAAAGAACATTCCATTCCCAGCACTGGCAACAAGGGCTCCCTGAACACTCCTTCCAGGAGATGCCCTGGGGGACTTGAGAACTGGCCCCCAAGCAGGCAGCAGGGAGGGTCACACCTCACCACTCCGACGCTTGCCAGCCAAGCCTCAGCATCTCCATCCCAGCTCACCTTGGCGCCCGCTGCAGGTGAGGGATGACTCCCGTCCTGCAGAGGTACGAGCAGGTGGCTTACAAGTTCCCCAGAATCAGATGTCCGAACATCAGTGAACATAGGAGATACCATTTACCTGTATACAGCATCAGGGCCACGGTTAGATTCACGTGCAAAGTACAGGCCAAAGGCACCCACAGGTGATCAACAGGGTTCTCTTTCATGTTTATTCAGACACACCAAGCAGAGGATGGGGCCACGCCACTGAGAGAAAACTTCAGCTGAATGTAATCATTTCCAGCTTTGCTATTTTTCGCTTGTGTGGCTTGGGCTCATGCCGTTCCCAACATCTGGGTCAAACCACAAACTCCAGGGAGAAACTCACACGTGCTAGTGGCCATGTCCCTGGCTTGGGGTGTCTCCCTGGGAACCGGTGGGCCGGGCCCTCCAGCTGTGTACGCACATCCCACCACCCTCCTTCCCAAAGCAGGGCTGAGACCCAGCCTGTGACAACACAAGGGCACTTTTGTGCTTCTGTTCCTTTCTCTACAGCTTTACAACGCTCATTATACTGTGGAAAAGCCCCGAAGCCATGCCCCCACCGGTGACGATCCCTTGGCTGGATAGAATGTGAGGGCCAGTGTGCCTGGGGCACTTTCTTCTTTTTGACACCAAGGGGCTATTTTGAGAACAGGGAGGTGGTCAGGGGCTCTGAGCCTGACCTGTGTTCACTTTAGCCATTTGTAGAAACCTGGCTTCCTTGGCTGGCCTCAGGGTCTGCTCGACCAGGCCACAGAATGTCAGTCTGAGGAATGATTCCAAGTGGACTGATCAGAGGTAACATAAAAAATTAAGCTCATGGTAAACCCTCATTTCCTTAAAGATGGGGAGAAGAAGGAAAGGATACGCGATAGTTAACAGAAAACCTAGGCTAGGCCTGCAGAAGGACGGGCGTGAGTGCATCACCTTCACGCCGACTTCCTGCCCAGGAGGCTGGATTTTCAGCACAGGCTGAGCAGCGCCTGCAGGTGTGAAAATTGGACTGTGCAATGGGGGTGCGGGGCTCCCCGACTTCTTCCTGCTTCTGGTCCCAGGGAGGCGCCAACAGGGACGTCAGGAACATCTGGCTTTGGCAGAGGATGACTGTCTCCGGGGAATCTCCCTGAGGCAGGAGGCCAAGTGCAGGGGCCTGAAGGACCATGACCTTAATGGAAGCTGCACAGAAGAGGGGCGGGGTCCGCAGGGCAGGAGGGGTGCAGAGAGGAGGCCGAGGGAGCCTCGTGAGCTTGCCCCACCCCAGGGCGCTCTCTGATGCTCCCCACACCCTCTCTCCCTGTCACTTGGCGGGACTGCAGGGGCTGTCCGCTCTGGGACTTGGCCCAGCACCGCGTTCTGCCCTGTGTCCCTGAGGAGGAAGGCAGCCGGGGATGACAGCCTGGCTCTAAGCACGCTGCTCTCGGCAGCACGGCCCAGTGTAGTTTACCCACCGGAGCTGAGCTAAGACAACACCCTACACCCGGCTCCTAGGTCCTCCCGCCCAGGGCTCGTGTCCCCGGGGACCATCGCAAGGGAGGCACACGCGGGGTCCATGCATCTGGGCTCCGGGCATTTCTTAAAGCCCCGGCCGACATGAACAAGAGGGAAGAGATGGGTGACAAGGCTGGAAAACGGAGGAAAAACACAAAACTTTAAGACAGTTCAACCTAAAACATGCAAGTTACCGAGAGAGAAAGGTGACTATTGACAATGGGGTGTTAGACCAGAACACTGCGGAATGAACCAGAACCCACGCTACAAGTACAGCGAAGATATTCCAAACACAACCTAAAAATCCCCTTTACCCGGTACAGTTCAAGCCAGTTATTTTGAATCTGAAGCATTTAACGCTGAACACAGGTAAAAAGTTTTACATAAAATATTTTATTAGCAGTCTTATTTCTTCAGAGCATCTCACTTTATAGCCATACACGCTGCACCACCCTCCGCCCGCTGGGTTGTTTTCTTTTGGTTTTTGTCACATTCTAATTGAGCTGGCATCTGCCGAAAGACTTCGTGGGTTTTGACTACACTTTACCAACTGCTCGGCAGGCGTGAGGTGAGGGAATTTTCTCTTTCTTTCTTGCGGTAAAGGATGATTGACGATTTAGAAACACCACAGATAAGACTATGAGATACATACCCAGATCGAGCTGGCACGTGTGTGCATGCACACACTCATAGGCACGCACACGTGCACACACACACACCAGCCCCTCTCGGGCCCCAGCCAGCTCACTGGTACGCTGAGTTAAGAAGCTAAGGCTGAGCAAGGGCAGAGGAAGGCACCTCTCCACTGAGACAGCGGGGTAAGAAGCTGGGCCCCCAGGCCAGCTTGGGACACCCCTACACCAGGCAACTGAGGAAAGGGGCGCAGGCTACCCCCCATCTCAGCTGTCCGTTTGGTGACAGCAAGTCCAGAGCTAACCTAGTATTGCACTTCAGACCTTGCAAAGCGTTTTCAGGTATGTTTGCACACTATGAACAGGAGGCAATACGGCAAAACAAAACACAGAGAATTTGGGGTCAGACTTGGGCCCATTCCCGGCCCTGGACCCGGGGCCTCACGGACCCTCTCCAGCCTCGGCACCCTGCGTCTGCAGAACAAGATCCCCTCCGGCCTGCCAGCACTGGAGGGTGAGCCCGCTCTGAGCTCCAAGCCCCTGTGCCTGGGCCACATCAAGCACACAGGGATGGGTCAACACACGTCTGCTGAGTAAGTGAACAGAGGCGTTGGTAAGGCATCCAGCCAGCTCCTGGGCCACCCGGCAAGGAAGGATGCTCGGGACACTGAGGCCCAAGCTGTTCTCTCCCCAGTGAACCCACTGGAGGGCTTTCTACCCCATGGATTCAGCCTGCCCCTGACCTCCTGGCAGTGCCTTTCTCAGGTGGGAAAATGACCTTTTTGTGGGTCTCCAGCATGAGTTGTTACCTAAAAGCTTAAGTCCTATTTCTTGGTTCTGAAGCCCCTCCCACAAGGTGACTTAATCAGATTCCAGCATCTTCTGTGTACAATGTTTACCTGATTTCTTTCCTTCCCATGTCACCCACACAGGAGCTTTTGAAGCATTTAATTCTCGAGCTGATACCCAGCAAGGGTAGAAGAAACGGAGGCACAAAATGCTATGAACGTGGACAGAGGTGCACAGCTCCCGAGACAGGGCTGGTCAGCGGACCCAGGCCCTGACGCCTCCGCGGAGCGGGCACTAGAACCCAGCGGAGGCCCTTCTTCTCCCCAGTTCCATGTAACAGTGATGTTCTTTGGACTTCCGCTTCCATCTCTACTAGCAACCGCAAAGGCTGCACATCGTTCATCCGATGTTTCCTCCTCCCTTCTAAACGAAGAAACGCAATCAGACGGAAGGAAGATCTGAGTCATTACATTCAGAAATTACTTAAAAGAAGTAGATTTGGGAAGTTGGCCTGGTTTAAATTCCAGTGTATGAAAGACAGCACGTCACCGCCCCCCCACCCGCCACTTCTTAACGACACCTACTTAGAAAAATAAAATCAACAAGTTACTTGCATGTTTTCTTGGGCCATTGCAATAAGGTGTTTTAACAATCTTCCCTACGGCAAAAAGCAGAGGGGAAGCATCTGGAGATCCAAACTGCAGCGCCTGGGTCTATGCTGCCGAGGGTTTAGGATGAGAAAGCTGGAGCAAGGGGCATTGCTGACACTTGAAGACTGATGAAGGCAGCTCCCTAGGTCGACCTCCTCACTGGACCCGGCCTCAGGTCCTCCTAATCAGATTATCCTGCGGTGGTGACCTCAGTGTACTCACTGTGCTCCAGGGAGCATCCTTTAAAAAATACCCGTGTGCGTGTCCTTCTTGGGCTCACAGACCCACGACTGGAAGGACTCACCTGGAGGGAAAAATCCTTCAACACTGGCCTCAGTGATGTAATTCTGAGGCATGGTCCAGAACTTTTCCTCTTCCCAACTCTATTTCACCAGGCTGTTCCCATGTGTGTCTTCCTACATGTGACATTCGTACAGGCAAGTCTATCTTGAAACTGAATAAAGACTTTTTATAAAGGCTAAGTTTGACCCTGGTTAAGTAACTTAATCTGGAAGGCAACGCCACATTGGTGTAAAACAGGCAAACGTAAAATTACATTTAAAATACCTCAACTGTGTTTACTAAAAAGGGATCTAAGAGTGAAAAAGAGGCCTCTAAGCACTTGCAAATCAAATCCATGTGTGAGTAAAATTTGCACCTTTCTCATTCTCTTAAATAGGAAATAAAAGTTCTGGAACACAACCTAGGAATCTCAGAACCTTTCAGAGCTGAACATGACCTTGAGGACGATCTCGTGCTGCTCTTTACAGGTGGGGAAACTGAGGCTCGGGGAGATGAATGAATCTGTCCACAAAAAATACAGTCTTTCATTAGGAGACCCTGATTCCAGGTTCACGGCCTTCTAGAAGGGGAAAGCGATTCCGTTTTCCTTCCGAGGACCTTCTTTGGCCAGAGTCCCCTTCCACACTGGGGTCATACTGCCACCAACAAGCACACAGGCGCCCACCATGAATTCAAAGGCCGTTTACCCTGCAGATGTGCCCACTGCTCCTGTGCTAGAGGGATTTTACTTATGTGACTGCATCACTGGAAAGGAGTTTCTGTTCTGGAAAGACTATGCTAGCCCGGCGCTGAGAAGGTGAAGGTGCCGCTGAGATGCCATGGAAATCAGATGTGGGAGACGGAATCTCCCACGGCCCTCAGTGCATGACCTGATGGAGTTCCAGACGCCTTGGCCACACTAAGTCTTCGCCAGTTTCTGGCAAAGGCCTTGGATTCTCAGGAAATCTCAGCATCTTCCCTCCTGTGCAGTTAGCGCATCTTTTGCGGGCTTCACCTGCAGTTACCACAACGTTCACACCTGGAGTTTCTCTAAGCCCAGCTTCCCCAGGTTCAGTGGAGGTAGTTGATGTGATATGTCAGGGAAGAGAAATGTTTGTAAAAAATCAACAGGATTGATTTTCGAGAATTTTTTTTTTAGGCAAAATTAAGGTGCTTGGAAAGTTAGGAAGAAATATATTTTGCTTAAAATAAGAAGCACGGGGAAAATAAAAGACTTTGAAAGAGATGGCCAATTTCACCTTACAACTTTCCGTGTAACTTTAAAAGATTTCCACACGGCTTAGTGCGTACAGTTCCAAGGTCACCCTTCAACCTGGAGCCGGCTTCTGCGTCTTTCCCAAGTTCTGTCTGTAAATGAGACCAGCTCAGCGATCAAGTCAAACCCCTCTCATCTCTAAACAAAGTATATTTACCCTGAATAATTTTCTTCACCAAGTACTAAAAAGGTACAGTTTCTGGAAATGAATGAAATTTATCGACTTTTGGCTTGGAAAATGACCTCATTGGAAAAAGAGACAAACCGTAGAAAGGTGAAACTATGAAAACACCAGTCACAGAATGGAATCGCTCCTGGCTTCCCCTTTCTGCCCCTGGACGTCTGACTGCACAGGGACCCCCATGAAGCTGCCTGAAATCCCCGTCCAGGACCAGAGCTCCCTGGTCAGAAGGAAGAATTTTGCCAAGGAACACTCTCGTCACCAGCTTTGTTGCAGTTTTAAATTCTGCCTCAGGGATGGTATTTTAAAATCCTGCACATG